>NC_068571.1:15084057-16302390 GCF_025698545.1 Gossypium raimondii
CTCTACAATCTCGCACATCCTCCAAGACCCATCTTTCTTGGTACTAACAACACGGAACAAAGACATGGACTCGGACTTTCTCGAATATAACCCTTGTCCATCAATTCTACAACTTGCCTTTGAAGCTCTTTAGTCTCTTCAGGGTTAGTACGATAAGCTGGTCGATTTGGAATGGTAGCACCTGGAATGAAATCAATCTGGTGCTCAATGCCACGAAGAGGTGGTAATCCCTTCGGTGTTTCTTTCGGAAACACATCCTCAAACTCTTGCAAAAGGGACACAATCGATGCAGGCAAATCAGCAGGAACTCAACCAATAAAATGATCTTTAAACATTAAAATAAACAAGGATTGGTGAGAGGAAAGACATTTCGATTTCTCATTGCTTGCATATCGCTCATCTTTTCTTCTCCTTTGCAACTTCCTTACTCTTTTCAAGCTTGTTTGATCTTCAATTGCTTGACTCGGTGTCAAAGGAGCCAAAGTAATCTTCTTACTGCATGCATAAAAGAGTATCGATTTGTAAAACCATCATGCATTGCCCTCTTGTCATCTCGCCAAGGCGCCCCAAAAGAAGGTGAGTAGCATCCATCGACACAACATCACAAAGGACCTCGTCCTTGTAGTTTCCAATTGAAAACGGTACAACCACCTGTTTCGTCACTTTAAGTTCTCCACCGTCATTCAACCACTGCAACTTGTACGGATTCGGATGCTTTGTCGTCTTAAGACCTAATCTGTCAACTATCACTGAACTAGCAACATTAGTACAACTACCGCTATCAATAATCACAACACATACCTTATCTTGAACCTTGCATCGTGTGTGAAAGATAGTCTCACGCTGTTGCTCGTCTTGCACCTGTTGCACATTCAAACTACGTTTGACAACCATGATCTCCATAACTTGACCAGATTCGGCAACTTCTAGGTCATTCTCTTCATCTTCTTTAGTCGGGAGTTAATGTACATCTTCCTCAGAATATAACTCGATCTCTCCATCTTCTCGCATCAACATAACCCTCCGATTAGGACACTGGCTAGCAACATGTCCTCTACCAAGGCACTTAAAGCACTGAATATCTCTTGATCGTTCTGGTGCCACCATTGGTTGTTTGCCACGTCCATTATCAGCAATGGGAGGCTTTGGTTTGCTGGATTCACCTGGATCTCGAATCCGTAATGGCGGTTGTGGTGCTTGTTTCCTGGCATTGTTAGGGGTGTATAAAGGATTCAAAAAAGATTTAAATGGAGTATTACCTCGAGTAGAAGCTTTTCTACGTTGTTGTCGCTCAATTTTGATCGCCATATGCACCATGTCATTCAACTCCACATAATGTTGCATTTCAACAATGTTTGCTATTTCAGAATTTAAACCTGCTAAAAACTGAGCCATATTCACCTCACGGTCCTCAACTATGTTTGCACACATCATGGACATCTTCATCTCCTTGAAATAGTCCTCAACGCTCCTGTTGCCCTGTTTCAAGGTTTGTAATTTCTGAAATAAATCTCGATGATAGTGAGAAGGAACAAATCGTGATGTGCGCACGCTCACACCATGATACGAGTCATAAAGGCCCAATCCAAGTTCAAGAACGTGATGGGCTCAAATTGCCACAAGGCCCAATAACAAGATCAAAGGCCCGACAAATGCGATCCAAACTAAATGGGACCATTCAAGAGCTTGTTAGCAAGGCCTTAGATGCATACACGAGAGAACAAGAAAATCAAGATTCACTTTCTTGTTTTCAAGAAAATCAAGAAACCGAATCTTGGCCCAATTTTGCTGTTCGAAGAGATTTCAAGAATCAAGAAAATCAAGATTTCAAATCTTGGAAATCTTGGTCCAAGAAACCAAATCTTGCAGCCAAAACGCATTGGATCTCCATTACGAGCGTCAACGACCCAATTTTGGTAGGAGATGGATCACGAGCCCAAATTCTTGAAGGCGAGGTCCAATAACCAAAATTTAGCCCAATCAAGAAATTTCTTCATACTTAGTTGAAAAATCAGGCCAAAATGTCAAAGGGCCCAATTTGTAAACATCTTACTTGTTTAATTTAATTTTTTTTTTAATCTTTAGGAGCATTACATGTAAAATTCGGCCCAAAACAACCCATATAAGTGCATGGCCGAATTTACCTTGTTATTTTATTAATTAGGTTTAATTTTTATTAGTTACTTGTGAGATTAGGATTTGTTGGAGGCCTATATAAGCATTGGCCAGCCACCCTTTGTAAAAATCATCTTATTATTATTTTTCTATCAAATTTCAGATTTGTTGAGTGCAGAATTTTCTTTGGGGTTTTCTCCAAGAATTCTCTCTTGAGTTTTCTTTAGAAGTTGTTTTAACAATCTTTTGATTGTGGGAGCCATCTTCAACCTTCTTCTTGCCATCGATATTCTTTGGAGGGGAGATTAGAGCCGTTTGAAGGAATTTGTGAATTCTTTGAAATTCAAGGGTTCTTAGGACTTTTCTTTAATTCCTTGCTGTTCAATTTATTTTCTTTATTATTGCTTGTGCCGATTCTTCTTCTAATTTTCTTTGCTGTTTTTGTTTGTGTTTCAGCCTTGATTAAACTCCAAGAACTCTTCGTTTAATCGATCCCTTTTATTGGCAGCAACTATTCGATCCAAAAATCCCCAAAATTTAGGGTTCTTGCCATTTTTTTTATTTCTTCTTGTTGGGTGAAATTAGGCTGCTGGAATTTGGGCATTCTTGGCCGATTCAAGTTATTGACAGATTAGCACTCTTTCTTTACTTCCAAATTCGTTCAATTTCATTAATTTCTTTCTTTTCTTTTGTCGCCCAAATCCCTAATTTTCTATTAAAGATCTGATTGATTTAATTCGTTGCTGTTTAGTGTTCTTGAACAGATTCGCTTGTGGAGAATTGATCTTGGAGTTCGATTTTGTCTTCTTGAACTACGAAAACATCTATTCATTCGTTCTTTGTGTCTTGCTGTTCATTTAATTGAATTTGGGATTTAATTCCAGATCTGATTAGTTTAATCTTGTTCTTTGTTTTAATTTCAGATCTGTTCGTTTAGAGCTTTCGTAGGAGTTTCTCGTGACTTGGCAACTCGATCTTGGTCCGCGCCACCCGTATCATTTGGTATCAGATTTTGGGCGTTTTGGGTGTTCTTGGTTGATTTCTAAACTGATCTCTATTTTTAAAGCACAAACAGCAGTTTTACCCAGAAAAATTGTTCAAAAAATTCATTTGGGTGGGTAAACGTTGTCCGATTGATCTGAAATTTTACATACATATTTTTGGCACTGTGATTGAATATAAAAAATTATTCCGCAAAAATCAGTCAAAAAGTCAAAAATCAAAAATACGAAATTCAATAAAAATTAAAAAAGATCCAGCGGGTTGAATTTGGTGCCCAAAATTTCCAGATCAAAATTCAATATTTAAGGACATTCCAGATTTAATTTCGTGATTTTTAGAGATCGGGAACACCTCGAACGAAGTTGTCAAGTTACTCCGCAGTTTTCGGGTTTTCTGGTTTTAGCAATTTTATTGATTCTTAGCTGTAGGTTTTCATTTGTTTGCTTTTTATTCTTCTGTTACGTTATCTAACACCTTATTGTTTCTTGTGTTAGTAGGATTTACACGTGCACAACTTCTTCCTCGGTGCAACACGAATCAATTGGTGTCTCGTCAGTTTTTTGGCATCCTAGTGCAAATTAGGATTCTTTGGTAGTTTGGTTCATACTCTCTAATTGGTTGATATAAACTCTGATAAAGAACTCACAAGATTGAATTCTACCTCATTGAGAATTTTAATTTTCTTTTTGAGTGACTAACGGTGAGGTTTGCTAACTTTTATTTTTGAGTGTTGAGTGTTTATTTTTGCAGCTTTTTTGGGAAGATGTCTAAAGATGACCATAATGATACACTTATGGAAGTCCAACAACAGTTAGAAGGACACGCTGCTGCAATCACACAAATAAATGCTACCCTTCAAGCATTGAATACTACTTTGAATGAGGTACGAATGAATCAAGAACTTCAATATCGAGATCCAATCAGGGAAGATAGGAATAATCAGCCCCATAGGCGCGACCCTCGACGTGTCCCTAGATTGGATGATGATTTTCATGATCGTGGACAACCTTCTTTGGCAAAACCGAAATTCACAATTCCCCAATTTCGTGGTAAGAATGATCCCGGCGCTTATTGTGAATGGGAATCTAAGATTGAACTCATGTTTCGGTATTATAAATGTCCGGATGATGAAAAGGTAGCGTTAGCAACACTGGAATTTTCTGATTATGCATTAAGTTGGTGGACTCAACTTGGGGTAAACCGCCATCGGAATTATGAAGGTGAGATTTCGACATGGGATGAGTTGAAACAGATTATGCGTAAAGGTTTATTCCACCTCACTACTATAGAGAAATTAAAACAAAGTTGAGAAGACTTATCCAAGGTAGTAGGACGGTGGATGAATATTTTAAAGAGATGGAGATGCTCATTCGAGAGCTAATGTGGAGGAAGATGAAGAAACAACTATGGTTCGATTCATTGATGGTTTGAACAGCCGATAGCTAATACATTAAGGCTACAAACTTACATTGATTTGGAAGAAGCGATTCACAAAGCCATTGAGATCGAGCAACAATTAAAGGAACAAAGGTTTGGGTCCTTCTCTACTTCACAATATTATCGAGGTAACAATTCCAATTCTGATTTTAAGAGTTCAAAACCACCTTTTGTTACTAACAAGTCTTCTTTGAGTAATGGAAGTAAACAATCGATTGGAAGAAAGGGCTCTGCTAAAATAAACACCTTCTAAGCAGCCCAATTTAGGTGATTCGAGTGCGAAGAGGACTCGTGAGATTGAATGCTTTAAGTGCAAAGGCGTGGTCATTATAGTAGAGAATGCCCTAACACGAGATTACTTCTTCTAAAGATAACGGTGAGTACACGTCCGACTCGATAATGAGATCCGGATATGCGAACTTGTGGATGGCGGTGATAATGGCGACGAGTTGGTCGAACCACCAAAGGAAGGGACTTTGCTAACTTTCAATGCCTTGTAGTTCGTCAACCCTTAACATTCAGATGAAAGATGATGATAGCCAAAGGGCCAATATTTTCCATTCTCGGTGTTTTATTAAAGGTAACTTATGTTCACTCATTATTGATAGTGGTAGTTGCTCAAATGTGGTGAGTAGCTATTTGGTTGATTCTTTAAAGTTACCTTGCACCAAACACCTAAGCCATATCACCTTCAAGGCTTAATGAATGTTCAAAGTTAAAGTTACTGAAACAGTCCTTGGTCACTTTTAAACTCGGCAATTATGAGGATGAAGTATGGTGTGATGTAGTCCCAATGCATGCGGCACACTTGCTCCTTGGACGACCTTGGCAATTTGATCGTGATGTTACACACCAAGGTAAACTTAATCGGTACTCCTTGTATTTAAAGGTAAGAAATTCACTTTTGCTCCTTTAAATCCTCTTGATGTATATAAAGATCAATTGAGGATGATAAAATTTTGTGAGGGGGTAAGGGAGAAAGAGCAAGTTCAGAAGATAGAGAGAAAAGAGGCTAATAGTAGTGGAAAAAGTCAAAATTTAAAAAGCCCAAAGGTGAGTGAACCCTCTAGTGGTAAAATGAGCGGAAAAATCTTTTGGCAACAAAAAAGATGTGAAGAGAGCCCTACTTAATAAACAAACCTTGTATCCTTGTGAGGTTTAGGCAAAATTATTTATCTTTATCTAACATTAACGAAAATCGCCTAGTATGTTTCAATCTCTTTTGCGGGATTATGAGGATGTTTTAGTGAGGCCCTAAAGGTTTACCACCTTTACGAGGATAGAACATCAAATTGACTTAGTACCGGAGCTTCGATTCCTAATCGACCAGCCTATAGATGCAATCCAGGAGACAAAGGAATTGCAAAGGCAAGTTGAAGAGTTACTAGACAAAGGGTACATTCGTGAAAGCCTAAGCCCTTGTCTTTGTTCTGTCCTATTGGTACCAAAGAAAGATGGTACGTGTCGAATGTGTGTTGATTGCCGCCCAATCAACAAAATAACGATAAAGTATCGACACCCAATTCCTAGACTTGATGATATGCTTGATGAATTACATGGTTCGATGATATTTACTAAAATTGATTTAAAAGCGGTTATCATCAAATTGAATGAGGAAGGGATGAATGGAAAACGACCTTTAAAACAAAATTTGGATTGTATGAATGGTTAGTTATGCCTTTCGGCCTTACTAATGCACCTAGCACATTTATGAGATTAATGAATCATGTTTTAAGGCTTCACTTGGGTAAATTTGTAGTGGTTTATTTTGATGATATTTTAATTTACTCAAAGACTTTAGATGATCATGTTTTCCATGTTCGAACCGTTTTGGATATTCTCTAATGAAAGATTATTTGCCAACCTTGATAAATGCACATTCTGTTGTGATAAACTAATATTCTTAGGTTTCATAGTTAGTGCTCAAGGTATTCATGTCGACGAGGACAAAGTCAAGGCAATTAAGGAGTGGCCGACTCTAAATCGATAATCGAGGTGAGATCTTTCCATGGTTTAGCTAGTTTTATAGACGATTTGTGAAAGATTTCTCTACTATTGCTGCCCCATTGACAGAGGTTATAAAGAAATCGTGGGTTTCAAATGGGGTGAAACCCAAGAAAAGGCCTTTCAAACTCTAAAAGCTAAGTTATGTTCGCTCCTTTGCTTAAATTACGATTTTGCTAAAACTTTTGAACTTGAGTGTGATGCTTGAGAATTGGAATCGGCGCGTTTTAATGCAAGATAAGCAACCTATTGCTTATTTTAGTGAGAAATTGAGCAGTGCACGTTAAATTACTCGACTTATGACAAA
Source organism: Gossypium raimondii (assembly GCF_025698545.1). Taxonomy (NCBI): domain Eukaryota; kingdom Viridiplantae; phylum Streptophyta; class Magnoliopsida; order Malvales; family Malvaceae; genus Gossypium; species Gossypium raimondii. Next base: position 15,090,923 of record NC_068571.1, read on the forward strand.
GAACTATTGGCATTAGTTCGTGCACTTCAAGTATGGCAACATTATTTGCTGCCTAATGAGTTTGTCATACATACGATCATGAGTCTCTTAAATGGTTAAAGGGACAAGGTAAGTTGAGTAAAAGACATGCCCGATGGGTAGAATTCATTGAAACATTTCCTTATGTGATACAATATAAAGCAGTAAAGATAATGTAGTTGCAGATGCTTTGTCTCGACGATATGCTTTAATGACTACATTGAATGCTAAAGTCTTAGGGTTTGAACACATTAAAGAATTATATGATGCTGATCTTGATTTCGCCATATCTATAAGAATTGTGGACATACTACTTTTGAAAAATTTTATCTTGTAGATGGCTTTCTTTTTCGTATGAACAGTTATGCATACCAAAGTGTTCCATGAGAGACTTATTGATTCATGAAGCCCACAAAGGAGGTTTAATGGGACATTTTGGAGTGGCCAAGACACTAGATATCTTGCACGAACACTTTCATTGGCCACATATGAAGAAGGATGTGGAAAAGGTATGTTCCAAGTGCATTACATGCAAACAAGCAAAATCTAAGGTAATGCCTCATGGCCTTTACACTCCTCTACCGATTCCTACTTCACCTTGGGTAGATTTATCCATGGATTTTATTTTAGGTTTGCCTCGAACAAAAAAAGGAAGAGATAGTATATTTGTTGTTGTTGATGTGTTTTCAAAGATGTCACATTTTATTCCTTGTCACAAAATGTATGATGCTACACATGTGGCAGACTTATTCTTTAAAGAAGTGGTAAGACTTCATGGCATCCCTAAAACAATTGTTTCTGATAGAGATGTCAAATTCCTTAGCCACTTTTGGAAGGTATTGTGGGGTAAGCTTGGTACTAAATTGCTTTATTCTACTACATGTCACCCCCAAACTGATGGTCAAACTGAAGTAGTTAATCGAATCTTAGGGACTCTATTACGAGCTATGGTGGGAAAGAACATTAGAAATTGGGAAGAATGCCTACCATTCGTTGAATTTGCATATAATAGATCTATTCATTCTACAACTGGTTATTCCCCATTTGAACTTGTTTATGGTTTTAACCCACTAACATTACTTGATCTTGCGCCATTACCTCTTGAACATGTTACAATTTAGATGGCGAATAGAAAGCTGAGTTGGTGAAATCCTTACATGAGAAGGCTAGACAGCGAATAGCCAAAACAAATGACGCCAACACCAACAAAGCAAACAAGGGGCACAAACGGGTTGTACTAGAACCCGGAGATTGGGTTTGGGTCCATTTGAGGAAAGAACGATTTCCTACAAAAAGGAAGACTAAGTTGGACCCAAGGGGCGATGGGCCTTTCCAAGTACTCGAGCGGATCAACGATAATGCCTATAAAATTGATCTACCGGTGAGTACAATGTAAGTTCTACTTTTAATGTAGTGACTTGTCCCCATTTGATTTTTGATTCGAGGACGAATCTTTTTGAGGAAGGGGGGAATGATACGAGTCATAAAGGCCCAATCCAAGTTCAAGAACGTGATGGGCTCAAATTGCCACAAGGCCCAATAACAAGATCAAAGGCCCGACAAATGCGATCCAAACTAAATGGGACCATTCAAGAGCTTGTTAGCAAGGCCTTAGATGCATACACGAGAGAACAAGAAAATCAAGATTCACTTTCTTGTTTTCAAGAAAATCAAGAAACCGAATCTTGGCCCAATTTTGTTGTTCGAAGAGATTTCAAGAATCAAGAAAATCAAGATTTCAAATCTTGGAAATCTTGGTCCAAGAAACCAAATCTTGCAGCCAAAACGCATTGGATCTCCATTACGACGTCAACGACCCAATTTTGGTAGGAGATGGATCACGAGCCCAAATTCTTGAAGGCGAGGTCCAATAACCAAAATTTAGCCCAATCAAGAAATTTCTTCATACTTAGTTGAAAAATCAGGCCAAAATGTCAAAGGGCCCAATTTGTAAACATCTTACTTGTTTAATTTAATTTTTTTTTTAATCTTTAGGAGCATTACATGTAAAATTCGGCCCAAAACAACCCATATAAGTGCATGGCCGAATTTACCTTGTTATTTTATTAATTAGGTTTAATTTTTATTAGTTACTTGTGAGATTAGGATTTGTTGGAGGCCTATATAAGCATTGGCCACCACCCTTTGTAAAAATCATCTTATTATTATTTTTCTATCAAATTTCGATTTGTTGAGTGCGAAATTTTCTTTGGGGTTTTCTCAAGAATTCTCTCTTGAGTTTTCTTTAGAAGTTGTTTTAACAATCTTTTGATTGTGGGAGCCATCTTCAACCTTCTTCTTGCCATCGATATTCTTTGGAGGGAGATTAGAGCCGTTTGAAGGAATTTGTGAATTCTTTCGGAATTCAAGGGTTCTTAGGACTTTTCTTTAATTCCTTGCTGTTCAATTTATTTTCTTTATTATTGCTTGTGCCGATTCTTCTTCTAATTTTCTTTGCTTTTTTTGTTTGTGTTTCACCTTGATTAAACTCCAAGAACTCTTCGTTTAATCGATCCCTTTTATTGGCAGCAACTATTCGATCCAAAAATCCCCAAAATTTAGGGTTCTTGCCATTCTTTTTATTTCTTCTTGTTGGGTGAAATTAGGTCATGGAATTTGGGCATTCTTGGCGATTCAAGTTATTGATGATTAGCACTCTTTCTTTACTTCCAAATTCGTTCAATTTCATTAATTTCTTTCTTTTCTTTTGTCGCCCAAATCCCTAATTTTCTATTAAAGATCGATTGATTTAATTCGTTCTTTGTTTAGTGTTCTTGAACAGATTCGGCTTGTGGAGAATTGATCTTGGAGTTCGATTTTGTCTTCTTGAACTACGAAAACATCTATTCATTCGTTCTTTGTGTCTTCTTTGTTCATTTAATTGAATTTGGGGATTTAATTCGGATCGATTAGTTTAATCTTGTTCTTTGTTTTAATTTCAGATCTGTTCGTTTAGAGCTTTCGTAGGAGTTTCTCGTGACTTGGCAACTCGATCTTGGTCCGCGCGCCACCCCGTATCACACCAACAAAGCAAACTGATCCGGAGGTCTTACCATTAGGACCTATTACTCGATCTAGGGCAAAGAAATTCAGGGAAGCCTTGTTCCTTACTTGTGCTACGATTCCAGATTTATTCGATCATGTTCATGCCTTAGAACATAGGATTTATAACATGTTGCATGCTGATATCTGACGTATTTAGGTTCTACTATGTATTATGTGTGTATTTAAGTATGTTTTGGTATTGATTTGATGTTGTTTGTGTTTTAATGAATAAGTTTGCATTATGTTTACAGCTTGTTAATAAGTTTTCAATAAGTTTGCATTACTTTAATGCATGTTTGTTTTGTTTACCATAAGGAAACGTAATGGACAGCAGCTTAAGATATCATTTCTAGCTCGGTTGAAGCTCAAATATGTGCATGCAGCTCATCTCATTTCGAAATAGTTCGAAAGATTGTTTCTAGCTCATTTCACTCAATACATTTCTAGCTAGCTCAAACTCGGCTCCACCAACTCAACTCAACTCCGGTGACGAGTCCGTAGCGGTGAAACGTGTCCTATGTAATGGCAAGTGTCCTATGCATTTGTGGCAGCCATGAGGCATCCAAACATGTGAGGAGCACATGACCGCTTGTGCACAAGAGTGTGTGTGTGCATGTGTAGCGAATATACAAGGATAAGAACAAGGAGGTTGTCGTTTGAAATTTAAATGTATGGCTGTTATTAAATGACGCCAAAAGGAGTTATAACTCCTTATTTTAAACCCTTTTGATTACAGCCACGAATTTCCATTCAACACCCTCTTTTGTACTTATAAATACATATTAAAATGATGTATTTAGGTTAGATGATTTATGAAAACAATTACGTTTGAGAATTTCTCTCAATTTCGGTTCTTCATTGAACTTTCCTTGGCATTTCGACTTAGTTTGTTGTGTCAAATTTTCTTGATACTTGGGTTCCTAGATCGCTATCTAGAGGGTCCAAGTCCTTTTGACGTTGAACAGATTCGATTCGGGTTTACTCAGTAGATTGTGCAAGTTCTTTCGAGTTTAACGTTAATCTATTCCAACGATTACTTTTGCCATTGTTGAACACTCAAGTTGCTGCCTTGGCCATTTCATGACGCGTTCAACTTCACCGATTGAATTTCTTTTTGTTTTAAACGCCAACAACTTCATTTTCCTTCCATTTTCGTTCTTTTGTTTTACCCATATTTTACCATGATTATTTCTTTAATTCCTTGCTGTTTTCTTGTTGCAGGAACATGCTTACAACATTCCTAGATCCGTAACATACGAAGATAGTCTGTTTCGTTAGGCTACATCGTATCAAATCGTCTCCACATGATACACTTCATATCTTCCCATGTTCTCACTAGACCTTCACCTGCACGTCGTCGACTAATCAGTAATTGGTCCCACCATACCAGTGCATAGTCAACAAACTCCATAGCTGCTAGTCGAACTTTTTTCTGTTCTGAGTAGTTATAACACTCAAAAACGTGTTCAACCTTGCTTTCCCATGTCAGAAAAGCATCTGGATCTGAACGTCCCTGAAAAGAAGGTATGGCAACTTTAATGTTAGAAATATTATCGCCAATCGTAAGTCACGGTCGTTGATTCACCCTTGGTGAATGTTCAATGTCATTTTCATCATTATGTTCGTTATGGACAGATTGTGAACCACCCCCTTCAATCTTGTCCAAACGAGAGTGTATAGGCTCTAATGCATTTTCTAATAGACGTTGCAAGGTGCGAGTAATAGCTTGCATTTGCAAATCTGGGGGTTGATCTCCACCACGACTACGATCTTCTGATCCTGTCATCTAAAGCAACACACAAGAATATAGATAATGAGTTAAGTAAAACAAAAGTAAAAGTCCTCACAGCACACTCTCAAAACCTCTCAATTTTCACTCCAAAGAACTATGCACTCTAAAATAGCACTCAACGCTCGTGTTTCACTCGGGAGAATGCGTGAATGACTCTTTTTGTCTCCCCTTCTGTTCTCACAACGCTCAATGCCTTTTTCCCTCACAATTTCTAGTGTTTTTAGTTCTTTAAAGGACTAATCCAACATTTCAGAACTTGTTATAATTGTGTTGGCTATAAGGAAAACACACGGTTAGAGAGAGAAAAAAAATAAATAAACAAAGGGAAAGATAAGAAAAGAGTAAAAGGATAAGAAAATAAAATAAACAAAGGAAAAAGGATGGAATTTAAATAATTTAGTTTCTTACTGCAAAGAAGTGCTTTACAACGTTCCTAGCACCGAACAAATAAGAATAGTTCGTTTCGGTTGATATCCAAGCACTTCGCAATTACAAAGTACAAAACTAAACATTATTCAACATTTCAACATAACAAAATACACTTTTTTTTCTTTCCCAAACTTGATAAATTTCAATTCCTCCTTCATTTTTTTTTTTTTTATTTTTGAATCTGATTTTTCTTTCTCTTTTTGTTGTTGTTTTTTTTTTGAAATTTCAAAACTGATATATATATTTTTGTTTTGAATTTCAAATTTTCTTGTTGGAGAAGAAAAGTACAACAATTCCAACCTATGATCTGATACCAGATGATATGATGTAGCCTAACGAAACAGACTATCCTTGTATGTTACGGATCTAGGAATGTTGTAAGCACGTTCCTGCAACAAGAAAACAGCAAGGAATTAAAGAAATAATCATGGAAATGATACGACCCCGGTTTAGTAGTTGAATCCGAGTCGTTGTTGTGCCCGATCGTGAATTGGAGTAATATTAAGGTTTGTCGAAAATAGGTTAAGAAAGAAGAGATAAAGGCTCAATTTGGTTCAAAGAGGTTATGGAATGAATGGAAATTGTTAGGTGAACATAAAACCAAGTATTCAAGTTGATCTAACACAATATAAGTGTGTTATCCCGAAACTTATAATGCTTAGGTTGAGATGGTAACGGTTAGGAAGGTAGGTAATATAAACGCAACCTCGACCCACTATCAATATTGATAGGAACCTCGGTATAACTTGAACGCCACACTTTGGGTGCAAAGTGATAAGTTCGAAATACAAAAACGGGTTGACGCCACAAGGGTTACTTGATAAGTCTAACCAGTCCTTGAAGAACAATGAGAGTTGAACACGAACTCACAAAGTAAACAAATTTCATATAAGTTTTAAAAATATATTGTCTAACCCCAAAACAATTACAAAGCAAACTATTTATAGCTAAATTCCTAGGCTAGCCAAATGGACACTTGAGCAGCTAAAAAGTCAGCTTATTTTCAAAACAAATGAATTGAAAATTTCATGTAGCTTCCTAGAACGTCCCTTGAAGCTTCCTTGAAGATTCCTAGCTTTGGAGACGTCAATGGACAGCCATTTGATGTCTTCTAATAGCCTTGAATTAATGAGGTGATGGTTGAGCTGAAATGGCTGAATAGAATTGTTTAGATTGGCCTAAATTCGTCCAACTTGTGTGAAAGCTCTTATAGATGCTTGGGGAGCTCAAAGGCCAACTTTAGGAAGAGAAATGGGCTGCCAAATAAATGTGAGGAGTCATAGCTTTTTTAATCTCCACGAAGAGGCACATTCCCTCACATGGACGGCACACTTATGGCATTTGAGAAGAACGAAAATGGCTCATGGAAAAGAGGAATCAGCAACTCTTCATGGGTCCTTTGCTGTGCACGAAAAAAATAAATCAGCAGCTCATTAAGTGGACGTTCCTTGCATGTGGAACATCTCATTTAATTCATGGCTTTGCTGCACATTAAATCAGCAAGCAGCTTCTTTAATTTCGTCCATTAAATGGCCACATGAAAAAGCACAAGCAGCTCCTTAAATGCTTCCAGCATCCATTGAATGGCCGTCCATAATTGCTTTTGCTGCACATTAATTCCAGCAATTTTAATTTCGGCAACAACCACTTCTTTTAATGCTGTCCATGTACCTGCATGCAACAACCATTAATTCATGTTAAGACAACATTAAATGGTTAACTAGACATATTTAATTCGGCAGCCACAATTAACTTCAACTGGACACCATTTAAGACATCATTAAATTCGGTTGTAGCAAAACAAATTAAATGATGTAATGACAATTAAATTCAGCTGGACACCTTAAAAACATACATTAAATTCGTCCAAACATGTAGCAGCAGCATTAATTTCGTCCAGACATATTTATAACATGCAGTGGCAGCATTAAATTCGTCATAATAAATAGATGTAATAGCCTAGACATATTTATGCTATGTATGAAAATAGGACACATTAAAAAACATAAAAATAAAACATATTTAAAACACCTAATTAAAATGTCCAATTTTAATAAATTTAATACTAACACTTAGTTGAGCTGGAATAAATAAATAAACTAACTTATTCAATTTATTTTAGCAAATGAAAATTTAAGAATTAAAATAAACTCAAATTGAGCAAAATGATCCCATTGAGCTGGAAACAAGCTAAACGAAGCTCAGCGAGATGCAATTGAGCTAATTTAGCTCGCATGGGTGTGCAAGAAATACTTATGGAGCTGATCGAAAAATGTGCCCAAGGCGTGGTCGTATCAGTAAAATATGGGTAAAAAAAGAACGAAAATGGAAGGAAAATGAAGTTGTTGGCGTTTAAAACAAAAAGAAATTCAATCGGTGAAGTCGAACGCTTCATGAAACGACCAAGGCAGCAACTTGAGTGTTCAACAATGGCAAAAGTAATCGTTGGAATAGAATAACGTTAAACTCAAAAGAACTTGCACAATCTACTGAGCAAACCCGAATCGAATCTGTTCAACGTCAAAAGGACTTGGACCCTCTAGATAGCGATCTAGGAACCCGAAGTATCAAGAAAATTTGACACAACAAACTAAGTCTAAAATGCCAAGGAAAGTTCAATGAAGAACCGAAATTGAGAGAAATTCTCAAACGTAATTGTTTTCATAAATCATCTAACCTGAATACATCATTTTAATATGTATTTATAAGTACAAAAGAGGGGTGTTGAATGGAAATTCGTGGCTGTAATCAAAAGGGTTCAAAATAAGAAGTTATAACTCCTTTTGGCATCATTTTAATAGCAGCCATACATTTAAATTTCAAACGACAACCTCCCTTGTTCTTATCCTTGTATATTCGGCTACACATGCACACACACACTCTTGTGCACAAGCGGTCATGTGCTCCTCACATGTTTGGACGCCACATGGGCTGCCACAAATGCATAGGACACTTGCCCTTACATAGGACACGCTTCAGCTGCTTCTGGACTCGTCAGCTAGAGTTGAGCTGGTGGAGCTGAGTTTGAGCTAGCTAGAAATGTACTGAGCTGAAATGAGCTGGAAACAATCTTTCAGAACTATTTTGAGCTGAGATGAGCTGCATGCACATATTTGAGCTTCAACCGAGCTAGAAATGAGGTCTTAAGCTGCTGTCTATTATTGTTTGAGCTTCAACCGAGATAGAAATGAGATCTTAAGCTACTGTCCATTACGTTTCCTTATGGTAAACAAAACAAACATGCATTAAAGTAATGCAAACTTATTGAAAACTTATTAACAAGCTGTAAACATAATGTAAACACACTTATATACTCAATGGAACTAATGCAAATGTTACACTTCAGTATGTAACACATTATAGAGCTTAGTTTCTACACTAATACAAGCTGTAAACACTTGCAATCTTATTCATTAAAACACAAACTGATACGACCACGCCTCGAGCACACTTTTGGACCAGCTCCCTAAGCATTGCTTGCGAACCCATGCGAGCTGAATTAGTTCAATTCCTTCTCGTTGAGCTCCATTTAGCTCGTTTCCAGCTCACTCGAGCTCAAGTCAGCTCATTCGAGTTGAATTCAGCTCAACCTCAACCCAATGAGCTTATTTTTAGCTTTCTTTAGCTTGCATTTATTTTGCTAAAATAAACCATTTAATTTGTCTTCAGGTTCATGAATGGATTGGTGCAATGTATGGGAGTGTGCATGCACAATTGAGGTTCAATGGATGGCATTTAAAGGAGCACATGCATTTGGGACGTTCATGCAAGAGGGAGTTGCTAAAAGTTCATGTATTTGAAGATTCATGGATCATATTTATGGGGGAAAACACATGGGACGTTTCATGCATGATTCATGCATTTTCAAGATGACCATTCAAGTATTTTAGGCACATTAATGCCTCATCCAGCCAAGGGAGATGTAGGATCATTAAAGGGCTGCACATTCATGGAATTATGAAGATTCTTCAAGGCTAAGGATGTATGAATGCATCAAGTGAAGCATCATGATGGTTCGGCCAATTCATGTACCATTTTCAAGCATGAACCGAATTTTAATGCTTTTTGTGTGAACATGTTAAATACCTATGTGAAAAGGTTTAAGTTAATGTGAACAACCTAGATGCCGAATATCAATAGGCATTTTAGGCTTATAAATAGCTTACTTGTTTATTGTAAAAGGTTACAGAATTTGATTATTAAAACTTAATAGAACTTTTGTTCTTGTGAGGTTACCTCCTCTCTTCTTTTGTTCGAGTCTCGAAGCGACTTATCTAGCTTGCTAGTGGCGTCAATCCGAACTCCATTGAACTTATCACCGAACTGGTGTGGCGTTCAACCATATTATTATACCTTTGGTTCTTACCTCCATATAGGTAACGGGTCAAGGTCCACTTCTATCTTTCATCAAATTTCACCTTAAGCAATATAAGACTCGGGCAATACTTTTTAGTATTGAACATTCTTGACGTTTAAGTTCTAGTTTCCATCTCCATCAATTACCTTTTTTCTAACCTACCTTGTTTCTATTCTAAACCGAACATATCAACACCAAACCACTCATCTAAACCCCTCTCAAAGCTTCCGCAACCCTTAGCCTAAATCACCCAATTTTGACAACTCCAACTACTCCTCGTCGACGATTGGGCAACTTCGCAAAATGACTCGATTAACCCAGGCCAGATGTATCATTTGGTATCAGAGCTACTAAAACGAGGAGTGCCGATATTCTTATCAAGCTCGGAGTAGGTTCGTAACGTAAAAAAAAGTCAAAAAAATTAAAAAAAATTTTGAGTTTGAATTTAATTTTTTTTCTTCCTTGTATTTAGTTTACTATTGTATTGTATTAAAAAAAGAGAAGAAATTCGGAAAAAAAATTCAAAAAAAATCGAAAAAAGGAAAAAAAAGAAGTGACAAAAAAATCGAGTTAAAAAAAGAAGAAAGAAAAAAAAGTGAAAAGTCTTGCGAGTTTTTATCATTATCACTTATTACTCCGATCATCAAGTTTCCCTTCCTACCATTATTTACCCATCCCAACGCCACATTTTAAACCAATTTTCTTCTTTGTTCAACCTACCCTACACCCGACATTATCCCTTGTAACCCATTTTGAAACCGACCCTTAAGCAGCAAATTAAGTCTATCGAGACGAATTACGAATTTGTGAGACGAGGTCGAGTGGTAAAAGGCAAGAGAGCGTGAGTTCATTCGAAAAGAAAGCCTAGAAGAGAGTTCAAACACGAGAGTGAGTGAATTTTTCTTTGTGAGCGAACTTGCGAGATTTGTGGTGAGGATTATTTTTCTTTCTAATTTAACTTTTGTTTTCTAATATTTTGTTGAAGCATGTCTGAAGAATTTTCTAAATTTGAATTCCAAATGTGGAGACAAGAAATGCAAAGGATAATGCGATCTGAATTTCGACAATTCGACAAAGATAAATAAGATTTGACACCTACTATCGTTGACATCAAGATTAGTTCAATCCTTCAAAGATTGGAAAATGAACCACAATGTGAAGATATGTTTCACACGCGTTGTCGTGTCCACGATAAAGTTTGTTGCCTCATTATTGATGGTGGAAGTAGGTCAAACATGGCTAGTATTCGAACGGTGGAAAAACTTGGCTTGGCCACTACCAAGCATCCACGACCCTATCAACTGCAAGGACTTGGTGTTGAAGGCAAATTTAAAGTCACTCAACAAGTGCGTATCGCCTTTTCCATCGGAAGATACCAAGACGAAGTCGTTTGTGATGTTGTGCCTATTCAAGTCTGCCATTTGTTGCTTGGAGAACCATGGCGATCAGATCGTAAGGTCACTCACGATGATCGTACCAATAGGTATTCCTTCAAGCATCAAGGAAGGAAAATCACCTTAGCACCGCTCACACCGGAACAAGTCCATGAGGACCAAATCAAATTGAAAATTTTGGTTGTAAAAGATTTTGAGCGAGAAAAGAATAAAGAAAATGAAGAAAAGGAAATTGAAAAGGAAATTGAGATTGAAAAAAAATTGAAAAAGTAAAAGATGTTGAAAAAGAAACGAGAGAAAATGAAGATAGTGAGCGAGAACAAGAAAAAGAGAGCGAAATTTTAACTAACCACCATTCATGTTTGCTTTCTTATTCTCCTTTGTTACAGGTTTGTAAATTTCCAATCCAAGACAAGTTCCAACTTCATTACCGACCGCATGAACGCCGATTTCAATTAATTGAAAAAGGTAAATTGGATTATGTGACTACCTTTCAAATTTTCAAAGGTAAGTCAAGTAAGAAACCTTGTGATATTCAATCTAATTGTGGTTTGGTTTCTTTTGACAAATTCGTTCATTTTGTTGATCTTAGAGGAAGTCCATTCAAACATTTATTTTGTTGTTTAACCTTAGATCGAAATGTTGATTTTCTCTTGAAAAGAGTCTTGCACTGCTCTAATCATCATTTGTTTCCTACTGATTTCCATCACGATCAATTGCAAGATATCATTCTTCCAATGTTTCAAGGTAAGCAAGGTATGAATGTTGAAAATTTTAAAGCACCTCTGCCTTACTCGATTGTTGATGGACACATTGTTGATGATTTGGACTTTAGAAATGATCTAAATTTTGATGTGGTTACTTGCCATCCTTTGATTGATGATAATATATTTGCGTGGAATGATGGCAAGAAGAATAATGTTTTTGGAAATTGTGATGCTGATGAGTTTGTTAGTGAAATAATAATTATTCGACACTTGCAAGATAAGAAAACATATAAGCCTTTCCATCTACTTGATTTGGGTAAAAATGTGCACTTATTGATCTTTTGTGAGGAACTACTTTGTCTAAACAAGAATGTACGCATGAGATTTGAGATGCATGAATGCTTGAAAACATGCATGTCTTTGATTTGTTTGTTTGATACGACGATGACATGTAAAATGGTTAGTGCACTTAAAGTTGAAGGTGGTGTCTCAAATTTGCCTTGTTGTATAAATTTTGCATGTTTGAAAAGGACTTTGCTATTTTTAGCAAAGAATGATCAAAATCATGTGTTTAATCCTGGAGTTTGTTCTTATGAATCATCCCTGAAAGAAAGCAAGCATCGTAAATTTTGTTTGAATAAAGGTGTAAACAATCTTTGTTTGTATGATGCTTTGTCTTCAAGTTTGAAAATGAGACATGTGAATCTTGTTGGTTTGTTAAGTCAAAATCAAAATTTTGTTTTTGGAGGTTGTTCTCAATTGTGGTTTAAAAGATCCGAACATGTTTTGCATGATAATGATTTTGAATTGCTTAGTGTTCTATCTATGAAGTCTGTCATGAAATTGCCAAATCAAATTGAAATGGCAAGAGAAAATTTTGTCTTTGACCCCGGCGAACACCATTCTATATCATTGCCTAAGGTAATCGAACCATGGAAAGTTGACTTCCAATACCATAGCTATCAAATGCCTTGTGATTTATGTTTGTTTCCATCGGAGAAAAAGGTAAGAACGATTTCTATTTTTGACCCCGGTATTGGATTATTTGTTCAAACTGTGAATCAAGTCTCGAAAAGTTCCTTTGAGTTTAATCTTAATCGTGTCATTAATTCGTTTTATTCTTTTATAGGTGACGATGTGAAGTGGTACCCTCCTAAAGAGGGAGTGCATGCGAATGAGCTTCTTTTGATCCAAGCCATTTGTGGTTTTCAGAATCTTGAATGATTTTTCGCGAGCAAATGGCCCGATTTGGGGACAAATCGCTTTAAAGAGGGAGGGGATGATACGACCACGCCTCGGGCACACTTTTGGACCAGCTCCCTAAGCATTGCTTGCAAACCCATGCGAGCTGAATTAGTTCAATTCCTTCTCATTGAGCTCCATTTAGCTCGTTTCCAGCTCACTCGAGCTCAAGTCAGCTCATTCGAGTTGAATTCAGCTCAACCTCAACCCAATGAGCTTATTTTTAGCTTTCTTTAGCTTGCATTTATTTTGCTGAAATAAACCATTTAATTTGTCTTCAGGTTCATGAATGGATTGGTGCAATGTATGGGAGTGTGCATGCACAATTGAGGTTCAATGGATGGCATTTAAAGGAGCACATGCATTTGGGACGTTCATGCAAGAGGGAGTTGCTAAAAGTTCATGTATTTGAAGATTCATGGATCATATTTATGGGGGAAAACACATGGGACGTTTCATGCATGATTCATGCATTTTCAAGATGACCATTCAAGTATTTTAGGCACATTAATGCCTCATCCAGCCAAGGGAGATGTAGGATCATTAAAGGGCTGCACATTCATGGAATTATGAAGATTCTTCAAGGCTAAGGATGCATGAATGCATCAAGTGAAGCATCATGATGGTTCGGCCAATTCATGTACCATTTTCAAGCATGAACTGAATTTTAATGCTTTTTGTGTGAACATGTTAAATACCTATGTGAACAGGATTTAAGTTAATATGAACAACCTAGATGCCGAATATCAATAGGCATTTTAGGCTTATAAATAGCTTACTTGTTTATTGTAAAAGGTTACAGAATTTGATTATTAAAACTTAATAGAACTTTTGTTCTTGTGAGGTTACCTCCTCTCTTCTTTTGTTCGAGTCTCGAAGCGACTTATCTAGCTTGCTAGTGGCGTCAATCTGAACTCCATTGAACTTATCACCGAACCGGTGTGGCGTTCAACCATATTATTATACCTTTGGTTCTTACCTCCATATAGGTAACGGGTCAAGGTCCACTTCTATCTTTCATCAAATTTCACCTTAAGCAATATAAGACTCGGGCAATACTTTTTAGTATTGAACATTCTTGACGTTTAAGTTCTAGTTTCCATCTCCATCAATTACCTTTTTTCTAACCTACCTTGTTTTTATTCTAAACCGAACATATCAACACCAAACCACTCATCTAAACCCCTCTAAAAGCTTCTGCAACCCTTAGCCTAAATCACCCAATTTTGACAACTCCAACTACTCCTCGTCGACGATTGGGCAACTTCGCGAAACGACTCGATTAACCCAGGCCGGATCGTATCACAAACAACATCAAATCAATACCAAAACATACTTAAATACACACATAATACATAGTAGAACCTAAATACGTCACATATCAGCATGCAACATGATACGGGGTGGCGCGCGGATCAAGATCGAGTTGCCAAGTCACGAGAAACTCCTACGAAAGCTCTAAATGAACAGATCTGAAATTAAAACAAAGAACAAGATTAAACTAATCGATCCGAATTAAATCCCCAAATTCAATTAAATGAACAAAGAAGACACAAAGAACGAATGAATAGATGTTTTCGTAGTTCAAGAAGACAAAATCGAACTCCAAGATTAATTCTCCACAAGTTTAACTGCTCAAGAACACTAAACAAAGAACGAATTAAATCAATCAGATCTTTAATAGAAAATTAGGGATTTGGGCGACAAAAGAAAAGAAAGAAATTAATGAAATTGAACGAATTTGGAAGTAAAGAAAGAGTGCTAATCATCAATAACTTGAATCGCCAAGAATGCCCAAATTCCAGACCTAATTTCACCCAACAAGAAGAAATAAAAAAATGGCAAGAACCCTAAATTTTGGGGATTTTGGATCGAATAGTTGCTGCCAATAAAAGGATCGATTAAACGAAGAGTTCTTGGAGTTTAATCAAGGCTGAAACACAAACAAAAACAGCAAAGAAAATTAGAAGAAGAATCGGCACAAGCAATAATAAAGAAAATAAATTGAACAGCAAGGAATTAAAGAAAAGTCCTAAGAACCCTTGAATTCCAAAAGAATTCACAAATTCCTTCAAACGGCTCTAATCTCCCTCCAAAGAATATTGATGGCAAGAAGAAGGTTGAAGATGGCTCCCACAATCAAAAGATTGTTAAAACAACTTCTAAAGAAAACTCAAGAGAGAATTCTTGGAGAAACCCCAAAGAAAATTCGCACTCAACAAATCAAATTTGATAGAAAAATAATAATAAGATGATTTTTACAAAGGGTGGCTGGCCAATGCTTATATAGGCCTCCAACAAATCCTAATCTCACAAGTAACTAATAAAAATTAAACCTAATTAATAAAATAACAAGGTAAATTCGGCCATGCACTTATATGGGTTGTTTTGGGCGAATTTTACATGTAATGCTCCTAAAGATTAAAAAATTAAATTAAACAAGTAAGATGTTTACAAATTGGGCCCTTTAACATTTTGGCCTGATTTTTCAACTAAGTATGAAGAAATTTCTTGATTGGGCTAAATTTTGGTTATTGGGCCTCGCTTCAAGAATTTGGGCTCGTGATCCATCTCCTACCAAAATTGGGTCGTTGACGTCGTAATGGAGATCCAATGCGTTTTGGCTGCAAGATTTGGTTTCTTGGACCAAGATTTCCAAGATTTGAAATCTTGATTTTCTTGATTCTTGAAATCTCTTGAACAAAAAAAATTGGGCCAAGATTCGGTTTCTTGATTTTCTTGAAAACAAGAAAGTGAATCTTGATTTTCTTGTTCTCTCATGTATGCATCTAAGGCCTTGCTAACAAGCTCTTGAATGGTCCCATTTAGTTTGGACCGCATTTGTCGGCCTTTGATCTTGTTATTGGGCCTTGTGGCAATTTGAGCCCATCACGTTCTTGAACTTGGATTGGGCCTTTATGACTCAGATCATTCCCCTTCCTCAAAAAGATTCGTCCTCGAATCTAAAAATCAAATGGGGACAAGTCACCACATTAAAAGTAGAACTTACATTGTACTCACCGGTAGATCAATTTTATAGGCATTATCGTTGATCCGCCGAGTACTTGAAAGGCCCATCGCCTTGGGTCCAACTTAGTCTTCCTTTTGTAGGAAATCGTTCTTTCCTCAAATGGACCCAAACCCAATCTCCGGGTTCTAGTACAACCCGCTTATGCCTTGTTTGCTTTGTTGGTGTTGGCGTCATTTGTTTTGGCTATTCGCTGTCTAGCCTTCTCATGTAAGGATTTCACCAACTCAGCTTTCTGTTCGCCATCTAAATTCGTAACATGTTCAAGAGGTAATGGCGCAAGATCAAGTACTGTTAGTGGGTTAAAACCATAAACAAGTTCAAATGGGGAATAACCAGTTGTAGAATGAATAGATCTATTATATGCAAATTCAACGAATGGTAGGCATTCTTCCCAATTTCTAATGTTCTTTCCCACCATAGCTCGTAATAGAGTCCCTAAGATTCAATTAACTACTTCAGTTTGACCATCAGTTTGGGGGTGACATGTAGTAGAATAAAGCAATTTAGTACCAAGCTTACCCCACAATACCTTCCAAAAGTGGCTAAGGAATTTGACATCTCTATCAAAAACAATTGTTTTAGGGATGCCATGAAATCTTACCACTTCTTTAAAGAATAAGTCTGCCACATGTGTAGCATCATCTGTTTTGTGACAAGGAATAAAATGTGACATCTTTGAAAACCTGTCAACAACAACAAATATACTATCTCTTCCTTTTTTTGTTCGAGGCAAACCTAAAATAAAATCCATGGATAAATCTACCCAAGGTGAAGTAGGAATCGGTAGAGGAGTGTAAAGGCCATGAGGCATTACCTTAGATTTTGCTTGTTTGCATGTAATGCACTTGGAACATACCTTTTCCACATCCTTCTTCATATGTGGCCAATGAAAGTGTTCGTGCAAGATATCTAGTGTCTTGGCCACTCCAAAATGTCCCATTAAACCTCCACTGTGGGCTTCATGAATCAATAAGTCTCTCATGGAACACTTTGGTATGCATAACTGTGCTCATACGAAAAAGAAAGCCATCTACAAGATAAAATTTTTCAAAAGTAGTATGTCCACAATTCTTATAGATATGGTCAAATCAGATCAAGATCATATAATTCTTTAATGTGTTCAAACCCTAAGACTTTAGCATTCAATGTAGTCATTAAAGCATATCGTCGAGACAAAGCATCTGCAACTACATTATCTTTACCTGTTTTATATTGTATCACATAAGGAAATGTTTCAATGAATTCTACCCATCGGGCATGTCTTTTACTCAACTTACCTTGTCCCTTTAACCATTTAAGAGACTCATGATCAGTATGTATGACAAACTCATTAGGCAGCAAATAATGTTGCCATACTTGAAGTGCACGAACTAATGCCAATAGTTCTTTGTCATAAGTCGAGTAATTTAACTGCACTGCTCAATTTCTCACTAAAATAAGCAATAGGTTGCTTATCTTGCATTAAAACAGCGCCGATTCCAATTCTCAAGCATCACACTCAAGTTCAAAAGTTTTAGCAAAATCGTAATTTAAGCAAAGGAGCGAACATAACTTAGCTTTTAGAGTTTGAAAGGCCTTTTCTTGGGTTTCACCCCATTTGAAACCCACGATTTCTTTATAACCTCTCACAATGGGGCAGCAATAGTAGAGAAATCTTTCACAAATCGTCTATAAAAACTAGCTAAACCATGGAAAGATCTCACCTCGCCATCGATTTAGAGTCGGCCACTCCTTAATTGCCTTGACTTTGTCCTCGTCGACATGAATACCTTGAGCACTAACTATGAAACCTAAGAATATTAGTTTATCACAACAGAATGTGCATTTATCAAGGTTGGCAAATAATCTTTCAGTTAGAGAATATCCAAAACAGTTCGAACATGGAAAACATGATCATCTAAAGTCTTTGAGTAAATTAAAATATCATCAAAATAAACCACTACAAATTTACCCAAGTGAAGCCTTAAAACATGATTCATTAATCTCATAAATGTGCTAGGTGCATTAGTAAGGCGAAAGGCATAACTAACCATTCATACAATCCAAATTTTGTTTTAAAGGTCTGTTTTCCATTCATCCCTTCCTCATTCGAATTTGATGATAACCGCTTTTAAATCAATTTTAGTAAATATAATGAACCATGTAATTCATCAAGCATATCATCAAGTCTAGGAATTGGGTGTCGATACTTTATCATTATTTTGTTGATTGGGCGCAATCAACACACATTCGACACGTACCATCTTTCTTTGGTACCAATAGGACAGAACAAAGACAAGGGCTTAGGCTTTCACGAATGTACCCTTTGTCTAGTAACTCTTCAACTTGCCTTTGCAATTCCTTTGTCTCCTGGGATTGCATCTATAGGCTGGTCGATTAGGAATCGAAGCTCCGGGTACTAAGTCAATTTGATGTTCTATCCTCGTAAAGGTGGTAAACCTTTAGGGCCTCACTAAAACATCCTCATAATCCTGCAAAAGAGATTGAAACATACTAGGCAAATTTTCGTTAATGTTAGATAAAGATAAATAATTTTGCCTAAACCTCACAAGGATACAAGGTCATTTATTAAGTAGGGCTCTCTTCACATCTTTTTTTGTTGCCAAAAGATTTTTTCCGCTCATTTTACCACTAGAGGGTTCACTCACCTTTGGGCTTTTTAAATTTTGACTTTTTCCACTACTATTAGCCTCTTTTCTCTCTGTCTTTTGAACTTGTTCTTTCTCCCTTACCCCCTCACAAAATTTTATCATCCTCAATTGATCTTTATATACATCAGTAGGATTTAAAGGAGCAAAAGTGAATTTCTTACCTTTAAATACAAGGGAGTATCGATTAAGTTTACCTTGGTGTGTAACATCACGATCAAATTGCCAAGGTCGTCCAAGGAGCAAGTGTGCCGCATGCATTGGGACTACATCACACCATACTTCATCCTCATAATTGCCGAGTTTAAAAGTGACCAAGGACTGTTTCGTAACTTTAACTTCGGAACATTCATTAAGCCACTGAAGGTGATATGGCTTAGGGTGTTTGGTGCAAGGTAACTTTAAAGAATCAACCAAATAGCTACTCACCACATTTGAGCAACTACCACTATCAATAATGAGTGAACATAAGTTACCTTTAATAAAACACCGAGAATGGAAAATATTGGCCCTTTGGCTATCATCATCTTTCATCTGAATGTTAAGGGTTGACGAACTACAAGGCATTGAAAGTTAGCAAAGTCCCTTCCTTTAGTGGTTCGACCAACTCGTCGCCATTATCACCGCCATCCACAAGTTCGCATATCCGGATCTCAGATTATCGTAGTCGGACGTGTACTCACCGTTATCTTTTAGAAGAAGTAATCTCGTGTTAGGGCATTCTCTACTATAATGACCACGCCCTTTGTACTTAAAGCATTCAATCTCACGAGTCCTCTTCGCACTCGAATCACCTAAATTGGGTGCTTAGAAGGTGTTTGCGTTTTTGCAGAGCCCTTTCTTCCAATCGATTGTTTACTTCCATTACTCAAAGAAGACTTGTTAGTAACAAAAGGTGGTTTTGAACTCTTAAAATTAGAATTGGAATTGTTACCTCGATAATATTGTGAAGTAGAGAAGGACCCAAACCTTTGTTCGTTTAATTGTTGCTCGATCTCAATGGCTTTGTGAACTGCTTCTTCCAAATCAATGTAAGTTTGTAGCCTTAATGTATTAGCTATCGGCCTGTTCAAACCATCAATGAATCGAACCATAGTTGTTTCTTCATCTTCCTCCACATTAGCTCTCTAAATGAGCATCTCCATCTCTTTAAAATATTCATCCACCGTCCTACTACCTTGGATAAGTCTTCTCAACTTTGTTTTAATTTCTCTATAGTAGTGAGGTGGAATAAACCTTTTACGCATAATCTGTTTCAACTCATCCCATGTCAAAATCTCACCTTCATAATTCTGATGGCGGTTTACCCCAAGTTGAGTCCACCAACTTAATGCATAATCAGAAAATTCCAGTGTTGCTAACGCTACCTTTTCATCATCCGGACATTTATAATACCGAAACATGAGTTCAATCTTAGATTCCCATTCACAATAAGCGTCAGGATCATTCTTACCACGAAATTGGGGAATTGTGAATTTCAGTTTTGCCAAAGAAGGTTGTCCACGATCATGAAAATCATCATCCAATCTAGGGACACGTCGAGGGCCGCGCCTATGGGGCTGATTATTCCTATCTTCCCTGATTGGATCTCGATATTGAAGTTCTTGATTCATTCGTACCTCATTCAAAGTAGTATTCAATGCTTGAAGGGTAGCATTTATTTGTGTGATTGCAGCACGTGTCCTTCTAACTGTTGTTGGACTTCCATAAGTGTATCATTATGGTCATCTTTAGACATCTTCCCAAAAAGCTGCAAAAATAAACACTCAACACTCAAAAATAAAAGTTAGCAAACCTCACCGTTAGTCACTCAAAAGAAAATTCAAATTCTCAATGAGGTAGAATTCAATCTTGTGAGTTCTTTATCGAGTTTATATCAACCAATTAGAGAGTATGAACCAAACTACCAAAGAATCCTAATTTGCACTAGGATGCCAAAAACGACGAGACACCAATTGATTCGTGTTGCACCGAGGAAGAAGTTGTGCACGTGTAAATCCTACTAACACAAGAAACAAGACGGTGTTAGATAACGTAACAGAAGAATAAAAAGCAAACAAATGAAAACCTACAGCTAAGAATCAATAAAAATTGCTAAAACCAGAAAACCCGAAAAACTGTGGAGTAACTTGACAACTTCGTTCGAGGTGTTCCCGATCTCTAAAAATCACGAAATTAAATCTGGAATGTCCTTAAATATTTAATTTTTGATCTGGAAATTTTGGGCACCAAATTCAACCCGCTGAATCTTTTTTTAATTTTTTATTGAATTTCGTCTTTTTTAATTTTTTGACTTTTTTGACTGATTTTTTTGCGGGAATAATTTTTTTATATTCAACCACAGTGCCAAAAATATGTATGTAAAATTTCAGATCAATCGGACATGTAAAATTTCAGATCAATCGGACAACGTTTACCCACCCAAATGAATTTTTTTGAACAATTTTTCTGGGTAAAACTGCTGTTTGTGCTTTAAAAAATAGAGATCAGTTTAGAAATCAACCAAGAACACCCAAAACGCCCAAAATCTGATACCAAATGATACGGGGTGGCACGCGGACCAAGATCGAGTTGCCAAGTCACGAGAAACTCCTACGAAAGCTCTAAACGAACAGATCTGAAATTAAAACAAAGAACAAGATTAAACTAATCAGATCTGGAATTAAATCCCCAAATTCAATTAAATGAACAGCAAGACACAAAGAACGAATGAATAGATGTTTTCGTAGTTCAAGAAGACAAAATCGAACTCCAAGATCAATTCTCCACAAGCCGAATCTGTTCAAGAACACTAAACAGCAACGAATTAAATCAATCAGATCTTTAATAGAAAATTAGGGATTTGGGCGACAAAAGAAAAGAAAGAAATTAATGAAATTGAACGAATTTGGAAGTAAAGAAAGAGTGCTAATCATCAATAACTTGAATCGCCAAGAATGCCCAAATTCCAGCAGCCTAATTTCACCCAACAAGAAGAAATAAAAAAATGGCAAGAACCCTAAATTTTGGGGATTTTGGATCGAATAGTTGCTGCCAATAAAAGGGATCGATTAAACGAAGAGTTCTTGGAGTTTAATCAAGGCTGAAACACAAACAAAAACAGCAAAGAAAATTAGAAGAAGAATCGGCACAAGCAATAATAAAGAAAATAAATTGAACAGCAAGGAATTAAAGAAAAGTCCTAAGAACCCTTGAATTCCGAAAGAATTCACAAATTCCTTCAAGCGGCTCTAATCTCCCTCCAAAGAATATCGATGGCAAGAAGAAGGTTGAAGATGGCTCCCACAATCAAAAGATTGTTAAAACAACTTCTAAAGAAAACTCAAGAGAGAATTCTTGGAGAAAACCCCAAAGAAAATTCTGCACTCAACAAATCTGAAATTTGATAGAAAAATAATAATAAGATGATTTTTACAAAGGGTGGCTGGCCAATGCTTATATAGGCCTCCAACAAATCCTAATCTCACAAGTAACTAATAAAATTAAACCTAATTAATAAAATAACAAGGTAAATTCGCCATGCACTTATATGGGTTGTTTTGGGCGAATTTTACATGTAATGCTCCTAAAGATTAAAAAATTAAATTAAACAAGTAAGATGTTTACAAATTGGGCCCTTTAACATTTTGGCCTGATTTTTCAACTAAGTATGAAGAAATTTCTTGATTGGGCTAAATTTTGGTTATTGGGCCTCGCCTTCAAGAATTTGGGCTCGTGATCCATCTCCTACCAAAATTGGGTCGTTGACGTCGTAATGGAGATCCAATGCGTTTTGGCTGCAAGATTTGGTTTCTTGGACCAAGATTTCCAAGATTTGAAATCTTGATTTTCTTGATTCTTGAAATCTCTTCGAACAGCAAAATTGGGCCAAGATTCGGTTTCTTGATTTTCTTGAAAACAAGAAAGTGAATCTTGATTTTCTTGTTCTCTCGTGTATGCATCTAAGGCCTTGCTAACAAGCTCTTGAATGGTCCCATTTAGTTTGGACCGCATTTGTCGGGCCTTTGATCTTGTTATTGGGCCTTGTGGCAATTTGAGCCCATCACATTCTTGAACTTGGATTGGGCCTTTATGACTCGTATCACAACATGTTATAAAGCCTATGTTCTAAGGCATGAACATGATCGAATAAATCTGGAATCGTAGCACAAGTAAGGAACAAGGCTTCCCAGAATTTCTTTGCCTTAGATCGAGTAATAGGTCCTAATGGTAAGACGTCCGGATCAGTTTGCTTTGTTGGTGTGAGCGTGCGCACATCAAGTCATGCGTAAGAGATTTATTCCGCCTCATTACTATAGTGATACGAGGCACAAAGGCCCAACCCAAATTCTTGAAGGCAAGGCCCAATAAGAAGATTCCAAGCCCAATCAAGAAATCCACCCATACTTAGTTGAAAATCAGGCCAAATTGTCAAAGTGGCCCAAGTTGTAAAGTTTTATTTTTATTTTTATTTATTTATTTATTTTTACTTAGTTTAATTTTTATGTAAATATTCAGTCCCAGAGTCCCAAATAAAGACCCTTGGCTGAATTTCCATATTAAAATAATTAGGAGTTTTTATTTTATTTTAGTTTTCTAATTAGATTAGGACTAGTTATAAGGCCTATTTATATGGATTGGCCAGCCACCCTACATTACATTACAATTACATTGAAAATTTCAGATTTGATTTGAGTGAAAATTCTCTTTGAGTTCTCCAAGGATTTTCTCTTGAGTTTTCTTTAGAAGTTGTTTTAACAATCTTTTTATTGTGGAGCCATCTTCAACCTTCTTCTTGCCATTGATATTCTTTGGAGGGGAGATTAGAGCCGTTTGAAGGGAGTTGTGAGATCTTTCGGGATTTCAAGGCTTCTTAGGACTTATCTTTTAATTTCTTACTATCAATTCTTTCTTTATTTCTGCTTGCGCTGAATCTTTATCTAATTTATTTTTTTTGTTTTTATTGTGTTTTCAGCCTTTTTCTATCTTAAGGAATCAGCCCAAAAAAATCCCCAATTTCTAGGGTTCTTCCATACTCTTTTTGGGTAAAATCAGATTGTCGAAATTTGGGGAAAACTATCTTGGTGTTCAATTGGGCAGAATCGCAATCTCCTCTAGGGTTTCAAGATTCCTTATTAACACTTATTTCTATTCTCAATTTGATTCTTTATTATTTTGGAGATTTTATTTCAGATCTGGAAATTCAAAATTCTAATATTTTAATTTTCTGTTTCGTTTCAGATCTGATTGTTTAGGGTTTTTCATAGGAGTTTCCCGTGACTTGGCAACTCGATCTTGGTCCGCGCGCAACCCTCGTATCATTTGGTATCAGATTTTGGGCGTTTTGGGTGTTCTTGGTTGATTTCTAAACTGATCTCAATTTTTTAAAGCAAAAACAGCAGTTTTACCCAGAAAAATCTTTCAAAAAAAATTCATTTGAGTGGGTAAACGTTGTCCAATTGATCTGAAATTTTACATACATATTTGTGGCACTGTGATTGAATATAAAAAAATTATTCCCGCAAAAAAATCAGTCAAAAAAGTCAAAAAATTGAAAAAAGACGAAATCCAATAAAAATTTAAAAAAAATATTCAGCGGGTTGAGTTTAGTGCCCAAACTTTCCAGATCAAAAATTAAATATTTAAGGACATTCCAGATTTATTTTCATGATTTTTTGAGATCGGGAACACCTCGAACGAAGTTGTCAAGTTACTCTGCAGTTTTTCGGGTTTTCTGTTTTCAGCAATTTTTATTGATTCTTAGCTGTAGGTTTTCATTTGTTTGCTTTTATTCTTCCTTTACAATATCTAACACCTTCTTGTTTCTTGTGTTAGTAGAATTTAAACATGTGCACAATCCTTCCTCGATTGCAACACAAATCAATTGGTGTCTCGTCGCTTTTGGCATCCTAGTGCAAATTAGGATTCTTTGGTAGTTTGGTTCACACTCTCTAATTGGTTGATATAAACTCCAATAAAGAACTCACAAGATTGAATTCTACCTAATTGAGAATTTGAATTTTTCTTTTTGAGTGATTAACGGTGAGGTTTGCTAATTTTTCTTTTTGAGTGTTGAGTGTTTGTATTGCAGGTAGTCCAAAATAATAATAATAATAATAAGATGCTCCGCCGCACCCTTAACATCCAAATGGGAGACAATTGTGATAACCAAAGGACCAATATTTTCCATTCTAGGTGTTTTATAAAAGGTAACTTATGTTCACTTATGATTGATAGTGGGAGTTGTTCAAATGTAGTTAGCGTTATTTGGTGGATTCCTTAAAGTTACCTTGTATCGAGCACCCTAAGCCGTATCACCTTCAGTGGCTTAATGAATGCTCAGAAGTTAAGGTTACAAAACAGTCCTTGATCACTTTTAAGCTCGGGAATTACGAGGATGAGGTATGGTGTGATGTGGTCCCAATGCATGTGGCACACTTGCTCCTTGGACGGCCTTGGCAATTTGATCGTGATGTTACACACCAAGGCAAGCTCAATAGATACTCTCTTGTGTTTAAAGGCCGAAAATTCACTCTTGCTCCTTTAAATCCCAATGATGTATATAAAGATCAATTAAAAATGATGAAATTTTGTGAGGGGGTGAGGGAGAAAGGAAAAATTAAAAAGACAGAGAGAAAAGAGGCTAGTAGTGAAAAAGTCAAAATTTAAAGGGCCCAAAGGTGAGTGAATCCAAGTGGCAAAACTAGAGAGAAAAATTGATTGGAACAAAAAAGATGTGCGGAGAGCCCTACTCAATAAACAACCTTGTATCCTTGTGAGGTTTAGGCAAAACTATTTATCTCTATCTAACATTAATGGATATTTGCCTAGTGTGTTTCAATGTCTTTTGCGGGATTATGTGGATCTTTTAGTGAGTCCCTAAAGGTTTACCACCTTTACGTGGGATAGAACACTTCCATTGGCCACATATGAAGAAGGATGTCGAAAAGTTTCTGTGGTTATACATGAAGTTTGAGTTGCATTTGACAAAGGTTAACTCAACAACGGAGTTTCGACTACACTATGCCCCGATGAGCGAAGGTTTGTATTAAATGGAAAAGGTAAAATCGACCTTATTCTTCTCATTATAAAGGTAAGATGCTTGAAACTTTTGAAACACCTTTGTACTCCTCGGATAGTGACAAAGATCATGTTGATGATTTAATTTTGTAAAACACTTAGATCGAAACATGCTTGATCATCATATTTTATTTATTGATGATCTATATATTTTGATGGTTGATAAAAGATTATTGTTTTGATAATTTTTATGATGCATGTGTGAGTGAATCTATAGTCCGTCAATTAATGCATGGTATGATTGTGCAACTCTGTGAACCGTGTGAACCTTTTCAAATACCTACTTGTGACGATTACGTTTACCATTTGATTTATTACTCACGATTTATTCATGGTTTGTGGAAACAATTTGAGAGGATTGAATGCTTTAAAACATGTCCATCTTTCAATATGGTGACTTGTCCCCATTTGATTTTTCAGATTCGAGGACGAATCTTTTTGAGGAAGGGGAATGATCTGAGGCACAAAGGCCCAACCCAAATTCTTGAAGGCAAGGCCCAATAAGAAGATTCCAAGCCCAATCAAGAAATCCACCCATACTTAGTTGAAAATCAGGCCAAATTGTCAAAGTGGCCCAAGTTGTAAAGTTTTATTTTTTTTTATTTATTTATTTATTTTTACTTAGTTTAATTTTTATGTAAATATTCAGTCCCAGAGTCCCAAATAAAGACCCTTGGCTGAATTTCCATATTAAAATAATTAGGAGTTTTTATTTTATTTTAGTTTTCTAATTAGATTAGGACTAGTTATAAGGCCTATTTATATGGATTGGCCAGCCACCCTACATTACATTACAATTACATTGAAAATTTCAGATTTGATTTGAGTGAAAATTCTCTTTGAGTTCTCCAAGGATTTTCTCTTGAGTTTTCTTTAAAGTTGTTTTAACAATCTTTTTATTGTGGAGCCATCTTCAACCTTCTTCTTGCCATTGATATTCTTTGGAGGGGAGATTAGAGCCGTTTGAAGGGAGTTGTGAGATCTTTCGGGATTTCAAGGCTTCTTAGGACTTATCTTTTAATTTCTTACTATCAATTCTTTCTTTATTTCGCTATATTTGAATCTTTATCTAATTTATTTTTTTGTTTTTATTGTGTTTTCAGCCTTTTTCTATCTTAAGGAATCAGCCCAAAAAATCCCCAATTTCTAGGGTTCTTCCATACTCTTTTGGGTAAAATCAGTTGTCGAAATTTGGGGAAAACTATCTTGGTGTTCAATTGGCGCGAATCGCAATCTCCTCTAGGGTTTCAAGATTCCTTATTAACACTTATTTCTATTCTCAATTTGATTCTTTATTATTTTGGAGATTTTATTTCAGATCTGGAAATTCAAAATTCTAATATTTTAATTTTCTGTTTCGTTTCAGATCTGATTGTTTAGGGTTTTTCATAGGAGTTTCCCGTGACTTGGCAACTCGATCTTGGTCCGCGCGCAACCCTCGTATCATATAGAGAGGTTAAAACAAAGCTTAGACGACTTGTTCAAGGTAGTAAGACGGTAGATGAATATTTTAAGGAGATGGAAATGCTCATTCAGAGAGCTAATGTGGAGGAGGATGAGGAAACAACTATGGTTTGATTTATTGATAGTTTAAATAGGCCAATTGCTAATACATTAAGGCTACAGACATATATTGATTTAGAAGAAGCCGTTCATAAAGCCATTGAGATCAAGCAACAATTAAAGGAACAGAGGTTTGGTTCCTTCTCTACTTCACAATATTACAAAGGTAACACTTCCAATTCTAATTTTAAAAGTTTGAAACCACCTTTTGTTGCTAATAAGCCTTCTTTGAGTAGTGGTAGTAAGCAATCAGATTAGAAGAAAGGGGATCCCATTAAAACGCAAATACCTTCTAAGCAGCCCAATTTAACTTCTTATGAAAGATAATGGTGAGTATACTTCCGACTCTGATAAAAAAGATCTGAAAATGCCCGAACTTGTGGATGATAGTGATAATGGAGAAGAGTTGGTTGAACCACCAAAAGAAGGGGGCTTTGCTGACTTTCAATGCCTTGTAGTCCGCCGCACCCTTAACATCCAGATGAGAGATGATATTGATAACCAAATGACCAATATTTTCCATTCTCGGTGTTTTATAAAAGGTAACTTATGTTCACTTATTATTGATAGTGGGAGTTGTTCGAATGTAGTTAGCAGTTATTTGGTTGATTCCTTAAAGTTACCTCGTATCAAGCACCCTAAGCCATATCACCTTCAGTGGCTTAATGAATGCTCGAAAGTTAAAGTTACAAAATAGTCCTTGGTCACTTTTAAGCTCGAGAATTATGAGGATGAGGTATGGTGTGATGTGGTCCCAATGCCTGCGGCACACTTGCTCCTTGGACGGCCTTGGCAATTTGATCGTGATGTTACACACCAAGGTAAGCTCAATAGATACTCCCTTGTGTTTAAAGGCCGAAAATTCACTTTTGCTTCTTTAAATCCTAATGATGTATATAAAGATCAATTAAAGATGATGAAATTTTGTAAGGGGGCGAGGGAGAAAGGACAAATACAAAAGACAAAGAGAAAAGAGGCTAGTAGTGAAAGAAGTCAAAAATTAAATGGCCCAAAGGTGAGTGAATCCGCAAGTGGGAAAACTAGAGTGAAAAATTTGATGGCAACGAAAAAAGATGTGCGGAGAGCCCTACTCAATAAAAAGCCTTGTATCCTTGTGAGGTTTAGGTAAAACTATTTATCTTGATCTAACATTAACGAAAATTTGCCTAGTGTGTTTCAGTGTCTTCTGCAAGATTATGAGGATGTTTTTAGTGAGGCCCCTAAAGGTTTACCACCTTTACGTGGGATAGAACATCAAATTGACTTAGTACCCGGAGTTTCAATACCAAATCAACCAGCCTATAGAAGCAATCTCGAGGAGACAAAGGAATTGCAATGGCAGGTTGAGGAGTTACTAGACAAAGGGTACATTCATGAAAGCCTAAGCCCTTGTGCCATTCCTGTCTTATTGGTACCTAAGAAAGATGGTACGTATAGAATGTGTGTTGATTGCCGTCCAATCAACAGAATAACGGTAAAGTATAGACATCCAATTCCTCGACTTGATGATATGCTTGATGAATTACATGGTTCAATTATATTTACTAAAATTGATTTAAAAAGCGGTTATCATCAAATTCGAATGAGGGAAGGGGATGAATGGAAAACAGCCTTTAAAAAAAATTTGGATTGTATGAATGGTTAGTTATGCCTTTCAACCTTACTAATGCACCGAGTACATTTATGAGACTAATGAATCACGTTTTAAGGCTTCACTTGGGTAAATTTGTAGTAGTTTACTTTGATGACATTTTAATTTACTCAAAAACATTAGATGATCATGTTTTCCATGTTAGAACCGTTTTAGACATTCTAAGAGTTGAAAAATTGTTTGCCAACCTTGATAAATGCACATTTTGTTGTGATAAGCTAATATTTTTAGGTTTCATAGTTAGTGCTCAAGGTATTCATGTCGATGAGGACAAAGTTAAGGCAATCAAGGAGTGGCCAACTCCTAAATCGATAACTGAGGTGAGATCTTTCCATGCTTTAGCTAGTTTTTATAGACGATTTGTGAAAGATTTCTCCACTATTGCTGCCCCATTAACAGAGGTTATAAAAAAATCCATGGGTTTCAAATGGGGTGAAACTCAAGAAAAGGCTTTTCAGACCCTAAAAGCTAAGTTATGTTCTGCTCCTCTTCTTAGATTACCTGATTTCACTAATGCTTTTGAACTTGAGTGTGATGCTTCAGGAATTGGCATTGGCACCGTTTTAATGCAAGATAAGCAACCAATTGCTTATTTTAGTGAAAAATTGAATGGTGCACAATTAAACTACTCAACTTATGATAAAGAACTTTTGGCATTGGTTCGTGCACTTCAAGTATGGCAACATTATTTGCTGCCTAATGAATTTTTCATACATAAAACCATAAATCCCTTAAGTGGTTAAAGGGACAAGGTAAGTTGAGTAAATGGCATGCCCGATGGGTGGAATTCATTGAAACATTCCCTTATGTGATAAAATACAAAACATGTAAAGATAATGTAGTTGCGGATGCTTTGTCTAGACGATATGCTTTAATAACTACATTGAATGCTAAGGTATTAGGGTTTGAACATATTAAGGAGTTATATAATGATGATGCTGATTTCGGCGATATCTATAGTAATTTTGGAAGTACTACTTTTGAGAAGTTTTACCTTGTAAATGGATTTCTTTTTCGTGTAAATAGGTTCTGCATACCAAAGTGTTCCATGCGCGACTTATTGATTCATGAGGACCATAGTGGGGGTTTAATGGGACATTTTGGAGTGACCAAAACACTAGACATCCTGCAAGAACACTTCCATTGGCCACATATGAAGATGGATGTCGAAAAGGTATGTTCTAAGTGCATTACATGTAAACAAGCAAAATCTAATGTAATGCCTCATGGCCTTTACACTCCTTTGCCGATTCCTACTTCACCATGGGTAGACTTATCCATGGATTTTATTCTAGGTTTGCCACGAACTAAGAAAGGAAGAGATAGTATATTTGTTGTTGTTGACAGGTTTTCCAAGATGGCACATTTTACTCCTTGTCACAAAACAGATGATGCTACACATATGGCAGACTTATTTTTTAAAGAGGTGGTAAATGATGTGACCCGGCCTCGTTGATGAATTCGAGTCGTATTGTTGCCCGATCATTAAAACAGGGAAGAATCGTTTGAGTTTGAATTGATGTCGGATTTAGGCTAAATAGGGCTTATGGGTGTCAATGGATAGGATTATGAAAGAAGGTTGGTTAAATGTATAAGGTTTGGCTATGAAAGAATAGAAAAACTTGGTGTTTGAATTTTAAAACGGTAACTTGAGAACAAGAATGAACCAACTCTTTGTTAAGGGTTGACCCGAGAATTATAGGTTCTAAAGTTGATTTTGAAAACTAAGATGGAAACCTCGACCCACTATCTAGATCAGATAGGAACCTTGGTATAATTTGGGTTGAACACCACACGTAAACGTGATAAGTTCGATTGAACAAAAACGGTTGACGCCAC
This sequence comes from Gossypium raimondii, assembly GCF_025698545.1. Lineage (NCBI taxonomy): Eukaryota > Viridiplantae > Streptophyta > Magnoliopsida > Malvales > Malvaceae > Gossypium > Gossypium raimondii. The sequence continues at coordinate 15,121,698 of NC_068571.1, forward strand.
TAACTACTTAGATAAGTCAACGAAGTTTTTGGATGAAATTTAAGAGAAGAATCCTCTCTAAATTTTGACAGCAATTCGTTAAAGGTTCAAAAGTCCTTTACAAAGTGAAAATTCAGCTATTTATAATAATCACCTAAGCTAGCCGAATGGTCACTTACATTACTTAAAAATTAAGCAAATGAATCACTTAAATGGACTAGCTAGATTCGGCTGAACTTGGAGCTCCAATAGTCACCTTCTAGATGGATAATTGAACTTGGAACTTGAGTGAATAAATGGCAGCAGCTACATTCGGTTGATGTGCTTAAAGGAGCTCATTTAATTGGCAACCATTGCTGAAAAATTACCAGCAATTAAGGAGATGCCGAATAGTCCCTTTGAGTGTGAAAACCAAGTTTTGAAGAGTCCTTGAATATGAACACCTTGAACCGAATAGCCATGATGTATCCAGCAATGTGTAAGCAATAAATTTGGCTGAATGGTCACCTAGGAAACTTCAAACAGCAGCCAACTTCATTTTCCCATTCATGCATGTGCCGTCCCCTTCATGTACCTTCTTTTAATACCTTTCATGCACCAAGGACGTTCATGGGTAATGTACCTGCAGCAACATTCATCAAATAAATCAAATACATGTTTAGACACATTAAATTAACACTAAAAATCTGCACATATAATTTAGTTTGGACAAGACACATTAAAACATGTAATGAAATTTGACTCATTAAAAATGCATAAAACATATTAATAAGCTGTAAAAATTAAGACAAACTAATGACATGTAAAAATAACTCAATTAAGATGCAAAAATTAAATTTGTCCAGATTTTAAATTATGTAAACAACTAAAATTAATTGAGCTGTAATAAACTAATTAAATGACGCAAATAATTATTTCAGCTACTATAATAAAGGTCTTAAAGATATTGAGCTGAAATTGAGCTGGTTCGAGCTCATTGAACTTGAAGGAGCTGGAAATGAGCTAAATGAAGCTCCACAAAAATATAATTGAGCTACGTCCAGCTTGTAAAAACGACGAGCCTCGCTTGTAGGCTGAAACAATGGCCGTTCCCGAGGGCGGGTCATATCAGTAAGACTTCATGGTATCCCTAAAACAATTGTTTCCGATAGAGATGTCAAATTCCTTAGCCACTTTTGGAAGGTATTGTGGGGTAAGCTTGGTACAAAATTACTGTATTCAACTACATGTCACCCCCAAACCGATGGCCAAACTGAGGTAGTTAATCAAATTTTAGGAGCCTTATTACGATCTGTTGTGGGAAAGAACATTAAAAATTGGGAAGAGTGTTTGCCATTTGTTGAATTTGCATATAATAGATCTATTCATTCTACAACTTGCTGTTCTCCATTTGAACTTGTTTATGGTTTTAACCCACTAACAGTACTTGATCTTGCGCCATTACCACTAGAACATATTGTTAATTTAGATGGTGAACAGAAAGCTGAGTTGGTGAAATCTCTACACGAGAAGGCTAGGCAACGAATAGCCAAAACAAATGACATTAACACCAACAAAGCAAACAAGGGGCGCAAACGGGTTGTCCTTGAACCCGGAGATTGGGTTTGGGTCCATATAAGGAAAGAACGATTTACTACAAAAAGAAAGACCAAGTTGGACCCAAGAGGCGATGGGCCTTTCCAAGTACTCGAGCGAATCAATGATAATGCATACAAAATTGATCTACCCGGTGAATACAATGTAAGTTCTACTTTCAGTGTGGCTGGCTTATCTCCATTTGATTTTTTAGATTCGAGGACGAATCTTTTTGAGGAAGGGGGAATGATACGAGTCACAAAGGCCCAACTCAAGCTCAAGAACTTGATAGGCTCAAATTGCCACAAGGCCCAATAACGAGGTCAAAGTGATACGACCATGCCCCGGGCAGACTTTTGGACCAGCTCCCTAAGCATTGCTTGCAAACCCCATGCGAGCTGAATTAGTTCAATTCCATCTCGTTGAGCTCCGTTTAGCTCGTTTCCAGCTCCAAGAGCTCGAATCAACTCAAATCTAGCTTAATTCCATTTATGCGATAATAAAGTTGCTGAAATAATTATTTGAGTTAGTTAATTTAGTTATATACAGCTCAATTAATTTTCGTTGTTTAATTGGCCTTAAATGTGGACAAATTTAATTATGCATGTTAATTGTGTTTTCTTACATGTTATTAAGTCATCTTAATTCCTACAGCTTATAAATATGTTTTATTGCATGTTTTCAATGTGTCTTGTCCTAACCGAATTAATTAGGTCTTAATTTAATTAATTGTGTCTTGTTTTAATTTAATTGTCCAGATTATATTTTAATTATGTTTCAGCAGAATACAAATTAATTTAAGTTCATTTGCTCCTTTTGTAGGTTGACCGAATGTGGGAGTGCGTTTAAAATATGCATGCACGTTGGATACAATGTATTTGGCAATACATGCATGGAATGCAATTAAAATGGTGTGCTGATTTTTGAAGTTTCCTATGTGACTATTCGGCCAAAGGAGATGATGTTTCCTACTCCAAAGCTGCCATTTATTTCTTTCACATTGCTGGATTCATTTTGGCTGTTCGGTTCATGGTGTTCACACTCAAGGACTCTTTAAAGCTGAGCATTCACACTTCAAATGGCTGTCCAATTTCCTATTAATTGCTGGTCACTTTTCAGCCAAAAAATTTCATCTTAAATGAGCTTATTTAAGCTCATTGGCCGAACCTAGCTCTTCCATGCACCTTCCCAAAATTTCCAATATTCAATGTTCATTCTAGAATGATACGACCCTAGCCAAGGACGCCCTTGATTTCAGCTTGAATTCAGCTCCTCAAGCTCCATTTAGCTTGGTTCAGCTCACCGAATTTTATTTTAGCTCACATGAGCTTAATTCAGCTCGTTTGAGCTTGGTTTAAATTCAATTAGCTCATTATTAGCTCTTTAGCTAAATTAATTTTATTTGCTGGAATAAATTAATTATTTAAGTTAATTAGTTAATTTAGTTCTGACTCTTAATTACTTGTCGACTTATTACATGTTATAATTATGTTGTGTTAGCCGAATTTAATTAGGTGGTTGGATTATATTTAATTTGTCTTAATACCATTTAGTTCAGCCAAATATACATTTGCACTTAATTTAGTTCATGTTTTTTTTGTAGGATGGCTGAATGCATGAAGGAGCATCAAAGTCCAAGTGCATGAATGGTTCAAATACAACGTATGGGAGTATACATGAATGGCTGAATACATGAATGGTTGGATTCATGGATATGGCTCATTTTATGATAATTCAAGGTGTTTATTTAGCCAAGAAGAGCAACTAAATTCATTCTCCAAAAGCTGGCCGATGCACTTCCCAAAACAGCACCTATGCGTTCACATTTGGAGTTCACACCAAGGACCATTTGGCTGATCATTGTTCACACTTCCAAAGACTTTTCCAACTCCTTTTTCACACCTTCAAGGCTGTTCACGTTCACCTTTAATGCTGGTATCTTTTTAGCCAAGAATTACATTTTAATGAGCTCATTTAAGCTCAATTGGCTGAACCTAGCTGCTGCCATTTCTCCAAGTGCATTTGCTCTTCTAGAAATCGTCCCTTGAGCTTCAAATTGAGCTGAATTTAGCTCCAGCAATTTAGTTTTTATTTCCAAAAATTTTCTAGCCTAATTAATTACTTAGACATTAAGTCTTTGTTTTGGCCATTCGGCTACCTAGCTGAACACTATAAATAGTTGATCATTTTCATTGTAAAAGAACTTTTGACTTTTGATCATTTGAATGAACTTTGTTCAAAGAGTGAGTTTTCTCCTCTCTAAATTCGTACGAGTTTCGATCTGACTTATCTAGCGTGCTAGTGGCGTCTATCGTTCTCTTTTAAACTTATCACCTTGCTTTGGTGTGGCGTTCAACCCTTCTACAATTCCGCAATCCCACCTTGAACAGAATAGAAATCGGGGTGACACTTTTTAGTGTTGAATCATTTCTGGTGTTTAAGCTCATTTATCCATTCCACCGACTATCCTAGATTTTACCCAACTATAATATCTTTTTACAAAACCGAGCCTTCATTTATCCAACTTCCTTTTTTCTTATTTTTATCCTTAAATTGAGCCTACTACCCTTATAAATTTACCATCACCTTAGCCAACCTTTAAAACCATTTGAAAGCTTCCGCATCTTTAGCCTTATTTCATCCTATTTCCGATAACTCAACTATTCCTCATCGACGATCGGGCAATTATGTGAAACGACTCGATTAACCCGGGCCGGATCGTATCATTTGGTATCGAGCACAGAAAGCGAGGAGCACCGACGTTCATGACTATCTCGAACGATAGGTTTGTAAAAAAAGTTTCAAAAAATCAAAAAATCTCGAGTTGTAATTTTTATTATTTTCTTTTCTTTATTGTATTTGGCTTACTATTGTATTGGATTAAAAAATAAAGAAAATCAAAAAAAATTCAAAAAAAAAGTGAAAAAAAATCGAGCAAAAAAAAAGAGAGAAAGAAAAAATTGAAAAAAAAAGAGAAGAGGATTTCGTGAATTTTGAAGATATTTTGGTATTATTCAATTGTATTTGAAGTGAAAAAAAATCGAAGTATAAAAAAAAAGAAGTGAAAAGTCTTGTGAGTTTTATTTTGTTATTATTTCTTGTTACTTCCGAGCATCCATTCCTTCTACCCCCCAAAAAAATGCCACACATACTTTGATTTTTTATTTTTCCTTGTTTCCGCCTACCCTATACACCCTAACATTATCCTTTGCACCCATTTGAAGCCGACCCTCTAAGCCGCAATAAGTCTTCTTGAAACAAAATACGAATTCACGAGAGTGAGACGAGTGGAAAAAGGCACGAGTGGTGAGTACATTAGAGCTAGCAAAAGCCATTAAACGAGCGTAAACACGAGTGGTGTGCTATCCAATTTTCTTTGCGAGTGAAACGTGAGATTTTTGTGGTGAGGTATTTAATTTTTGTTTTGTTTTAATCATTTTTTTAGTAATTAAATCATGTCTCAAGAAGAATTCTCTACGGATGAATTTCAATACTTGGTGAACGAGATGGGCCGAATTTTGGAGGAAGAACTAAGCCCATTAAAAAGACGTTTGAACCGAGTGGAGGAAAAGTCCCAACGGAAACAAAATCCTCCAAGTCGAGAAACGAGTCGAGATCATCACGCAATATCTGGCGTCCAAAGACTACTCGCTAAGAGATTCTTATCGGGATTTCTATTCAACGAGGAACTCAAGACGAAGCAAAGCAAGTTTTGAGTTTGAAGCTTTTCAAGGTGACGAACTAGGAATCACAAGTAGTCCTTCATATGCACCAAGGTATTCGTCCGCCAAGAATCAATCTCGAAGAGGTGATCATTTTTTGTATGAAAGTCGTTCTAATTATACCCAATGAGAGTCATTTTGTGCTGATTCATTTGCAACATCTCCATCCTATAATGAAAGAGTGAGGCAAAAAGAAAAAGAAATAAGAAGAAAAGAAAGACAAGAAATGTTGATGAGAGAAAATGAGCATATATGGAATGAAATCGAGAGACGAAAAAAAGAAATGAAAGAAAAGGAACAAGAAATCAAAAAAGTGAGAGAAAAAGAAAATGAAGAGAAAGAATTCAAAAAAGAAATTGAGATTGAACAAGAGTGCAAGCGAGAAAGAGAAATTGAAAGAAAAGAAGAAAAGATTGAAAAAGAAAAAGAAATCCAAAAAGAGAGTGAGGTCGAAAATAAAATTGAAAATGAGAGGAAAATGAAAAGAGAAAAAAAGAAGTTGAGATTAGAAAAGAAACTTGAGAAAAAGAGATAAACGTACCAGAAAAAGTGAGGAGCATTTCAACTAATCCATATGAAACTTGTTCTTGTTCTGTTTCTTCTTTCCAGGTGCCTAAGATATCAAACGATAATTTTCAACTTCACTACCTTTTCGATGAAAGACATTTTCATATGGTCAGTATAGGTAAGGTTGAAGATGAAAACGTGCCCCAAGAGTTCAAAGGTAAGCGAGGTGAGGAAATGTTAACGATCGAGTCACGACCACCAGGTTTGAAAATTGTTGAAATACTTTTTAGTGACTTAATTTCTAAACGCTCTCCTTATTTTGGTATGATTAATTGCTACTCCACGAATGTGGTTGATTTTGTTCCAATCAACAAACCAAAGATTTAATTTTTGCGTGATGACGGTTTTTCACGAAAGGCGATTAAATTTTTCATTTGTGACAATTTTGTGCACCAATTAACGCTTTGTGGAAAATCCATGAATTTGTGCAAGTATGAATTGATGAATGTAAAAAGTTTTAACTGTTTGTCCCTGTGTATGCAAAAATCTCATTGGTTTAACGTGTTTGGTTTAATGAAATTTTTGCTACATTTTGGCATGAATACTCAAAATCAAGTTTTTAAACCCGGAATCTATTTTGGTTCGTTTTATGGGAAAGTCAAGCTTCATCAATTTTGTGTGAACAATTTCTATTGTTTTGATAATTGGGAGTTGAATAAGGAACTGAGGTATGAAAAATTTGATTTCAATTTAAATTCATTCCTTAATCCATTTTTGTGGTTGTATTTGAAGTTCGTATTTCATTTCGTTAAGGTTAATTCAGCCACAGAGATTCGATTAGACTACATTTCCGAGGAGAGAAGATTTATGATGATCGATAAAGGTAAAAATGATCCTTGCTTTTCCATCCCTCGAGGTAAACAAGGTATGACTTATGAGAACTTTAAAATTTCTACGCCTATTCGGTTGGTAATAAACTTTTGTTGAAGAATTGGTTGTTGCAAGGTATTTAAATTGTGATGTGTTTAAGCTGTTCACTTTATTTAAAATGAATCATCTATTTTGCTTGATGTTGATGATGCGATTTTGGAAGAACCAATCGTTCAATTTCCATTGCAAGGTTTTACTGTGCATTCATCTGTTTGTGATAAAAATTGGTGTTCAATAAGTTGTGGTGAGGAGTTTATTTGCTTGAACGATGAACGGATTAAGTTGATTATGTCCACATGTCTCTTGAAAATTTTTGGTAAGATTCTCCTTGATGACAAGTTTGTTGAAAAGGTGAAAGATCAATGGCCACTGTTAAGCTTAACTATGCAAGATTTAAGCCGATTAAGTGGTAAAATCATAACTTGCAAAAAGCTTTGTTCAATCGATTGTGGGTATGAAATTTGGAAAATACCTTCTTGCAAGGATTATGAATGTTCTACCCAAATGGTACTTGGGCCACATATTTGCTCAAATGAATTCTTGATGATTTGTGATTACTCATTTAAAATAATTCCTTCGTTTGATGAGACTTTGTATGGTGAGGATGTAACAAAACAGTTTGGTAGTTTGTTTTATTTGTGTTCGATTCCGTTTGATCGAGGAAAGATGAGTAAGCGGAGCTATGATCGAGTGAACCTGATACGGGGTGGCGTGCGGACCAAGATCGAGTTGCCAAGTCACGAGAAACTCCTACGAAAGCTCTAAACGAACAGATCTGAAATTAAAACAAAGAACAAGATTAAACTAATCAGATCTGGAATTAAATCCCCAAATTCAATTAAATGAACAGCAAGACACAAAGAACGAATGAATAGATGTTTTCGTAGTTCAAGAAGACAAAATCGAACTCCAAGATCAATTCTCCACAAGTTTAATCTGTTCAAGAACACTAAACAAAGAACGAATTAAATCAATCGATCTTAATAGAAAATTAGGGATTTGGGCGACAAAAGAAAAGAAAGAAATTAATGAAATTGAACGAATTTGGAAGTAAAGAAAGAGTGCTAATCATCAATAACTTGAATTGGCCAAGAATGCCCAAATTCCAAAGACCTAATTTCACCCAACAAGAAGAAATAAAAAAATGGCAAGAACCCTAAATTTTGGGGATTTTGGATCGAATAGTTGCTGCCAATAAAAGGGATCGATTAAACGAAGAGTTCTTGGAGTTTAATCAAGGCTGAAACACAAACAAAACAACAAAGAAAATTAGAAGAAGAATCGGCACAAGCAATAATAAAGAAAATAAATTGAACAGCAAGGAATTAAAGAAAAGTCCTAAGAACCCTTAAATTCCGAAAGAATTCACAAATTCCTTCAAACGGCTCTAATCTCCCTCCAAAGAATATCGATGGCAAGAAGAAGGTTGAAGATGGCTCCCACAATCAAAAGATTGTTAAAACAACTTCTAAAGAAAACTCAAGAGAGAATTCTTGGAGAAAACCCCAAAGAAAATTCGCACTCAACAAATCAAATTTGATAGAAAAATAATAATAAGATGATTTTTACAAAGGGTGGCTGGCCAATGCTTATATAGGCCTCCAACAAATCCTAATCTCACAAGTAACTAATAAAATTAAACCTAATTAATAAAATAACAAGGTAAATTCGGCCATGCACTTATATGGGTTGTTTTGGGCGAATTTTACATGTAATGCTCCTAAAGATTAAAAAATTAAATTAAACAAGTAAGATGTTTACAAATTGGGCCCTTTAACATTTTGGCCTGATTTTTCAACTAAGTATGAAGAAATTTCTTGATTGGGCTAAATTTTGGTTATTGGGCCTCGCCTTCAAGAATTTGGGCTCGTGATCCATCTCCTACCAAAATTGGGTCGTTGGCGCAGTAATGGAGATCCAATGCGTTTTGGCTGCAAGATTTGGTTTCTTGGACCAAGATTTCCAAGATTTGAAATCTTGATTTTCTTGATTCTTGAAGTCTCTTCGAACAGCAAAATTGGGCCAAGATTCGGTTTCTTGATTTTCTTGAAAACAAGAAAGTGAATCTTGATTTTCTTGTTCTCTCGTGTATGCATCTAAGGCCTTGCTAACAAGCTCTTGAATGGTCCCATTTAGTTTGGACCGCATTTGTTGGGCCTTTGATCTTGTTATTGGGCCTTGTGGCAATTTGAGCCCATCACGTTCTTGAACTTGGATTGGGCCTTTATGACTCGTATCAGAACCAATGGCTCGACTTGAGGACAAGTCGTTCAAAAGAAGGGGGGAATGATACGACCCTAGCCAAGGACGCCCTTGATTTCAGCTTGAATTCAGCTCCTCAAGCTCCATTTAGCTTGGTTCAGCTCATCGAATTTTATTTTAGATCACATGAGCTTAATTCATCTCGTTTGAGCTTGGTTTAAATTTAATTCAGCTCATTATTAGCTCTTTAGCTAAATTAATTTTATTTGCTGGAATAAATTAATTATTTAAGTTAATTAGTTAATTTAGTTACAGCTCTTAATTACTTGTCAGCTTATTACATGTTATAATTATGTTGTGTTAGCCGAATTTAATTAGGTGGTTGGATTATATTTAATTTGTCTTAATACCATTTAGTTCAACCAAATATACATTTGCACTTAATTTAGTTCATGTTTTTTTTGTAGGATGGCTGAATGCATGAAGGAGCATCAAAGTCCAAGTGCATGAATGGTTCAAATACAACGTATGGGAGTATACATGAATGGCTGAATACATGAATGGTTGGATTCATGGATATGGCTCATTTTATGATAATTCAAGGTGTTTATTCAGCCAAGAAGAGAAACTAAATTCATTCTCCAAAAGTTGGCCGATGCACTTCCCAAAACAGCACCTATGCGTTCACATTTGGAGTTCACACCAAGGACCATTTGGCTGATCATTGTTCACACTTCCAAAGACTTTTCCAACTCCTTTTTCACACCTTCAAGGCTGTTCACGTTCACCTTTAATGCTGGTATCTTTTCAGCCAAGAATTACATTTTAATGAGCTCATTTAAGCTCAATTGGCTGAACCTAGCTGCTGCCATTTCTCCAAGTGCATTTGCTCTTCTAGAAATCGTCCCTTGAGCTTCAAATTGAGCTGAATTTAGCTCCAGCAATTTAGTTTTTATTTCCAAAAATTTTCTAGCCTAATTAATTACTTAGACATTAAGTCTTTGTTTTGGCCATTCGGCTACCTAGCTGAACACTATAAATAGTTGATCATTTTCATTGTAAAAGAACTTTTGACTTTTGATCATTTGAATGAACTTTGTTCAAAGAGTGAGTTTTCTCCTCTCTAAATTCGTACGAGTTTCGATCTGACTTATCTAGCATGCTAGTGGCATCTATCGTTCTCTTTTGAACTTATCACCTTGCTTTGGTGTGGCGTTCAACCCTTCTACAATTCCGCAATCCCACCTTGAACAGAATAGAAATCGGGGTGACACTTTTTAGTGTTGAATCGTTTCTGGTGTTTAAGCTCATTTATCCATTCCACCGACTATCCTAGATTTTACCCAACTATAATATCTTTTTACAAAATCGAGCCTTCATTTATCCAACTTCCATTTTTCTTATTTTTATCCTTAAATCGAGCCTACTACCCTTATAAATTTACCATCACCTTAGCCAACCTTTAAAACCATTTGAAAGCTTCAGCATCTTTAGCCTTATTTCATCCTATTTCCGATAACTCAACTATTCCTCGTCGACGATCGGGCAATTACGTGAAACGACTCGATTAACCCGGGCCGGATCGTATCATAGAAGCTGTCCATGTTCAGCTAGCTTAGTCTTTGCCTATAAATAGTTTACTTGTTTATTGTAAAAGAACAGAATTTGATCAATTAAACTTAATAGAACTTTTGTTCTTGTGAGGATACCTCCTCCCTTCTTTCGTTTGAGTCTCGAAGCTACTTATCTAGCTTGCTAGTGGCGTCAATCAGAACTCCATTGAACTTATCACCGAACCGGTGTGGCGTTCAACCATATTATTATACCTTTGGCTCTTACCTCCATATAGGTAACGTGTCAAGGTCCGCTTCTATCCTTCATCAAAATTCACCTTAAGCAATATAAGATTTTCATGTTACTCCGCAGTTTTTCAGGTTTTTAGGTTTTAGCAATTTTTATTAATTCTTAGCTGTAGGTTTTCATTTGTTTTGCCTTTATTCTTCCTTTACACTATCTAACACCTTCTTGTTTCTTGTGTTAGTAGGATTTAAAAGTGTGCAAAATTCTTCCTCGGTGCAAGATGTGACCCGGCCTCGTTGATGAATTCGAGTCGTATTGTTGCCCGATTGTTAAAACAGGGAAGAATCGTTTGAGTTTGAATTGAAGTCCAATTTAGGCTAAATAGGGCTTATGGGTGTCAATGGATAGGTTTATGAAAGAAGGTTAATTGAATGTATAAGGTTTGGCTATGAAAGAATAGAAAACTTGGTGTTTGAATTTAAAACGGTAACTTGAGAACAAGAATGAACCAACTCTTTGTTAAGGGTTGACCCGAGACTTATAGGTTCTAAAGTTGATTTTGAAAACTAAAATGGAAACCTCGACCCACTATCTAGATCAGATAGGACCCTTGGTATAATTTGGGTTGAACGCCACACGTAAACGTGATAAGTTCGATTGAACAAAAACGGTTGACGCCACTAACTACTTAGATAAGTCAACGAAGTTTTTGGATGAAATTTAAGAGAAGAATCCTCTCTAAATTTTGACAACAATTCGATAAAGTTTCAAAAAGTCCTCTACAAAGTAAAAATTCAGCTATTTATAATAATATCCTAAGCTAGCCGAATGGTTTCTTAAAGAGTAAACAAATGAACCACTTAACTGTGCAAAATAGATTCGGCTGAACTTGATAAGCTTCTAGAACTCTCATTGCACCTTGGCCACTTTGATTGATGCATGAAGGAGTTAGATTCGGCCAATGTACATAAATGAGCTCATTTAAGTTGTATCTTTTGCTGAAAAGTGACTAGCCATTAAGAGGGATTCGAACGGCCAAATGAAGTGTGAACACTCGGTTTCAAAGAGTCATTATGTGTGAACATTCCAAACCGAAAAGCCAAGAGTGTGAACTTCATGTATGAACGGCATTATGCTGGTTCTTGACTCATTTAAAATCAGATGAACATTCTTCATGCATGTAACGCCACATTCATTAAACCTATGGTTCATGCACCTAGCTTAAATGCTTCCATCCACATTCGGCCAACCTACACAACATGAACAAATGGATTTAGTTAATCATTATTCAGCTGAATCATATTAAAAACATAATTTAGACAACATTAATCCATATAATTATAACAAGACACAATTAATTAAACTAAGTCTAATTAATTCGGTTTGGACAAGACACATTAAAACATGTATTAAGACATATTTATAAGCTGTAGGAAATTAATTTGACTTAATAATATGTAAGAAAAACACAATTAACATGCATAACTAAATTGTCCAGATTTGAGACCAATTAAATAGCAAAAAATAATTGAGCTGTAATAAACTAATTAAATGACTCAAATGATTATTTCAGCTACTATAATAAGGTCTTAATAATAATATGGAGCTAAATCATAAGTGACTTGAGCTGAAATTGAGCTGCGAATGAGCTAAATGAAGCTCCACAAAATAAAAATTGAGCTACGTCCAGCTTGCAAACACGACGAGCCTCGCTTGTAGGCTGAAACAATGGCCATTCCCAAGGGCGGGTCGTATCAGTGCAACACAAATCATTTGGTGTCTCATCACTTTTTGGACTCATAGTGCAATTAGGATTCCTTGGTAGTTACGGTTCATACACTTTCCAAATTGATTGATATAGACTCTACTAAAGAACTCACAAGACTGAATTCTACCTCTTTGAGAATTTGATTTTCCTTTTGAGTGATTAATGGTAAGTTTGTTAATTTTTTTGAGTGTTGAGTGTTTGTTTTGCAGGTTTTTGAAAAAAAGAAAAAAAATGTCTAGAGTTGGTCAAGTTGATGATGACCATAATGATGTCCATGATAAATTTAAAATGATCCAACAACAGTTAGACGAACGAGCTGCCATACTTCGAACATTAAGTGCTACTATCAATGAGATGCGAGTGGAGAAAAGAGCCCAACGAGGACAACTTAATTCAAGTGAAAGGGCAAAAATGAGAGTGCCAAGAAGACGAACATCCAACGAATATTCGAGAAGAGATTCATATCATGACTCCTATTCAACGAGGAATTCAAGACGATACAAAGCAAGTTTCGAGAGTGAAGTTTTCCAAGGGGATCATTGTTCGTATGCACGTCATTCCGTACATACCCAACGAGAGTCTTTCCATTCTGATTCATTTGTAACATCTCTATCTTGTAATGAAAGGAAGGCACAAAAAGAAATAAAAAGAAAAGAAAGGCAAGAGATGTTGATGCGAGAAAATGAGCGAATATGGAATGAGATTGAGAGACGAAAAAAAGAAACAAAAGAAAAAGACGAGGAAAGGGTAGTGAGGAAAGGGGAAATTCAGCCAAGGACTTTAAATGGGCCTCTTGGACTGAATTTTTAAATAGAAATTTATTCATAAAGTCTAAAAATGAAAACTAAGTATTTAAAGAATTAAAACTTAACAAATTGGGCCACTTTGACAATTTGGCCTGATTTTCAACTAAGTTTAATTTAAATTTCTTGATTGGGCTTGGAACATCTTATTGGGCCTTGTCTTCAAGAACTTGGGCTTGTAATTCGTTCTCTCCCGAAATTGGCTTCTTAATGCTCGTAACTGAGATCCAATGCACCTTAGTTGCAAGATTCAGTTTCTTGGACCAAGATTTCCAAGATTTGAAACCTTGATTTTCTTGATTCTTGAAATCGCTCAAAACAGCAAATGATACGCCCTCGCCTCGTTTTCGAATTGAGTCGTAGAGATTGCCCGATCGTGAATTAGGAGTAAATTGAAAGCTTTACAAAATAGGCTAGAAGAAAAGGATTATTTGGGCTCAAAAGAGTTGGTTGGTTTAGGAAATAAATCGAAATAATAAAAGCAATTTTGGCTAAGGATTCGGGCCGAACTAACACAATAGGAGTCGTTAACCCGTAACTTAGGAGAATGCTTAGGTTGGTAAGGTGTGGATGGATAGTTGGTTGAATGGATAAAAACTTCGACCCGCTATCAAAAATGATAGGAACCTTAGTATGAATCAAACGCCACACTTTTGGGATTAAAGTGATAAGTTCGGGTAGAAACAAAAACAAGTTTGACGCTTGAGAAAGAAGTTTGATAAGTCTCACAAGTTTTTGGAGAATAACGAGAGTTGAAAACAACCTCACAATTTAGCAAAGCTATCAAATTGTTCATTACCCTCAAAATGTGAATTACATGACCTATTTATAGCTTGACTAAGGCAGCCGAATAGCCTATCTAATCAGATCCTTATGCCTTAATTTTCTTAAGGAAACTTCCTAGAAATTTCCTAGTTACATTCATGTGATAAAATTCTGAAAATTAACCTTCTAGAAAAGATGATTCGGCTGGCCCCTTTAATGGAGAAAATTCACATTCAATTAATGTTTTAGAAGAGCTTAATTGCTGCTATGGAGAAGAGAAATGGACAGCTTCAAAAATTATGCTTCTTTGGCCGAATATGAGTAGCCTCCACATGACTTGGCTGCTGGAATTTATGAGGCACTCTTTGGCCATTGCTCTCCACGAAATTGACCCTTGGAGAAGCTCAAAACAGCAGCTAGAAGTCCATTGAGCTGCACGAAAAGTCAGCTGGAAACACAAGGCAGCTGCACTTTAAATGCCGTCCATGCATGTGCCCAAATACATGCTTCCTCTTTATGAGCTTCCTTTGCCATTAAGCTAGCTGATTCATCTGAAAAAAAACATCAAATAAATGTGGTTAAGACATGTTTAATACTCATGAAATCAGCAGCTGGACATATTAAAATTTTGCACATTAATTGGCTAAGACAAATTAATTAGCGACCACTAATAAATTTGTCTTAGTCAAGACACATTAAAACTTTGTAATTAAACTAACACATTTAATTTATGACTTAATATGGACATATTAAAGGTATGTACTAATTAAAACATATTTAATAAGCTAATTAAAAAAATGTCCAGATTAAGACACATTTATTTAATTAAATGATTTGAGCTGATTCTAAACTAACACAACTAATTTAATTTATTCAAAATGAATATAATCAGCTCCTTGAACTAGTTAAGTGCCGAATTGAGCTAAATTGAGCTGACACAAGCTAAAATCAGCTTGTAGGAAATTGCGAATCAAGCTAATTGAGCTGGGCATTTTATGGGCAATCAACCAATCACTCCACAATCGAGCAATATAGCTTGCTACAGCATCTTGGAACTTCTTGGCACGTGCTCGAGTAATTGGCCCCAAAGGCAACTCCATGGATTCGGCACCTATCTTCATGGGCGAGCTCATATCATCCTCCCTCTCTTCGAAGCGTTTCATCCTCGAATCGTCACCTACATCAAAAGGAGAAAGATCAGCAACGTTAAAACTTGCACTCACTCCATACTCACCCGATAGGTCAATCTTGTAGACGTTGTCATTGATTCGTTCCAATACTTGAAAAGGGCCATCACCCCTTGATTGAAGCTTGGATTTCCTTTGATCGGGAAACCGTTCTTTGCACATGTGGATCCAAACCCAGTCACCGAGTTCGAACACGACTCGTTTGCACCCTCTATTTGCCCCTCGAACATATTGTTCGGTTCTCCTCTCAATATTATCCTTAACATTTTTGTGCAATTGTTTAACAAATTCGGCCTTCTTTTTGCCATCTACATGTACTAATTCATTAGAAGGCATAGGAATCAAATCAAGAGGAGTAATGGGGTTAAAACCGTAACTACCTCAAAAGGAGAAAATTTCGTAGCAGAATGAACGGTTCGATTGTATGCGAACTCCACATGAGGTAAGCAATCTTCCCACATCTTCAAATTCTTTTTCAAAATAGCTCGAAGCAAAGTCGATAGCACACGGTTTACTACTTCGGTTTGGCCATCCGTTTGAGGGTGGCATGTCGTCGAAAATAGAAGTTTAGTGCCCAATTTCCCCCACAATGTCCTCCAAAAATGACTTAGAAGCTTTGTGTCACGGTCGGACACAATGGTTCGAGGAATTCCATGCAACCTAACAACCTCCTTGAAAAATAAATTGGCAACGTTAGTAGCATCATCAGTTTTATTACAAGGTATGAAATGGGCCATTTTTGAAAAACGGTCTACAACAACAAATATTGAATCTCTCCCTCTTTTGTGATACGATGTAGCCTAACGAAACAGACTATCTTCGTATGTTACGGATCTAGGAATGTTGTAAGCATGTTCCTGCAACAAGAAAACATCAAGGAATTAAAGAAATAATCATGGTAAAATATGGGTAAAATAAAAGAACAAAAATGGAAGGAAAATGAAGTTGTTGGCGTTTAAAACAAAAAGAAATTCAATCGGTGAAGTCGAACGCTTCATGAACGGCCAAGGCAGCAACTTGAGTGTTCAACAATGGCAAAGTAGTCGTTGGAATAGAATAACGTTAAACTCGAAAGAACTTGCACAATCTACTGAGCAAACCCGAATCGAATTTGTTCAACGTCAAAAAGGACTTGGACCCTCTAGATAGCGATCTAGGAACCCGAGGTATCAAGAAAATTTGACACAACAAACTAAGTCTGAAATGCCAAGGAAAGTTCAATGAAGAACCGAAATTGAGAGAAATTCTCAAACGTAATTGTTTTCATAAATCATCTAACCTGAATACATCATTTTAATATGTATTTATAAGTACAAAAGAGGGGTGTTGAATGGAAATTCGTGGCTGTAATCAAAAGGGTTTAAAATAAGGAGTTATAACTCCTTTTGGCGTCATTTAATAATGACCATACATTTAAATTTCAAACGACAACCTCCCTTGTTCTTATCCTTGTATATTCGGCTACACATTTTTAAACCCCCCCTTTTTTAAAAATTTTTTTAAACCCAAAACCAACAAACCCCTTTTAAATTTTTTCCCCCTTTTTTGCCCTTGGGCTTTTAAAAAAGGGGGAAAAAAAAAAAAATTTTTGAAAACCTCAAACCCCGGGGGGGTTTTTGGGGGAAAAATTTTAATTTGGGAAATGGGTTTGGAAACCCCTTTTTTTTCCCCGAATTTAGGGGGCCCCTAATTTGGGGGGAAAGGGTTTTTTTTTCCCCCTTTTTTGGAAAAAAAAAACCAAAAAATTAAAAAAAAAAAAAAATTTTTTAAAAAAAACCTTCCCTTTTAAAAAAAAAACCCCCTTTCTTTTTAAAAAAACCTTTTTTCCCCTTAATTTTTAAAAAACCCCCCCTTTTTTTTTCCTTTTCTAAAAAAAAAAAAATTTTTTTTAAAAAAAAGGAAAAGGAAAAAAAAAAAGGGGGAAAAAAAAAAAAAAAAAAAAAAGGTAAAAAAATTTTTTTTTTGGGTTTTAAACCCCCAAAAAAATTTTTTTTTTAAAAAAATTTTAAAAAAATTTAAAAAAAAAAAATTTTTTTTTTTGAAAAAATTTTTTTTTTTTTTTTTTTTTTTTTTTCCCCCCGGGGGGAAAAAAATTTAAATTTTTTTTGGGGAAATTTTTTTTTAAAAAAAACCCCCCAAAAACCTTTGGGTTTTTTTCCCCCTTTTCCTTAAAAATTTTTTTTTTTTTTTCCCCCCCAAAAAAAAAAAAAAAGGAAAAAGGGGAAAATAAAAAAAAAAAAAAAAAGGGTTTTGGGTTTAAAAAAAAAATTTTAAAAAATTTTGGGCCCAAAACCCCCAATTTTGATTTTTTAAAATGGGGTTTGGGAATAAAAAGAAAAAAATTTTTTAAACCCCCGGGGGAAAAAGGGGAAAAAAATTTTAAACCAAGTTTTAAAAAAGGCCCCAAAAATTTCCAAAAATTTTTGGGGAAAAAAATTTTTCCCAAAAACCTTAAACCGAAAATCTTTTAAATAAAAATTAAAAAAAATTTTTGGGGAAATTTGGGGTTTAAAATTTAAAAAAAAAAAAACCCTTTTGGGTTTTTAAAAAATTTTAAATTTAAAAAAACCCCCTTTTTTTTTTCCCAATTTCCCCCAAAGGGGGCCCAAAAAACCCCCCCTTTGCTTTTTTTCCCCCCCAAAAGGGGTTTTGGGGGGAAACGGGAAAAGGTTTTGGGGTTTTTTTTTGGAAAATTTAAAAACCCCCAAAATTGGCCCGGGGAAAAAAAAAAAAGTTGGAAAAATTTTTTTAAAAAATTTTCCAAAACCCAAAAATTTTTCCTTAAAAAAATTTAAAAACCAAAACTTATTTAAAAAAAACAAAAAAATTAACCTTTAAATTTTAAAAAACCTTTTAAATTGAAATTGGAAAAAAAAACCCAAAAAAACTTCCCAAAATTTTTTTTTTTGGAAAGGAAAAAAGGGATTTTTTTTTTTTTCCCTTTTTTTTTCCCCCCAAAAAAAAAACCTTTGGGGTTTTTTAAAAAAAGGGCCTTTTAATTTCCCCCCCAAAAAACCCAAAAATTTTTTTAAAACCCCAAATTAAAACCCCCCCCCCAAAATTCCCCTTTTTTTTTTTTTTTTTCCCGGGTTTTTAACCCCAAAAGCAAACCTTTTTTTTTAAAATTTTAAAAAAAAGGGGGGAAAAAAATTTTTTTAAAACAAAAAAAATTTTTTAAAATTTAAAAGTTTAATTTCTTTTTAATTTTTAAAAAAGGGAAAAAAAAACCCGGGGGGGGTTTTTTAAAAAAAAATAATTTTTTAAAAAAAGGTCCCCAAAAATTAAAAAATTTTAAAAAATTTTGCCAAATTTTTAAAAAAATTTTTAAAAACCCAAAAGGAAAAAAAAAAAAGGAAAAAATTTAACCCTTTTCCCAACAATTCTTTTTTTCCCAAAAAAAAAAGGGGGGTTTGGGTTTAAATTTGGTAAAAATTTAAAAAAATTTTTGGCCCCCCAAAAAAAACCCCCCTTTTTCCGGGGGTTTTTTAAAATTTAAGGTTTTTTCCCCCCAAAAAGGTTTCCCCAAAATAAAACCCGGTTTTTTGGGTTTTTTTTCCTTCCCTTTTTCCCCCCCCCAAAAAAAAAAAAAAATTTTTTAAAAAAAAAAATTTTGTAACTTAAAAATTAAAAAAAAGAACCTTAATTTTTTTTGGTTTTTTTTTCCCCTTTCCCCAAAATTTATTTAAAAAAAAAAAAATTTTTTTAAAACCCCCTTTAAAACTTTTTTTTTTTTTTTTTAAAAATTTTTTTTGGGGTTTTAAAAAACCCCCCAAAAACCCTTTTTTTAAAAAAACCCCAAAAATTTTTTAAAAGGGGGTTTTTTAAAACCCCCCCCTTTTTTTTTTCCCCAAAAAAATTTTTTTTAAAATTTAAAAAACAAAAAAAAAGGGGGGAAAAAAAACCCCTTTTTCCCCCCTTTTTTTTTTTTTCCCCCCCTTTTTTTTTTTTTTTAAACCCAAATTTTAAAAATTGTAAAAAAAAAAAATTTTTTTCCCCAAATTTCTTTTAAAAAAATTTTTAAACCCCTTTTTTGCCCCCAAAAAAAACCCAAAACCCCAAAAAAAAAAGGCCCCAAAAAACCCAAAAAACCCCCTTTTTTAAAAAAGGAAAACCCCAAAAAAAATTTTTTTTTGGGCCCCTTTAAAATTTTTCCCCCTTTTTTTAAAAAAAACCAAAAAATTTTTCCCATTTAAAAAAGCCCCCAAAAAAAAAAATTTTTAATTTTTTTTGAAAACCCCCCCCCCCCCCCCGGGGGGTTTAAACAACCCAAAAATTTTCCAAATTAAAATTTTTTCCTTTTTTTTTTTTCTTTTTTTTAAAAAAACCCCCCCCCAAAAAAAACCTTTTGGGGACCCGGGTTAAAATTCCCTTTTTTAAAAAAAATTTTTTCCCGGGAAAGGGTTTTCCAACCCCCGGGGCGGGGGTTTGGGGTTTTGGGTTTTTTTTAAAAAAAAAATTTTTTTGGGGGGGAAAAAAAAAAATTTTTTTGGGTTTCCTTTTTTTTTTTTGGCCCCCTTTTTTTTTTTAAAACCGGGCCCAAAAAAAATTTTTTTCCCCAAAAATTTTGTTTTTTTCCCCAAAAACCCCCCCCCCGGCCCCAAAAACCCCCCAAAAAACCCCTTTTTAAATTAAAACCCCTTTTTCCCCCCCCTTTTTTTTTTTAAAAAAAAAAGGGGTTTTTAAAAAACCCCAAAAAAATTTAAAACCAAAAACCCAAAAAAAACCCCTTTTTTGGCCCCCAAAAAAAAGAAAACCTTTTTTTAATTTTTTTTCCCCAAAAATTTCCAAAACCCCCCGGGGTTTCCCCCCAAAAGAAAAAGGGTAATTTTTAAAATTTTTTTTTAAAAAAAATTTTTTTTTACCCTTTTGGGGCCCCAAATTTTTCCCCCCCAAAAAAAATTTTTTTTCCCCCCCCTTTTTTTCCCCAAAGGAAATTTTTTTTTTAAAAATTTTTTTGGGTGGGGGGAAAATTTTGGGGTTTAAAGGTTTGGGATTTAAAGGATTCCCCAAAGGCTTTTTAAAAAAAAAAATTTAAAAAAAAAAAAAAAAAAAAATTTAAAAAACCCCCCCAAAAGTGGTTCCCCCCTTTTTTTGGGTTTTTTAAAAAAAAACCCCTTTTTTTCCCCTTTTTTCCAAAAAATTTTTTTTTTTTTCCTTTTTTTTTTTAAAATTTTTTCCCCCAAAAGGGTTAAAAAAAAAAAAAATTTAAAAAAAAAAAAAAAATTTTAAAAAAAGGGGGGAAAAAAAAAAAAGGGAAAAAAAAAAAAAAAAAAGGGGAAAAATTTTTTTTGGGGGGGTTTTTTTTAAACCCCCCAAAAAAAAAATTTTTTTTTGGGGTTTAACCCCCCCCTTTTTTTTAAAAAAAAAAAAAAAAAAAAAAAAAAATTTTTTTTCCCCCCCCCCCTTTTTTTAAAAAATTTTTTTTTTTTTAAAATTTTTAATTTTTTTTTTTGGGTTTTTTTTTTTTTTTTTTGGGTTTTTTTTTTTTTTTTCCAAAAAAAAATTTTTTTAAAAAAATTTTTTTGGGAAAGGAAAAAAAAAAAAAAAAAAAAAGGAAAAGGGGAAAAATTTAAAAATTTAAGGGTTTTTTTTCCTTTTTTAAAAAAAAAAAAAAAAAAAAAATTTTAAAAAAATTTTAAAAAAAAAAAAAAAAAAAAAAAAATTTTTTTTTTTTTTTAAAAAAAAAATTTTTTTTTTTTTTTTTTTTTAAAAAAAATTTAAATTTTTTTAAAAAAATTTTTTTGGGAAAAAAAAGAAAAAAACCCAACCCCCTTTTTTTCCCCCCAAAAAGGAATTTTTTTAGGAAGGAAGGGAAAAGTTAAAAAGAAAAAAAAAAAAAAAAAAATTTCCCAAAAAAAAAAAGGGGTTTTAAAAAAAAAAATTTTTTTTTTTTAACCCAAAAACTTTTTAAAAAAAAAAAAAAAAAAAATTGGAAATTTTCCCCGGAAAAAAGGGGGTTTTTAAGGGTTACAAAGGACCTCGTCCTTGTAGTTTCCAATTGAAAACGGTACAACCACTTGTTTCGTCACTTTAAGTTCTCCACCGTCATTCAACCACTCGCAACTTGTAATGTATTCGGATGCTTTGTCGTCTTAAGACCTAATCATCAACCATCATTGAACTAGCAACATTAGTACAACTACCGCTATCAATAATCACAACACATACCTTATCTTGAACCTTGCATTGTGTGTGAAAGATAGTCTCACGTTGTTGCTCGTCTTGCACTTGCACATTCAAACTACGTTTGACAACTATGATCTCCATAACTTGACCAGATTCAGAACTTCTAGGTCATTCTCTTCATCTTCTTTAGTCGGGAGTTCATGTACATCTTCCTCGAATCGACTCGATCTCTCCATCTTCTCGCATCAACATAACCCTCCGATTAGGACAACGGCTAGCAACATGTCCTCTACCAAGGCACTTAAAGCATCAATATCTCTTGATCGTTCGGTGCCACCATTGGTTGTTTGCCACGTCCATTATCGCAATGGGAGGCTTTGGTTTCTTTGGGTTTGCTCGGCTCTCGAATCCGTAATGGCGGTTGTGGTGCTTGTTTCCGGCATTGTTAGGGGTGTATAAAGGATTCAAAAAGATTTAAATGGAGTATTACCTCGGTAGAAGCTTTTCTATGTTGTTGTCGCTCAATTTTGATCACCATATGCACCATGTCATCCAACTCAACATAATGTTGCATTTCAACAATGTTTGCTATTTCAGAATTTAAACCTGCCAAAAACCGAGCCATAGTCGCCTCACGGTCCTCAACTATGTTTGCACGCATCATGGACATCTCCATCTCCTTGAAATAGTCCTCAACGCCTCCTGTTGCCTGTTTCAAGGTTTGTAATTCTGAAATAAATCTCGATGATAGTGAGAAGGAACAAATCGTCTTCGCATGATACGCTTCATATCTTCCCATGTTCTCACTAGACCTTCACCAGACGTCATCGACTAATCAAGAATTGGTCCCACCATACCAAAGGCATAGTCAACAAACTCCATAGCTGCTAGTCGAACTTTTTTATGTTCTGAGTAGTTATAACACTCAAAAACGTGTTCAACCTTGCTTTCCCATGTCAGATAAGCATCTGGATCTGAACGTCCCTGAAAAGAAGGTATGGCAACTGTAATGTTAGAAATATTATCATCAACTGTGCGTCCTGGTCGTTGATTCACCCTTGGTGAATGTTCAATGTCATTTTCATCATTATGTTCATTATGGACAGATTGTGAACCACCCCCTTCAATCTTGTCCAAACGAGAGTGTATAGGCTCTAATGCATTTTCTAATAGACGTTGCAAGGTGCGAGTAATAGCTTGCATTTGCAAATTTGGTGGTTGATCTCCACCACGACTACGATCTTCTGATCCTGTCATCTAAAGCAACACACAAAAATATAGATAATGAGTTAAGTAAAACAAAAGTAAAAGTCCTCACAGCACACTCTCAAAACCTCTCAGTTTTCACTCCAAAGAACTGTGCACTCTAAAATAGCACTCAGCGCTCGTGTTTCACTCGGGAGAATGCGTGAATGACTCTTTTTGTCTCCCCTTCTGTTCTCACAACGCTCAATGCCTTTTTCCCTCACAATTTCTCGTGTTTTTAGTTCTTTAAAGGACTAATCCAACATTTCAAAACCTGTTATAATTGTGTTGGCTATAAGGAAAACACACGGTTAGAGAGAGAGAGAAAAAAAATAAATAAACAAAGGGAAAGGATAAGAAAAAAGTAAAAGGATAAGAAAATAAAATAAACAAAGGAAAAAGGATGGAATTTAAATAATTTTAGTTTCTTACTGCAAAGAAGTGCTTTACAACGTTCCTAGCTCCGAACAAATAAGAATAGTTCGTTTCGGTTGATATCCAAGCACTTCGCAATTACAGAGTACAAAACTAAACATTATTCAACATAACAAAACACACTTTTTTTTTCTTTCCCAAACTTGATAAATTTCAATTCCTCCTTTATTTTTTTATTTTTTTTATTTTTGAATCTGATTTTTCTTTCTCTTTTTTGTTGTTTTTTTTTGAATTTTGAAACCGATATATATATATATTTTGTTTTGAATTTCGAATTTTCTTGTTGGAGAAGAAAAGTACAACAATTCCAACCTATGCTCGAGATACCGGATGATACGATGTAGCCTAACGAAATGACTATCTTCGTATGTTACGGATCTAGGAATGTTGTAAGCACGTTCCTGCAACAAGAAAACAAAGAAGGAATTAAAGAAATAATCATGGTAAAATATGGGTAAAATAAAAGAACAAAATGGAAGGAAAATGAAGTTGTTGGCGTTTAAAACAAAAAGAAATTCAATCGGTGAAGTCGAGCGCTTCATGAACGCCAAGGCAGCAACTTGAGTGTTCAACAATGGCAAAGTAGTCGTTGGAATAGAATAACGTTAAACTCGAAAGAACTTGCACAATCTCTCGAGCAAACCCGAATCGAATCATTCAACGTCAAAAGGATTGGACCCTCTAGATAGCGATCTAGGAACCCAAGTATCAAGAAAATTTGACACAACAAACTAAGTCCGAAATGCCAAGGAAAGTTCAATGAAGAACCGAAATTGAGAGAAATTCTCAAACGTAATTGTTTTCATAAATCATCTAACTTGAATACATCATTTTAATATGTATTTATAAGTACAAAAGAGGGTGTTGAATGGAAATTCGTGGCTGTAATCAAAGGGTTTAAAATAAGGAGTTATAACTCCTTTTGGCGTCATTTTAATAACAACCATACATTTAAATTTCAAACGACAACCTCCTTGTTCTTATCCTTGTATATTCGGCTACACATGCACACACACACTCTTGTGCACAAGCGGTCATGTGCTCCTCACATGTTTGGATGCCTCATGGGTTGCCACAAATGCATAGGACACTTGCCATTACATAGGACACGTTTACTATACGGACTCGTCAATGGAGTTGAGCTGGTGGAGCTGAGTTTGAGCTAGCTAGAAATGTATTGAGCTGAAATGAGCTAGAAACAATCTTTCAGAACTATTTCGAGCTGAGATGAGCTGCATGCACATATTTGAGCTTCAACCGAGCTAGAAATGATATCTTAAGTCTGCTTGTCCATTACGTTTCCTTATGGTAAACAAAACAAACATGCATTAAAGTAATGCAAACTTATTGAAAACTTATTAACAAGCTGTAAACATAATGCAAACTTATTCATTAAAACACAAACAACATCAAATCAATACCAAAACATACTTAAATACACACATAATACATAGTAGAACCTAAATACGTCACATATCAGCATGCAACATGTTATAAAGCCTATGTTCTAAGGCATGAACATGATCGAATAAATCTGGAATCGTAGCACAAGTAAGGAACAAGGCTTCCCTAAATTGCTTTGCCCTAGATCGAGTAATAGGTCCTAATGGTAAGACCTCCGGATCAGTTTGCTTTGTTGTTGTGAGCGTGCGCACATCATCCCCCCTTCTGGAAAAGGATTTGTCCTCAAATCTGTAGAATCATCATAAGGGGTTAAATCAGATCCATTAAATGTGGCACTCACATTGTATTCTCCCGACAAGTCTAACTTGTAGGCGTTGTCATTCACTTTCTCCAACACCTGAAAAGGACCATCACCATGCAGTAATGACTTGGACCGCCTGGTCGGAAATCGTTCCTTTGAAATGAACCCAAACCCAATCTCCCACATCGAAGGTGACTCGCTTTACGCCCTTGTTTGCTTGCTTTGTATCTTGTTGAGTCCTTCGTTCGAGGTTCTCCTTAACTTTGTTGATGCAATTTCTTCACGTTCTCGCTTTTGCTTTACCGTCCTCGTTCATCACACATTCTGCGGCAAAGGCAACATATCTAGAGGCGTAATAGGATTAAAGCCATAAACAACCTCAAAAGGTGACATCTTAGTAGCGAGAATGTACAAAGATGGTTATAAGCGAATTCAACGTGTGGCAAACAATCTTCCCAAGTTTTGATGTTCTTTTTAATGATGGATCGAAGTAAAGTAGATAAAACTCTGTTAACAACCTCAGTTTGCCCATCAGTCTGGGGATGACAAGTAGTAGAAAACATAAGTTTCGTACCTAGTTTGCTCCAAAGAGTCCTCCAAAAATGACTCAAAAACTTCACATCCCTGTCAGAAACAATCGACCTAGGAATACCATGTAATCGTACAACATCTTTAAATAACAAGTTAGCCACATTAACAGCATCATCAGTCTTATGGCATGAAATGAAATGTGCCATCTTCGAGAATCTATCAACCACAACAAATATACTATCTCGACCTGTTCTAGTTTGAGGTAATCCCAAAATAAAGTCCATTGAAATATCAGTCCAAGGGTATTCAGGAATAGGTAAAGGTAAGTACATACCATGTGGTGAAACCTTCGATTTTGCTTTCTTACATGTCACACAACGTTCACAGTAGCGTTCAACGTCCCGGCGCATCTTAGGCCAGAAAAGATGCTCTTTTAAGGTGTGTAACGTTTTAGTGACCCCAAAATGACCCATCAATCCACCTTCATGTGCTTCACGGATCGGATATCACGCATTGAACCTGTGGAATGCATATCCTGCTTTCTTTGAAAAGATATCCATCATGCACAGTAGAATTTTCCATCCGCACCTTTCTCACAAGCATTATACTTATCGCAAAAATCATGATCATCAGAGTATAACTCTCGAATATATGCAAATCCAATCAAATGTGAATCAAGATAACTCAATAGTACATATCTGCGTGATAATGCATCAGCAACGACATTATCTTTCCCTTTTTTGTATCGAATGACATAAGGAAAAGATTCTAAGAATTCAACCCATTTAGCATGTCGTTTGTTCAATTTATCTTTGACACGTGATATATCGTAAAGCCTCGTGGTCAGTGTGGATCACAAACTCCTTAGGCAACAAGTAATGCTGCCATGTCTCCAATGCCCGAATCAGTGCATACATCTCTTTATCATAAACCGGATAATTCAATGTTGCTCCACTCAGTTTCTCGCTAAAATATGCAACGGACCTCTTTTCCTGTATTAAAACTGCGCCTATACCAACTCCAGAAGCATCACATTCAATTTCAAAAGTTTTATCAAAGTCAGGTGAGGCTAACACTGGTGCTTTTGTTAAACAATCCTTAATTTTCAGAAAGGCATCTTCTTGTTCTTTACCCCACAAGAAGCTGGAATTCTTTTTAATAATTCCTTAAAGGTCTGTAATAATAAACGAAGTTAGGAACAAACCGTCGATAAAAACTAGCTAAACCATGAAATGATCTAACCCGAGTAATCGATGTCGGTCGTGGCCATTCTGAATTGCCTTTATTTTCTCATGATCAACTTCAACACCACATGCACTCACAATGTAACCAAGAAATGTAAGTGCAAGACAAAACACACATTTCTCTACGTTACCATACAATCTTTCTTTTCTCAAAGTCATGCAATCTGACTCTCGGATGTTCTACGTGATCCCGCAAAGTCTTGCTATAAACTAAAATGTCATCAAAGTACACAACACAAAACTTTCCAATAAAAGATCGCAGAACATGATTCATTAGTCGCATAAAAGTACTAGGTGCATTACTTAAACCAAAAGGCATCACTAACCATTCATACAAACCTAGGTTTGTTTTGAAGGTCGCTTCCATTCGTCGCCTTCTCGCATGCGAATCGATGATATCCACTCTTCAAGTCAATTTTGGAGAAGATGACGGCTCATAAAGCTCGTCCAACATGTCATCAAGTCTAGGAATAGGATGACGATACTTAATTGTAATTTGATTCACACTCTACAATCTCGCACATCCTCCAAGACCTATCTATCTTGGTACTAACAACACCTAACAACCTTTGGACTCGGACTTTCTCGAATATAACCCTTGTCCATCAATTACGCAACTTGCCTTTGAAGCTCTTTCGTCTCTTGAGGTTAGTATGATAATCTGTCGATTTGGAATGGTAGCACCGGAATGAAATCAATCGGTGCTCAATGCCACGAAGAGGTGGTAATCCTTCTGTGTTTCTTTCTAAACACATCCTCAAACTCTTGCAAAAGGGACACAATCGATGCAGGCAAATCAGCAGGGAACTCAGCCAATAAACAATGATCTTTAAATATTAAAATAAACAAGGATTGGTGAGAGGAAAGACATTTCCTGATTTCTCGACTGCTTGCATATACGCTCATCTTTTTCTTCTCCTTTGCAACTTCCTTACTCTTTTTCAAGCTTGCTTGATCTTTAATTACTTGACTCGGTGTCAAAGGAGCCAAAATAATCTTCTTACCTGCATGCATAAAAGAATATCGATTTGTAAAACCATCATGCATTGCCCTCTTGTCATACTACCAAGGGCGCCCCAAAAGAAGGTGAGTAGCATCCATCGACACAACATCACAAAGGACCTCGTCCTTGTAGTTTCCAATTGAAAACGGTACAACCACTTGTTTCGTCACTTTAAGTTCTCCACCGTCATTCAACCACTGCAACTTGTACGTATTCGGATGCTTTGTCGTCTTAAGACCTAATCTGTCAACCATCATTGAACTAGCAACATTAGTACAACTACCGCTATCAATAATCACAACACATACCTTATCTTGAACCTTGCATTGTGTGTGAAAGATAGTCTCACGTTGTTGCTCGTCTTGCACCTGTTGCACATTCAAACTACGTTTGACAACTATGATCTCCATAACTTGACCAGATTCAGCAACTTCTAGGTCATTCTCTTCATCTTCTTTAGTCGGGAGTTCATGTACATCTTCCTCAGAATCTGACTCGATCTCTCCATCTTCTCGCATCAACATAACCCTCCGATTAGGACAACGGCTAGCAACATGTCCTCTACCAAGGCACTTAAAGCATCGAATATCTCTTGATCGCTCGGTGCCACCATTGGTTGTTTGCCACGTCCATTATCGCAATGGGAGGCTTTGGTTTCTTTGGGTTTGCTCGCTCTCGAATCCGTAATGGCGGTTGTGGTGCTTGTTTCTGGCATTGTTAGGGGTGTATAAAGGATTCAAAAAGATTTAAATGGAGTATTACCTCGGTAGAAGCTTTTCTATGTTGTTGTCGCTCAATTTTGATCACCATATGCACCATGTCATCCAACTCAACATAATGTTGCATTTCAACAATGTTTGCTATTTCGAATTTAAACACGCTTAAAACCGAGCCATAGTCGCCTCACGGTCCTCAACTATGTTTGCACGCATCATGGACATCTCCATCTCCTTGAAATAGTCCTCAACGCTCCTGTTGCCCTGTTTCAAGGTTTGTAATTTCTGAAATAAATCTCGATGATAGTGAGAAGGAACAAATCGTCTTCGCATGATACGCTTCATATCTTCCCATGTTCTCACTAGACCTTCACCTGTACGTCATCGACTAATCGATAATTGGTCCCACCATACCAAAGGCATAGTCAACAAACTCCATAGTCGCTAGTCGAACTTTTTATGTTACGAGTAGTTATAACACTCAAAACGTGTTCAACCTTGCTTTCCCATGTCGGATAAGCATCTGGATCTGAACGTCCCTGAAAAGAAGGTATGGCAACTGTAATGTTAGAAATATTATCATCAATCGTAAGCGTCACGGTCGTTGATTCACCCTTGGTGAATGTTCAATGTCATTTTCATCATTATGTTCATTATGGATGATTGTGAACCACCCCTTCAATCTTGTCCAAGCGAGTGTATAGGCTCTAATGCATTTTCTAATAGGCGTTGCAAGGTGCGAGTAATAGCTTGCATTTGCAAATTTGGTGGTTGATCTCCACCACGACTACGATCTTCCGATCCTGTCATCTAAAGCAACACACAAAATATAGATAATGAGTTAAGTAAAACAAAAGTAAAAGTCCTCACAAGACACTCTCAAAACCTCTCGCCACTCCAAAGAACTGTGTACTCTAAAATAGCACTTTCAGCTTCGTGTTTCACTTTCGGGAGAATGCGTGAATGACTCTTTTGTCTCCCCTACATTCTCACAACTCAATGCCTTTTTCCCTCACAATTTCTCGTGTTTTAGTTCTTTAAAGGACTAATCCAACATTTCAAAACCTGTTATAATTGTGTTGGCTATAAGGAAAACACAGTTAGAGAGAGAGAAAAATAAATAAACAAAGGAAAGGATAAGAAAAAGTAAAAGGATAAGAAAATAAAATAAACAAAGGAAAAAGGATGGAATTTAAATAATTTTAGTTTCTTACTGCAAAGAAGTGCTTTACAACGTTCCTAGCTCCGAACAAATAAGAATAGTTCGTTTCGGTTGATATCCAAGCACTTCGCAATTACAGAGTACAAAACTAAACATTATTCAACATAACAAAACACACTTTTTTTTTCTTTCCCAAACTTGATAAATTTCAATTCCTCCTTTATTTTTTTATTTTTTTTATTTTTGAATCTGATTTTTCTTTCTCTTTTTGTTGTTGTTTTTTTTTTTGAATTTTTGAAACTGATATATATATATATTTTTGTTTTGAATTTCGAATTTTCTTGTTGGAGAAGAAAAGTACAACAATTCCAACCTATGCTCAGATACCAGATGATACGATGTAGCCTAACGAAACAGACTATCTTCGTATGTTACGGATCTAGGAATGTTGTAAGCACGTTCCTGCAACAAGAAAACAGCAAGGAATTAAAGAAATAATCATGGTAAAATATGGGTAAAATAAAAGAACAAAAATGGAAGGAAAATGAAGTTGTTGGCGTTTAAAACAAAAAGAAATTCAATCGGTGAAGTCGAACGCTTCATGAACGGCCAAGGCAGCAACTTGAGTGTTCAACAATGGCAAAGTAGTCGTTGGAATAGAATAACGTTAAACTCGAAAGAACTTGCACAATCTACTGAGCAAACCCGAATCGAATCTGTTCAACGTCAAAAAGGATTGGACCCTCTAGATAGCGATCTAGGAACCCGAAGTATCAAGAAAATTTGACACAACAAACTAAGTCTGAAATGCCAAGGAAAGTTCAATGAAGAACCGAAATTGAGAGAAATTCTCAAACGTAATTGTTTTCATAAATCATCTAACTTGAATACATCATTTTAATATGTATTTATAAGTACAAAAGAGGGTGTTGAATGGAAATTCGTGGCTGTAATCAAAGGGTTTAAAATAAGGAGTTATAACTCCTTTTGGCGTCATTTAATAACACCATACATTTAAATTTCAAACGACAACCTCCCTTGTTCTTATCCTTGTATATTCACTACACATGCACACACACACTCTTGTGCACAAGCGGTCATGTGCTCCTCACATGTTTGGATGCCTCATGGGCTGCCACAAATGCATAGGACACTTGCCATTACATAGGACACGTTTATTATACGGACTCGTCACCGGAGTTGAGTGGTGGAGCCGAGTTTGAGCTAGCTAGAAATGTATTGAGTGAAATGAGCTAGAAACAATCTTTCGAACTATTTCGAGTGAGATGAGTGCATGCACATATTTGAGCTTCAACCGAGCTAGAAATGATATCTTAAGTCATTGTCCATTACGTTTCCTTATGGTAAACAAAACAAACATGCATTAAAGTAATGCAAACTTATTGAAAACTTATTAACAAGTCAGTAAACATAATGCAAACTTATTCATTAAAACACAAACAACATCAAATCAATACCAAAACATACTTAAATACACACATAATACATAGTAGAACCTAAATACGTCACATATCAGCATGCAACATGTTATAAAGCCTATGTTCTAAGGCATGAACATGATCGAATAAATCTGGAATCGTAGCACAAGTAAGGAACAAGGCTTCCCTAAATTGCTTTGCCCTAGATCGAGTAATAGGTCCTAATGGTAAGACCTCCGGATCAGTTTGCTTTGTTGTTGTGAGCGTGCGCACATCATCCCCCCTTCTGGAAAAGGATTTGTCCTCAAATCTGTAGAATCATCATAAGGGGTTAAATCAGATCCATTAAATGTGGCACTCACATTGTATTCTCCCGACAAGTCTAACTTGTAGGCGTTGTCATTCACTTTCTCCAACACCTGAAAAGGACCATCACCATGCGGTAACAGCTTGGACCGCCTCTGGGCTGGAAATCGTTCCTTTCGGAAATGAACCCAAACCCAATCTCCCACATCGAAGGTGACTCGCTTTCTGCCCTTGTTTGCTTGCTTTGTATACTGTTGAGTCCTTCGTTCGAGGTTCTCCTTAACTTTGTTGATGCAATTTCTTCACGTGATTCGCTTTTGCTTTACCGTCCTGTTCATCACACGTTCTGCGGCAAAGGCAACATATCTAGAGGCGTAATAGGATTAAAGCCATAAACAACCTCAAAAGGTGACATCTTAGTAGCGAATGTACAGCATGGTTATAAGCGAATTCAACGTGTGGCAAACAATCTTCCCAAGTTTTGATGTTCTTTTAATGATGGATCAAGTAAAGTAGATAAAACTCATTAACAACCTCGGTTTGCCCATCGATGCAGGGATGACAAGTAGTAGAAAACATAAGTTTCGTACCTAGTTTGCTCCAAAGAGTCCTCCAAAATGACTCAAAACTTCACATCCTCATCGAAACAATCGACCTAGGAATACCATGTAATCGTACAACATCTTTAAATAACAAGTTAGCCACATTAACAAAGATCATCGGTCTTATGGCATGAAATGAAATGTGCCATCTTCGAGAATCTATCAACCACAACAAATATACTATCTCGACCTGTTCTAGTTTGAGGTAATCCCAAAATAAAGTCCATTGAAATATCAGTCCAAGGGTATTCAGGAATAGGTAAAGGTAAGTACATACCATGTGGTGAAACCTTGATTTTGCTTTCTTACATGTCACACAACGTTCACGATGGCGTTCAACGTCCGGCGCATCTTAGGCGGAAAAGATGCTCTTTTAAGGTGTGTAACGTTTTAGTGACCCCAAAATGACCCATCAATCCACCTTCATGTGCTTCACGGATCAAGATATCACGCATTGAACCACGTGGAATGCATATCCTGCTTTTCTTTGAAAAGATATCCATCATGCCCGTAGAATTTTCCATCGCACCTTTCTCACAAGCATTATACTTATCGCAAAAATCATGATCATCGAGTATAACTCTCGAATATATGCAAATCCAATCAAATGTGAATCAAGATAACTCAATAGTACATATCTGCGTGATAATGCATCAAGAACGACATTATCTTTCCCTTTTTGTATCGAATGACATAAGGAAAAGATTCTAAGAATTCAACCCATTTAGCATGTCGTTTGTTCAATTTATCTTGACACATGATATATCGTAAAGCCTCGTGGTCGGTGTGGATCACAAACTCCTTAGGCAACAAGTAATCTGCCATGTCTCCAATGCCCGAATCGGTGCATACATCTCTTTATCATAAACCGGATAATTCAATGTTGCTCCACTCGGTTTCTCGCTAAAATATGCAACGGACCTCTTTTCACGTATTAAAATCTGCGCCTATACCAACTCCGTAAGCATCACATTCAATTTCAAAAGTTTTATCAAAGTCGTGAGGCTAACACTTGGTGCTTTTGTTAAACAATCCTTAATTTTCGAAAGGCATCTTCTTGTTCTTTACCCCACAAGAAGTCGGAATTCTTTTAATAATTCGGTTAAGGGTCTTGTAATAGAACTGAAGTTAGGAACAAACCGTCGATAAAAACTAGCTAAACCATGAAATGATCTAACCTGAGTAATCGATGTCGGTCGTGGCCATTCTGAATTGCCTTTATTTTCTCATGATCAACTTCAACACCCCTGTGCACTCACAATGTAACCAAGAAATGTAAGTCTATCAGTACAAAACACACATTTCTCTACGTTACCATACAATCTTTCTTTTCTCAAAGTCTGCAATATGGCTCTCAGATGTTCTACGTGATCCTGCAAAGTCTTGCTATAAACTAAAATGTCATCAAAGTACACAACACAAAACTTTCCAATAAAAGATCGCAGAACATGATTCATTAGTCGCATAAAAGTACTAGGTGCATTACTTAAACCAAAAGGCATCACTAACCATTCATACAAACCTAGGTTTGTTTTGAAGGTCGCCTTCCATTAAATCGCCTTCTCGCATGCGAATCGATGATATCCACTCTTCAAGTCAATTTTGGAGAAGATGACGGCTCATAAAGCTCGTCCAACATGTCATCAAGTCTAGGAATAGGATGACGATACTTAATTGTAATTTGATTCACGACTCTACAATCTCGCACATCCTCCAAGACCTATCTATCTTGGTACTAACAACACCGAACAACCTTTGGACTCGGACTTTCTCGAATATAACCCTTGTCCATCAATTACGCAACTTGCCTTTGAAGCTCTTTCGTCTCTTGAGGTTAGTATGATAATCTGTCGATTTGGAATGGTAGCACCGGAATGAAATCAATCTGGTGCTCAATGCCACGAAGAGGTGGTAATCCCTTCTGTTTCTTTGAAACACATCCTCAAACTCTTGCAAAGGGACACAATCGATGCGAGCAAATCAGCGGGAACTCGGCCAATAAACAATGATCTTTAAATATTAAAATAAACAAGGATTGGTGAGAGGAAAGACATTTCTGATTTCTCATTGCTTGCATATCGCTCATCTTTTCTTCTCCTTTGCAACTTCCTTACTCTTTTCAAGCTTGCTTGATCTTTAATTACTTGACTTCGGTGTCAAAGGAGCCAAAATAATCTTCTTACTGCATGCATAAAGAATATCGATTTGTAAAACCATCATGCATTGCCCTCTTGTCATACTACCAAGGCGCCCCAAAAGAAGGTGAGTAGCATCCATCGACACAACATCACAAAGGACCTCGTCCTTGTAGTTTCCAATTGAAAACGGTACAACCACTTGTTTCGTCACTTTAAGTTCTCCACCGTCATTCAACCACTGCAACTTGTACGTATTCGGATGCTTTGTCGTCTTAAGACCTAATCTGTCAACCATCATTGAACTAGCAACATTAGTACAACTACCGCTATCAATAATCACAACACATACCTTATCTTGAACCTTGCATTGTGTGTGAAAGATAGTCTCACGTTGTTGCTCGTCTTGCACCTGTTGCACATTCAAACTACGTTTGACAACTATGATCTCCATAACTTGACCAGATTCAGCAACTTCTAGGTCATTCTCTTCATCTTCTTTAGTCGGGAGTTCATGTACATCTTCCTCAGAATCTGACTCGATCTCTCCATCTTCTCGCATCAACATAACCCTCCGATTAGGACACTGGCTAGCAACATGTCCTCTACCAAGGCACTTAAAGCACTGAATATCTCTTGATCGCTCGGTGCCACCATTGGTTGTTTGCCACGTCCATTATCGCAATGGGAGGCTTTGGTTTGCTTTGGGTTTGCACGCTCTCGAATCCGTAATGGCGGTTGTGGTGCTTGTTTCCTGGCATTGTTAGGGGTGTATAAAGGATTCGAAAAAGATTTAAATGGAGTATTACCTCGAGTAGAAGCTTTTCTATGTTGTTGTCGCTCAATTTTGATCACCATATGCACCATGTCATCCAACTCAACATAATGTTGCATTTCAACAATGTTTGCTATTTCAGAATTTAAACCTGCCAAAAACCGAGCCATAGTCGCCTCACGGTCCTCAACTATGTTTGCACGCATCATGGACATCTCCATCTCCTTGAAATAGTCCTCAACGCTCCTGTTGCCCTGTTTCAAGGTTTGTAATTTCTGAAATAAATCTCGATGATAGTGAGAAGGAACAAATCGTCTTCGCATGATACGCTTCATATCTTCCCATGTTCTCACTAGACCTTCACCTGTACGTCATCGACTAATCAGTAATTGGTCCCACCATACCAGTGCATAGTCAACAAACTCCATAGCTGCTAGTCGAACTTTTTTATGTTCTGAGTAGTTATAACACTCAAAAACGTGTTCAACCTTGCTTTCCCATGTCAGATAAGCATCTGGATCTGAACGTCCCTGAAAAGAAGGTATGGCAACTGTAATGTTAGAAATATTATCATCAATCGTATGCGTCACAGTCGTTGATTCACCCTTGGTGAATGTTCAATGTCATTTTCATCATTATGTTCATTATGGATGATTGTGAACCACCCCTTCAATCTTGTCCAAGCGAGAGTGTATAGGCTCTAATGCATTTTCTAATAGGCGTTGCAAGGTGCGAGTAATAGCTTGCATTTGCAAATTTGGTGGTTGATCTCCACCACGACTACGATCTTCTGATCCTGTCATCTAAAGCAACACACAAAAATATAGATAATGAGTTAAGTAAAACAAAAGTAAAAGTCCTCACAAACACTCTCAAAACCTCTCGGTTTCACTCCAAAGAACTGTGCACTCTAAAATAGCACTCAGCGCTCGTGTTTCACTCGGGAGAATGCGTGAATGACTCTTTTTGTCTCCCCTTCTGTTCTCACAACGCTCAATGCCTTTTTCCCTCACAATTTCTCGTGTTTTTAGTTCTTTAAAGGACTAATCCAACATTTCAAAACCTGTTATAATTGTGTTGGCTATAAGGAAAACACACGGTTAGAGAGAGAGAGAAAAAAAATAAATAAACAAAGGGAAAGGATAAGAAAAAAGTAAAAGGATAAGAAAATAAAATAAACAAAGGAAAAAGGATGGAATTTAAATAATTTTAGTTTCTTACTGCAAAGAAGTGCTTTACAACGTTCCTAGCTCCGAACAAATAAGAATAGTTCGTTTCGGTTGATATCCAAGCACTTCGCAATTACAGAGTACAAAACTAAACATTATTCAACATAACAAAACACACTTTTTTTTTCTTTCCCAAACTTGATAAATTTCAATTCCTCCTTTATTTTTTATTTTTTTATTTTTGAATCGATTTTCTTTCTCTTTTTGTTGTTGTTTTTTTTGAATTTTTGAACCGATATATATATATATTTTTGTTTTGAATTTGAATTTTCTTGTTGGAGAAGAAAAGTACAACAATTCCAACCTATGCTCAGATACCGATGATACGATGTAGCCTAACGAAATGACTATCTTCGTATGTTACGGATCTAGGAATGTTGTAAGCACGTTCTGCAACAAGAAAACAACAAGGAATTAAAGAAATAATCATGGTAAAATATGGGTAAAATAAAAGAACAAAATGGAAGGAAAATGAAGTTGTTGGCGTTTAAAACAAAAAGAAATTCAATCGGTGAAGTCGAACGCTTCATGAACGGCCAAGGCAGCAACTTGAGTGTTCAACAATGGCAAAGTAGTCGTTGGAATAGAATAACGTTAAACTCGAAAGAACTTGCACAATCTACTGAGCAAACCCGAATCGAATCTGTTCAACGTCAAAAAGGATTGGACCCTCTAGATAGCGATCTAGGAACCCGAAGTATCAAGAAAATTTGACACAACAAACTAAGTCTGAAATGCCAAGGAAAGTTCAATGAAGAACCGAAATTGAGAGAAATTCTCAAACGTAATTGTTTTCATAAATCATCTAACCTGAATACATCATTTTAATATGTATTTATAAGTACAAAAGAGGGGTGTTGAATGGAAATTCGTGGCTGTAATCAAAAGGGTTTAAAATAAGGAGTTATAACTCCTTTTGGCGTCATTTAATAATAGCCATACATTTAAATTTCAAACGACAACCTCCTTGTTCTTATCCTTGTATATTCGACTACACATGCACACACACACTTGTGCACAAGCGGTCATGTGCTCCTCACATGTTTGGATGCCTCATGGGCTGCCACAAATGCATAGGACACTTGCCATTACATAGGACACGTTTCACCGCTACGGACTCGTCACCGGAGTTGAGTGGTGGAGCCGAGTTTGAGCTAGCTAGAAATGAATTGAGTGAAGAGCTAGAAACAATCTTTCAAAACTATTTCGAAATGAGATGAGTCAGATGCACATATTTGAGCTTCAACCGAGCTAGAAATGATATCTTAAGTCATGTCCATTACGTTTCCTTATGGTAAACAAAACAAACATGCATTAAAGTAATGCAAACTTATTGAAAACTTATTAACAAGCTGTAAACATAATGCAAACTTATTCATTAAAACACAAACAACATCAAATCAATACCAAAACATACTTAAATACACACATAATACATAGTAGAACCTAAATACGTCACATATCAGCATGCAACATGTTATAAAGCCTATGTTCTAAGGCATGAACATGATCGAATAAATCTGGAATCGTAGCACAAGTAAGGAACAAGGCTTCCCTGAATTTCTTTGCCCTAGATCGAGTAATAGGTCCTAATGGTAAGACCTCCAGATCAGTTTGCTTTGTTGGTGTGAGCGTGCGCACATCATTTTGGTTCTTGGAAGGCCCAGAACGAAGTCCATTGAAATGTCTACCCATGGAGCATCAGGAATAGGCAACAGGGTGTATAAACCATGCGGTTTGATTCGTGACTTTGCCTTCTTACAAGTGATGCAACGATCACATTTCCTTATTACGTCACGTTTCATTTTGGGCCAATAGAAATGTTCATGCAATATTGCTAAAGTTTTAGCAATTCCAAAGTGGCCCATAAGTCCTCCGCTATGAGCTTCTTCTACAAGGACGTTTCTCACAGAACTTTGAGGCACACAAAGCTTGCCTTCACGAAATAAATAGCCCTCATGCTGAAAGTACTTTTAACAAGTACCATGCGAACAAGACTCATAAATTTCACCAAAGTCGACATCGAGTTTATAAAGATCTTTGATAAATTCAAAACCAAGCAATTTAGAATCCATTAAATTGACAAGTCGTACCTTCGTGATAGAGCGTCGGCTACAACATTTTCCTTACCCTTTTATACTTGATCACGTCTTTAAACGACTCCAAATACTCCACCCACTTGGCATGACGTTTATTGAGCTTGGTTTGTCCCTTCAAATGCTTTAGAGCCTCGTGGTCCGAATGGATTACGAATTCCTTCGGCCATAAATAGTGTTGCCATGTTTCAAGACCTTGAATCAACGCATATAGTTCCTTATCATACGTTGGATAATTTAATGTAGCTCCGTTGAGCTTTTCACTAAAGTATGCAATAGGCCGTCCATCTTGCATCAAAGCAGCGCCAATGCCGATACCTGAAGCATCACACTCTATCTCGAATGTTTTGTTAAAATCAGGTAAAGACAACAGAGGGGCATTAGTTAAACATTCCTTAAGTTTAATAAAAGAATTCTCTTGTTCATCGGTCCAAACAAAAGGAGAGTTTTTCTTAATTATACTGTCAAGGGGCGAATGAGAACTAAAATTAGGCACAAACCTTCGGTAGAAGCTTGCCAACCCGTGAAAACTCCTCACTTGGTGATGTTTGTTGGACGCAGACCATTCGTTGATCGCCTTGACCTTTTTTGGTCAACTTCTAAACCACGAGCACTCACAACGAAACCTAGGAAAACAACTTCATTAGTGCAAAAGAACATTTTTTAAATTGGCATAAAGTACCTCTTTTCGCAACACTTCAAGCACCGCGTAGATGTTGAATATGATCCTCTAAACTTTTGCTATATACTAAAATATCATCAAAATACACAACACAAAATCTCCCAATGAGCGAACGTAAAACATAATTCATGAGGCGCATGAAAGTACTACGGCGTTGGTAAGTCCGAATGGCATTACCAACCATTCATACAAACCATACTTCGTTTTGAATGCGCTTTTCCATTCGTCTCCCTCCGCATTCGATTTGATGATACCCACTTTTTAAATCGATCTTCGAAAACAATTGGGCTCCACTAAGTTCATCAAGCATGTCGTCGAGGCGGGGAATAGGATGGTGATATTTTATTGTGATTTTGTTGATAGCGCGGCAGTCAACGCACATTCGCTAGGATCCATCCTTTTTAGGAACCAACAATACCGGAACCGCGCACGGACTTAAGCTTTCACGGATGTAGCCCTTCTCCATTAATTCGACTACTTGCTTTTCCAATTCCTTCGTTTCCTCAGGATTACTTCTATATGCTGGCCTATTTGGAATTGCAGCACCGAGCACAAAGTCGATTTGGTGCTCGATTCCTCGAATGGGAGGTAGGCCATTTGGCACTTCTTCGGGAAAAATATCTCCAAATTCCTGCAACAAAGAAACGATAGGAGTAGGCAAAGTATTTTCAAGTTCGTTAGTTTCAAATAAACACTCTTTGTACATAAGTACAAAGATGGGTTGCCTCGCTAACATCAATTTCTGAATCTCTCTTTTTCTAGCAAAAACACTTGTTTTTTCATTTTCACACTCTTGTTCTTTTTCTTTGGTCACTCTTGTTTTTATCTCGCTCTCATCATTCTTTTCTTTCTTTTTCTTTTCACTCTTTTTGTTTTTCTCGCTCAATAGATTGCTTCATTTTGAGTTGGTCTTCATGCACTTGCTTCGGTGTGAGAGGAGCTAATGTAACATTCCTTCCAAGGTGCTTAAATGAATATCGGTTTGTATAGCCGTCGTGGACTACTCGCCGGTCAAATTGCCAAGGACGCCCCAATAGCAAATGTCCCGCGTGCATTGGTACGACATCACAAACCACCTCATCTTGGTACTTGCCTATGGAAAACACCACCCTTGCTTGCTTCGTCACCTTGAGTTCGCCTCCGTCGTTTAGCCATTGTAGCTTGTAAGGAGTTGGATGCTTTGTGGTAGCTAAACCAAGTTTTTCAACAAGCAAAGAGCTTGCGACATTGGTGCAACTCCCTCCGTCAATAATCAAACTACATACCTTGCCTTGAACATGGCAACGGGTGTGAAAGATGTTGTCTCGTTGTTGTTCTTCCTCGGCTACTTGGATATCCAAGCTCCTTTTGACAACAAGTAATTCTCCTTCAACGGGCAGCTCGAGTTCTTCACCTTCCTCCATGGGAATTTCAGGCTCCTCCTCTTGTTCATCTTCGGACTCAATCTCGCCATTTGAACGAACCACCATCACTCGTCGATTAGGACATTGACTCGCAATGTGGCCTCTTCCTTGACACTTGAAACACTTGATATCGCGAGAATGATTCGAGACAGCCTCATTTTTATTTTTGCTAGCATCGGCACTTACTTGATTGGGTTTGGCA
This sequence comes from Gossypium raimondii, assembly GCF_025698545.1. Classification (NCBI taxonomy): domain Eukaryota; kingdom Viridiplantae; phylum Streptophyta; class Magnoliopsida; order Malvales; family Malvaceae; genus Gossypium; species Gossypium raimondii. Next base: position 15,161,972 of record NC_068571.1, read on the forward strand.
GCAACGAAAGGCTCCTTAGGCCGATTGGGGGCTTTGCTAGTCCCTTGAGCCCACTTGTTGGTAGAAGCCGTTGGATATGTTCGCGTGGGTCCTTTCCGTTTCAATTGTTTTTCAACTTTTATTGCCATATGCACCATGTCCATAACTTCTACATAGTGTTGAAGCTCGACGATATTGGCAATATCCCGATTTAGGCCGGCTAAAAATCTCGCCATTGTTGCTTCACAATCCTCCTCCACGTTGGCTCTTATCATAGCAATTTCCATGTCTTTATAGTAGTCCTCGACACTTCGGTTGCTTGTGTGAGATTTTGCAATCGTTGGTACAACTCCGATGGTAATAGGAGGAACAAAACGCTTGCGATAACGGCCTTCATTTCGCCCACGTGAGATAGGCCTCTCCCATTCCTCCTTGACTAGTCACCAATTGATCCCACCACACGATCGCATAGTCCGAGAATTCAATGGCAGCGAGCTTTACCTTTTTATTTTCCGAGTAGTTATGGCACTCAAAGACGAGTTCCATTTTCTTTTCCCACTCCAAGTAAGATTCGGGATCATTCTTCCCTTGAAACGGCGGAATAGACATCTTAATATTTTTGAGATTATCATCCGGACGGTCTCTATTTCTTGGGACTCGATTTCGTTGGAACCGTTGAGGGTTTCCTTGTTCAGATAAGTGATCACCTTCAAATTCTTCTTCATCATAGTTGTCAATTGGTTGCTCTCGTTCTCGCCTTGCATCTTCCGGAGTTGCTTCACGTTGTCCTCAGATTTCAACTCGATATAAGCGGTCTTCGATTGGTTCAAGCTTGCGATCAAACAATCGCTCCATTTCTCGCATAATGGCTTGCAAAGTGAGATCCGGCACTCCTCCTCCAACATTTCTTATGGGACGAAATCCACCTACCTCATTTGGATTCCTTTCCGGACTCTGTGACATTTTTTTTTAAATTCTTTAAAGACTCACAGCAAGAATTCACTAATCACTCACAAAGAATAATCACTCACTTTGGCTTTTCTACTCTCTAATAGTCTCACTAATCTCTCTTGCCTTTTACCACTAGGTTTTCGCCTCTCAAAATTCTCCACAAACAAAATTTGACAAATCAAAATCGTTTGGGGGTCGGTTTACAAAATAGATGTGGCTTGGTCGGTAAATATATTAGGATCGGGTAGGCTAACAAATAAAGAAAATAGAAGGAAATTAGTGTGGCTGTATAGATGTGGTTCTTCGGGCAGCAAGCTAGGCTTTTGTAAACTCAAAATGAATTTCAATCGTTTTTTTTATTCCGAATATTTTTTTCTTCTTTTTTTTTACACTTTGCCAAATACAATAGAAAGCTTTGAACACAAAATAATAATAAGATTTTTTTTGATTTTTTTTCGATTTTTTTATTTTTTTTACAATCTCGTAATACCGATTACAACGATTCTTACTCTAATTCAACTAGCTCTGATACCAACTTGATACGCCCTCACCTTGTTTTTGAATTGAGTCATAGAGATTGCCCGATCGTGAATTAGGAGTAAATTGAAAGCTTTACAAAATAGGCTAGAAGAAAAGGATTATTTGGGCTCAAAAGAGTTGGTTGGTTTAGGAAATAAATCAGAAATAATAAAAGCAATTTTGGCTAAGGATTCGGAAGCCGAACTAACACAATAGGAGTGTGTTAACCCGTAACTTAGGAGAATGCTTAGGTTGGTAAGGTGTGGATGGATAGTTGGTTGAATGGATAAAAACTTGACCGCTATCAAAAATGATAGGAACCTTAGTATGAATCGAGCATACACACTTTTGGGATTAAAGTGATAAGTTCGGGTAGAAACAAAAACAAGTTTGACGCCACAAAGAAGTTTGATAAGTCTCACAAGTTTTTGGAGAATAACGAGAGTTGAAAACAACCTCACAATTTAGCAAAGCTATCAAATTGTTCATTACCCTCAAAATGTGAATTACATGACCTATTTATAGCTTGACTAAGGCAGCCGAATAGCCTATCTAATCAGATCCTTATGCCTTAAGTTTCTTGAGGAAACTTCCTAGAAATTTCCTAGTTACATTCATGTGATAAAATTTTGAAAATTAACCTTCTAGAAAAGATGATTCGGCTGGCCCCTTTAATGGAGAAAATTCACATTCAATTAATGTTTTAAAAGAGCTTAATTGCTGCTATGGAGAAGAGAAATGGACAGCTTCAAAAATTATGCTTCTTTGGCCAAATATGAGTAGCCTCCACATGACTTGGCTGCTGGAATTTATGAGGCACTCTTTGGCCATTGCTCTCCACGAAATTGACCCTTGGAGAAGCTCAAAACAGCAGCTAGAAGTCCATTGAGCTGCACGAAAAGTCAGCTGGAAACACAAGGCAGCTGCACTTTAAATGCCGTCCATGCATGTGCTCAAATACATGCTTCCTCTTTATGAGCTTCCTTTGCCATTAAGCTAGCTGATTCATCTAAAAAAAACATCAAATAAATGTGGTTAAGACATGTTTAATACTCATGAAATCAGCAGCTGGACATATTAAAATTCTGCACATTAATTCGGCTAAGACAAATTAATTAGCAACCACTAATAAATTTGTCTTAGTCAAGGTATGTACTAATTAAAACATATTTAATAAGCTGAATTAAAAAAATGTCCAGATTAAGACACATTTATTTAATTAAATGATTTGAGCTGATTCTAAACTAACACAACTAATTTAATTTATTCAAAATGAATATAATCAGCTCCTTGAACTAGTTAAGTGCCGAATTGAGCTAAATTGAGCTGACACAAGCTAAAATCAGCTTGTAGGAAATTGCGAATCAAGCTAGTTGAGCTGGGCATTTTATGGGCAATCAACCCATCACTCCACAATCGAGCAATATAGCTTGCTACAGCATCTTGGAACTTCTTGGCACGTGCTCGAGAAATTGGCCCCAAAGGCAACTCCATGGATTCGGCACCTATCTTCATGGGCGAGCTCATATCAGCAAAATTGGACCAATATTCGGTTTCTTAATTTTCTTGAAAACAAGAGAGTGAATCTTGATTTTCTTTTTCCTTCGTATACGCATCTAAGGCCTTTGTGACTCGTATCACTTGATTTTCTTTTTCCTTTGTATACACATCTAAGGCCTTGCTAATGAAGTCTTGAATGATTCTATTTAGTTTTGTACGCATTTTCCTGGCCTTTGACCTCGTTATTGGCCTTGTGGTAATTTGAGCCCATCACGTCCTTGAGCTTGAATTGGGCCTTTGTGACTCGTATCATCTTGAGTTTTCTTTGGAAGTAGTTTTAACAATCTTTTTGATTGTGGGAGCCATCTTTAGCCTTCTTCTTGCCATTGTCCTACATTGGAGGGGAGCTTAGAGCCGTTTGAAGGGAGTTGTGAAATCTTTCTCGATTTCAAGGCTTCTTAGGACTTTTCTTTATTTTCTTATTGTTTATTCCTCTTTAATTTTTCTGCTTGTGCTGATTAATTGATTAAATTATTTTAATCTCTCTTGTTGCATTTCCAGCCCTTTCAATCTTCAAGAATCTGTTCGGCACCAGTCCTGGGCATCAAGAATCGTTCTTGATTCATAATTCTTCTTTTCTTGCCGCACAGAACCTAGCTCTACTTCAATTTGGGGTTTCATGATCTGTTGAGTCTAATTTTTTCTATTTTGTGTTTACTTGTTAGATTCGACTGATTGGAGACTTTTCTTGAAGTTCAATTTCGTGTTCTTGGCTTCCAAGAATCCCTATTAATAAGTGATTCAATTCTTGGCTGATTCTTTATTATTTTGGGTGTTCCGTTTCAGATCTGTTGATTCTAAGTTTGATTTTCTGTTTCGTTTCAGATCCAAGCGTCTAGCATTTTTATAGGAGTTTTCCATGACTTGGCAACTCGATCTTGGTCCGTGCACAACCCTCTATCATTATTGTTTTCACATGCTGCCAAATTATTGTTCTGGAATGCATTTAACTTGCTGATTTTATTTGCTACAGGTTCATGAATGGCTTGGTGCAATGTATGGGAGTGTGCATGCATAATGGAGGTTCAATGGAAGGCATTTAAGGGAACACAAGTACTTGGGACGTTCATGCAGGAGGGGGATGCTGAATGTTCATGCATTTGCACATTTATGGACTGAATTTATGGAAGAACATACCTTGGGACGTTTCAGGCATGGTCCATGTATTTTCAAGATGACCATTCAAGTTCTCAAGGTACTTTAAAGCTCCATTCGGCCAAGGGAGATGTTGGAACAATTAAGGGGCTGCACATCCATGGAATTAAGCTTTCTTCAAGGTTAAGGATGCATGAATGCATCAAGTGAAGCAACATGATGATTCGGCCAATCCATGCATCATCTCCAAGCATGAACCGAATTTTCAATGCTTCATTCATGCCCATTTAGCCGAATTTAGCTACAGCAAATTAATGAATTCTTTCTAGAATTTTCTAGCATATTCATGGCTGAATTCTTAGCCATTGAGTTGCCCATTCGGCTAGCCATGCATGGTCCTATAAATAGTTGTTCGTTTTCATTGTAAAAGAATTTTTGAACCTTTGATTAATGTTTATAACATTTTTTGAGTTTTCAACTCTCTTATTTCGTTTTAAACTCAACCTGACTTATCTAGCATAGCTAGTGGCGTCTACCTTGTTTCCTTAAACTTATCACTCAACCCTAAGTGTGGCGTTCACCCCAATTATACCTTTGGTTCTTAATTTACTAAGTAACGGGTCAAGGTTCTATTCTATCCATTCTGTAAACCACCTTAAAGTCTTATAAGTTTCGGGTCGACACTCAACTATAGTGTTGGTTCACTCTTGATCTTTAAGCCCATTCACTTCTATCTTTCACCAACCATTTCCTTTATTTATCTTCTTGATTAGCCGAACCTATAATTCCTCAATATTCACTATTTCGAGCCTATCCTTGTTACCATCATCTAAACTTAGCCAAATTTCCATCATATTTCAAGATCGAGCAATACTTCTCCATTTTAACGATCCGACACATCAACGACTCGACTCACTTCACCGATCCAGTTCGCATCATGTTTTCACTCTTATATTGGCTTTTAATCTCTCTAATGCTCTCACATTCTCTTACCTTTTATCGCTCGTCTCACTCTCGTAAATTCGTATTTTTGTCTCAAGTAGACTTATTGCAGTTTTGGGGTCGGCTTCAAAATGGGTTACAAGGGATGAACGTTTTAGGTGTAAGTTTGGCTGAAATAAAAGAAAAATGGTTAAGTGTGTGGTGTTTGGGGTAGAAGAATTGGGAATGGAAAAGGATTCGATGATTGGGAATAAACAAGAAGAAATGAGATTGAAAACTTGCAAGCTTCACTATATCTTTTTTTTATACTCGTATATATATTTTTTTCTTTTTTTCAATATTTCAGTACAATATGCTGATTTACAAAGGAAAATAAATACAATTTTTTTTAATTTTAATTTTTTTCAATTCACGAACCTATTCGGGCTTCTTCGATCTTCGGCACTCCTCATTTTCTAGCTCTAATACTAAATGATGCGAACCGGCCTGAGTTAATCGAGTCGTTTCACAAAGTTTGCCCGATCGTCGACGAGGAGAAGTTCTAGTAGTAAAAAATGTGTAAATTTGTTTTAGGTTTGCGGAAGCTTACAAAGTGATTTTTGAAATGGATGGAAGGTTTAGAAAGATGTAGGTCATGGATGCTTGGTAGTGGTCAAGCCAAGTTTTAGGTGTAGGTTACAAGGGATAAATGTTTTAGGTGTAGGTTTGGCTGAAATAAAAGAAAAATGGTTAAGTGTGTGGCGTTTGGGGTAGAAGAATTGGGAATGGAAAAGGATACGATGATCAGGAATAAACAAGAAGAAATGAGATTAAGAACTTGCAAACTTCACTATATCTTTTTTTTATACTCGTATATATATTTTTCAATATTTCAGTACAAGATGCTGATTTACAAAGGAAAATTAAATTGAACTACACATTGAAATCAGATTTTTGTTGAGTGAAAATTCTCTTTGAGTTTCTCCAAGAATACCTGAAAAACAAACACTCAACACTCCAAAAAAAAACAAATCTCACCGTTAATCACTCAAAAAGGAAAATCAAATTCTCAAAGAGGTAGAATTTAGTCTTGTGAGTTCTTTAGTAGAGTCTATATCAATCAATTTGAAAGTGTATGAACAATTAGTCCAAATAATCCTAATTGCACTAGGAGTCAAAAAAAGTGACGAGACACCAATTGATTTGTGTCGCACCGAGGAAGAATTGTGCACACTATTAAATCCTACTAACACAAGAAACAATAAGGTGTTAGACAGTATAAAGGGAGAATAAAAGCAACACAAATGAAAACCTACAGCTAAGAATCAATAAAAATTGCTGATACCCGAAAACCCGAAAAAATTGCGGAGTAACTTGACAACTTTGTTTGAAGTGTTCCCGATCTCCAAAAATCACAAAATTTAAACTGGAATGTCCTTAAATATTGTATTTTTGATCTGGAAATTTTCAGCACTAAACTCAACCCGCTGAATATTTTTTTAAACTTTTATTTGATTTTGTCTTTTTCAATTTTTTGACTTTTTCTACTGATTTTTTGTGGGAAATAATTTTTAATATTCTATCACAGTGCCACAAATATGCATATAAAATTTTAGACCAATCGGACAATGTTTACCGACTCAAATGAATTTTTTTCCAAAAATTTTTCTGGGTAAAAAACTGCTATTTACTTTTTTTAAAAGGAGATCAGTTTAGAAATCAACCAAGAACACCCAAAATGCCCAAAATCTGATACCAAATGATAGAGGGTTGTGCGCGGACCAAGATCGAGTTGCCAAGTCACGGGAAATTTCTACGAAAACTATAGACACTTGGATCTGAAACGGAAACAGAAAATTAACATTAGCATCAAAAGATCTATAAAGAAACACCCTAAAACAAGAAAGAATCAGCCAAGAGTCAAAACACTTATTAATAGGGATTCTTGGAAGCCGAGAACACGAAATTGAACTTCAAGAAAAGTCTCCAATCAGCCGAATTTGACAAGAAAACACAAAACAAAAAAATTAGACTCAACAGATCAAGAAACCCCAAATTGAAGTAGAACTAGGTTTTGTACGGCAAGAAAAAGAAGAATTATGAATCAAGAACGATTCTTGATGCCCAAGACTGGTGCTGAACAGATTCTAGAAGATTGAAAGGGCTGGAAACGCAACAAGAGAGATTAAAACAATTTAATCAATGAATCGGCACAAGCAGAAAAATTAAAGAGGAATAAACAACAAGAAAATAAAGAAAAGTCCTAAGAAGCCTTGAAATCGAGAAAGATTTCACAACTCCCTTCAAACGGCTCTAATCTCCCCTCTGATGTAGCACAATGGCAAGAAGAAGGCTGAAGATGGCTCCCACAATCAAAAAGATTGTTAAAACTACTTCTAAAAAAAAACTCAAGAGAGAATTCTTGGAGAAAACTCAAAGAGATTTTTTCACTCAATAAAAAAATATGATTTCAATGTGTTGTGTGTGTGTGGGTGGCCAGCCAAGCCTTACATATATAGGCCTACTACTACTTTCCTAACCCTATTAGGAAAACTAAGAAAAAACCTAATTGTTTGACTTTTAAAGGAAAATTCGGCTAAGACCTTTAAATGGGCCTCTTGGACTGAATACTTACATAGAATTTAATTCATATAGTCTAAAAATTAAACTAAGTATTTAAAGAGTTAAAACTTAACAAATTGGGCCACTTTGACAATTTGGCTTGATCTTCAACTAAGTCTAGTTTGAACTTCTTGATTGGGCTTGGAACATCTTATTCGGCCGTGTCTTCAAGAACTTGGGCTTGTGATCCGTTCTCTCCCAAAATTGGTTCGTTGATGCTCGTAACTGAGATCCAATGCACCTTACCTACAAGATTCGGTTTCTTGGGCCAAGATTTCCAAGATTTGAAATCTTGATTTTCTTGATTCTTGAAATCGCTCAAAACAGCAAGATTGGACCAAGATTCGGTTTCTTGATTTTCTTGAAAACAAGAAAGTGAATCCTGATGATACGAGTCACAAAGGCCTTAGATACGTATACGAAGGAAAAAGAAAATCAAGATTCACTTCCTTGTTCTCAAGAAAATCAAGAAACCGAATATTGGTCCAATTTTGCTGTTTTGAGCGATTTCAAGAATCAAGAAAATCAAGATTTCAAATCTTGGAAATCTTGGTCCAAGAAACTGAATCTTGCAACTAAGGCGCATTGGATCTCAGTTACGAGCATTAAGAAGCCAATTTCGGGAGAGAACGGATTACAAGCCCAAGTTCTTGAAGACAAGGCACAATAAGATGTTCCAAGCCCAATCAAGAAATTCAAATTAAACTTAGTTGAAAATCAGGCCAAATTGTCAAAGTGACCCAATTTGTTAAGTTTTAATTCTTTAAATACTTAGTTTTCATTTTTAGACTTTATGAATAAATTTCTATTTAAAAATTCAGTCCAAGAGGCCCATTTAAAGTCCTTGGCTGAATTTCCCCTTTAAAGTAAAAAAAAAAGGTTTTTTTTAGTTTTCCTATTAGGACTAGGAAAATAGTTAGAAGGCCTATATGTATGGCTTGGCCAGCCACCCTTATACACAATATACACAACAATACACTTGAAATCATATTTTGATTGCTTGCAACTTCTCTTGAGTTTTTCTCCAATAATTTTCTCTTTAGTTTTCTTTAGAAGTAGTTTTAACAATCTTTTTGATTGTGGGAGTCATCTTCAGCGTTCTTCTTGCCGTGTGCTTACATCGGAGGGGAGATTAGAGCCGTTTAAAGGAAATTGTAAAATCTATTTTCGATTTCAAAGCTTCTTAGGACTTTCTTTATTTTCTTGTTGTTCGTTCTTCTTTATTAATTTCTGCTTGTGCTGATTTATTGATTAACTTGGGATTAATTGTTCTTGTTGCGTTTCAGCCATTCCAAACTTCAAGATCTGATTCGGCTTCGTTGTTAGGCATCAAGAAACGTTCTTCATTCATAATTTCTAGATTTCTTGCCGCCCAAGTATTTCTTATTCTATTCGATTTGGGTTTCTTGATCGGACAAGTTTAGTTCTCCGTTTTCTGTTTTCGTTGCAGCCAATTTGTTTATAGATCTCGTAGGACTTTCCCGTGACTTGACAACTCGATCTTGGTCCGCGCGCACCCCTCTATCATTTGGTATCAGATTTTGGGCGTTTTGGGTGTTCTGGGGTGATTTCTAAACTGATCTCCTTTTAAAAACATTAAACAGCAGTTGTTACCCAGAAAAATTTTTGGAAAAAAAATCATTTGAGTGGGTAAACGTTTTCCGATTGGTCTGAAAATTTACATGCATATTTTTGGCACTATGATAGAATATTAAAAAATATTTCCCGCAAAAAAATTAGTATAAAAAGTCAAAAAAATTGAAAAATACGAAATCAAGTAAAAATTAAAAAAATATTCAGCGGGTTGAGTTTAGTGATGAAACTTTCCAGATCAAATATAAAATATTTAAGGACATTCCAATTTAAATTTCATGATTTTTAGAGATTGGGAACACCTCAAACGAAGTTGTCAAGTTACTCCGCAGTTTTTCGGGTTTTCAGGTTTTAGCAATTTTTATTGATTCTTAGCTGTAGGTTTTCATTTGTTTTGCCTTTATTCTTCCTTTACACTATCTAACACCTTCTTTTTTCTTGTGTTAGTAGGATTTAAAAGTGTGCAAAATTCTTCCTCGGTGCAACACAAATCAGTTGGTGTCTCGTCACTTTTTGGACTCATAGTGCAATTAGGATTCCTTGGTAGTTACGGTTCATACACTTTCCAAATGGATTGATATAGAATCTACTAAAGAACTCACAAGACTAAATTCTACCTCTTTGAGAATTTGATTTTCCTTTTGAGTGATTAATGGTGAGGTTTGTTAATTTTTTTTGAGAGTTGAGTGTTTGTTTTGCAGGTTTTGGAAAAAAAGAAAAAAAAATGTCTAGAGTTGGTCAAGTTGATGATAACCATAATGATGTCCATGATAAATTTAAAATGATCCAACAACAGTTAGACGAACAGGTTGCCATACTTCGAACATTGAGTGCTACTATCAATGAGATGTGAGTGGAGAAAAGAGCCCAACGAGGACAACTTAATTCAAGTGAAAGGGCAAAAATGAGAGTGCCAAGAAGACGAACATCCAACGAATATTCGAGAAGAGATTCATATCATGACTCCTATTCAACGAGGAATTCAAGACGATGCAAAGCAAGTTTCGAGAGTGAAGTTTTCCAAGGGGATCATTGTTCGTATGCACGTCATTCCGTACATACCCAACGAGAGTCTTTCCGTTCTGATTCATTTGTAACATCTCTATCTTGTAATGAAAGGAAGGCACAAAAAGAAATAAAAAGAAAAGAAAGGCAAGAGATGTTGATGCGAGAAAATGAGCGAATATGGAATGAGATTGAGAGACGAAAAAAAGAAACCAAAGAAAAAGACGAGGAAAGAGTAGTGAGGAAAGCGGAAATTCGGCCAAGGACTTTAAATGGGCCTCTTGGACTAAATTTTTAAATAGAAATTTATTCATAAAGTCTAAAAATGAAAACTAAGTATTTAAAGAATTAAAACTTAACAAATTGGGTCACTTTGACAATTTGGCCTGATTTTCAACTAAGTTTAATTTAAATTTCTTGATTGGGCTTGGAACATCTTATTGGGCCTTGTCTTCAAGAACTTGGGCTTGTAATCCGTTCTCTCCCGAAATTGGCTTCTTAATGCTCGTAACTGAGATCCAATGCGCCTTAGTTGCAAGATTCGGTTTCTTGGACCAAGATTTCCAAGATTTGAAATCTTGATTTTCTTGATTCTTGAAATCGCTCTAAACAGCAAAATTGGACCAAGATTCGGTTTCTTGATTTTCTTGAAAACAAGAGAGTGAATCTTGATTTTCTTTTTCCTTCGTATACGCATCTAAGGCCTTTGTGACTCGTATCACTTGATTTTCTTTTTCCTTTGTATACACATCTAAGGCCTTGCTAATGAAGTCTTGAATGATTCTATTTAGTTTCGTATGCATTTGCCTGGCCTTTGACCTCGTTATTGGGCCTTGTGGTAATTTGAGCCCATCACGTCCTTGAGCTTGAATTGGGCCTTTGTGACTCGTATCATCTTGAGTTTTCTTTGGAAGTAGTTTTAACAATCTTTTTGATTGTGGGAGCCATCTTCAGCCTTCTTCTTGCCATTGTCCTACATTGGAGGGGAGCTTAGAGCCGTTTGAAAGGAGTTGTGAAATCTTTCTCGATTTCAAGGCTTCTTAGGACTTTTCTTTATTTTCTTACTGTTTATTCCTCTTTAATTTTTCTGCTTGTGCTGATTAATTGATTAAATTATTTTAATCTCTCTTGTTGCATTTCCAGCCCTTTCAATCTTCAAGAATCTGTTCAGCACCAGTCTTGGGCATCAAGAATCGTTCTTGATTCATAATTCTTCTTTTCTTGTTGCACAGAACCTAGCTCTACTTCTGATGTGATTCGGCCCGGGTTAATCGAGTCGTTTCGCGAAGTTGCCCGATCGTCGACGAGGAGTAGTTAGAGTTGTCAAAATTGGGTGATTTAGGCTAAGGGTTGCCGAAGCTTTGAGAGGGGTTTAGATGAGTGGTTTGGTGTTGATAGGTTCAGTTTAGAATAGAAACAAGGTAAGTTAGAAAAAGGTAATTGATGGAGATGGAAAATAGAACTTAAACGTCAAGACTGTTCAATACTAAAAAGTATTGGCCGAGTCTTATATTGCTTAAGGTGAAATTTGATGAAAGATAGAAGCGGACCTTGACCCGTTACCTATATGGAGGTAAGAACCAAAGGTATAATAATATGGTTGAACGCCACACCAGTTCGGTGATAAGTTCAATGGAGTTTAGATTGACGCCACTAGCAAGCTAGATAAGTCGCTTCGAGACTCGAACGAAAGAAGAGAGGAGGTAACCTCACAAGAACAAAAGTTCTATTAAGCTTTAATAATCAAATTCTGCAACCTTTTACAATAAACAAAATAAACTATTTATAGGCTCTCTAATGCCTATTAAAATTCAGCTACTAATGTGTTCACACAACAATTAAAAATGTTCACACTTGATACGAACCCAAGCCCAAGGGAGGCCTTTGAGAGCTCGCAAGCCCAAGATGATGTCCAAGCCATCTTCCCTCTTCCTACGGGTCCAATAACCCGTTCTAGAGCCCAAAAACTCAAGCAGGCCTTGGCAATACTTCTTTCACAAGCTTGGGCCGAATGTGAAGCAAAGGCCCAAGGAGAAGAAGTTTTAAGCCCATATAATTTATTCTTAGTGATAATTAAAACTTAAATCCGTTTTGGTATTTTGGGCCTAATTAATTAAAGTATTTAGTGTTTCTATATTTTAAATTAAGTCATAAGCATGTTTAGGTTATTACATATTTTATAGTATGTTTTAAATGTGTTTTCATTATATATTTAATAAGGTGTTAATATGCCTTCACTATTACATAGATTTCGTGTGTTTAATTTATCCTAGATTGTGAACTAATTTGGGTTTTAATGTGTCCTAGGAAAGCTTTAAAGTGGACGGTTGCAAGGGGGGAAGTATGTGACCATTCGGCCACCATCATAATCACCCATTCATGCATTTCCAAGATGACCATTCAAGTGGACAGCACAAGGGCCGAATCATACAAAGTACTCAAGGAACATTCAAGGTGGTGCATGTTCTTCCATAATTACATTCCATGAATCCTATGAGCCCATTCGAGTTTCTAGGTGACCATTCATGATACAAAGTCTTTCATGGCCGAATTTGACCTTTGGAATTGTGACCATTCGGCCATACAAAGTATCCATCCGTCCAAGGCATTAAAATCAAGTCTTTTGGCCATTAAGCTACTCCAAGGTGCATGGATGAACATCAAGCTTCAAGTTGTCTTCTTGGGTTCATCAAAGGTCCTTCTAGAAGCCATTAATGTCCAAGCTATCCATGTATCATCTTTAAGACGTTTGACCATTCATGTACTCATCTTGGCCTATATATTTTCGACCATTTGGATTGTTTAAGGTTAATGAACAATTTATATTTTGTGAGAATTAAAGTTCTTCCTTTGTTCTTATTCTGGCTTTGTGAGACTTATCAAGCTAGCTTGTGGCGTCTTCCAAGTCTACTTCCATCTTGATAACGTTGGTTCTTACCTTCCATAGGTAACGGGTCACGTTCCTTAACACCACCACCCCCCCTCTTTCCCATTTCTTTGCACTCCTTGCCAACATAAGAAACGGGTCTGACTCTTTAGTCTGGGTTCTTTCTTCGGCTAAGTCTTAGTTCGTATCAATTTGGTATCAGAGCAGGTTCGGGATTTCAAAAAAAAAAAAGAAAGAAAGAAGAAAAATCGGAAAAAAAAGTGCAGAGACCCATCAATAGAAACTTTTCCAAAATCATCATCTATACCCTCCAATACCCTTTCGGGTGAAATTTGACGCTATCAAAAAAAATTGACCAAAAATTCCAATTTTACCTGCACCCCGAAAACCTCAAAACCCTCCCAGAATTCTATAAACATCATTTTGAGTCAATCCTGAGAAGACAAAAAATATATATATAATATTTTTTTAATATACCCAAAATACCCTTCCTTTTTTTTCTTCCAAACGACACAATTGACGCTTCAAAGCAGTTCGATATAGTAAACAGAGCCTCGGTAAGAACTTGGCAAAAGAACTTTCTAAAGGAAAAAGGCAAGAGAGGTGAGATCATTCGAGTGAATAAAAGCCAAAATAGAGAGTTAAACACGAGTGGAGTGAAATAAAAAAATTTTCTGAGTGACTAGTGAGTTTTTGTTGTGAGGTGATATTCTACAAAAAAAATGTCTCGAAGTCCAATGCGAGAAGGAAACAATATGGGAGATGCTCTTCCAAATCTTCAAATGCAAGCAATGATAAGAGAAATGCAAAGAATGTTGCGAGAAGAATTAGAGCCAATTCATGAAAGGCTCGAGCAAGTCGAAGAGCGTTCTAGCGTGGCGATCTCCTCCTGAAGTAAGGCGGTAGAGAACCAATTAGGCCCCGACAAAATGCTTTCTATGATCACCCAGATCAAGCAAGTGATCAGGAGTCTATTTTAGAAGAACGGCCACAAGATCGTAGACACCGTCCCCATCACGTCCGTGATCGAGTGGATGATAACTTAAACAACATCAAGTTGTCTATTCCATCCTTTTAAGGGAGAACTGATCCAGAATCATACTTAGATTGGGAGTGCAAGGTCGATTTAATCTTCGAATGTCATAACTACTCGAAGAACAAAAAGGTGAAGCTTGCCGCAATCGAGTTCAGCGATTATGCTAGCATTTGGTGGGATCAACTTACCACCAATCGGAGAAGAAATGGAGAACGCCAGTCTCTAGTTGAAATGAAATGAAGGCTATAATGCGGGCGTTTCATTAGTCCCATTATCATCGGGACCTCTTTCAAAAGTTGCAAAACTTGGCGCAAGGGTCCAATAACGTGGAGGATTATTACAAGGAAATGGAGATGGCCATGATAAGGGCTAACGTAGATGAAGACCGTGAAGCCACCATGGCAAGGTTCTTGGTGGTCTTAACAGAGACATAGCCAACGTTGTGGAACTCCAACATTATGTGGAACTTGTTGACATGGTCCACATGGCTATGAAGGTGGAGCGTCAACTAAGGCGAAAAGGCCCGATCTGAAGTAATCCTATTTCCCATTCCACGAACAAATGGGGCCAAAACACCTTTAGAAAGGTCCAACCCACGATCCAAAGAAGTGTACGCTTCAAACAAGCCCACTCCACCGTTGGTGATTCGAGCAAAGGCAAGGTGTGAGTCCAACCAAAATCGAGCTCGCGATGTCAAGTGCTTTAAGTGCTTGGGGCGAGGGCACTTTGCAAACCAATGCCCCAATCGGAGAACTATGTTACTTCTTGAGAATGGAGAAGTCGAATCAAACTGATTAGGAAGATGTTTCAAAAATGATGTTGTTGAAGAGGAGGACGAGGAAAATTTAGAATATCTTTGTTGAGGAGAGGCCCTTGTTGTCAAGCGGAGCCTCAATACACAAACCATCCGGAGGAACTCCAAAGAGAAACATCTTCCACACTAGATGCCATATTTACAACAAGGTTTGTAGTGTGATAATAGATGGCGGAGTTGTACAAATGTTGCGAGCACGTTGTTGATTGAGAAACTTGACTTGCCACCACAAAGCATCCAAAGCCGTACAAACTTCAATGGCTCAACGATGGTGGCGAGATTAAGGTGACCAAACAAGTAACACTTGCCTTTTCGATCGGGAAATATATCGATAAAGTTCTATGTGACGTGGTTCCAATGCACGCAAGTCACCTACTTTTGGGAAGGCCATGGCAATTTGATAGGCGAGTTACTCATGACGGATATACGAATCGGTACTCTTTCCAGTTCCAAGGGAGAAACATCACTTTGGTACCCCTTACGCCAAAACAAGTATTAGAAGATCAAATTAAATTGCGTCAGTCTTTTGAAAAAGATAAGTTTGTTGATTGTAAAAAAAAGAAAAATAAAGAGAGAAAAGAAAATGAGATGAGTAAAGAAAAGAAAGAGTATGAAAATGAAGGAGAAAGTAGTAAAAAAATACAAAAGAGTGAGAGTGGAAAAATGAGTGTGTTTGCAAAATCAAAAGATATTCGGAGGGCCTTATGCTTAAAGCAGCCTATTCTAGTACTCTTGTACAAAGAGGGTTTGCTTAACACTAACGATTTAAATGATTCTCTGCCTTTGTCTATTGTTTCATTGTTACAGGAATTCGAGGACGTGTTTCCCAAAGAAATGCCTAGTGGGTTGCCACCCATTCGAGGCATTGACTTCATACCGGGAGCCACTTTGCCTAACCGACCAGCATACCGAAGTAACCCTGAAGAAATGAAGGAGTTACAGAAATAGTGATGTGATCCGGCTCAATTGATTGAGTCGATTCACTTGTTTGCCCGATCGTCGACGAGAAGAGTCGTTCGTTTGGTAAGAAAAATGGATTTTGATTAACTTTAAGCGGAAGTTGGAAAAAGGGTTCAAAGGATAGGTGAAGTTTGATGATTGATGTTAGGTTCGGGTTTTACAAGAAAAGTAAAGTTTATAATTTTAAAGTTAAAATGGAGATGGTAAAGTGAACTCAAGCTGAAGAACAATTCAATACTATATGAAGTATTGCCCCGGGACTTATGTTGCTTAAGGTGAATTTGATGGATAGTTGAAGATGGACCTTGACCCGTTACCTATATTGAGGTAAGAACCAAAGGTATAAAAAAGGTGGGGAACATACACACCGAATGGTGATAAGTTCAAGGAGTCGAGTTGACGCCACTAGCGAGCTAGATAAGTCGAGCGAGACTCGTCTGAAATAGGATAGGAGGATACCTCTCAATCAAGTTTTCAATAATCAAATTCGTAACCTTTACAATAAACAAGTAAGCTATTTATAGGCAAAGACTAAGCTAGCCGAATGGGCAACTTAATGGCTAAGAATTCAGCCATGAATATGCTAGAAATTTCTAGAAAGAAATAATTAATTTCTTTGAATGTGCATGAATGAAGCATTAAAAATTCGGTTCATGTTTGGAGATGATGCATGGATTGACCGAATCATCATGTTGCTTCACTAGATGCATTCATGCATCCTTAGCCTTGAAGAATCTCCATAATTCCATGAATGTGCAGCCCTTTAATGATCCTACATCTCCCTTGGCTGAATGAGGCATTAATGTGCCTAAAATACTTGAATGGTCATCTTGAAAATGCATGAATCATGCATGAAACGTCCCATGTACTTTCCCCTATAAATATGATCCATGAATCTTCAAATACATGAACTTTCAGCAACTCCCTCTTGCATGAACGTCCCAAATGCATGTTTTACTTTAAATGCCATCCATTGAACCTCAATTGTGCATGCACACTCCCATACATTGCACCAATCCGTTCATGAACTGCAAACAAATAACATCGACAAGTTAAATGCATTTCGGACACATTAAATTAGCGACATATGAACTCAATAATTTGCACATTAAATTGACCATACATATTAACAAATTCAGACATATTTAAAACATCATAATTAATTAAGTATTTAATTTAGATATAATTAAAACACTTAATTAATTATTTGTCAATTTTAACAAATCAATTAACTTAAAATAAACAACTAATTCAACTAAAGACAAATTAAATGGTTTATTTCAGTAAAATAAATGCAAACTAAAGAAAGCTAAAAATAAGCTCATTGGGTTAAAATTGAGCTGAATTGATCTCGAATGAGTGACTTGAGCTCAAGTGAGCTGAAGCGAGCTAAGCAGCTCAACAAGAAGAAAATGAACTAATTCATTTCGCATGGATTTGCAAACAATGCTTAGGAGCTGGTCCAAAAGTGTGCCCGAGGCATGGTCGTATCAAGCAATTAAAAGAATTGATGGAAAAAGGATTTGTTAGGGAAAGTTTGAGTCCATCTTGCATTCTGTACTTTTGGTTCCAAGAAGGATGGAACTTGGAGAATGTGTGTAGATTGCGTGCAATTAACAAATTCTTGTCAAGTATAGGCATCCCATTCCCATTGACGACATGCTAGAGCGAACTTAGTGGAGCCACAATTTTCTCTAAAATTCATCTTGAGTGGCTACCATCAAATAAGGATGCTAGAAGGTGACGAATGGAAAGCGGCTTTCAAAACCAAGCAAGGTTTATACGAATGGTTGGTAATGCCATTCGGTCTTACAAATGCTCCAAGTACTTTTATGCTTAATGAATCATGTCTTGAGATCCTTCATTGGTAAATGTTGTGTAGTTTATTTTGATGACATCACGATTTATAGTCAATCGTTAGATGATCATGTTTTGCATTTGAGGCAAATTACGGATGTGTTGCAAAAAGAAAAATTGTATGCCAATTTGAAGAAATATGCTTTTGTACTAATGAGATTGTGTTTTAGGATATGTTGTAAGTCTTTGTAGGTTTGCGTCGATCTGAAAAGATCCGTGCAATTAAGGAATGGCCACACCCAAGCGAATGTAAGTCAAGTTCGAAGTTTTCATGGGTTAGCAAGTTTTTATCGAAGGTTCGTACCCAATTTGACCGCGCTAGCGCTCCTTTGTGGTATTATTAAGAAGAATTTATCGTTCAAGTGGGGTAAGGAGCAAGAACAATCATTTAATTTGATTAAAGAAGCTTTGACTAATGCTGTTTTATCTTTGCCTAACTTTGCTAAAACTTTTGAGTTAGAGTGTGATGCTTGGTGTAGGCATAGGTCTTTATTTTGACCCAAGATGGTAAGCCCATTGCTTATTTTAGCAAGAAACTAAATGGGCCTACATTGAATTATCTAGTGTATGATAAGGAGATGTATGCGCTTATAAGGGCTTTAGAGGCATGGCGCACTATCTTTGGCCAAAGGAGTTTGTGATACACATGACCACGAAGCCTTGAAACATTTGAAGGTCGACATAAACTCAACAAAAGACACGCCAAGTGGGTTGAATTTTAGAATCCTTCCCTTATGTTATTGGTATAAGAAAGGTAAGGAAAACATTGTTCTTAGATGCTTTGTCACGAAGGTATGCATTATTTGGTATTCTTGAATCTAAATTACTTGGTTTTGAACATTTAAAAGAATTGTATGTGAATGATGCTGATTTTTGTGAAGTATATGTAGCTTGCAAAAAAGGAGCTTATGACAAGTTTTATAGACAAGATGGATTTTGTTTAAGGATAACAAGCTATCGTGCCCCAAGGGTCAATCACGAGAATTGTTGATAAGAGGCGCATTGTGGCGGCCTTATGGGACATTTTGGGATATCTAAGACCTTAAGTATGCTTGAGGAGCATTTTATTGGCCCAAAATGAAGCAAGGTGTTGAGAAGATCTGTGCCAATTGTTTGGAATCTGAAAGCCAAAGTCAAAGTCCAACCCTATGGGCTTTACATGCCACTTCCTATTCCGAACATCCTTGGGAAGACATATCGATGGATTTAGTCCTTGGTCTTCCACGATCCAAAAGTGGCAAAGACTCAATTTTTGTTGTAGTAGATAGATTTTCAAAATGGCACATTTATTCCACACACTAAGACTAACGATGCTTCTTTTGTTGCTTCTTTGTTTTCGAGGAAGTGAATGCGTTTACATGGAGTGCCTAAGTCTATAGTGTCGGATCGTGATGCCAAATTCTTGAGCCATTTTGGAGGGCGTTGTGGGCTAAGCTGGGCACCAAGTTCTTTTTTTCGACAACATGCCACCCCCAAACAGATGGACAAATTGAGGTGGTGAATCGAGTTTTGTCGACCCTTTTCGACTCAAGCGGGCCCAAAATACTTTAATTAATTAGGCCCAAAATACCAAAAGCAGTTTAAGTTTTAATTATCACTAAGAATAAATTATATGGGCTTAAAACTTCTTCTCCTTGGGCCTTTGCTTCACATTCAAGCTTGAAAAAAGTATTGCCAAGGCACAGCTGTGAAAAGTTAAGAACACATCCAGAATTTGCCTCAAATGCAAAACATGATCATCTAACGATTGACTATAAATCGGATGTCATCAAAATAAACTACACAACATTTACCAATGAAGGATCTCAAGACATGATTCATTGCGCATAAAAGTACTTGGAGCATTTGTAAGACCGAATGGCATTACCAACCATTCGCACAAACCTTGCTTGGTTTTGAAAGCCGCTTTCCATTCGTCACCTTCTCGATCCTTATTTGATGGTAGCCACTTCAAGATCAATTTTAGAGAAAATTGTGGCTCCACTAAGTTCGCCTAGCATGTCGTCAAGGCGGAATGGGATGCCTATACTTGACAAGAATTTGGTTAATTGCACGGCAATCTACACACATTCTCCAAGTTCCATCCTTCTTGGAACCAAAAAGTGCAGAACAAACGATGGACTCAAACTATCCCTAACAAATCCTTTTTCCATCAATTCTTTTACCTGTTTCTGTAAATCCTTCGTTTCTTCAGGGTTACTTCGGTATGCTGGTCGGTTAGGCAAAGTGGCTCCTGGTATGAAGTCAATTTGGTGCTCAATGCCTCGAATGGGTGGCAACCCACTAGGCATTTCTTCGGGAAACACGTCCTCGAATTCCTGTAACAACGAAACAACAGACAAAGGCAGAGAATCATTTAAATCGTTAGTGTTAAGCAAACCCTCTTTGTACAAGAGTACTAGAATAGGCTGCTTTAAGCATAAGGCCCTCCGAATATCTTTTGATTTTGCAAACACACTCATTTTTCCACTCTCACTCTTTTGTATTTTTTTACTACTTTCTCCTTCATTTTCATACTCTTTCTTTTCTTTACTCATCTCATTTTCTTTTCTCTCTTTATTTTTCTTTTTTTTACAATCAACAAACTTATCTTTTTCAAAAGACTCACGCAATTTAATTTGATCTTCTAATACTTGTTTTGGCGTAAGGGGTGCCAAAGTGATGTTTCTCCCTTGGAACCGGAAAGAGTACCGATTCGTATATCCGTCATGAGTAACTCGCCTATCAAATTGCCATGGCCTTCCCAAAAGTAGGTGACTTGCGTGCATCGGAACCATGTCACATAGAACTTTATCGATATACTTCCCGATCGAAAAGGCAAGTGTTACTTGTTTGGTCACCTTAATCTCGCCGCCATCGTTGAGCCATTGAAGTTTGTACGGCTTTGGATGCTTTGTGGTGGCAAGCTGAAGTTTCTCAATCAACAACGTGCTCGCAACATTTGTACAACTCCCGCCATCTATTATCACACTACAAACCTTGTTGTAAATATGGCATCTAGTGTGGAAGATGTTTTCTCTTTGGAGTTCCTCCGGGATGGTTTGTGTATTGAGGCTCTGTTTGACAACAAGGGCCTCTCCTCAACAAAGATATTCTAAATTTTCCTCGTCCTCCTCTTCAACAACATCATTTTTGGAAACATCTTCCGAATCAGTTTCAGATTCGACTTCTCCATTCTCAAGAAGTAACATAGTTCTCCGATTGGGGCATTGGTTTGCAAAGTGCCCTCGTCCCAAGCACTTAAAGCACTTGACATCGCGAGCTCGATTTTGGTTGGACTCCACAGCCTTGCCTTTGCTCGAATCACCAACGGGTGGAGTGGGCTTGTTTGAAGCAGACACTTCTTTGGATCGTGGGGTTGGATCCTTTCTAAAGGTGTTTTGGCCCCATTTGTTCGTGGAATGGGAAATAGGATTACTTCGCATCGGGCCTTTTCGTCTTAGTTGACGTTCCACCTTCATAGCCATGTGGACCATGTCAACAAGTTCGACATAATGTTGGAGTTCCACAACGTTGGCTATGTCTCGGTTAAGACCAGCCAAGACCTTGCCATGGTGGCTTCACGGTCTTCATCTACGTTAGCCCTTATCATGGCCATCTCCATTGCCTTGTAATAATCCTCCACGTTATTGGACCCTTGCGTCAAGTTTTGCAACTTTTGAAAGAGGTCCCGATGATAATGGGACGGAATGAAATGCCTCTGCATTATAGCCTTCATTTCAGCCCAACTAGAGACTGGGCGTTCTCCATTTCTTCTCCGATTGGTGGTAAGTTGATCCCACCAAATGCTAGCATAATCGCTGAACTCGATTGCGGCAAGCTTTACCTTTTTGTTCTCCGAGTAGTTATGACATTTGAAGATTAAATCGACCTTGCGCTCCCAATCTAAGTATGATTCTGGATCAGTTCTCCCTTAAAAGGGTGGAATAGACAACTTGATGTTGTTTAAGTTATCATCCACTCGATCACGGACGTGATGGGGACGGTGTCTACGATCTTGTGGCCGTTCTTCTAAACTAGACTCCTGATCACTTGCTTGATCTGGGTGATCATAGAAAGCATTTTGTCGGGGCCTAATTGGTTCTCGGCCTCGCCTTACTTCAGGAGGAGATCGGCCACGTTGTGAACGCTCTTCGACTTGCTCGAGCCTTTCATGAATTGGCTCTAATTCTTCTCGCAACATTCTTTGCATTTCTCTTATCATTGCTTGCATTTGAAGATTTGGAAGAGCATCTCCCATATTGTTTCCTTCTCGCATTGGACTTCGAGACAATTTTTTTGTAGAATATCACCTCACAACAAAAACTCACTAGTCACTCAGAAATTTTTTTTTTGATTTCACTCCACTCGTGTTTAACTCTCTATTTTGGCTTTTATTCACTCGAATGATCTCACCTCTCTTGCCTTTTTCCTCTCGAAAGTTCTTTTGCCAAGTTCTTACCGAGGCTCTGTTTACTATATCAAACTGCTTTGAAGCGTCGGTTGTGTCGTTTGGAAGAAAAAAAGAAGGAAGGGTATTTTGGGTATATTAAAAAAATATATATTATATATATATTTTTGTCTTCTCAGGATTGACTCAAAATGATGTTTACGGAAGTCTGGGAGGGTTTTGAGGTTTTCGGGGTGCAGGGGTAAAATTGGAATTTTGGGTCAATTTTTTTTTGATAGCGTCAAATTTCACCCGAAAGGGTATTGGAGGGTATAGATGATGATTTTGGAAAAATTTCTATTGATGGGTCTCCAGACTTTTTTTTCCGAATTTCTCTTTTTTTCTTTTCTTTTCTTTTTTTTGTTTTTTTTTGAAATCCTGAACCTGCTCTGATACCAAATTGATACGAACTAAGAGTTAGTCAAAGAAAGAACCCAGACTAAAGAGTCAGACCCGTTTCTTATGTTGGCAAGGATTGTAAAGAAATGGGAAAGAGGGTTAGTGGTGTTAAGGAACGTGACCCGTTACCTATGGAAGGTAAGAACCAACGTTATCAAGATGGAAGTAGACTTGGAAGGCATACAAGCTAGCTTGATAAGTCTCACAAAGCGAATAAGAACAAAGGAAGAGCTTTAATTCTCACAAAGTATAAATTGTTCATTAACCTTAAACAGTCCAAATGGCCGAAAATATATAGGGCAAGATGAGTACATGAATGGTCAAAACGTCTTAAAGATGATACATGGATAGCTTGGACATTAATGGCTTCTAGAAGGACCTTTGATGAACCCAAGAAGACAACTTGAAGCTTGATGTTCATCCATGCACCTTGGAGTAACAATGGCCAAAAGACTTGATTTTAATGCCTTGGGCGGATGGATGCTTTGTATGGCCGAATGGTCACAATTCCAAAGGTCAAATTCGGCCATGAAAGACCTTGTATCATGAATGGTCACCTAGAAACTCGAATGGGCTCATAGGATTCATGGAATGTAATTATGGAAGTACATGCACCACCTTGAATGTTCCTTGAGTACTTTGTATGATTCGGCCCTTGTGTTATCCACTTGAATGGTCATCTTGGAAATGCATGAATGGGTGATTATGATGGTGGCCGAATGGTCACATACTTCCCCCTTGCAACCGTCCACTTTAAAGCTTTCCTAGGACACATTAAAACCCAAATTAGTTCACAATCTAGGATAAATTAAACACACGAAATCTATGAATAGTGAAGGCATATTAACACCTTATTAAATATATAATGAAAACACATTTAAAACATACTATAAAATATGTAATAACCTAAACATGCTTATGACTTAATTTAAAATATAGAAACACTAAATACTTTAATTAATTAGGCCCAAAAATACCAAAAGCATTTAAGTTTTAATTATCACTAAGAATAAATTATATGGGCTTAAAATATCTTCTCCTTGGGCCTTTGCTTCACATTCGTCCCAAGCTTGTGAAAGAAGTATTGCCAAGGCACCTTGAGTTTTGGGCTCTAGAGCGGGTTATTGGACCCGTAGGAAGAGGGAAGATGGCTTGGACATCATCTTGGGCTTGCGAGCTCTCAAAGGCCTCCCTTGGGCTTGGGTTCGTATCAAAAGTACTCAAGGAACATTCAAGGTGGTGCATGTTCTTCCATAATTACATTCCATGAATCCTATGAGCCCATTCGAGTTTCTAGGTGACCATTCATGATACAAAGTCTTTCATGGCCGAATTTGACCTTTGGAATTGTGACCATTCGGCCATACAAAGTATCCATCCGTCCAAGGCATTAAAATCAAGTCTTTTGGCCATTAAGCTACTCCAAGGTGCATGGATGAACATCAAGCTTCAAGTTGTCTTCTTGGGTTCATCAAAGGTCCTTCTAGAAGCCATTAATGTCCAAGCTATCCATGTATCATCTTTAAGACATTTGACCATTCATGTACTCATCTTGGCCTATATATTTTTGGCCATTTGGATTGTTTAAGGTTAATGAACAATTTATATTTTGTGAGAATTAAAGTTCTTCCTTTGTTCTTATTCTGGCTTTGTGAGACTTATCAAGCTAGCTTGTGGCATCTTCCAAGTCTATTTCCATCTTGATAACGTTGGTTCTTACCTTCCATAGGTAACGGGTCACGTTCCTTAACACCACCACCCCCCTCTTTCCCATTTCTTTGCACTCCTTGCCAACATAAGAAACGGGTCTGACTCTTTAGTCTGGGTTCTTTCTTCGGCTAAGTCTTAGTTCGTATCAACACTTCAAGCATTAAATCTCTGTTCATGGATAG
This sequence comes from Gossypium raimondii, assembly GCF_025698545.1. Taxonomy (NCBI): domain Eukaryota; kingdom Viridiplantae; phylum Streptophyta; class Magnoliopsida; order Malvales; family Malvaceae; genus Gossypium; species Gossypium raimondii. The sequence continues at coordinate 15,186,491 of NC_068571.1, forward strand.
TGTAAGTTCATGCATGGTTGAATAATCATGTTTCTTCCCAAAACCCGTTCATGCATGCTTAACCAATAAGAAAGCTTCCTTGTTCCATGAATGTGCATCTTCAATTCATATCCAACCCCCCTTGGACGAATGCTAGGTGCATGGGTCATGCATCTCTCTTAATTAAAGCTTTAATGATGGGCTGGTTCATGAATGGAAGAATGTACCTTGTAAATTCGTTCTCCCCTTTGTACATGCACATTATACATTCAATGTGATGAATTAAGGTAATATTCCCTCCCTTTGGACGTTCATGAATCCACCCATACATATATAGGAGCTGATTGGTCAAATTGAGGTGTGAATGGCTTAGATGCTGCCTTGGGAATACGATCGGTCAAGCTTGTGCTTTAAGTTGCTAGACACCTTTTGGCCAAATAGGTGCCTTGGGGAGCCAAATGGATCAGCCACCATTCATTGAAAGAGGCCTTACATGCACCGTCCCATACATTGAACCTATCATGCATGAACCTTGTTTAATTACTCTCCAAATTCAGCTCACCTACAAAAACACATGAACCAAAATTAAATCACATAAAATTCAGCTGAACAAACATTAATATAATTTAGACACACTAATTAAAACATAAATTAAATTAGAAAAATTTAATAAAGTCTTAACAAGACATATTAAATTCGGCCAAGACACATTTAAAACATGTAATAAGTCAAAACATAATTATGAGCTGTAGTAATTTAAGCTAAATTAATAAATTACTTAATTTATTCAGACATTAAAATAAATGAGTTGAAATAAACTTAAGCCAAGCTCAAACGAGCTAAATTAAGCTCATGTGAGCTAAATCGAGCTGGGAAAAACTAAGATTGAGCTTGTTGAGCTGAGATTGAGCTTCATCTTGCACTTGGGGCCCTCGTGTTTAGGCTAATCATGATAGAAACGAGTGGTGCCACAACATGATGCGATTGAGATCACATCATATCCTCCCTCTTGAAGACGATTTGTCCTCAAATCGAGCCACTTGCTCGCGAAAAATTTTTCGAGATCACAAGCCCTTTTGTTCATGATCCGAAAAGTATTGTTTCTAAAACTCCAGGAACCACAAATGGTTTGAAAAGAAAATGATTTAGTTCCATGCCCTCCCTCTTTAGGAGGAAACCATTCCAAAGTGTCACCTACATAGAAATGGAACGAATTAGTGACACTAAAATTTATAAACTCAAACGATCTTTCCAGAATCTTATTCAAAATTAGAATGCATAATCCAATGCCGGGATCAAAAGTAGAAGTGGATCTTACCTGTTCACAATGGTTTTCCATACTTGGTAATAAAGGATGCATCAGAATCAAATCAAATTTATAATCAAAATTTATCAAGGAGTCCTCCAAATGATCATGTAATCTAAGTTCCACTCAATCAATCTTACTTAAACATGCAGAATTTATATAGCATAGCAGATTTGGGACACCATCTTCAAATTCAAATGCACTAACCATTTTACATGCCATCGTCTTATCACATATTCGGATCAAAAGAAAATTAAACAAGCATGCCTTTAAACATTCATATGTTCGATTCTGTTAAACAAAAATAAACAACATTCTCCACAATCAAAAATTTGATTTTGTCTTAACAAGCCAACAAGATTCACACGTCTCGTTTTCAAACTTAGTGACAAAGCATCATAAAAGCAACGATTGTTTACTTGGTCATTCAAACAAAATTTACAATGCTTGCCTTCTCTCAAAGATGAACCAGAATAGCAAACTCTAGGGTTGAACACACGATATTGTTCACTCGTTCCAAAATGCAGTGCGAATTTCTTAATTACCAACAATTCACACAAGTGGAACAAAAAGAATTTGAGCATGCATATGTTCAAACTGATGTGACCACGTCCCAAGCACCACCAAGCTTGAATCTTGTTTCCCTTGAGCTCCCAAAGGGACCAATGACTCGAGTTAGGTCCAAGCAAATTCATGAAGCTATTTCAGCTTTATTGTTCAAGTTTTGGAAGGAGAATCAGCTCGTTGAAGATGGGGAAGCTCGATCCAACTCCTTGAAGAAACCATGCACCTTAGTGCAAGCTAATTTCAGCTCAATTCCAGCTCCCTTAGCTCAATTCGACTTCAATCAGCTCACTTGAGCTCAATTCCACCTATTTGAGCTCAATTTAGCTTCTTTCCACTCGTTAATTTTATTATTTGAATAATTTGAGTGATAGTTATATTTTAATTATTTTACTACTGACTCATAACTGAATTTTCTAGCTCAATTCACTCATCAAGAATTTTGACTATCATTGAGCTAGCCAATTTATTATTAATTTTATGTCTTTATTTTAATTTGTTAAATATGTCTTGATATTATTTAATTTAAGCTGAATGTACCTTGAATCTAATTTGTTTATATCTTTTGTAGGTACATCCACATGTGGGAACACAATTAATAAGGATTCATGAACATTTCTGGTTCAATGTATGTTCGGTACATGCATGACTACCTACAACGAATGGTTGCCTTAAAGATGATGCATGAATGATTCAAAACAATGAATGGAAGAGTGCATGAATATCCACCTACATGCATCGGTTCTTGACCATTGAATTTCCTATGCACCTATTCGCCAAAAGACATCTTTTGAAGTGTCCATTCACACCTTGGCGAATCTAGACAAAGCTATTGACATCCCAAGCATTCATCAGCCCTCAAGTACATTTCCTTACTCATGAAGTTGGCCATTGAACATCCATACAGCCGAATTTGGACATCACTTTTAATGGATACATTTCTAGTTTAGTTTTACACATTTAAAGCCGAATTACTTAGTCTTTAAGCTTGTTTAGTATGACTATTCGGCTATCATCTGAACTCTATAAATAGTTCATTTCTCTTTGTAAAAAGGTTAGACCATTCTGATTATTAAACTTATTGTGAGTTATCTCCAATCCGATTTCGTTTGAGTCTCGTCTGACTTATCTAGCTCGCTAGTGGCGTCAACCCGACTTCTTGAACTTATCACCATCCTGGTGTGGCGTTCATCCACCTTTTCATACCTTTGGTTCCTACCTCTCTATAGGTAACGGGTCAAGGTCCATCTTCGACTTCTATTAAACCCACCTTAAGCAATATAAGTCCCGGGCAATACTTTACATAATATTGAATCGTTCTTCGTTTGAGTTCAATTTCCATTCCATTTTATCTATCTACTTAAACTTTATTTTCTTTGTTAAACCGAACCTATCCATTCTCCAAACCAAGCCATTTTTGAACCCTTTTAATTACTTCCGCTTAAAACAATTCCATAAAGTTATCTCCACTCGACATCAACCAATACTTCTCGTCGATGATCGGGCAACTTAAGTGAACTCGACTCCATCAACCGAGCCGAATCGCATCACAAACATTCATACATCGTAAATCTCATTCGAATAGACTTGTTCAGACATGGGAAATTTACGCAAAAAAACAGAAAATTCAAATTATCACCACATACAAGTAGACTAGGCGTTTCACATGCCAACTTTTTTATCACAAGAGTTCAAAATTTGTTTGTGCGGATTTATTCGTACTTCAATAAAATTCTTGCCAATACCATACTCATCAATAGGAAAACACTTCTTACCACTATGGAAGGTGTAATCACCATCATTCAGAATATGATAATCAAACAAATCGAACTTTGTATGTGAATAATCTTTATCGCACACTATCACACTTTGTTCATGCTGATCTAATCGAACGCCTTCAATAAAATTGCCAACAACAAACTTATCATAGAAAAAACTTTTCAAAGCACTAGTTGAAACAAAATCATAAATAATAGATGAACGAAAATTAACCAATTCAATGGGAAAAACCCTTTCGCAAAAACAATTTTCAGCAATCTTGTCATAAACATGTGAGTGAATGAGTTGAAACTCTCTCAACAAGAAACCCTTACCTTGCTTACCATTGGAAATGTGACAATCATTTTTATCTTCCAACTTACCTGATGCGAACGAGATCCATGAGCTACCTAGTGATAATGGCTCTTCTCTCGAACTGCCCAAAGGACCCATTACTCGAGCTAGGGCCAAGAAGTTCAAGGATGCAATTTCAACCTTGGTGGATCGAGTTTGGGGTGAATCCGTAGCTAGTTTACTTGAAAGCTCATGGGCTAGCAATATGAGCAAACCATGCATCCTACTTCAAGTTCATTCAGCTCAACCATAGTTCATTGAGCTCATCTTTAGCTCATTCAGCTCGTCTTCGTTTTTTCTCCTAGCTCAACTTAAGCTTATTTGCGTTTAAATATTTATTTTGCTGGAATAATTATTTAAGTTGTTAGTTAAATTAGTTAAGCTAATTAATTAAGTTAAATCTGGTCAAATAATTAATAAGTGTTATTAAATATGTCCTACCTAGTTTGGTGTCTTGAATATGTCCTAAACTCAAACAAATCTTTGATTAGTTCACGAATTTTATTAGCGATTCTTACATTCATTTGCTGCCCACTTTAATGTGTTTAAAATATAATTAATTTGCTGATTTAAATTGGTGCAGAATTCTTCTTGATTCGGCATGGGTGCATGCACCTTAGGTTCATTGCATTTGGCCGATACATGCATGGTACCCCAAAGGAATGTTCAAATTAATTTGCCAACTCCAAACATCTACATGCAGCCCATTTTAAGTGTTCACATGAGGGACTATTCAATTGATGGTGTTCACACATATTTGACTCTCAAAACCGACTTTTCACACTTGTGTGGCTGTTCAACAACTCTCTTTAATGTAGCTATCTTTTCACCAACAAGTGCCAAATTAATGAGTTATTTAAGGGCATGGCGAACCTAGTCATGGCCAATTAATTGACGGTGCATTCATCTCTACAAGGTTCATTTCCTTAATGTTTAAGTCGCCTCTTGGAGATTTCATTCAGTAGAACCTTACTAGTGAATTAATTCGGAATGTTCATGAATTTTCCTTAGCTATTAAGTGTGTCTATTCGCTAGCCTAGGGATTACTATAAATATTTGTTTGATAATTTGTCAAAGGACTTTTGCCATTTTGAATATTGAATTAAGTATTTTGTGAGGAATTCTTCTCTCAATTTCGTCCAAAGACTTAGTTGGCTTATCTACTAGTTAGTGGCGTCAACCTTTGTCCTTTGCAACCTGAACTTATCACTTTTAACCAAGTGTGGCGTTCGACTATACCGAGGTTCCTATCTTCGTTAGATAGTGGGTCGAGGTCCTATTTACATCATTCTTAATCCACCTTAAAGACATATAAGAATCGGGTCAACTTAAACCCTTAAAGTTGGTTCACTCTTGTTTTTAAGCTTTCCTTCCATTCTACCTTAAAACGAAACTCCAAACCTTTTAATAAACATTTTCTTTCATTTTTAGCCGAAGTACCTTATATACCATTGCCATTTTAACGTTGATTGAACCATTAACATCTTTGTTGGACAAACATAACCTTTTGAATCAAGTCGAACGAAACTTCATTGTTAGAACGATCGGGCAACAAAAAAGACTCGGAATCATCCACGAGGCCGGGGCGTATCATTACCTCTTTCAATCAATTGAAAACGTCTCTCGGTAGAAAGGTAATGAAGTTGGAACCAATCCGTGGATGGAATCTTGCAAACCTAAAACAAAGAAAAATCACAAGGTAATTTCGAAAGGGGGTTAGCAAAAGAATTCCTCTCTTTTTCATGATTACTCACTTCACTCGTTTCTTTTACAGACTCTCTTTCTTTTTCACTTGATTTCCTTTCAAGCTCTCTTTCAATTTCTTTTTTCGCTTTTTCTTTTTCAATTTTTTTTCATTCTCAATTTCTTTTTCAATTTTCTTTTCTTCATTTTCTTTTTCTCTCACTTTTTCGATTTCTTTTTCTTTTGCAATTTCTTTTTCTTTTTCATTTTCTTTTTGTTTTCTTTCAATTTCTTTTTCAATCTCTTTCTCCTTTTCTCGGTCAATGGATTGCTTCATTTTGAATTGGTCTTCTTGCACTTGTTCCGGTGTGAGCGGCGCTAAAGTGATTTTCCTTCCTTGATGCTTGAAGGAATACCTATTGGTGCGTTCATCGTGAATGACCTTGTGATCCGATTGCCATGGTTCTCCTAGCAACAAATGGCAGACTTGAATAGGCACAACATCACAAACGACTTCGTCTTGGTATCTTCTGATGGAAAAGGCGATACGCACTTGTTGAGTGACTTTAAATTTGCCTTCAACACCAAGTCCTTGCAGTTGATAGGGTCGTGGATGCTTGGTAGTGGCCAAGCCAAGTTTTTCCACCATTCGAATACTAGCCATGTTTGACCTACTTCCACCATCAATAATGAGGCAACAAACTTTATCGTGGACACGACAACGCGTGTGAAACATATCTTCACATTGTGGTTCATTTTCCAATCTTTGAAGGATTGAACTAATCTTGATGTCAACGATAGTAGGTGTCAAATCTTCTTTATCTTTGTCGAATTGTCGAAATTCAGATCGCATTATGATACGGCCACGCCTCAAGTCCAATCTAGCTCGAGCAAGGAGCCTTTGGAGCTGCCTCAAGGTCCCATCACCCGATCACGAGCCAAACAATTCAAGGAGGCTGTTTCGGCTTTAGTTAACAAAGTTTGGGGCGAGACTTTGGTTGGGCACATCGAAGAAGCTTGGACCAACTCGAAGAACACTCCATGCATTTTACTACGAGCTGAATTAACTTCCAATTTAGCTCAATGAGCTCAATCAGCTCAATTTAGCTCAAAACTTGCAAATTCAGCTCAAATAATTTTTGCTATTTAATTTGTCTCAAATCTGGTCGGATTTAATTATGCATGATTAATTGTGTTTTTCTTACATGTTATTAAGTCAAATTAATTTCCTACAGCTTATAAATAAGTCTTAATACATTTTTTTAATGTGTCTTGTCCAAACCGAATTAATTAGACTTAGTTTAATTAATTGAGTTTTGTTTTAATTATTTGGATTAATGTTGTCTAAATTTCGTTTTTAATATGATTCAGCTGAATAATGATCAACTAAATTCATTTGTTCATGTTGTGTAGGTTGGCCAAATGTGGATGGAAGCATTTAAGCTAGGTGCATGCATCATAGATTCAATGAATGTGGCGTTACATGCATGAGGAATGTTCAGCTGATTTTAAATGATTCAAGAACCAGCATATTGCCGTTCACACATGAAGTTCACACTCTTGGCTTTTCGGTTTGGAATGTTCACACACAAGGACTCTTTGAAACCGAGTGTTCACATTTCATTTGGCCATTCAAATCCCTCTTAATGGCTGGTCACTTTTCAGCAAAAGATACAACTTAAATAAGCTCATTTATGTACATTGGTCGAATCTAACTCCTTCATGCACCATTCAAAGTGACCAAGGTTCAATGGGAGTTCTAGAAGCTTGTCAAGTTCAGCCAAATCTAGCTAGCACATTCAAGTGGTTCATTTGCTTACTCCTTAAGGATTGAAAGAGACCATTCGGCTAGCTTAGGAGATTAATATAAATAGCTAAATTTTTACTTTGTAAAGGACTTTTTGACATTTTTAAAGTAACGAATTGCTGCCAAATTTGTGAGGCATTTTCTCTCAAATTTTGTTCGACTTATCTAGCTTCTAGTGGCGTCTTTCCGAGTCTTTCTTTCGAACTTATCACTCCCTAAACCCGAGTGTGGCGTTCACCTTTGATACCTTTGGTTCATACTTTACTAAGTATTGGGTCAAGGTCCTTATCAACCATTTTCAACTCAATTTGGTCCTATAAGTTTCGGGTCAACACTCTTCTTTAGTGTTGGTTCACTCTTGACCTTTTTGAACCATTACCATTTTGTACCAAATCCCTTACCATTTCGTACCAATTCCCAAATACCAAAACGTACCAAAACCAAATACCATTTCTTAATTAAACCTAAACCGAACTCAACCATTCTAGTCATACCATTTCGACTTAAACCAAATCCACATCCAACTTTGCACGGACTTACTTTACTTCTTTGAACTCAAATATATCTTCTTCTTGTCTAATATACTTCTTCGTTTACGATCGGGAACAAAACGACTCGGGTTGAACTACTAAACCGAGATCGCATCACATTATCCTTTGCATTTCTTGTCTCCACATTTGGAATTCAAATTCAAAAAATTCTTCAGACATGCTTCAACAAAATATTAGAAAACAAAAGTTAAATTAGAAAGAAAAATAATTCTCACCACAAATCTCTCAAGTTCGCTCAAAAAGAAAAATTCACTCACTCTCGTGTTTGAACTCTCTTTTAAGCTTTTTTTTCGAATGAACTCACGCTCTCTTGCCTTTTACCACTCGACCTTGTCTCACAAATTCGTAATTCGTCTCGATAGACTTAATTTGCTGCTTGAGGGTCGGTTTCAAAATGGGTTACAAGGGATAATGTCGAGTGTAGGGTAGGCTGAACAAAGAAGAAAATTGGTTTAAAGTGTGGCGTTGGGATGGGTAAATAATGGTAGGAAGGGAAACTTGATGATCGGAGTAATAAGTGATAATGATAAAAACTCGCAAGACTTTTCACTTTTTTTCTTTCTTCTTTTTTTAACTCGATTTTTTTTGTCACTTCTTTTTTTTTCCTTTCTATTTCGATTTTTTTGAATTTTTTTCCGAATTTCTTCTCTTTTTTTTAAATCCAATACAATAGTAAACTAAATACAAAGAAGAGAAAAAAAATTAAATTCCAACTCAAAATTTTTTTAACTTTTTTTTTACGTTACGGACCTACTCCGAGCTTGATACGAATGTCGGCACTCCTTGTTTTAGTAGCTCTGATACCAAATGATGTGATTCGACCCGGGTTAATCGAGTCATTTCGCGAAGTTGCCCGATCGTCGACGAGGAGTAGTTAGAGTTGTCAAAATTGGGTGATTTAAGCTAAGGGTTGCCGAAGCTTTGAGAGGGGTTTAGATGAGTGGTTTGGTGTTGATAGGTTCAGTTTAGAATAGAAACAAGGTAAGTTAGAAAAAGGTAATTGATGGAGATGGAAAATAGAACTTAAACGTCAAGAATGTTCAATACTAAAAAGTATTGGCCGAGTCTTATTTTGCTTAAGGTGAAATTTGATGAAAGATAGAAGCGGACCTTGACCCGTTACCTATATGGAGGTAAGAATCAAAGGTATAATAATATGGTTGAACGCCACACTAGTTCGGTGATAAGTTCAATGGAGTTCGGATTGACGCCACTAGCAAGCTAGATAAGTCGCTTCGAGACTTGAACGAAAGAAGAGAGAGGTAACCTCACAAGAACAAAAGTTCTATTAAGTTTTAATAATCAAATTCTGTAACCTTTTACAATAAACAAAATAAACTATTTATAGGCTCTCTAATGCCTATTAAAATTCAGCTACTAATGTGTTCACACAACAATTAAAAATGTTCACACTTCAAGCATTAAATCTCTGTTCATGGATAGTGTAAGTTCATACATGGTTGAATAATCATGTTTCTTCCCAAAACCCGTTCATGCATGCTTAACCAATAAGAAAGCTTCCTTGTTCCATGAATGTGCATCTTCAATTCATATCCAACCCCTTGGGCGAATGCTAGGTGCATGGGTCATGCATCTCTCTTAATTAAAGCTTTAATGATGGGTGGTTCATGAATGGAAGCATGTACCTTGTAAATTCGTTCTCCCTTTGTACATGCACATTATACATTCAATGTGATGAATTAAGGTAATATTCCCTCCTTTGGACGTTCATGAATCCACCCATACATGTATAGGAGCTGATTGGTCAAATTGAGGTGTGAATGGCTTAGATCTTGCCTTGGGAATACGATCGCCAAGCTTGTGCTTTAAGTTGCTGGACACCTTTTGGCCAAATAGGTGCCTTGGGGAGCCAAATAGATCAGCCACCATTCATTGAAAGAGGCCTTACATGCACCGTCCCATACATTGAACCTATCATGCATGAGCCTTGTTTAATTACTCTCCAAATTCAGCTCACCTACAAAAACACAAGAACCAAAATTAAATCACATAAAATTCAGCTGAACAAACATTAATATAATTTAGACACACTAATTAAAACATAAATTAAATTAGAAAAATTTAATAAAGTCTTAACAAGACATATTAAATTCGGCCAAGACACATTTAAAACATGTAATAAGTCAAAACATAATTATGAGCTGTAGTAATTTAAGCTAAATTAATAAATTACTTAATTTATTCAGACATTAAAATAAATGAGTTGAAATAAACTTAAGCCAAGCTCAAACGAACTAAAGTAAGCTAAATTGAGCTCAAATGAGCTAAATTAAGCTCATGTGAGCTAAATCGAGCTGGGAAAAACTAAGATTGAGCTTGTTGAGCTGAGATTGAGCTTCATCTTGCACTTAGGGCCCTCGTGTTTAGGCCAATCATGATAGCAACGAGTTGTGCCACAACATGATGCGATTGAGATCACATCAACTTCAATTTGGAGTTTCGTGATCTGTTGAGTCTAATTTTTTCTGTTTTGTGTTTACTTGTCAGATTCGACTGATTGGAGACTTTTCTTGAAGTTCAATTTCATGTTCTTGGCTTACAAGAATCCCTATTAATAAGTGATTCAATTCTTGGCTGATTCTTTATTATTTTGGGTGTTCCGTTTCAGATTTGTTGATTCTAAGTTTGATTTTCTGTTTCGTTTCAGATCCAAGCGTCTAGCATTTTTATAGGAGTTTTCCGTGACTTGGCAACTCGATCTTGGTCCGTGCACAACCCTCTATCATTATTGTTTTCACATGCTGCCAAATTATTGTTCCGGAATGCATTTAACTTGCTGATTTTATTTGCTACAGGTTCATGAATGGCTTGGTGCAGTGTATGGGAGTGTGCATGCATAATGGAGGTTCAATGGAAGGCATTTAAGGGAACACAAGTACTTGGGACGTTCATGCAAGAGGGGGATGCTGAATGTTCATGCATTTGCACATTTATGGACTGAATTTATGAAAGAACATACCTTGGGACGTTTCAGGCAGGGTCCATGTATTTTCAAGATGACCATTCAAGTTCTCAAGGTACTTTAAAGCTCCATTCGGCCAAGGGAGATGTTGGAACAATTAAGGGGCTGCACATCCATGGAATTAAGCTTTCTTCAAGGTTAAGGATGCATGAATACATCAAGTGAAGCAACATGATGATTCGGCCAATCCATGCATCATCTCCAAGCATGAACCGAATTTTTAATGCTTCATTCATGCCCATTTAGCCAAATTTAGCTACAGCAAATTAATGAATTCTTTCTAGAATTTTCTAGCATATTCATGGCTGAATTCTTAGCCATTAAGTTGCCCATTCGGCTAGCCTTGCATGGTCCTATAAATAGTTGTTCATTTTCATTGTAAAAGAACTTTTGAACCTTTGATTAATGTTTATAACATTTTTTGAGTTTTCAACTCTCTTATTTCGTTTTAAACTCAACCTGACTTATCTAGCATAGCTAGTGGCGTCTACCTTGTTTCCTTAAACTTATCACTCAACCCTAAGTGTGGCGTTCACCCCAATTATACCTTTGGTTCTTAATTTACTAAGTAACGGGTCAAGGTTCTATTCTATCCATTCTGTAAACCACCTTAAAGTCTTATAAGTTTCGGGTCGACACTCAACTATAGTGTTGGTTCACTCTTGATCTTTAAGCCTATTCACTTCTATCTTTCACCAACCATTTCCTTTATTTATCGTCTTGATTAGCCGAACCTATAATTCCTCAATATTCACTATTTCAAGCCTATCCTTGTTACCATCATCTAAACTTAGCCAAATTTCCATCATATTTAAAGATCGAGCAATACTTCTCCATTTTAACGATCCGACACATCAACGACTCGACTCACTTCACCGAGCCAGTTCGCATCATGTTTTCACTCTTATATTGGTTTTTAATCTCTCTAATGCTCTCACATTCTCTTACCTTTTACCGCTCGTCTCACTCTCGTAAATTTGTATTTTTGTCTCAAGTAGACTTATTGCGGTTTTGGGATCGGCTTCAAAATGGGTTACAAGGGATGAATGTTTTAGGTGTAAGTTTGGCTGAAATAAAAGAAAAATGGTTAAGTGTGTGGTGTTTGGGGTAGAAGAATTGGGAATGGAAAAGGATACGATGATCGGGAATAAACAAGAAGAAATGAGATTGAAAACTTGCAAGCTTCACTATATCTTTTTTTTATACTCGTATATATATTTTTTCTTTTTTTTAATATTTCAGTACAATATGCTGATTTACAAAGGAAAATAAATACAATTTTTTTTAATTTCAATTTTTTTCAATTCACGAACCTATTCGGGCTTCTACGATCTTCGGCACTCCTCATTTTCTAGCTCTAATACTAAATGATGCGAATTGGCCCGAGTTAATCGAGTCATTTGACAAAGTTTGCCCGATCGTCGACGAGGAGAAGTTCTAGTAGTAAATGTGTAAATTTGTTTTAGGTTTGCGAAAGCTTACAAAGTGATTTTTGAAATGGATGGAAGGTTTAGAAAGATGTAGGTCGTGGATGCTTGGTAGTGGTCAAGCCAAGTTTTAGGTGTAGGTTACAAGGGATAAATGTTTTAGGTGTAGGTTTGGCTGAAATAAAAGAAAAATGGTTAAGTGTGTGGCGTTTGGGGTAGAAGAATTGGGAATGGAAAAGGATACGATGATCGGGAATAAACAAGAAGAAATGAGATTGAAAACTTGCAAACTTCACTATATCTTTTTTTATACTCGTATATATATATTTTTCAATATTTCAGTACAATATGCTGATTTACAAAGGAAAATAAATACAACTTTTTTTTTAATTTTAATTTTTTTTTCAATTCACAAACCTATTCTGGCTTCTTCGATCTTTGGCACTCTTTGTTTTCTAGCTCTGATACCAAATGATGCTAACTAGCCCAGGTTAATCGAGTCGTTTCACAAAGTTTGCCCGATCGTCGACGAGGAGAAGTTCTAGTAGTCAAAAAGGTGTAAATTTCTTTAAGGTTTGCAGAAGCTTACAAAGTGATTTTTGAAATGGATGGAAGGTTTAGAAAGATGTAGGTTCAGTTTAATAAAAGAAACAAAGGATAGATAATATGGGATAATTGGTAGGGATGGAAAACAAATTTAACAGAAGAAAGATTCAACACTATATCGTAGCGTCACCCCGTTTCTTATGTCGTTAACGTGGATTTGCGAAATGTTGGATTTGGGAACGCCACACCGCTTTACGGTGATAAGTTTAGAAACAAGTCAGAAGACTCCACTAGTACGCTAGATAAGTCAACGAGACTTGTACGAAATTTGAGAGGAGACAAACTCACTCAAGAACACAATGTTCATAAATCAAAATGGCAAAAGTCCTTTTACAAAGAAAATAAACAACTATTTATAGAACCATGCATGGCTATCCGAATGGGCAACTTAATGGCTAAGAATTCAGCCATGAATATGCTAGAAAATAATAAAAAGAAATCGTTAATTTACTGTAGCTAAATTCAGCTGAATGGGCATGAATGAAGCATTAAAAATTCGATTCATGCTTGGAGATGATGCATGGATTGGCCGAATCATCAAGTTGCTTCACTTGATGCATTCATGCATCCTTAACCTTGAAGAAAGCTTAATTCCATGGATGAGTAGCCCCTTAATTGTTCGAACATCTTCCTTGGCCGAATGGAGCTTTAAAGTGCCTTGAAAACTTGAATGGTCATCTTGAAAATACATGGAACATGCCTAAAATGTCCCAAGGTATGTTCTTCCATAAATTTGGTCCATGAATGTGCAAATGCATGAACGTTCGGCATCCCCCTCTAGCATGAACGTCCCAAGTACTTGTGCTCCCTTAAATGCCTTCCATTGAACCTCAAGTATGCATGCACACTCCCATACGTTGCACCAAGTCGTTCATGAACCTTGCATTAAACACATCTTCACATTCGACTCACCTACATAAACACATGAACAATATTAAATCACACAAAATTCAGCTGAACATGCATTAATATAATTTAGACACACTAATTAACATAATAATTAACTTATGACAAATTTAATATTATCTTAACAAGACAAATTAAATTCGGCATTGACTAAGACATAATAAAAACTTGTAATAGCTAAAAACATATTAATAAGCTGTAATAATACTTTCTAACTTATTTTAAATAATTAGTTTATTCCAGCAAGCAAATTTAGTGAGCTAAAAGAGCTAATAACGAGCTAAATGAGCTGAATTGAGCTCGTGTGAGCTGACTTGAGCTCGAGTGAGCTGAATCGCATGGAGAGAAGTTTGATTGAGCTAAAAATGAGCTAGAAGAAGCATGCTCTAAGGTGCACGGATTGCTCAAAGTTCACCCTTTAGGGAACTCGAGAGGATCGAAAAGTGAAACTTGGGTTGCCCCGGGTATGCTTACATCAGTGACTGGGTTTGGATCCACATGCGCAGAGAAAGGTTTCCCGAGCAAAGGAAATCTAAGCTTCAACCAAGGGGTGATGGTTGATTCCAAGTATTGGAACGGATCAATGATAACGTCTACAAAATCGATTTACCAGGTGAGTATGGAGTGAGTGCAAGTTTTAACGTTGCTGATCTCTCTCCATTTGATTTAGGTGACGATTCGAGGACGACTCACCTTGAAGAGGGGGGATGATGTGAGCTCAACCATGAAGCTAGATGTCGAACCTATGGAGCTTCCATCGGGGCCAATTACTCGAACTCGTGCTAAGAGGTTTCAAGAAACCGTGGCAAGCTACATTGCTCGAGTAGCTCGATGTGCACTTTTCTACAAGCTGACTTAGCTCGTGCTATCTCAAGGGAGCTCAATTCGAAACTTAGCTAGCTCATTGAGCTAGATTGCAATTTATTTAATTTCTTGCATTTAAAGTTGCTGGAATAAATTTATTAATTAAGTTAGTTAATTAGTTAAATTTCAGCTCAAATAAATTAATTTGCTTTAATATGTCTAAATTCTGGACATCTTAATTCAAGTATTAATTTGTTTTAATTAGTACACGTGTCTAATCTTAAGCTATTACATATTTTTAATATGTTCTAGCCGAATTAATGTGTAAGGATTTAATGTGTCTCAGCTGCTGATTTTTAATGAGTGATAAATATGCCTTGACCGAATTTATTTGGTGTTCTTTTCAGCTGAATCAACTAGCTTAATGGCAAAGGAAAGCATTAAAGAAGAAAACATGCATTTGGCTAATGCATGGGACAACATTAAAGGAGCAACTGCCTCTTACTTTCAGCTGGCTTTTCGTGAAGCTCAATGGACTCCAAGCTGCTATTTTGAGCTTCCTTAGAAGCCTATTTCGTGGAGGGCAAAGGCCAATAGTTGCCTACATTAATTCCAATAGCTAACAAGCTTGGAGGCTGCTCATATTCGGCCATTGGCTATTGGAATGCTCAAGGTACCATTAAATTGCTCAAGACCATTCAACTGATCAAAGCAGCACATTAACACCATGCATCTTATTTGGCCGAATTTTCCAAGCCTTTTCAGCTCAATCTTAACTTTTCAGCTTGTTAGGAAACTTCTAGGAAATTGCTAGGAAACTTCATAGAAGTTTTAGCTTAATTGAGCTGAATAAAGTCTGACAATGATAGAGGGTTGCGCGTGGACCAAGATCGAGTTGTCAAGTCACGGGAAACTCCTACGAAAACTCTAAACGTTTGGATCTGAAACGAAACAGCAAAACTTAATTAGAATCAATTAGATCTGAAAACTAAAAATCCCCAAATCAATAAAGAACAGCCAAGAATCAGAACACTTATGAATAGAGATGTTCTTGGAAGCCACGAACACGAAATTAAGCTGATACGACCTCGGTTTAGTAGTTGAACCCGAGTCGTTTAGTTCCCGATCGTAAACGAAGAAGTATAATATAATAAAAGAAGAGAAAGTATAATTGAATTCAAAGAAATCAAGTAGGTTTGATCAAAGATGGATGTGGATTTGGTTTAAAGTAAAAATGGTATGACTAAGAATGGTTGAGTTCGGTTTAGGATTAATTAAGAAATGGATTTGGTTTTGGTATGAATTGGAATTGGGAAATGGTTTGGGTTTGGTACGAAATGGTAATGTAATTTGGCACGAAATGGAAATGGAATTTGGTTTGAAATGGAAATGGTTCAAAAAGGTCAAGAGTGAACCAACACTAAAGGAGAGTGTTGAACCGAAACTTATAGGACCTAAATGAGTTAAAATGGTTGATAGGGACCTTGACCCGATACTTAGGAAAGTATGAACCAAAGGTATCAAAGGTGAAAGCCACACTCGGGTTTAGGGAGTGATAAGTTTGAAAGAAAGACTCGGAAAGACGCCACTAGAAGCTAGATAAGTCTTACGGGTCTCGAACGAAATTTGAGAGAAAATGCCTCACAAATTTGGCAGCAATTCGTTACTTAAAATGTCAAAAAGTCCTTTACAAAGTAAAAATTCAGCTATTTATAATAATCTCCTAAGCTAGCCGAATGGTCTCTTACAATCCTTAAAGAGTAAGCAAATAAACCACTTAAATGTGCTAGCTAGATTCAGCTAAACTTGACAAGCTTCTAGAACTCTCATTGAACCTTGGTCACTTTGAATGTGCATGAAGGAGTTAGGTTCGGCCAATGTACATAAATGAGCTCATTTAAGTTGTATCTTTTGCTGAAAAGTGACCAGCCATTAAGAGGGATTTGAATGGCCAAATGAAGTGTGAACACTCGGTTTCAAAGAGCCCTTATGTGTGAACATTCCAAACCAAAAAGCCAAGAGTGTGAACTTCATGTGTGAACGGCATTATGCTGGTTCTTGAATCATTTAAAATCAGCTGAACATTCTTCATGCATGTATCGCCACATTCATTGAACCTATGGTGCATGCACCTAGCTTAAATGCTTCCATCCACATTCGGCCAACCTACACAACATGAACAAATGAATTTAGTTAATCATTATTCAAATGAATCATATTAAAACATAATTTAGACAACATTAATCCATATAATTAAAACAAGACACAATTAATTAAACTAAGTCTAATTAATTCGGTTTGGACAAGACACATTAAAATATGTATTAAAACATATTTATAAGCTGTAGGAAATTAATTTGACTTAATAACATGTAAGAAAAACACAATTAATCATGCATAATTAAATCCGACCAGATTCGAGACTAATTAAATAGCAAAAATTAATTGAGCTGAATTTGTAAGTATTTGAGCTAAATTGAGCTGATTTGAACTCATTGAGCTAAATTGGAAGTTAATTCAGCTCGTAGTAAAGTGCATGGAGTGTTCTTCGAGTTGGTCCAAGCTTCTTCGATGTGCCCAACAAAAATCTTGCCCCAAACTTTGTTAACTAAAGCCGAAACAGCCTCCTTGAATTGTTTGGCTCGTGATTGAGTGATAGGACCTTGAAGCAGCTCCAAAGGCTCCTTGCTCGAGCTAGGTAGGTGATACGGGGGTTGCGCGCGGACTAAGATCGAGTTGCCAAGTCACGGGAAACTCCTACGAAAGCTCTAAACAATCAGATCTTAAAGGAGATTACGATTCTGCCCAATTGAACACCAAGATAATTTTCCCCAAATTTCGGCAATCTAATTTCACCGAAAAAGGGTATGAATGAATCAGCAAGAACCCTAGAAATTGGGGATTTTTGGCCGATTCTTTAAGATAGAAAAAGGCTAGAAACACAATAAGAACAACAAATAAATTAGATAAAGATTCGGCACAAGCAGAAATAAAGAAAAGAAATTGACAGCAAGCAAATAAAAGAAAAGTCCTAAGAAGCCTTGAAATCCCGAAAGATCTCACAACTCCCTTCAAACGGCTCTAATCTCCCCTCCAAAGAATATCAATGGCAAGAAGAAGGCTGAAGATGGCTCCCACAATCAAAAGATTGTAAAAAACAACTTCTAAAGAAAACTCAAGAGAGAATTCTTGGAGAAAAACTCAAAGAGAATTCTGCACTTAAACAAATCTAATATTTTTGATATAATTGAGAAGTTCTTTACAAGGTGGCCAGCCATGCCTTTAAATAGGCCTTATAACTAGTCCTAATCTAATTAGAAAACTAAAATAAAAAAACTCCTAATTATTTTAATATGGAAATTCGGTCAAAGGTCTTTATTTGGGACTCTTGGACTGAATATTTACATAAAAATTTAAACTAAGTAAATAAATAAATAAATAAATAAAAATAAAAATAAAACTTTACAACTTGGGCCACTTTGACAATTTGGCCTGATTTTCAACTAAGTATGTATGGATTTCTTGATTGGGCTGGGAATTTGCTTATTGGGCCTTGCCTTCAAGAATTTGGGCTTTTGTGACTCGTATCATTCCCCCCTTCCTCAAAAAGATTCATCCTGATACGACCCCGGTTTAGTAGTTGAATCTGAGTCATTGATGCGCCCGATCGTGAATTGGAGTAATATTAAGGTTTGTCGAAAATAGGTTAAGAAAGAAGAGATAAAGGCTCAATTTGGTTCAAAGAGGTTATGGAATGAATGGAAATTGTTAGGTGAACATAAAACCAAGTATTCAAGTTGATCTAACACAATATAAGTGTGTTATCCCGAAACTTATACGAATGCTTAGGTTGAGATGATAACGGTTAGGAAGGTAGGTAATAGAAATGCAACCTCGACCCACTATCAATATTGATAGGAACCTCGGTATAACTTGAATGCCACACTTTGGTTGCAAAGTGATAAGTTCGAAATACAAAAACGGGTTGACGCCACAAGGGTTACTTGATAAGTCTAACCAGTCCTTGAAGAACAATGAGAGTTGAACACGAACTCACAATGTAAACAAATTTCATATAAGTTTTAAAAATATATTGTCTAACCTAAAAATGATTACAAAACAATTATTTATAGCCAAAAACAAGGGCTAGCCGAATAGTCATTAGAGAACATGAATGGTCAATTCGGTTTGGCCTTAATGAACTGAAAGTTAAAGGAAAATTCCAGGTAGCTTCTTGTGTGTTGGGGACGTCAACGACCACTTCTAGAGGCCTTGGAATCACCGGAAAGTAATGAGCTACATTGGGAGCTGAATGGGACAAGCTAAGTTCGGCCAACAATTGATGAGCTATATTAAAAATTGCTTTGATTAGCTGAAAAGTCTTGGAAGCTTTAATGAGCAGTTTTGGAGACTCCACCGGCCATGCAATGTGAATTTATGAAAGGAATTTTCACCCTTGCAATGCACGAAGGATGCTTGGAAAATAGCAACCAGCAGCCCACTCTCTTTAATGCAAGTCTTCTTTAAATGTTGCTCATTCATTCTCTCAATTGGGCGGCACCTTGATGATATTTTAGAGAATTAAATAACGTCCATGCATGGAAAGAAGAATTCGGCAGCTCCTTTATTGCCATCCACGCATGCCTCCTTAAATGCTAACTAAGTCAGCAACCTATCTTTAATGCCGTCCATGTACCTGCATGCATTGAATCAGCCTTTAATTCACGTTTTAGACAAATTAAAATGGTCAACAGACATAATAAATTCGGCAGTAGCTTCTTTAATGAATTCCAACATGCTTTCTTCAACATCTCATTGAATGCTTGTCTTTGCTGCACATTAAATTCGGTAAGCATGCACCCATTAAATCTGTCCATTAAATGGCCACATGAAAAAGCATCAGCAACTAATTAATGTCGTTCCTTGCATGTAGAACAGCAACTTAAATGCATGTCTCCTTTGCCATTAAGTAGTTGTTTCCAGCTGAATTAATTACATTAAATTCGGCCAAACATGTAGTAGCAGCATTAAATTCGTCCAGGCATATTTATAACATGTAGTGGCAGCATTAAATTCGTCCAGGCATATTTATAGCATGTAGTGGCAGCATTAAATTCGTCCAGACATATTTATAACATGTATGAAAATAGGACACATTAAAAAAACATAGAAATAAAACATATTTAAAACACCTAATTAAAATGTCCAATTTTAATAAATTTAATACTAACACTTATTTGAGCTGGAATAAATAAATAAACTAACTTATTCAATTTGTTTCAGCAAATAAAATTATAAGAATTAAAATAAACTCAAATTGAGCAAAATGATCCCATTGAGCTGGAAACGAGCTAAACGAAGCTCAGTGAGATGCAATTGAGCTAATTTAGCTCGCATGGGTGTGCAAGAAATACTTATGGAGCTGATCGAAGAATGTGCCTGGGGCGTGGTCGTATCACGTCCTCGAATCTGAAAAATCAAATGGACTCGACTTTCCTCGATCGAACGGGACTAATGGCAATTGAGTCCACTTTATAAGCAGAATAATAAGGGTCGATTTACCTTTTCCATTTAATACAAACCTTCACTCATCGGGGGCATAGTGTAGTCGAAGCTCTTCGGGCTCATGTAGTGATACGACCCGCCCCCGGGAACGGCTATTATTTCAGCCTACAAGCAAGGATCGTCGTGTTTGCAAGCTGGAAGTAGCTCAATTTTATTTTGTGGAGCTTCATTTAGCTCGTTTCCAGCTCTTTACAAGCTCAATGAGCTCGACCTAGCTCAATAAACTCATTTTAGTTTTCTTTAGTTTTGCATTTTATTTTGCTGGAATAAATTTTAGTTAATTTAGTTTAAGCTAATTAACTAATTTAACTAGGTGTTAATTGTGTCTTTAAGTCATTTAATGTGTCTTATTATTTTCGGCATTAATAAGTTGAGTTAATTAATTTGTCTTGATCTAGTTAAATTAAAGATGTCTTGATTTTATTTAGTTTGTCTAAATTTATACATGCAATAAATTTGTCCAAATTAATTTATGTGTCATGTTTATTAATATTCTAGTTGTCACAATGTTAATTAGGATGTTCACATTATGTTTTTAATTAAGTTCATTTGTGTTATGTAGGTGCACCAATTTGAAGATACATTGGGCGATTCATGCATGTAGATTCAATGTATGTGAAGGTGCATGTGCAGCTGGTTTAATGCATTAAAGTTGATTAATTTTAGTGTTTTTCAAGGCAACTATTCGGCCAAAAGTGTCCAAGTTGTTCATCCCTCCAAGCTTGGCGATTCTCTTCTCAAGGGAGCATAAAGGTCGTTCACACCATGGCTGTTCGGTTCAGCCATGTTCACACCATGGGGACTCTTCAAACCGTCCATTCACACCCCAAAAAGGCTGCTCAAGTTCTCTTTTAATGCTGGTCGTTTTTCATCAAGAGTTGCCTAATGAATGAGTCAATTAAACTCATTAGGTGAACTTGGTCGCTACATGAATCTCAAATTCATTTGATCAATTTGAAGCTTTAATTTTGGTCACCATTCAGCCGAATCTACATTGGCCAATATACATGGATTTAAGCTGAATTTATTTCAATGTTTGCTTAGATATTAAGTCTTGAACTTGTCTATTCGGCTACTAGTCACTCAAGCTATAAATAGTTGCTGAATTTCTTGTAAAGGGACTTTTGCCATTTTGATTATTGAATTAAGTATTTTGTGAGAAATTCTTCTCTCAATTTCGTCCAAAGACTTAGTTGGCTTATCTACTAGTTAGTGGCGTCAACCTTTGTTCTTTGCATCCTGAACTTATCACTTTCACCCAAAGTGTGGCGTTCATTTGAAACCGAGGTTCCTATCTTTGATAGATAGTGGGTCGAGGTCCTATTACATCCGTTTCCATTTCACCTTAAACCGAAAATTCCATACCTTTAATATTTGTTTTCTTTCTTTCTTAGTCGAAATATCTTACCAACCATTTCCTTTTAACCTTAAATGAACCATAAACACCTTCATTGAACAAATATAACTCTTTGAATCAAGACGAACGAAACTTCATCGTTAAGACGATCGGGCAACGAAAACGACTCGGATTCATCAACGAGGACAGGGTCGTATCATTTGGTATCAAGCTACTAAAAACAAGGAGTTCGGACGTTCGAGAAGAGCCGAAGTAAGTAGATTTCTGAAAAAAAATTTTGAAAAAAAAATCGAAAAAAAAATCAAAAGAAAAAAAAATTGAAAAGAAAAAAAATTGTATACGATCTAGGTGCGGACGAAAAGAACGTGAAAGATCCGTAAAAAAAAAGTCTGGAGACACTTCAACAAAAATTTTTCTAAAATTACATTCTACACTGCTTTATACCCATTTTAGTGAATTTTCACGCTATTAAAAAAAAAATTCCCAATTAGTGAATTCATTTTATACGCCACATCTTTAAACCTTTCTTTCATTCGAGCCTACCCTAAACCATACGACTTTCCCTTGCAAACCCCTTGAAGCCGACCCTCTAAACTAAAGATCAAGCCCTACCGAGTCTTATACGAAATTATAAGAGAAGAAACGAGAGGAAAAAGGCACGAGTGTGGGAGCATATTCGAGAGGAGGTAAAAGCCAAAAGAGTGAAAACACGAGCGTGAGTGTCGTACTTTCTTTCTTTTCTGAGTGAACGTTAGTCTTTGTGGTGAGGAATCTTTGTTATGTCTCAAAATCCCGAGCAAAACATGGCGGAAAGGACTGATAGACAACCGATAAGAAATGTTGGAGGAGGAGTTCCCGATTTAGGTCAACAAGCCCTCTTAAGGGAATTCCAACGAATGCTTCGAAGTGAACTTGAATCTATTAATGAGAGACTCGATCGAGTGGAAGGAGGACCAACACGGGAAGGAACCCCTCAAGGACCGAGAAGGGAGCGAGGGCGAGCAAGACCTTTCGTGGATGATCCGTACAAGCCAAGCGAGGTGGAAAGTGACCAAGCGTCGAATCAAAACGAGAGACGACGAGGTCAAAGGAATAGGGGTCCTAGAGATCGAGGCCAATTTGATGATGATTTAAAAAGTATTAAGCTATCCATTCCTCCCTTTCATGGGAAATTTGATCCGGAAGCTTATCTAGAATGGGAGAGAAAAATCGAGATGGTCTTCGAGTGTCACAACTACTCGGAGAGCAAAAAGGTGAAATTAGCGGTAATCGAGTTCTCCGATTACGCAATGATATGGTGGGATCAACTCACAACGAGTCGAAGAAGGAACGGGGAGCTGCCAATCTCATCTTGGGCCGAAATGAAAGCCGTAATGCATAGGAGATTTATACCTTCTTATTATTATCGTGAACTTTATCAAAAGTTGCAGAATCTTACGCAAGGAAATCGAAGCGTGGAGGACTAGTTTAAAGAAATGGAGATTGCCATGATACGAGCGAACGTGGATGAAGATCGCGAAGCAACCATGGCTCGATTTTTAGCTGGTCTTAATTGTGACATAGCTAACGTGGTGGAACTTCAACACTACGTCGAAGTTAGGAGCTAGTCGAACCTTTCCTAGCACCAACAATTCTCAAAAATGGATCCAAGGCACGGGCAAAGAAGATCTATCAAACCGAACGAAGGACCAAGTGGTGCCAGCAAAGTCTACCAAGCCTTTTGGCGAAACTAGTAAAGGCAAAGAAGTAGCTTTCCCAAACCGATCAAGGGATATCAAATGTTTCAAATGTTTAGGGAGGAGGCACATTGCTAGCCAATGCCCTAATCGGAGCAATATGTTTGTGAGATCCAATGGTGACATTGAATCAGAAGGAGAAGAAGAAGAAAATGACAACGAGGCTAATGTTCTTATCAATGAAGATGAAGAGATAGAATACGCGGTGGAAGGAGAGATGCTCGTTGTTAAAAGGAGCTTAAGTGCACAAAGCACCGGGGGTGAACTACAACGTGAAAACTTGTTTCATTCTCGTTGTCACATTGAAGGTAAAGTTTGTAGTTTGGTGATTGATGGAGGTAGTTGTACAAATGTGGCAAGCACATTCATGGTAGAAAAACTTGCTTTATCGACCACCAAACACCCGAGGCCATATAAGCTGCAATGGCTCAATGAAGGTGTCGAGTTAAAAGTAAGTAAACAAGCCCTAGTTGCGTTTTCGATTGGGACGTATCATGATGAAATTTTATGTGACGTGGTACCCATGCACGCGGGGCACTTATTACTTGGAAGACCGTGGCAATTTGATCGAAAGGTCAAGCATGAGGGGTTTATGAACCAATACTCCTTCAAGTACCAAGGTCAAATATTATTTTGGCACCTTTATCACCAAAGCAAGTGATGGAAGATCAACAAAGATTGAAAAAGTCTGTGGAAAAATTGAGAGAAACGAACAATGAAAAAGAAATTGAAAGAAATGAAAAGAAAAGAAAGTGAAAGTAAAAAACAAAGAGTGAGAAAATGTTTTGATTAACCATTGTCTTCATGTTTCTTCATCATTTCAGTTAATTCCACCAAGCGACTTCGATTACATTATATTCTCGAGGAGAGAAGGTTCATCTTGCGAGAAAACAGTAACACCAATTTCCAAATCGATAATTTCAAGGATAAACAAGGTTTGATTTCGAAAACTAAAACAACTCTGCTTTTGTTCAAGAAGTGATGACATTCGTGACTATGATGAGTTTGATGAAGAAGTGAAAGGTTGTTGGCCATTGTTAAATTTAAATGTGCAAAACTTGATTCGATTTAGTGATCTTGTTTGTTTGGACCGACTAATACTTGTCCCACATATTGGCTCAAATGATTTATTGTCGACTTGTGGTTACTCTTTAAAATCACTTTCTTCATTGGATGAGACTTTGCATAGTGAACGTGTGATAAATCAATTTAATTGTTTGAATCACGAGTGTTTGAATCCTTTTGATCAAGTGCGGTGTGGGATATGTGTTTATTTGAATGAACTGTTCATATTCGAAGAATTATTTCCCATGTCTAGGTCATTGATGCAATTGGAAAATCCATTTGGAAAGGGTAAGGCTTATCTATATTCTTGAATTCGACAATAGCTTATTTGCTCCAATTATGATTGAAAATTTGGTAAGAGTTTGCAAGTTTTTAGTTCATCGTGTCATTCATAATTTTCTTTATTGTGTAGGTGACACCTTGAAGTGGCTTTGCCCTAAAGAGGGAGGGCAAGTAACTAATCGGTGTTATTTTCAATCTATTCATGAATTTCAGGTTGTTGGGCATAAGTTTGTTAAATTTAACAACAAAGGGGGCTTTGTTAAGGAAGGATACTTCGCGAGCAAATGGCCCGATTTGGGGACAAATCGCTTTAAAGAGGGAGGGGATGATACGACCCGCCCCCGGGAACGGCTATTGTTTCAGCCTACAAGCAAGGCTCGTCGTGTTTGCAAGCTGGAAGTAGCTCAATTTTATTTTGTGGAGCTTCATTTAGCTCGTTTCCAGCTCTTTACAAGCTCAATGAGCTCGAACTAGCTCAATAAACTCATTTTAGTTTTCTTTAGTTTTGCATTTTATTTTGCTGGAATAAATTTTAGTTAATTTAGTTTAAGCTAATTAACTAATTTAACTAGGTGTTAATTGTGTCTTTAAGTCATTTAATGTGTCTTATTATTTTCGGCATTAATAAGTTGAGTTAATTAATTTGTCTTGATCTAGTTAAATTAAAGATGTCTTGATTTTATTTAGTTTGTCTAAATTTATACATGCAATAAATTTGTCCAAATTAATTTATGTGTCATGTTTATTAATATTCTAGTTGTCACAATGTTAATTAGGATGTTCACATTATGTTTTAATTAAGTTCATTTGTGTTATGTAGGTGCACCTAATTTGAAGATACATTGGGCGATTCATGCATGTAGATTCAATGTATGTGAAGGTGCATGTGCAAATGGTTTAATGCATTAAAGTTGATTAATTTTAGTGTTTTTCAAGGCAACTATTCGGCCAAAAGTGTCCAAGTTGTTCATCCCTCCAAGCTTGGCGATTCTCTTCTCAAGGGAGCATAAAGGTCGTTCACACCATGGCTGTTCGGTTCAGCCATGTTCACACCATGGGGACTCTTCAAACCGTCCATTCACACCCCAAAAGGCTGCTCAAGTTCTCTTTTAATGCTAGTCGTTTTTCATCAAGAGTTGCCTAATGAATGAGTCAATTAAACTCTTTAGGTGAACTTGGTGCTACATGAATCTCCAAATTCATTTGATCAATTTGGAAGCTTTAATTTTGGTCACCATTCAGCGAATCTACATTGGCCAATATACATGGATTTAAGCTGAATTTATTTCAATGTTTGCTTAGATATTAAGTCTTGAACTTGTCTATTCGGCTACTAGTCACTCAAGCTATAAATAGTTGCTGAATTTCTTGTAAAGGGACTTTTGCCATTTTGATTATTGAATTAAGTATTTTGTGAGAAATTCTTCTCTCAATTTCGTCCAAAAACTTAGTTGGCTTATCTACTAGTTAGTGGCGTCAACCTTTGTTCTTTGCATCCCGAACTTATCACTTTCACCCAAAGTGTGGCGTTCATTTGATACCGAGGTTCCTATCTTTGATAGATAGTGGGTCGAGGTCCTATTACATCCGTTTCCATTTCACCTTAAACTGAAATATCTTACCAACCATTTCCTTTTAACCTTAAATGAACCATAAACACCTTCATTGAACAAATATAACTCTTTGAATCAAGACGAACGAAACTTCATCGTTAAAACGATCGGGCAACGAAAACGACTCGGATTCATCAACGAGGACGGGGTCGTATCATGTATTGTGATTTTATCTTTGCCTATGTTGATCGTTTGAAAGCGTCTTTCATTTGAGAGGTATTGAAGTTGAAAGTTATCTTTCGGTCTTTCGGGAACCTGAAAAGTAGCAACACAAGAAAAATTCATATCTTGGTTAGTGGAAACATTCCTCACTACCATTTCCTCGTCTTTTTCTTTTGTTTCTTTTTCTAACTCATTTTCTCTTCTTTCTTCAACTTCTTTTTCAATTTTCTTGTCTGTTTCACATTCCTTTTCACTCTCAATCTCTTTTTGCTCTTTTTCATTCTCTTTTTCTTTTTCTCACTTGTTTTAACAATAGAATTTTTCAGTTTGATTTGGTCCTCATGAACTTGTTCCGGAGTGAGCGGCACTAAGGTGATTTTCTTTCCTTGATGCTTGAAAGAATACCTATTTGTACGACCATCGTGAGTGACCTTTCGATCCAGTTGCCATGGTTCTCCTAGCAACAAATGGCAAGCTTGCATAGGCACTACATCGCACACAACTTCGTCTTGATACTTACCGATAGAAAAGGCAATGCGCACTTGTTGAGTGACCTTAAATTGGCCTTCGTTGCTAAGCCCTTGTAGTTGATAAGGTTGTGGATGCTTGGTAGTGGTTAAGCAAAGCTTTTCCACCATCGTCGTGCTGGCTACGTTCGAGCAACTTTCACCATCAATAATAACTCTACAAAGCTTACCTTGTACATGGCAGCGAGTATGAAAGAGATGTTCTCGTTGTTGCTCGCTCTTTGGTTTTGCCAAAGAAGGTTGCCCACGATCATGAAAATCATCATCCATTCTAGGGACACGCCGAGGCGGCGCCTATGGGGTGGTTATCCCTATCTTTGTTGATTGGATCCCGATAATGAGGATCTTGATTCAATCTCACCTCATTGAAAGCGGTACTCAATGTTCAAGTGTGGCAAAGATGTTCATCTAATTGTTGTTGGAGTTTTTGAAACATGTCATAGACATCATTATGGTCAATATCACCTTTAGACATTTTCCAAAAACCTACAAAAATAAACACTCAACACTCAAAAATAAAATTTAGCAAACCTCACCGTTAATCACTCAAAAAGAAAATTCAAATTCTCAATAAGGTAGAATTCAGTCTTGTGAGTCCTTTAGGAGAGTTTATATCAACCAATTAGAGAGTGGATGAACCGATCTACCAAAGAATCCTAATGTGCACTAGGATGCCAAAAATTGACGAGACACCAATAGATTCGTGTTGCACCGAGGAAGAATTGGGCACACGTTTAAATCCTACTAACACAAGAAACAAGAAGGTGTTAGATAGCGTAAAGGAAAAATAAAGGCAAACAAATGAAAACTCACAGCTAAGAATCAATAAAAATTGCTGAAAACAGAAAACCTGAAAAATTGCGGAGTAACTTGACAACTTCGTTCGAGGTGTTCCCGATCTCAAAAAATCATGAAAATAAATTAGGAATGTACTTAAATATTGAATTTTTTATCTGGATAGTTTGGGCACTAAACTCAACCCGCTGAATATTTTTTTAAAATTTTTATTGGATTTCGTATTTTTTCAATTTTTTGACTTTTTTGACTTTTTTATGGAATAATTTTTTATATTCAATCACAGTGCAAAAATATGTATGTAAAATTTTAGATCAATTGGACAACGTTTACCCACTCAAATGAATTTTTTGAAAGATTTTTCGGGTAAAACTGCTTTTTGCTTTAAAAAATTGAGATCAGTTTAGAAATCAACCAAGAACACCCAAAACGCCCAAAATCTAATACCAAATGATACGGGGTTGTGCACGGACCAAGATCGAGTTGCCAAGTCACGGGAAACTCCTACGAAAAACCCTAAACAATCGATCTCAAACGAAAGAAAATTAAAAGATTAGAATTTTGAATTTCCGATCCAAATAAAATCCCCAAAACAAAGAAAGAATCAAATTGAGAATAGAAATAAGTGTTAATAAGGATTCTTGAAACCCTAAAGGAGATTGCGATTCTGCCCAATTGAACACCAAGATAGTTTTACCCAAATTTCGACAATCTGATTTCACCCAAAAAGAGTATGGAAGAACCCTAGAAATTGGGGATTTTTGGGTTGATTCCTTAAGATAGAAAAAGGCTGAAAACACAATAAAAACAGAAAATAAATTAGATAAAGATTCAGCACAAGCAGAAATAAAGAAAGAATTGACAGTAAGAAATTAAAAGATAAGTCCTAAGAAGCCTTGAAATCCCGAAAGATCTCACAACTCCTTCAAACGGCTCTAATCTCCCCTCCAAAGAATATCAATGGCAAGAAGAAGGCTGAAGATGGCTCCCACAATCAAAAGATTGTTAAAACAACTTCTAAAGAAAACCCAAGAGAGAATTCTTGGAGAAAAACTCAAAGAGAATTCGCACTTAAACAAATCTGAAATTTTGATATAATTGAGAAGTATCTAACACGGTGGTGGCCAAGCCTTTATATAGGCTTTTCAAATATTTCCTAATCTAATTAGAAAACTAAAACTAAACAAACTCCTAATTATTTTAATTTTAAATGGAAATTAGGCCAAGGGCTTTTAATTGGGCCTCTTGGACTGAATATTTCCATAAAAATTTAAACTAAGTATTTTAAAAAAATAAAACTTTACAAATTGGGTCACTTTGACAATTTGGCCTGATTTCAAGTAAGCATGGTTTGTCTTCTTGTTTGGGCTTGGGTTGGGCCTTTGAGACTCGTATCATTAGGGCTTGAGGCATGGCCGTATCATCCTTCCCCTCTTCAAAGCGATTTGCCCTCAAATCAGAATCTGCATCAAAAGGGGATAAGTCAGAGACATTAAAACTTGCACTTATATTATACTCACCTGGTAGATCAAGTCGATAAGAGTTCTCGTTGATTCGTTCCAAGACTTGAAAAGGTCCGTCACCACGCGGTAGTAGCTTTGACCTTCGTTAGGCGGGAAAACGTTCCTTTCTCATGTGAACCCAAACCCAATCACCAGGTTTGAAGATAACTCTTTTACGACCCTTGTTCGCCTTCCGAGTATAACTTTCGGTTCTTGCTTCAATGTTGGCTCGAACTTTCCAATGTAACTCCTTTACATATTCGGCCTTTTTTCTAGCATCTGCATGGATAAGTTGATCATTAGGCAAAGATGCTAAATCTAAAGGAGTTAACGGGTTAAATCCATAAACGATTTCAAAAGGAGAGTGTTTGGTTGCCGAATGAACGGATCGGTTATACGCAAATTCAATATGTGGTAGACACTCTTCCCATGACTTGATATTTTTTCGTATAATGGCTCGCAATAAGGTTGATAACACTCGGTTGACCACTTCCGTTTGGCCATCGGTTTGGGGGTGGCAGGTGGTTGAAAACAGCAACTTAGTTTTGAGCTTTCCCCACAACGACCTCCAAAAGTGACTCAAAAACTTTGCGTCTCAATCAGAAATAATCGTCCTTGGGATGCCATGCAAACGAACAATTTCCTTAAAGAAAAGATTAGCAACGTGAACGGCATCATCAGTTTTTGAACAAGAAATAAAATGAGACATCTTTGAAAAACGATCAACAACAACAAAGATTGAGTCCTTCCCCATTTTAGTCCTAGGCAATCCAAGGACAAAGTCCATGGAAATATCTTCCCAAGGTGCTTCGGGTATGGGAAGGGGCGTATATAGCCCATGTGGCTTAACCTTGGATTTGGCCTTCTTGCACGTCACACAATGCACACAAACCCGTTCAACGTCCCGCTTCAATTTCGGCCAATAGAAATGCTCTTGAAGCGTTGCTAAGGTCTTCCCAACACCAAAATGGCCTATAAGGCCTCCGCTATGCGCCTCATTTACTAACAACTCCCGTATCGAACTTTACGGCACACACAATTTTCCTTCTTTAAAAAGAAAACCATCGCACCTATAAAACTTGTCAACAGCCACATTCTCACAAGCAATATAAATTTCACCAAAATCATTATCAGTGGCATTCAAATCTTTTAGAAACACAAAACCAAGTAATTTGGAATCTAAATGCGATAGAAGTGTATACCTCCTTGATAGTGCATCGGCCACTATGTTTTCTTTACCTTTTTTATGCTTAATAACATAGGGAAACGACTCTAGGTACTCGACCCATTTGGCATGTCTTTTGTTCAATTTGTGTTGGCTTTTGATGTGTTTAAGCGCCTCGTGATCAGAATGAATCACAAATTCTTTTGGCCATAGGTAGTGCTGCCACATTTCAAGGGCTCGAATGAGAGTGTACATCTCCTTGTCATAAATGGGATAATTCAGCACGGCACCATTCAACTTCTCGCTAAAGTAAGCGATCGGTCTTCCGTCTTGCGTTAACACGACTCCGATTCCCACACCTGAGGCATCACATTCAATTTCAAATGTCTTAGAAAAATCAGGCAATGCTAACAATGGAGCCTTAGTAAGACAATCCTTAATAGCGTTAAAAGAATTTTCTTGCTCTTCGCCCCAATGAAAAGTTGAATTCTTTTTTATGGTGCTTGTCAACGGTGCAGCCAACGTGCTAAAATTAGACACAAAACGCCTATAGAAGCTTGCTAGGCCATGGAAGCTTCGCACTTGGCTTATATTCGTCGGTCTCGGCCATTCCTGAATCGCCTTAATCTTTTCACTATCTACTTCAAGGCCCTCCGAGCTAACCACGAAACCTAAGAAAATCACTTTGTTAGAACAAAATGTACACTTCTTAAGATTAGCATACAAAGTCTCTTTTCTAAGTACTTCTAAAATAGTTCGCAAATGAATTACATGCTCATCTAACGATTTACTATATATGAGAATATCATCGAAGTACACAACGCAAAACTTACCAATGAAATTTCGTAAAACATAGTTCATAAATCTCATAAAAGTGCTAGGGGCGTTGGTTAAGCCGAATGGCATTACCAACCATTCATACAAACCATGTTTCGTTTTAAAAGCAGTTTTCCACTCGTCACCTTCGCGCATTCGAATCTGATGGTATCCGCTTTTAAGGTCAATTTTCGAGAACAACTTTGTACCACTCAACTCATCGAGCATGTCATCTAAGCGCGGTATGGGATGCCTATACTTAATGGTGATTTTATTTACAGCGCGGCAATCGACACACATGCGCCACATTTCGTCCTTCTTTGGCACTAACAAAACCGAAACAGCACATGGACTAAGGCTCTCTCGAATGTAGCCTTTTTCCATAAGTTCATTAACTTGACGTTGAAGCTCTTTGGTTTCTTCGGGATTGGTTCGATATGCCGGTCGATTCGGAATAACGGCTCCGGGCACAAAATCGATTTGGTGCTCAATCCCACGAAGTGGTGGCAAACCACTTGGCACTTCATCCGGAAAAACGTCTTTGAAATCCTGCAAGAGAGACAAAATAGAAGGGGGATCTCCGGATAAGTCGTTAGTATTAAACAAATTTTCCTTATATATAAGTACAAGGATCAGTTGTCTTGCCAAAAACGCTTTTCGAACATCACTTGCTTTTGCAAAGACATTCAATTTTCATTCACTTTTTCTTTTCATCTTTTCTTTTCTCGCTCTCTTTTCATTCTCTTTTTTGAATTTTCTTTTTTTTTTCATTTTTCTTTTCTTTTGTATTTTCGCCCTTTTCTTTTTCTCTCATTTGATCTACGGAAATTTTCAACTTAAGTTGATCCTCATAGACTTGCTTTGGCGTCAATGGTGCTAAGGTTACATTTCTCCCCATATGCTTGAAAGAATATCGATTTGAGTAACCATCATGCATGACTCGACGATCGAATTGCCATGGACGGCCCAATAACAAATGACCCGCGTGCATTGGAACAACATCGCATAGCACTTCATCTGAATATTTTCCAATGGAGAATGAAACTAAAACTTGCTTTGTCACCTTTAACTCTCCTCCATTGTTGAGCCATTGAAGTTTGTACGGATTTGGATGCTTGGTGGTCGGTAGATTCAACTTTTCCACCATGAAAGTACTCGCCACGTTCGTACAACTCCCTCTATCGATAATGACACTACAAAGTTTCCCTTGTTGATACGAACTCGTCTCGTGATGTTTTGAGTCGTATGTGTTGCCCAATCGTGAATTGAGTAAGGATGGATTCGTTTCGGTTTTAAAATGAAACAAAATAGAGATAATGGCTTCAAACAAAGGTAATAAACAAAATAAAGAGGAAACAATAACAAATTAATTGGCTAAGACCGAAAATGAACCAACAGTAACGAATTGTTGACCCGAATCTCAAAATGGTCTTTAGGTGTTTTTCGGTTAAAGGAAACAGGAAAGGAACCTTGACCCACTATCAACTATGATAGGAACCAAAGGTATATTGAACGCCACACCAAAGGTGATAAGTTCAGCAACAAAGAAAAGATGGACGCCACAAGCTATGCTTGATAAGTCAAATCAATTCCGAAAGAACAAAGAGAATTGGATAGCTCACAATTCAAATATTTCATCTATATTCAGCAAAAAGTTTTTCTCCTCTATGGCTGATTACATCTATTTATAATTCTAGAACAAGGTAACCGAATGGTCAAAAACATCCACTTAATGTGCCATAAAAAACTGATGCCTTTTCTTATTCTTTGAAC
Source organism: Gossypium raimondii (assembly GCF_025698545.1). Classification (NCBI taxonomy): domain Eukaryota; kingdom Viridiplantae; phylum Streptophyta; class Magnoliopsida; order Malvales; family Malvaceae; genus Gossypium; species Gossypium raimondii. The sequence goes on from NC_068571.1 coordinate 15,219,577, forward strand.
CAAATAACTCCTTCCATAAAATCACTTTAATTCAGCTGATTTGAATGTCTTTAATGGCTTAGAAAATGACTCTTGAGTTGTCCTTGGCTAGTTGAATAGTCACCATCTCTTAACCTGCTCCTTAATGACATTCAAAGGCTTAATTAATTTCTCTTGAAAGCTCCAAAAACGGCTGAAGTGGAAGAGTTGCTGCTGAATTATAAAGGGCATAAAATGCTCTTTAAAAACTCCTTTAATGATTTTTAAGCTCCCTTTATAACAGCCCCTTTAATTGTAACTCAAAAGAACTTGAACAGCCACTTAATTAAATGTGTAACAGCCTTGAATTGTAACCATTATAAGCTAAAAAGTCACCTGCAATAAACACTTATTTATCATAACAAACATTAAACTTACTTAAATAAATGAACTAAAACATATATGCAATAATTATTCCAAAGAACTAGTTTAATTAAAGAAGCATAATTTAAAAACTTAATTTATGCGTCAATAAATAATCCTAGGAACTAGATCAATTAAGAACAACACTTATTAAATAAAGTTCAACAAAAACACTTATTAATTAAAACTAAGATGAGTTGAATAAATGTCCAGCAACTCATTTATTAAACTAAGATGCTAAAATGCATGGTTTTGAAATGCAAATTTAACTAACATGAAAGTTACATAATTAAACTAACTTACTTAATTTAATGATGCAAACTTAACTAACATGAAAGTTACATAATGCATGACTTTATTAAATGCGAAACACATATTAATGATGTGCAAACTATGACATAATTAAAACACAAACTAAAATAACTAAAATTAATGAATCAAAGTCCTTTTTTCCAAAGAGCCAAATTGACAAACTAAAATTAAAAACTTCATTTTGCACTTGGGCCCCTCGAGTTTGGACCAATCTCGGTAGCATCGAAGTTGTGTCGTAACATGATGCGACGGGATCGCATCATACCCTCCTCTTGAAAACGATTTGTCCTCAAATCGGGCCACTTGCTCAAGAAAAGTTTTCAAGATCATGACCCCTTTGTTCATGATCGTGATGTAATTATTTTCAAAATTCGAGAACCACAAATGGCTTGGCAAGAAAGAAGGTCATTTGCATGCCATCCCTCTTTAGGAGGGTACCACCTAACATCGTCACCTACAAAACAATAAAACAAATTAGTGACACAATAAAGGTTAAACACAAAAGAACTTTCCAGATTTTAGTCACAACTTGAACAAATAAACTCAAAAGAACAACACATGAATCAATACCGGATCAAAAAAAAATTGGTTTTACCTTTTTCTTCGATGGAAACAAACCCGATTCACAAGGTATTTGAAGATTATAGTTTTGAAAATTAGAATTGATGGTCCAAATCCCTTGAACAATGATATGGAACAAAGATTCACCGGATGAAAGACAAAGTTTTGTTCACCATTTCAATTTGACCGAAAAATTTATGGCTAGTAACTTATGAAGAACTTGAAGCACATTAAAGTTAAAATCATGCAACACGTGTTCGAATCCATTAAGCAACAATATACAACAACCTCCAGAATCAAAAATTTGATTTTGACTTGGCAAGCCAACGAAATTCACATGTTTGGTTTTCCAACTAAATAAAGATAAAACTTGAAGCAAATAGAAGGGGTCAACACATTGATTCAAAATACAATTTTGATACTCACCTTCGCTTGACGTCAACTTAGGAATACAGGCTCCGGGTTTAAAAACATGGTTTTGATCGGTCGTTTCGTAACGTAACAAAAACTTCACTTTCACCAAGACATCACACATGCCAAATAAAGAGGATGTAGGCAAAAATAAATTCAAACAATCAAATCTCTCAAATATCATGCAAATATACGAAGATCTCACACTAAGATTTAAAAAATTTTCATTACTATCACGATCAAACAGATTGAGCGTTTCACATGAAAGCTCTTTATCAAACATGATCAGATTTTGTATTTGTGGATTTAATCGAACAACATCAAAAGATTTTTCAACACAAAACTTATTGAGTGAACAACTCTTCATGCCTCCACTTAAAACGAATTTATCAACCACAAATAGCGAGTAACAATTAACCAAATCAAAATAAGGAGATCTTTTTAAAACTAAATTATCGGAAATTTTATCAACAACTTTCAAACCTGATTGCCATGATTCATTGACTAAAAACTCCTTACCTTGCTTACCTTTAAGCGCTTGAACCTTACCTTTTTCGATCAAATGGAATAGTCTCTCATCAGGAAGGTAATGAAGTTGAAACTTGTCATTTGAATCTCTAGAAACCTGAAAAGAAGAAACAATACGAGGACAACTTGCAGATTGGTTAGTAAAAACATTCCTCGCTTTTCTTGTTGACTTTCATCTTTTCCACTCGCTTCTTTTCAACTTCTTTTCTTTTTCCACAATCTCTTTGTTTGTGAAAACTCACTTTCACTCATCAATTCTCTTCGCTTTCAACAACACTTGTTTCTCACACTCTTTCTTTTCTTTCTCCAATCTTTTCTCTTTTCAATTTTGTTTCTTTTCGGTTTCTTTTCTCTCGTCACTCTTTTTCTTCTCTCAACTTTATTACAAAATGGAGATAATACAAAAGAATCGTAACAATAGACTTTTCGCTTGAAAGAAGTGGAAGAATCTTCATAAGAGTCACAATCAACTCTTCGTGAATAAACCTCCATGGATGAGTTCTTATACGAAACACATTCACTTCTTCGTAAGGATTTTTCCGTAGATGAATACTTTGATGCATACGAAGAATGACTTGTGCTTTCTCGTTCATTACCTTGATAGGCTTCAAACTCGTAGCTGGATTTATTTCGGCCTAAATTCCTTGAAGAATAGGAATCTGGATAAGGGTCTCTTTTCACATATTCGACGAATGTTTGTCTCCTTGATGATCTCATTTCTGTCCTTTCATTTGGATAAATTTGCTCCCGTTGGGTTCTTGCTTGATGACTCCACTCTTCGACACGATCCAATTGTTTCTTGATGGGTTTGAGTTTTTGATCAAATAGGTGCTCCATTTCATGTGTAAAGGCATGGAGTGTAAAATCTGGCACACTTCCTCCAACAATTCTTACAGGACGGAATCCAACTCCCTTGTCTGAATTTTTTTCCAGACTTCATGACATTTTTTTAAGAACTCACAACAAAGAATCTCACTATCCACTCACAAAGAAATCTCACACACTTGGCTTTTTTTTCTCTCGAATAAACTCACTACTCTCTTGCCTCTTTCCACTCACTCCTCCTTTCTAAGTTCTTAGGAATTATTTAAACTTAAAAAGCAGTTGTTGTGGGTCGGCTTACAACCTTGATGTTTGGGCTTGGTAATTTGGGCAGCAAACAACAACAAAATTTCAAAACTAGCTTCTTCTTTTTTTTCACGAAATTTTTTTTCACGAATTTTTTTTTCAACTTGATATCCAATCTCTTGAGTTTGAATGGAAACCATTTTTTTTTGAATTTTTTTTTCAAATTTTTTTTGAAGAAACTACTATACCGTATTGCCGACAATGTCGATTCTTACTCCAAATTCGCTAGCTCTGATACCAATTTGATACGAACTCGTCTCGTGATGTTTTGAGTCGTATGTGTTGCCCAATCGTAAATTGAGTAAGGATGGATTCGTTTCGGTTTTAAAATGAAACAAAATAGAGATAATGGCTTCAAACAAAGGTAATAAACAAAATAAAGAGGAAACAATAACAAATTAATTGGCTAAGACCGAAAATGAACCAACAATAACGAATTGTTGACCCGAATCTCAAAATGGTCTTTAGGTGTTTTTCGGTTAAAGGAAACAGAAAGGAACCTTGACCCACTATCAACTATGATAGGAACCAAAGGTATATTGAACGCCACACCAAAGGTGATAAGTTCAAGAACAAAGAAAAGATGGAAGCCACAAGCTATGCTTGATAAGTCAAATCAATTACGAAGAACAAAGAGAATTGGATAGCTCACAATTCAAATATTTCATCTATATTCAGCAAAAAGTTTTTCTCCTCTATGGCTGATTACATCTATTTATAATGCTAGAACAAGGTAACCGAATGGTCAAAAACATCCACTTAATGTGCCATAAAAAACTGATGTCTTTTCTTATTCTTTGAACCAAATAACTCCTTCCATAAAATCACTTTAATTCAGCTGATTTGAATGTCTTTAATGGCTTAGAAAATGACTCTTGAGTTGTCCTTGGCTAGTTGAATAGTCACCATCTCTTAACCTGCTCCTTAATGACATTCAAAGGCTTAATTAATTTCTCTTGAAAGCTCCAAAAATGGTTGGAAGTGGAAAGTTGCTGCTGAATTTTAAAGGGCATAAAATGCTCTTTAAAAACTCCTTTAATGATTTTTAAGCTCCCTTTATAACAGCCCTTTAATTGTAACTCAAAAGAACTTGAATGACCACTTAATTAAATGTGTAATGACCTTGAATTGTAACCACTATAAGCTAAAAGTCACCTGCAATAAACACATTAAAATGAGTTTATTAAACAAATGAAAACACTTATTTATCATAACAAACATTAAACTTACTTAAATAAATGAACTAAAACATATATGCAATAATTATTCCAAAGAACTAGTTTAATTAAATAAGCATAATTTAAAAAACTTAATTTATGCATCAATAAATAATCCTAGGAACTAGATCAATTAAGAACAACACTTATTAAATAAAGTTCAACAAAAACACTTATTAATTAAAACTAAGATGAGTTGAATAAATGTCCAGCAACTCATTTATTAAACTAAGATGCTAAAATGCATGGTTTTGAAATGCAAATTTAACTAATATGAAAGTTACATAATTAAACTAACTTACTTAATTTAATGATGCAAACTTAACTAACATGAAAGTTACATAATGCATGACTTTATTAAATGCAGAACACATATTGATACGGCCACGCCTCAAGTCCTACCTAGCTCGAACAAGGAGCCGTTGGAGTTGCCCCAAGGTCCCATCACCCGATCACGAGCTAAACAATTCAAGGAGGCTGTTTCGGCTTTAGTTGACAAAGTTTGGGGCGAGATCTTGGTTGGTCACATCGAGGAAGCTTGGACCAACTCGAAAAGCAATCCGTGCACTTTAATACGAGCTGAATTAACTTCCATTTCAGCTCAATAAGCTCAATTAGCTCAACTTCAGCTCAAACCTTTTCAATTCAAATTAATATCAACTAGACATTAATTTAATAGCTGAATATTTATTTAAGTCGATTTAATTAGTTTATTACAGCTTATTAATATGTTTGTTGCATGTTTTAATATGTCAAGTTTTATTACATGATTTTAAGTTGCTTTAAAGTCATCGAATTTAATGAGCTAATTTTAGTGATATAGTTGACCGAATTAATGTTTCATGGTTTTAATATTAATTTTGTTCAGCTAATTATCATACTAATTTTAGTTCTTCTTATTTATATAGGTTGGTAAATGTGTGGGATCATTTAACATGGTTAGTCAATTTGAAGATTCATTTTAGCAAGGTGCATGCATGTTAGATACATTGCACCTGGAGATACATGCATCAAATTGGTGAGCTAAATTCAACATTCCTAGGTGACTATTCGGCCAAGGGAGCTAATGTTTCCAACTCCAAAGCTGCCCATTAATTCCTTTCACATTTGCTGGATGCATCTTGGCTTTTCGGTTCCATGTGTTCACACTCCATGACTCTTCAACGTTGTGCTTTCACACTTGAATTGGCTGCTCATTATCCTATTAATTGTTGGTCACCTTTCAGCCAAAAGTTACAACATAAATGAGCTAATTTATGCCCATTGGCGAACCTAGCTATCCATGCATCATCCAAGTTTTTCTAAGTCCAATGCTTCATCTAGAAGGTGTCTAATGGAGCTCCATGTTCAAATTAATCTAGCTAGTTCATTTAAGTGATTCATTTGCTTAATTTTTAAGGAATGTAAGTGACCATTCGGCTAGCTTAGATGTTGCTTATAAATAGCTGAAATTTTACTTTGTAAAGGACTTTTGACATTTTAAGTAACAATTGCGCCAAATTTGTGAGGCATTTTCTCTCAATTTCGTTTGAGACCCGTAAGACTTATCTAGCTTCTAGTGGCGTCTTTCCAGTCTTTCTTTCGAACTTATCACTCCCCAACCCGAGTGTGGCGTTCACCTTTGATACCTTTGGTTCATACTTTACTAAGTATTGGGTCAAGGTCCTTATCCACCATTTCCAACTCAATTTGGTCCTATAAGTTTCGGTCAACACTCTTCTTTAATGTTGGTTCACTCTTGACCTTTTGAACCATTACCAATTGCACCAAATTCCATACCATTTCGTACCAATTCCTAAATACCAAATCGTACCTAAACCAAATACCATTTCTTGAATTATTCCTAAACCGAACTCGACCAACCTAATCATACCATTTGGACTTAAACCAAATTCCACAACCTACTTTGAACGAACCTACCTTACCTCTTTGAACTTAATTACATTTTCTCTTCTTCTTTTCTAATACACTTCTACATTTACGATCGGGAACTAAACGACTCGGGTTCAACTACTAAACCGAGGTCGTATCACATATTAATGATGTGCAAACTATGACATAATTAAAAACACAAACTAAAATAACTAAAAATTAATGAATCAAAGTCCTTTTTTTCCAGCAGCCAAATTGACAAACTAAAATTAAAAACTTCATTTTGCACTTGGGCCCCTCGAGTTTGGACCAATCTCGGTAGCATCGAGTTGTGTCGTAACATGATGCGACCGGGATCGCATCACTTGTACTTGACAACGAGTATGAAAGATGTTCTCTCGTTGTTGTTCATCTTCGATGCTTTGGATACTTAGGCTCCTTTTGACAACAAGGAGTTCTCCGTCTAGGGCATGTTCAACTTCTTCTTCGTTGTCAGAAACGTCTTCGGGATCATTTTCAAATTCTTCTTCCTCCGATTCTATTTCTCTATTTGCACGAACCACAATTATGTTGTGGTTGGGACATTGACTTGCGATATGGCCCCTTCCAAGGCACTTAAAACACTTAATATCCCTTGAACGATTAGCAAATGAATCGGTTGCCTTACTGATACGATCTCAGTTTAATAGTTGAATCCGAGTCGTTTAGTTCCCGATCGTAAACGAAGAAGTATGTTTGAATAAATCGATTCAAGAGAAAGTAAAGAGAAATTGGGTTCAAAGAAAGCAAGTCGGATGAACAAAGTTGGTATGGTTTTTGGTTTAGATGAGAAAGAATTGGTTTGAATTTGGTCGAGTTCGGTTTTGGGTTTGTTACAAAATGGTAATGTGATTTGGTTCAAAATGGTAATACGATTTGGTACGAAATGTTAATGGTTCAAAAAGGTCAAGAGTGAACCAACACTAAGGAAGAGTGTTGACCCGAAACTTATAGGACCTAAATGAATTGGAAATGGTTGAAAAGGACCTTGACCTGATACTTAGGAAAGTATGAACCAAAGGTATCAAAGGTGAATGCCACACTCGGGTTGGGGAGTGATAAGTTCGAAAAGACTCTAAAGACGCCACTAAAAGCTTAGATAAGTCTTACGGTCTCGAACGAAATTTGAGAGAAAATGCCTCACAAATTTGGCAAGACTTCGCTAATTAAAATGTCAAAAGTCCCTTACAAAGTGAAAATTCAGCTATTTATAATAATCCACTAGGCTAGCCAAATGGTCACTTAAATTCCTTAAAAATTAAGCAAATGAATTACTTAAATGGGCTAGCTAGATTCGGTTGAACTTGGAGCTCCAATGGTCACCTTCTAGATGGACAATTGAACTTGGAGCTTGAGGGAGTAAATGGCAGCAGCTACATTCGGTTGATGTAATTAAAGGAGCTCATTTAATTGGCAACTATTGCTGAAAAATTACCAGCAATTAAGAAGATGTTGAGTAGTCACTTTGAGTGTGAAAACCAAGTTTTGAAGAGTCTTTGAATGTGAACACCTTGATCCGAACAGCCATGATGTATTCAACGAAGTGTAAGTAATAAATTCTACTGAATGGTCACTTAGGAGACTTCAAACAAAGACCAACTTCATTCTCCCATTCATGCATGTGCCGTCCCTTCATGTACCCTCTTTTAATACCTTTCATGCTCCAAAAACGTTCATGGATGATGTACCTGCAGCAACATTCATCAAATAATTCAAATTCATGTTTAGACACATTAAATTAACACTAAAATGTCACATTAAATTCAAGACCTTTAGGACATAATTAGAACAAGTAATAAAGTTAACATATTAAAACAAGCTTAAAAACATATTTATAAGTTGTATAAATTAAGACAAAATTAATAACATGTCATAATAACTAAAATATCATGCATAATTAAGTTTGACCAGATTTAAGACCAATTTAATAACGAAAATTAATTAAGCTTGTAAATAACTAATTTAACTAACTCAATTAATTATTTCAGCTACTATATTATTGACTAAGTTATTTTGAGCTAATTTTGAGCTGGTTCAATTTAATGAGCTGAAGTGGAGCTTAATTCACTCGTAACAAAGTGCAAGGAAGGCTCATCGAGTTTGTCCAAGCTTCATCAATGCGTCCAACCAAAGTCTCGCTTCAAACTTGATCTACTAAGGTCAAACAGCCTCCTTGAATTGTTTAGCTCGTGATCGGGTGATTGGACCTTGAGGCAGCTCCAAAGGCTCCTTGCTCGAGCTAGGTTGGACTTGAGGCGTGGCTGTATCATCCTTCCCCTCTTCAAAGCGATTTGCCCTCAAATCGGAATCTGCATCAAAAGGGGATAAGTCAGAGACATTAAAACTTGCACTTATGTTATACTCACCTAGTAGATCAAGTCGATAAGAATTCTCGTTGATTCGTTCCAAGACTTGAAAAGGGCCATCACCACGCGGTAGTAGCTTTAACCTTCGTTGGGCGGGAAAATGTTCCTTTCTCATGTGAACCCAAACCCAATCACCAGGTTCGAAGATAATTCTTTTACGACCCTTGTTCGCTTTCCTAGCATAACTTTCGGTTCTTGCTTCAATGTTGGCTCGAACTTTCCGATGTAACTCCTTTACATACTCGGCCTTCTTTTTAGCATCTGCATGAATAAGTTGATCGTTAGGTAAAGATACTAAATCTAAAGGAGTTAACGGATTAAATCCATAAACAATTTCAAAAGGAGAGTGTTTGGTTGCCGAGTGAACGGATCGATTATACGCAAATTCTATATGCGGCAAACACTCCTCCCACGACTTAAGATTTTTCCGTATGATGGCTCGTAACAAAGTTGATAGCACTTTGGTTGACCACTTCCGCTTGTCCATCTGTTTGGGGTGGCAAGTGGTTGAAAACAACAACTTAGTTCCGAGCTTTCCCCAAAGCGATCTCCAAAAATGGCTCAAAAACTTTGCATCTCGATCAGAAACAATCGTCCTCGGGATGCCATGCAAACGAACAATTTCCTTAAAGAAAAGATTAGCAATGTGAATGGCATCATCAGTTTTTGAACAAGAAATAAAATGAGACATTTTGGAAAAGCGATCAACAACAACAAAAATAGAGTCCTTCCCCGTTTTAGTCCTAGGCAATCCAAGGACAAAATCCATGGAAATGTCCTTCTAAGGTGCGTCGGGTATAGGGAGCGGCGTATACAACCCGTCTTGCTTAATCTTGATTTTGCCTTCTTGCACGCCACACATCACAAGCACACACTCGCTCAACGTCCCTTTTCATTTTCGGCCAATAAAAATGCTCTTGGAGGGTTGCTAAGGTTTTTCCAATGCCAAAATGGCCCATAAGGCCTCCGCTATGCGCCTCATGTACTAATAGGTCTCAGATGGAACTCCATGGCACACATAATTTTCCTTCTCTAAAAGGAATCTGTCGCTCCTATAAAACTTATCAATAGCAACACTTTCACAAGCAACAAATATTTCTCCAAAATCATCATCAGCAGGATATAAATCTTTTAACAATGCAAAACCAAGCGCTTTAGAGTCCAAATACGACAAAAGGGTATACCTTCTTGAAAGAGCATCACCACGATATTTTCCTTACCCTTTTATACTTAATGACATAGGGAAATGACTCCAAATACTCTACCCACTTAGCATGGAGTTTGTTTAATTTGTGTTGTCCTTTAATGTGCTTTAACGCTTCATGATCCGAATGGATCACGAACTCCTTCGGCCACAAATAGTGTTGCCAAGTCTCGAGAGCGCGGATAAGTGCATACATCTCCTTGTCATAAACGGGGTAGTTTAGCACGGCACCATTCAACTTTTCACTAAAGTAAGCGATCAGCCTCCCGTCTTGAGTTAACACGGCACCTATTCCAACACTTGAGGCATCACACTCAATTTCAAATGTTTTAGAAAAATCAGGCAATGCTAACAACAGAGCTTTAGTAAGACAATCTTTAATAATATTAAAAGAATTTTCTTGCTCTTCGCCCCAATGAAAAGTCGAATTCTTCTTGATAGTGCTTGTCAACGGCAAGCCAACGCGTGCTAAAGTTGGGTACAAATCGCCTATAGAAACTTGCTAGGCCATGGAAGCTTCAGACTTGGCTTATGCTCGCTCGGTCTCGGCCATTCTTGAATTGCCTTAATCTTTTCGTTATCTACTTCGAGGCCCTCCGAGCTAACCACGAAACCTAAAAAGATAACTTTGTCAGAACAAAATGTACACTTTTTAAGATTAGCATACAAAGTCTCTTTTCTAAGAACTTCCAAAACAGCTCGCAAATGAATTACATGCTCATCCATCGATTTGCTATAAATGAGGATATCATCGAAATACACAACGCAAAACTTACCAATGAAATTTCAGAAACATAGTTCATAAGTCTCATAAAAGTGTTAGGGCGTTGGTTGTCGAATGGCATTACCAACCATTCATGCAAACCATGTTTCGCTTTTAAAAGCGGTTTTCCACTCGTCACCTTCACAAGATTCAATCTGATGGTATCCGCTTTTGAGATCAATTTTGAGAATAACTTGGCACCACTTAACTCATCGAGCATATCATCTAAACGCGGTATGGGATGCCTATACTTGATGGTGATTTTATTTACGGCACGGCAATCGATGCACATGCGCCATGTTCCGTCCTTCTTTGGTACCAAAGAAACCCAGACAAACAGATGGGCTAAGGCTCTCTCGAATATAGCCCTTTTCCATGAGTTCATTGATTTGACGTTGAAGCTCTTTGGTTTATCGGGATTAGTTCGGTATGCTGGCCGATTAGGAATAACAGCTCCGGGCACAAAATCGATTTGGTGCTCAATCCCACGAAGTGGTGGCAAACCACTTGGCACTTCATCCGGAAAAACATCTTTGAAATCCTGCAAGAGAGACAAAACAGAAGAAGGGGGATCTCCGGATAAGTCGTTAGTATTAAACAAATTTTCCTTATACATAAGTACAAGGATCGGTTGTCTTGCCAAAAATGCTTTTCGAACATCACTTGTTTTTGCAAAGACATTCAATTTTTCAATCACTTTTTCTTTTTCATCTTTTGCTTTTCTCATTTTTTTTCATTCTCATTTTTTTTTGAATTTTCTTTCTTTTTTTTCATTTTTCTTTTCTTTTGTATTTTCGCTCTTTTCTTTTTCTCTCATTTGATCTACGGAATTTTTTAACTTAAGTTGATCCTCATAAACTTGCTTTGGCGTCAATGGTGCTAAGGTTACATTTCTCCCCAGATGCTTGAAAGAATATCGATTTGAGTAACCATCGTGCATAACTCGACGATCGAATTGCCATGGACGGCCCAATAACAAGTGACCGCGTGCATTGGAACGACATCGCATAGCACTTCATCTAATATTTCCCAATGGAAAAGGAGACTAGAACTTGCTTTGTCACTTTTAACTCTCCTCCATCATTGAGCCATTGAAGTTTGTACAGAGTTGGATGCTTGGTGGTCGGTAGATTTAATTTTTCCACCATGAGAGTGCTCGCACGTTCAGACAACTTCCTCCATCGATGATGACACTACATAGCTTTCCTTGTACTTGACAACGAGTATGGAAGATGTTCTCTCGTTGTTGTTCATCGTCGATGCTTTGGATACTTAGGCTCCTTTTGGCGACTAAGAGTTCCCCATCAAGGGCGTGCTCCACTTCTTCTTCATTGTCAGAGACGGTTTCAGGCTCATCTTCAAGCTCTTCTTCCTCCGATTCGATTTCTCCATTTGCTCGAACCACCATGACGTTGCGGTTGGGACATTGACTCGCAATATGGCCCCTTCCAAGGCACTTAAAACACTTAATATCCCTTGAACGATTAGCAAATGAATCGGTGGCCTTACCTTTGCTCGTGTCGCCCATGGGTTTGTTTGCTTTGGCAGGCACCATTGGCTCTTTGGCACGACTTGGTGGATTATTCTTACTCATGCTTTGCCCCCATCTCGTTGTGCTCGTAGTGGGATAACTTCGCGTGGTACTCTTTCGTTTGAGTTGCTTCTCCACCTTAATGGCCATGTGTACCATGTCCACTATCTCAACATAATGTTGAGTTCCACAATGTTAGCGATATCTCGGTTGAGACCAAAGAAGGAATCGTGCCATCGTTGCTTCATGATCTTCTTGGACATCGGCTCGGATCATTGCGATCTCCATCTCTTTGAAATAATCCTCAACACTCTTGGAACCTTGAGTGAGATTTTGAAGCTTTTGATAGAGTTCCGATGGTAGTAGGAGGAATGAAACGTCGTCTCATCACGGCCTTCATCTCGCCCAAGTGGATATTGGCCGCCCCATTCTTTCTTCGCTCGTAGTGAGTTGATCCCACCATATCATAGCGTAATCGGAGAATTCTATGGCGCCAACTTCACCTTTTGATCTCGGAATAATTATGACAATCAAAACCAATTCGATCTTCTTCTCCTATTCCAAGTAGGCTTCCTGATCGATTTTCCTTGAAAGGATGGAATGGATAGTTTAATGTTTCTTAAGTCGTCATCCATGCGTCTTTGATTCGATTACCTCGGTTCCATTGACCTCTTCGTCCTTCACTTATGTTTGATCCTTGATCACTTTCGCTTCATTCGGATCATATAGGTCGCCTTGATTGATTTCTAATTGGTCTCGCCTTCTTTGCGGCCCTGGGGTGTACGCCTCGTTGATACCCCAATTCAACTCGATCCAATCGTTCGTTAATAGATTCTAACTCACCTCGGATCATGCGTTGGATTTCTCGTAACAAGGCTTGTTGAGCCAAATCCGGCACTCCACCTCCTCCAGGGGCAATGTTTCGGATTGGTTGCCTTCCACCTCCTTCCGCCATATTTCGCTCAGACTTTAAGACATGTAAATAAAAACCTCACAAAGAAAACCTCACAAAATCTCTCACAAGAAGAATAAACACTCCACTCGTGTTTCACTCAATTTCGGCTTTTAACTTGATGTAACTCTCGTGCCTTTTACCACTCACTTTCCTCTCGTGATTTCGTAAGCGGCTCGTAGTGACTTAGTCTTAGTCCAGTGGGTCGGCTTAAAAAGGTTTAACAAAGGATCGATGTTAGGTTATGGGTAGGCTAAAAGAAATAAGAGAGGCTTTTAGGATAAGTGTGGCGTAGAAGAAAAGAAGATGAGTAGAAATAGGTATCGAACTTACAAACTCGAAACACTAAAAATTTTTTTTAATAGAGTGAAATTTCACTAAGAAGGATATAAAAGGGTGTAGAATGTGATTTTGAAAAAAAATTTTGTTGAAGTGTCTCCAGACTCTTTTTTTTTACGGATCTTTCACGTTCTTTTCGTCCGCACCTAGACCGTATGCAAATTTTTTTTTCTTTTCAAATTTTTTTGATTTTTTTTTTCGATTTTGAATTTTTTTTCGAACTCTTTTTTTACGTACCTATTTCAAATTGACTTCGAGTGCTCGTACTTCTCGTTTTTACCAGCTCTGATACCAAATGATACGATCTCGGTTTAATAGTTGAATCCGAGTCGTTAGTTCCCGATCGTAAACGAAGAAGTATGTTTGAATAAATCGATTCAAGAGAAAGTAAAGAGAAATTGGGTTCAAAGAAAGCAAGTCGGATGAACAAAGTTGGTATGGTTTTTGGTTTAGATGAGAAAGAATTGGTTTGAATTTGGTCGAGTTCGGTTTTGGGTTTGTTACGAAATGGTAATGTGATTTGGTTCAAAATGGTAATACGATTTGGTACGAAATGTTAATGGTTCAAAAAGGTCAAGAGTGAACCAACACTAAGGAAGAGTGTTGACCCGAAACTTATAGGACCTAAATGAATTGGAAATGGTTGAAAAGGACCTTGACCCGATACTTAGGAAAGTATGAACCAAAGGTATCAAAGGTGAACACCACACTCGGGTTGGGGAGTGATAAGTTCGGAAAAGACTCGGAAAGACGCCACTAAAAGCTTAGATAAGTCTTACGGGTCTCAAACGAAATTTGAGAGAAAATGCCTCACAAATTTGGCAGCAATTCGCTAATTAAAATGTCAAAAAGTCCCTTACAAAGTGAAAATTCAGCTATTTATAATAATCCACTAGGCTAGCCGAATGGTCACTTAAATTCCTTAAAAATTAAGCAAATGAATTACTTAAATGGGCTAGCTAGATTCGGCTGAACTTGGAGCTCCAATGGTCACCTTCTAGATGGACAATTGAACTTGGAGCTTGAAGGAGTAAATGGCAGCAGCTACATTCGGTTGATGTGCTTAAAGAGCTCATTTAATTGGCATTTATTGCTGAAAAATTACCAGCAATTAAGAAGATGTTGAGTAGTCACTTTGAGTGTGAAAACCAAGTTTTGAAGAGTCTTTGAATGTGAACACCTTGATCCGAACAGCCATGATGTATTCAACGAAAGTGTAAGTAATAAATTCGGCTGAATGGTCACTTAGGAGACTTCAAACAGCAGCCAACTTCATTCTCCCATTCATGCATGTGCCGTCCCTTCATGTACCCTCTTTAATACCTTTCATGCTCCAAAAACGTTCATGGATGATGTACCGCAGCAACATTCATCAAATAATTCAAATTCATGTTTAGACACATTAAATTAACACTAAATGTCTGCGCATTAAATTCGGCACCTTAGGACATAATTAGAACAAGTAATAAAGTCAACATATTAAAAACAAGCTTAAAAACATATTTATAAGTCAGTATAAATTAAGACAAAATTAATAACATGTCATAATAACTAAAATATCATGCATAATTAAGTTTGACCAGATTTAAGACCAATTTAATAACGAAAATTAATTAAGCTTGTAAATAACTAATTTAACTAACTCAATTAATTATTTCACTACTATATTATTGACTAAGTTATTTTGAGCTAATTTTGAGTGGTTCAATTTAATGAGTGAAGTGGAGCTTAATTCAGCTCGTAACAAAGTGCAAGGAAGGCTCATCGAGTTTGTCCAAGCTTCATCAATGCGTCCAACCAAAGTCTCGCCCCAAACTTGATCTACTAAGGCCGAAACAGCCTCCTTGAATTGTTTAGCTCGTGATCGGGTGATTGGACCTTGAGGCAGCTCCAAAGGCTCCTTGCTCGAGCTAGGTTGGACTTGAGGCGTGGCTGTATCACTTACCTTTGCTCATGTTGCCCATAGGTTTGTTTGCTTTGGCAGGCACCATTGGCTCTTTGGCACGACTTGGTGGATTAGTTTTACTCGAACTTTGCCCCCATCTAGTTGCGCTTGGGGTAGGATAGCTTCGAGCGGTACCTTTTCATTTAAGTTGCTTCTCTACCTTGATGGCCATATGTACCATGTCCACGACCTCGATGTAATGTTGTAATTCCACAACGTTGGCGATATCTCGATTGAGACCAGCAAGGAAACGCGCCATCGTTGCTTCACGATCTTCTTGGGCATCGGCACGGATCATTGCAATCTCCATCTCTTTGAAATAATCCTCAACACTCCTTGAACCTTGAGTGAGATTTTGAAGTTTTTGATAGAGTTCCCAATGGTGATAGGAGGGAATGAATCGGCGTCGCATCACAGCCTTCATCTCGGCCCAAGTGGATATTGGCCGTTCCCCATTCCTTCTTCGACTCGTTGTGAGTTGATCCCACCAAATCATGGCATAATCGGAGAACTCTATAGCCGCCAACTTCACCTTCTTGATCTCGGAATAATTGTGACAATCAAAGACCAATTCAATCTTCTTCTCCCATTCCAAGTAGGCTTCCGGATCAGATTTTCCTTGAAAAGATGGAATGGATAATTTAATGTTCTTCAAATCGTCATCCACTCGACCTCGAACCCGATTATTTCGATTCCTTGGACCTCTTCGCCCTTCACTTCGGTTTGATCCTTGATCACTTTCAATGTCAGTTGGATCATAGAGGTCTTCTTGATTGATTCCCGGTTGGCCTCGTTCTCTTTGTGGCCCTTGGGGTGTACGTTCCCGTTGAGTCCTTTCTTCAACTCGTTCCAAACGCTCGTTGAATGATTCCATCTCTTCACGAAGCATGCGTCGAAATTCTCGCATCATGGCTTGTTAAGCCAAATCCGGCACTCCACCTCCTCCAGGTGCAACGTTTCGGATTGGTTGTCTTCCACCTCCTTCCGCCATATTTTGTTTAGGACTTTGAGACATGAAAAAAATAAAACCTCACAACAAAAACCTCACGAATCTCTCAAAAAGAAAAGATGGTGTCACTCACACTAGTGTTTGCACTCGTTTAGGCTTTTAACTTGATGTAACTCTCGTGCCTTTTTCCACTCAATTTCCTCTTGTGATTTCGTAGGAGACTCGATATGACAATATCTTAGTCCAAATGATACGACCTCGGTTTAGTAGTTGAACCCGAGTCATTTAGTTCCCGATCGTAAACGAAGAAGTATAATATAATAGAAGAAGAGAAAGTATAATTGAATTCAAAGAAATCAAGTAGGTTTGATCAAAGATGGATGTGGATTTGGTTTAAAGTAAAAATGGTATGACTAAGAATGGTTGAGTTCGGTTTAGGATTAATTAAGAAATGGATTTGGTTTTGGTACGAATTGGAATTGGGAAATGGTTTGGGTGATACGACCCTCGCCAAGGACGCCCTTGATTTCAGCTTGAATTCAGCTCCTCAAGCTCCATTTAGCTTGGTTCAACTCACCAAATTTTATTTTAGCTCACATGAGCTTAATTCAGCTCGTTTGAGCTTGGTTTAAATTCAACTCAGCTCATTATTAGCTCTTTAGCTAAATTAATTTTATTTTCTGGAATAAATTAATTATTTAAGTTAATTAGTTAATTTAGTTACGACTCTTAATTACTTGTCACTTATTACATGTTATAATTATGTTGTGTTAGCCGAATTTAATTAGGTGGTGGATTATATTTAATTTGTCTTAATACCATTTAGTTCAGCCAAATATACATTTGCACTTAATTTAGTTCATGTTTTTTTGTAGGATGGTGAATGCATGAAGGAGCATTAAAGTCCAAGTGCATGAATGGTTCAAATAGTATGGGAGTATACATGAATGGTGAATACATGAATGGTTGGATTCATGGATATGGCTCATTTTATGATAATTCAAGGTGTTTATTCAGCCAAGAAGAGCAACTAAATTCATTCTCCAAAAGTCGGCCGATGCACTTCCCAAAACAAAGACCTATGCGTTCACATTTGGAGTTCACACCAAGGACCATTTGGCTGATCATTGTTCACACTTCCAAAGACTTTTCCAACTCCTTTTCACACCTTCAAGGCTGTTCACGTTCACCTTTAATGTTGGTATCTTTTCACCAAGAATTACATTTTAATGAGCTCATTTAAGCTCAATTGGTTGAACCTAGTCTGCCATTTCTCCAAGTGCATTTGCTCTTCTAGAAATCGTCCTTGAGCTTCAAATTCAGCTGAATTTAGCTCCAGCAATTTAGTTTTATTTCCAAAAATTTCTAGCATTTTCTAGCCTAATTAATTACTTAGACATTAAGTCTTTGTTTTGGCCATTCGGCTACCTAGTGAACACTATAAATAGTTGTTCATTTTCATTGTAAAAGGACTTTTGACTTTTGATCATTTGAATGAACTTTGTTCAAAGAGTGAGTTTTCTCCTTTCTAAATTGCATTTAGTTTCGATCGACTTATCTAGCGTGCTAGTGGCGTCTATCGTTCTCTTTGAACTTATCACCTTGCTTTGGTGTGGCGCTCAACCCTTCTACAATTCCGTAATCCAACCTTGAACCGAATAGAAATCGGGTGACACTTTTTAGTGTTGAATCGCTTACGTGTTTAAGCTCATTTATCCATTCCACCGAATATCCTAGATTTTACCCAACTATAATATCTTTTTACAAAACCGAGCCTTCTTTTATCCAACTTCCATTTTTCTTATTTTTATCATTAAGTTGAACCTACTACCCCTTATAAATTTACCATCTCCTTAGCCAACCTTTTAAAACCATTTGAAAGCTTCTGCATCTTTAGCCTTATTTCATCCTATTTCCGATAACTCAACTATTCCTTGTTGACGATCGGGAAATTACATGAAACGACTCGATTAACCCCGGCCGAATTGCATCATTTGGTATTAGAGCTTGCAAAACGAGGAGCACCGATGTTCGTAGCTATCTCGAAAGATAGGTTGGTAAAAAAAAGTCAAAAAAATAAAAAAAAATCTCGAGTTGAATTTTATTTTATTTTCTCTTTTCTTTATTGTATTTGGCTTACTATTGTATTGGATTAAAAAAGAAAGAAAATTCAAAAAATTCAAAAAAAAAGTGAAAAAAAATCGAGCAAAAAAAAGAGAGAGAAAGAAAAAAATTGAAAAAAAAGAGAAGAGGATTTCGTGAATTTTAAAGATATTTTGGTATTATTCAATTGTATTTGAAGTGAAAAAAAATCGAAGTATAAAAAAAAGAAGTGAAAAGTCTTGTGAGTTTTATTTTGTTATTATTTCTTGTTACTTCCGAGCATCCATTCCTTTTACCCCCCAAAAAAAACGCCACACATACTTTGATTTTTTATTTTTCCTTGTTTCAGCCTACCCTATACACCCTAACGTTATCCTTTGCACCCATTTGAAGCTGACCCTCTAAGCCGCAATAAGTCTTCTTGAAACAAAATACGAATTCACGAGAGTGAGACGAGTGGAAAAAGGCACGAGTGGTGAGTACATTAGAGCGAGCAAAAGCCATTAAACGAGCGTAAACACGAGTGGTGTGCTATCCAATTTTCTTTGCGAGTGAAACTTGAGATTTTTGTGGTGAGGTATTTAATTTTTGTTTTAATCATTTTTTTAGTAATTAAATCATGTCTCAAGAAGAATTCTCTACCGATGAATTTCAATACTTGGTGAACGAGATGGGCCGAATTTTGGAGGAAGAACTAAGCCCATTAAAAAGACGTTTGAACCGAGTGGAGGAAAAGTCCCAACGGAAACAAAATCCTCCAAGTCGAGAAACGGAGTCGAGATCATCACGGCAATACGCGTCCAAAGACTACTCACTAAGAGATTCTTATCGGGATTTCTATTCAACGAGGAACTCAAGACGAAGCAAAGCAAGTTTTGAGTTTGAAGCTTTTCAAGGTGACGAACTAGGAATCACAAGTAGTCCTTCATATGCACCAAGGTATTCGTCCGCCAAGAATCAATCTCGAAGAGGTGATCATTTTTTGTATGAAAGTCGTTCTAATTATACCCAACGAGAGTCATTTTGTGCTGATTCATTTGCAACATCTCCATCCTATAATGAAAGAGCTAGGCCAAAAGAAAAAGAAATAAGAAGAAAAGAAAAATAAGAAATGTTGATGAGAGAAAATGAGCATATATGGAATGAAATCGAGAGACGAAAAAAAGAAATGAAAGAAAAGGAACAAGAAATCAAAAAAGTGAGAGAAAAAGAAAATGAAGAGAAAGAATTCGAAAAAGAAATTGAGATTGAACAAGAGTGCAAGTGAGAAAGAGAAATCGAAAGAAAAGAAGAAAAGATTGAAAAAGAAAAAGAAATCCAAAAAGAGAGTGAGGTCGAAAATAAAATTGAAAATGAGAGAGGAAATGAAAAGAGAAAAAAAGAAGTTGAGATTAGAAAAGAAACGAGAGAAAAATAGATAAACAAACCAGAAAAAGTGAGGAGCATTTCAACTAATCCATATGAAACTTGTTCTTGTTCTGTTTCTTCTTTCCAGGTGCCCGAGATATCAAACGATAATTTTCAACTTCACTACCTTTTCGATGAAAGACATTTTCATATGGTCAGTATAGGTAAGGTTGAAGATGAAAACGTGCCCCAAGAGTTCAAAGGTAAGCGAGGTGAGGAAATGTTAACGATCGAGTCACGACCACCAGGTTTGAAAATTGTTGAAATACTTTTTAGTGACTTAATTTCTAAACGCTCTCCTTATTTTGGTATGATTAATTGCTACTCCCTAAATGTGGTTGATTTTTGTTCCAATCAACAAACCAAAGATTTAATTTTGCGTGATGACGGTTTTTCACGAAAGGCGATTAAATTTTTCATTTGTGACAATTTTGTGCATCAATTAACGCTTTGTGGAAAATCCATGAATTTGTGCAAGTATGAATTGATGAATGTAAAAAGTTTTAACTGTTTGTCTCTGTGTATGCAAAAATCCCATTGGTTTAACATGTTTGGTTTAATGAAATTTTTGCTACATTTTGGCATGAATACTCAAAATCAAGTTTTTAAACCCGGAATCTATTTTGGTTCATTTTATGGGAAAGTCAAGCTTCATCAATTTTGTGTGAACAATTTCTATTGTTTTGATAATTGGGAGTTGAATAAGGAACTGAGGTATGAAAATTTTGATTTCAATTTAAATTCATTCCTTAATCCATTTTTGTGGTTGTATTTGAAGTTTGTATTTCATTTCGTTAAGGTTAATTCAGCCACAGAGATTTGATTAGACTACATTTCCGAGGAGAGAAGATTTATGATGATCGACAAAGGTAAAAATGATCCTTGCTTTTCCATCCTCGAGGTAAACAAGGTATGACTTACGAGAACTTTAAAATTTCTCCCCTATTCGGTTGGTAATAAACTTTTGTTGAAGAATTGGTTGTCGCAAGGTATTTAAATTGTGATGTGTTTAACTGTTCAAATTTTATTTAAAATGAATCATCTGTTTTGCTTGATGTCGATGATGCGATTTTGGAAGAACCAATCGTTCAATTTCCATTGCAAGGTTTTCTGTGCATTCATCTGCTTGTGATAAAATTGGTGTTCAATAAGTTGTGGTGAGGAGTTTATTTGCTTGATCGATGAACGGATTAAGTTGATTATGTCCACATGTCTCTTGAAATTTTTTGGTAAGATTCTCCTTGATGACAATTTGTTGAAAAGGTGAAAGATCAATGGCCACTGTTAAGCTTAACTATGCAAGATTTAAGCCGATTAAGTGGTAAAATCATAACTTGCAAAAAGCTTTGTTCAATCGATTGTGGGTATGAAATTTGGAAAATACCTTCTTACAAGGATTATGAATGTTCTACCCAAATGGTACTTGGGCCACATATTTGCTCAAATGAATTCTTGATGATTTGTGATTACTCATTTAAAATAATTCCTTCGTTTGATGAGACTTTGTATGGTGAAGATGTAACAAAACAGTTTGGTAGTTTGTTTTATTTGTGTTCGATTCCGTTTGATCGAGGAAAGATGAGTAAGCAGAGCTATGATCGAGTGAACCAACGGCTCGACTTGAGGACAAGTCGCTCAAAAGAAGGGGGAATGATACGACCCTAGCCAAGGATGCCCTTGATTTCAGCTTGAATTCAGCTCTTCAAGCTCCATTTAGCTTGGTTCAGCTCACCGAATTTTATTTTAGCTCACATGAGCTTAATTCAGCTCGTTTGAGCTTGGTTTAAATTCAATTCAGCTCATTATTAGCTCTTTAGCTAAATTAATTTTATTTGCTGGAATAAATTAATTATTTAAGTTAATTAGTTAATTTAGTTACAACTCTTAATTACTTGTCCTCTTATTACATGTTATAATTATGTTGTGTTAGCCGAATTTAATTAGGTGGCTGGATTATATTTAATTTGTCTTAATACCATTTAGTTCAGCCAAATATACATTTGCACTTAATTTAGTTCATGTTTTTTTTGTAGGATGGCTGAATGCATGAAGGAGCATTAAAGTCCAAGTGCATGAATGGTTCAAATAGTATGGGAGTATACATGAATGGCTGAATACATGAATGGTTGGATTCATGGATATGGCTCATTTTATGATAATTCAAGGTGTTTATTCAGCCAAGAAGAGCAACTAAATTCATTCTCCAAAAGCTGGCCGATGCACTTCCCAAAACAGCACCTATGCGTTCACATTTGGAGTTCACACCAAGGACCATTTGGCTGATCATTGTTCACACTTCCAAAGACTTTTCCAACTCCTTTTTCACACCTTCAAGGCTGTTCACGTTCACCTTTAATGCTGGAATCTTTTCAGCCAAGAATTACATTTTAATGAGCTCATTTAAGCTCAATTGGCTGAACCTAGCTGCTGCCATTTCTCCAAGTGCATTTGCTCTTCTAGAAATCGTCCCTTGAGCTTCAAATTCAGCTGAATTTAGCTCCAGCAATTTAGTTTTATTTCCAAAATTTTCTAGCATTTTCTAGCCTAATTAATTACTTAGACATTAAGTCTTTGTTTTGGCCATTCGGCTACCTAGCTGAACACTATAAATAGTTGTTCATTTTCATTGTAAAAGGACTTTTGACTTTTTATCATTTGAATGAACTTTGTTCAAAGAGTGAGTTTTCTCCTTTCTAAATTCGTACGAGTTTCGATCTGACTTATCTAGCGTGCTAGTGGCGTCTATCGTTCTCTTTTGAACTTATCACCTTGCTTTGGTGTGGCGTTCAACCCTTCTACAATTCCGTAATCCAACCTTGAACCGAATAGAAATCGGGGTGACACTTTTTAGTGTTGAATCGTTTCTGGTGTTTAAGCTCATTTATCCATTCCACCGAATATCCTAGATTTTACCCAACTATAATATCTTTTTACAAAACCGAGCCTTCATTTATCCAACTTCCATTTTTCTTATTTTTATCATTAAGTCGAACCTACTACCCCTTATAAATTTACCATCTCCTTAGCCAACCTTTTAAAACCATTTGAAAGCTTCCGCATCTTTAGCCTTATTTCATCCTATTTCCGATAACTCAACTATTCCTCGTCGACGATCGGGAAATTACGTGAAACGACTCGATTAACCCGGGCCGAACCGCATCATTGGGTTTGGTACAAAATGGTAATGTAATTTGGTACGAAATGGAAATGTAATTTGGTACGAAATGGAAATGTAATTTGGTACGAAATGGAAATGGAATTTGGTTCGAAATGGAAATGGTTCAAAAAGGTGAAGAGTGAACCAACACTAAAGGAGAGTGTTGAGCCGAAACTTATAGGACCTAAATGAGTTAAAATGGTTGATAGGGACCTTGACACGATACTTAGGAAAGTATGAACCAAAGGTATCAAAGGTGAACGCCACACTCGGGTTTAGGGAGTGATAAGTTCGAAAGAAAGACTCGGAAAGACGCCACTAGAAGCTAGATAAGTCTTACGGGTCTCGAACGAAATTTGAGAGAAAATGCCTCACAAATTTGGCAGCAATTCGTTACTTAAAATGTCAAAAAGTCCTTTACAAAGTAAAATTCAGCTATTTATAATAATCTCCTATGCTAGCCGAATGGTCTCTTACAATCCTTAAAGAGTAAGCAAATGAACCACTTAAATGTGCTATCTAGGTTCGGCTGAACTTGACAAGCTTCTAGAACTCTCATTGAACCTTGGTCACTTTGAATGGTGCATGAAGGAGTTAGGTTCGGCCAAGGTACATAAATGAGCTCATTTAAGTTGTATCTTTTGCTGAAAAGTGACCAGCCATTAAGAGGGATTTGAATGGCCAAATGAAGTGTGAACACTCGGTTCCAAAGATGATACGATCTCGGTTTAGAAGTTGAATCCGATTCGTTTAGTTCCCGATCGTAAACGAAGAAGTATGTTTGAATAAATCGATTCAAGAGAAAGTAAAGAGAAATTGGGTTCAAAGAAAGCAAGTCGGATGAACAAAGTTGGTATGGTTTTTGGTTTAGATGAGAAAGAATTGGTTTGAATTTGGTCGAGTTCGGTTTTGGGTTTGTTACGAAATGGTAATGTGATTTGGTTCAAAATGGTAATACGATTTGGTACGAATTGGTAAGGTGATTTGGTTCGAAATGGTAATACGATTTGGTACAAAATGTTAATGGTTCAAAAAGGTCAAGAGTGAACCAACACTAAAGAAGAGTGTTGACCCGAAACTTATAGGACCTAAATGAATTGGAAATGGTTGAAAAGGACCTTGACCCGATACTTAGGAAAGTATGAACCAAAGGTATCAAAGGTGAACGCCACACTCGGGTTTAAGGAGTGATAAGTTCGGAAAAGACTCGGAAAGACGCCACTAAAAGCTTAGATAAGTCTTACGGGTCTCGAACGAAATTTGAGAGAAAATGCCTCACAAATTTGGCAGCAATTCGCTAATTAAAATGTCAAAAGTCCCTTACAAAGTAAAAATTCAGCTATTTATAATAATCCACTAGGCTAGCCGAATGGTCACTTAAATTCCTTAAAAATTAAGCAAATGAATTACTTAAATGGGCTAGCTAGATTCTATTGAACTTGGAGCTCCAATGGTCACCTTCTAGATGGACAATTGAACTTGGAGCTTGAGGGAGAAAATGGCAGCAGCTACATTCGGTTGATGTGCTTAAAGGAGCTCATTTAATTGGCAACTATTGCTGAAAAATTACCAGCAATTAAGAAGATGTTGAGTAGTCACTTTGAGTGTGAAAACCAAGTTTTGAAGAGTCTTTGAATGTGAACACCTTGATCCGAACAGCCATGATGTATTCAACGTGTAAGCAATAAATTAATGAATGGTCACTTAGGAGACTTCAAACAGCAGCCAACTTCATTCTCCCATTCATGCATGTGCCGTCCCCTTCATGTACCCTCTTTTAATACCTTTCATGCTCCAAAAACGTTCATGGATGATGTACCTGCAGCAACATTCATCAAATAATTCAAATTCATGTTTAGACACATTAAATTAACACTAAAATGCTGCGCATTAAATTCGGCAGCCTTAGGACATAATTAAAACAAGTAATAAAGTTAACATATTAAAACAAGCTTAAAAACATATTTATAAGCTGTATAAATTAAGACAAAATTAATAACATGTCATAATAACTAAAATATCATGCATAATTAAGTTTGACCAGATTTAAGACCAATTTAATAACGAAAATTAATTAAGCTTGTAAATAACTAATTTAACTAACTCAATTAATTATTTCAGCTACTATATTATTGGCTAAGTTATTTTGAGCTAATTTTGAGCTGGTTCAATTTAATGAGTGAAGTGGAGCTTAATTCAGCTCGTAACAAAGTGCAAGGAAGGCTCATCGAGTTTGTCCAAGCTTCATCAATGCGTCTAACCAAATTCTCGCCCCAAACTTGATCTACTAAGGCCGAAACAGCCTCCTTGAATTGTTTAGCTCGTGATCGGGTGATTGGACCTTGAGGCAGCTCCAAAGGCTCCTTGCTCGAGCTAGGTTGGACTTGAGGCGTGGCTGTATCATCCTCCCCCTCTTCAAAGCGATTTGCCCTCAAATCGGAATCTGCATCAAAAGGGGATAAGTCAGAGACATTAAAACTTGCACTTATGTTATACTCACCTGGTAGATCAAGTCGATAAGAATTCTCGTTGATTCGTTCCAAGACTTGAAAAGGGCCATCACCACACGGTAGTAGCTTTGACCTTCGTTGGGCGGGAAAACGTTCCTTTCTCATGTGAACCCAAACCCAATCACTAGGTTCGAAGATAATTCTTTTACGACCCTTGTTCGCTTTCCT
This sequence comes from Gossypium raimondii, assembly GCF_025698545.1. Classification (NCBI taxonomy): domain Eukaryota; kingdom Viridiplantae; phylum Streptophyta; class Magnoliopsida; order Malvales; family Malvaceae; genus Gossypium; species Gossypium raimondii. The sequence continues at coordinate 15,245,420 of NC_068571.1, forward strand.
AGCATAACTTTTGGTTCTTGCTTCAATGTTGGCTCGAACTTTCCGATGTAACTCCTTTACATACTCGGCCTTCTTTTTAGCATCTGCATGAATAAGTTGATCGTTAGGTAAAGATACTAAATCTAAAGGAGTTAACGGATTAAATCCATAAATAATTTCAAAAGGAGAGTGTTTGGTTGCCGAGTGAATGGATCGATTATACGCAAATTCTATATGCGGCAAACACTCCTCCCACGACTTAAGATTGTTCCGTATGATGGCTCGTAACAAAGTTGATAGCACTCGGTTGACCACTTCCGTTTGTCCATCTGTTTGGGGGTGGCAAGTGGTTGAAAACAACAACTTAGTTTCGAGCTTTCCCCAAAGCGATCTCCAAAAATGGCTCAAAAACTTCGAATCTCGATCAGAAACAATCGTCCTCGGGATGCCATGCAAACGAACAATTTCCTTAAAGAAAAGATTAGCAATGTGAATGGCATCATCAGTTTTTGAACAAGAAATAAAATGAGACATTTTGGAAAAGCGATCAACAACAACAAAATAGAGTCCTTCCCGTTTTAGTCCTAGGCAATCCAAGGACAAAATCCATGGAAATGTCCTCCCAAGGTGCGTCGGGTATAGGGAGCGGCGATACAACCCGTCTTGACTTAATCTTGGATTTGGCCTTCTTGCACGTCACACATCGCACACACACTCGTTCAACGTCCTTTTCATTTTCACCAACAAAATGCTCTTGGAGGGTTGCTAAGGTTTTCCAACGCCAAAATGGCCCATAAGGCCTCCGCTATCGCCTCATGTACTAATAGGTCTCAGATGGAACTCCATGGCACACATAATTTTCCTTCTCTAAAAGGAATCCGTCGCTCCTATAAAACTTATCAATAGCAACACTTTCACAAGCAACAAATATTTCTCCAAAATCATCATCAGCAGGATATAAATCTTTTAACAATGCAAAACCAAGCAGTTTAGAGTCCAAATACGACAAAAGGGTATACCTTCTTCAAAGAGCATCAGCTACGATATTTTCCTTACCCTTTTTATACTTAATGACATAGGGAAATGACTCCAAATACTCTACCCACTTAGCATGGCGTTTGTTTAATTTGTGTTGTCCTTTAATGTGCTTTAACGCTTTATGATCCGAATGGATCACGAACTCCTTCGGCCACAAATAGTGTTGCCAAGTCTCGAGAGAGTGGATAAGTGCATACATCTCCTTGTCATAAACGGGGTAGTTTAGCACGGCACCATTCAACTTTTCACTAAAGTAAGCGATCGGCCTCCCGTCTTGAGTTAACACGGCACCTATTCCAACACCTGAGGCATCACACTCAATTTCAAATGTTTTAGAAAAATCAGGCAATGCTAACAACGGAGCTTTAGTAAGACAATCTTTAATAATATTAAAAGAATTTTCTTGCTCTTCGCCCCAATGAAAAGTCAAATTCTTCTTGATAGTGCTTGTCAACGGTGCAGCCAACGTGCTAAAGTTGGGTACAAATCGCCTATAGAAACTTGCTAGGCCATGGAAGCTTCGCACTTGGCTTATGCTCGTCGGTCTCGGCCATTCTTGAATTGCCTTAATCTTTTCGCTATCTACTTCGAGGCCCTCCGAGCTAACCACGAAACCTAAAAAGATAACTTTGTCAGAACAAAATGTACACTTTTTAAGATTAGCATACAAAGTCTCTTTTCTAAGAACTTCCAAAACAGCTCGCAAATGAATTACATGCTCATCCATCGATTTGCTATAAATGAGGATATCATCGAAATACACAACGCAAAACTTACCAATGAAATTTCGTAAAACATAGTTCATAAGTCTCATAAAAGTGCTAGGGGCGTTGGTTAAGCCGAATGGCATTACCAACCATTCATGCAAACCATGTTTCGTTTTAAAAGCGGTTTTCCACTCGTCTCCTTCGCGCATTTGAATCTGATGGTATCCGCTTTTGAGATCAATTTTTGAGAATAACTTGGCACCACTTAACTCATCGAGCATATCATCTAAACGCGGTATGGGATGCCTATACTTGATGGTGATTTTATTTACGGCACGGCAATCGACACACATGCGCCATGTTTCGTCCTTCTTTGGTACCAACAAAACCGGTACAGCGCATGGGCTAAGGCTCTCTCGAATATAGCCCTTTTCCATGAGTTCGTTGATTTGACGTTGAAGCTCTTTGGTTTCTTCGGGATTGGTTCGGTATGCTGGTCGATTAGGAATAACAGCTCCAGGCACAAAATCGATTTGGTGCTCAATCCCACGAAGTGGTGGCAAACCACTTGGCACTTCATCCGGAAAAACGTCTTTGAAATCCTGCAAGAGAGACAAAACAGAAGAAGGGGGATCTCCGGATAAGTCGTTAGTATTAAACAAATTTTCCTTATACATAAGTACAAGGATCGGTTGTCTTGCCAAAAACGCTTTTCGAACATCACTTGCTTTTGCAAAGACATTCAATTTTTCAATCACTTTTTCTTTTTCATCTTTTGCTTTTCTCATTTTTTTTTCATTCTCTTTTTTTGAATTTTCTTTCTTTTTTTCATTTTTCTTTTCTTTTGTATTTTCGCTCTTTTCTTTTTCTCTCATTTGATCTACAGAATTTTTTAACTTAAGTTGATCCTCATAAACTTGCTTTGGCATCAATGGTGCTAAGGTTACATTTCTCCCCAGATGCTTGAAAGAATATCGATTTGAGTAACCATCGTGCATAACTCGACGATCGAATTGCCCTGGACGGCCCAATAACAAGTGACCCGCGTGCATTGGAACGACATCGCATAGCACTTCATCGGAATATTTCCCAATGGAAAAGGAGACTAGAACTTGCTTTGTCACTTTTAACTCTCCTCCATCATTGAGCCATTGAAGTTTGTACGGAGTTGGATGCTTGGTGGTCGGTAGATTTAATTTTTCCACCATGAGAGTGCTCGCTACGTTCGTACAACTTCCTCCATCGATGATGACACTACATAGCTTTCCTTGTACTTGACAACGAGTATGGAAGATGTTCTCTCGTTGTTGTTCATCGTCGATGCTTTGGATACTTAGGCTCCTTTTGACAACTAAGAGTTCCCCATCAAGGGCGTGCTCCACTTCTTCTTCATTGTCAGAGACGGTTTCAGGCTCATCTTCAAGCTCTTCTTCCTCCGATTCGATTTCTCCATTTGCTCGAACCACCATGACGTTGCGGTTGGGACATTGACTCGCAATATGGCCCCTTCCAAGGCACTTAAAACACTTAATATCCCTTGAACGATTAGCAAATGAATCGGTGGCCTTACCTTTGCTCGTGTCGCCCATGGGTTTGTTTGCTTTGGCAGGCACCATTGGCTCTTTGGCACGACTTGGTGGATTATTCTTACTCATGCTTTGCCCCCATCTCGTTGTGCTCGTAGTGGGATAACTTCGCGTGGTACTCTTTCGCTTGAGTTGCTTCTCCACCTTAATGGCCATATGTACCATGTCCACGATCTCTACGTAATGTTGCAATTCCACAACGTTGGCAATGTCGCGATTGAGACCAGCAAGGAAACGCGCCATCGTTGCTTCACGATCTTCTTGGACGTCAGCACGGATCATTGCGATTTCCATCTCTTTGAAATAATCCTCAACACTCCTTGAACCTTGAGTGAGGTTTTGAAGCTTTTGATAGAGCTCCCGATGGTAATAAGAGGGAATAAAATGACGTCGCATCACGGCCTTCATCTCGGCCCAAGTGGATATTGGCCGTTCTCCATTCCTTCTTCGGCTCGTAGTGAGTTGATCCCACCATATCATAGCATAATCAGAAAACTCTATAGCAGCCAACTTAACCTTTTTTATCTCAGAATAATTATGACAATCGAAAACCAATTCGATCTTCTTCTCCCATTCCAAGTAGGCTTCCGGATCAGATTTTCCTTGAAAGGATGGAATGGATAGTTTAATGTTCCTTAAGTCGTCATCCATGTGTCTTTGATTCCGATTACCTCGGTTCCTTTGACCTCTTCGTCCTTCACTTATGTTTGATCCTTGATCACTTTCGGCTTTATTCGGATCATATAGGTCGTCTTGATTGATTTCCAATTGGTCTCGCCCTCTTTGCGGCCCTTGGGGTGTACGCTCTCGTTGATTCCCCAATTCAACTCGATCCAATCGTTCATTAACAGATTCTAACTCACCTCGGATCATGCGTTGGATTTCTCGTAACAAGGCTTGTTGAGCCAAATCCGGCACTCCACCTCCTCCAGGCGCAATGTTTCGGATTGGTTGCCTTCCACCTCCTTCCGCCATATTTCGTTTAGACTTTGAGACATGTAAATAAAAACCTCACAGCAAAAACCTCACAAAATCTCTCATAAGAAGAATAAACACTCCACTCGTGTTTCACTCAATTTCGCTTTTAACTTGATGTAACTCGGTGCCTTTTACCACTCACTTTCCTCTCGTGATTTCGTAGCGACTCGTAGTGACTTAGTCTTAGTCCGATGGGTTGGCTTCAAAAGGTTTAACAAAGGATCGATGTTAGGTTATGGGTAGGCTAAAAGAAATAAGAAAGGCTTTTAGGATAAGTGTGGCGTAGAAGAAAAGAAGATGAGTAGAAATAGGTATCGAACTTACAAACTCGAAACACTAAAATTTTTTTTAATAGAGTGAAATTTCACTAAGAAGGATATAAAAGGGTGTAGAATGTGATTTTGGAAAAATTTTTGTTGAAGTGTCTCCAGACTCTTTTTTTTTTTTACGGATCTTTCACGTTCTTTTCATCTGCACCTAGACCGTATGCAATTTTTTTTTCTTTTCAATTTTTTTGATTTTTTTATCGATTTTGAATTTTTTTTTGAACTCTCTTTTTTTTCTTTACGTACCTATTTCAAATTGACTTCGAGTGCTCGTACTTCTCATTTTTACCAGCTCTGATACCAAATGATACGATCTCGGTTTAGAAGTTGAATCCGATTCGTTTAGTTCCCGATCGTAAACGAAGAAGTATGTTTGAATAAATCGATTCAAGAGAAAGTAAAGAGAAATTGGGTTCAAAGAAAGCAAGTCGGATGAACAAAGTTGGTATGGTTTTTGGTTTAGATGAGAAAGAATTGGTTTGAATTTGGTCGAGTTCAGTTTTGGGTTTGTTACGAAATGGTAATGTGATTTGGTTGAAAATGGTAATACGATTTGGTACGAATTGGTAAGGTGATTTGGTTCGAAATGGTAATACGATTTGGTACGAAATGTTAATGGTTCAAAAAGGTCAAGAGTGAACCAACACTAAAGAAGAGTGTTGACCCGAAACTTATAGGACCTAAATGAATTGGAAATGGTTGAAAAGGACCTTGACCCGATACTTAGGAAAGTATGAACCAAAGGTATCAAAGGTGAACGCCACACTCGGGTTTAAGGAGTGATAAGTTCGGAAAAGACTCGGAAAGACGCCACTAAAAGCTTAGATAAGTCTTACGGGTCTCGAACGAAATTTGAGAGAAAATGCCTCACAAATTTGGCAGCAATTCGCTAATTAAAATGTCAAAAGTCCCTTACAAAGTGAAAATTCAGCTATTTATAATAATCCACTAGGCTAGCCGAATGGTCACTTAAATTCCTTAAAAATTAAGCAAATGAATTACTTAAATGGGCTAGCTAGATTCGGCTGAACTTGGAGCTCCAATGGTCACCTTCTAGATGGACAATTGAACTTGGAGCTTGAGGGAGTAAATGGCAGCAGCTACATTCGGTTGATGTGCTTAAAGGAGCTCATTTAATTGGCAACTATTGCTGAAAAATTACCAGCAATTAAGAAGATGTTGAGTAGTCACTTTGAGTGTGAAAACCAAGTTTTGAAGAGTCTTTGAATGTGAACACCTTGATCCGAACAACCATGATGTATTCAACGTGTGTAAGCAATAAATTCATTGAATGGTCACTTAGGAGACTTCAAACAGCAGCCAACTTCATTCTCCCATTCATGCATGTGTCGTCCCTTCATGTACCCTCTTTAATACCTTTCATGCTCCAAAAACGTTCATGGATGATGTACCTGCAGCAACATTCATCAAATAATTCAAATTCATGTTTAGACACATTAAATTAACACTAAAATGCTGCACATTAAATTCGGCAGCCTTAGGACATAATTAAAACAAGTAATAAAGTTAACATATTAAAAACAAGCTTAAAAACATATTTATAAGCTGTATAAATTAAGACAAAATTAATAACATGTCATAATAACTAAAATATCATGCATAATTAAGTTTGACCAGATTTAAGACCAATTTAATAACGAAAATTAATTAAGCTTGTAAATAACTAATTTAACTAACTCAATTAATTATTTCAGCTACTATATTATTGACTAAGTTATTTTGAGCTAATTTTGAGCTGGTTCGAATTTAATGAGCTGAAGTGGAGCTTAATTCAGCTCGTAACAAAGTGCAAGGAAGGCTCATCGAGTTTGTCCAAGCTTCATCAATGCGTCCAACCAAAGTCTCGCCCCAAACTTGATCTACTAAGGCCGAAACAGCCTCCTTGAATTGTTTAGCTCGTGATCGGGTGATTGGACCTTGAGGCAGCTCCAAAGGCTCCTTGCTCGAGCTAGGTTGGACTTGAGGCGTGGCTGTATCAAAAGAGTCCTTATGTGTGAACATTCCAAACCGAAAAGCCAAGAGTGTGAACTTCATGTGTGAACGGCATTATGCTGGTTCTTGAATCATTTAAAATCAGCTGAACATTCTTCATGCATGTATCGCCACATTCATTGAACCTATGGTGCATGCACCTAGCTTAAATGCTTCCATCCACATTCGGCCAACCTACACAACATGAACAAATGAATTTAGTTAATCATTATTCAGCTGAATCATATTAAAAACATAATTTAGACAACATTAATCCATATAATTAAAACAAGACACAATTAATTAAACTAAGTCTAATTAATTCGGTTTGGACAAGACACATTAAAACATGTATTAAGACATATTTATAAGCTGTAGGAAATTAATTTGACTTAATAACATGTAAGAAAAACACAATTAATCATGCATAATTAAATCCGACCAGATTTGAGACTAATTAAATAGCAAAAATTAATTGAGCTGAATTTGTAAGTATTTGAGCTAAATTGAGCTGATTTGAACTCATTGAGCTAAATTGGAAATTAATTCAGCTCGTAGTAAAGTGCATGGAGTGTTCTTCGAGTTGGTCCAAGGTTCTTCGATGTGCCCAACCAAAATCTCGCCCCAAACTTTGTTAACTAAAGCCGAAATAGCCTCCTTGAATTGTTTGGCTCGTGATCGAGTGATAGGACCTCGAAACAGCTCCAAAGGCTCCTTGCTCGAGCTAGGTAGGGCTTGAGGCATGGCCGTATCATAAGCCCCAAGATTCACTTCCAATCAGCCGAAACAATCAAAGATCACAAAACAACAACTAAATTAAAAACATATTACGAAATCAATGGACACTAGTTCTAGGGATTGGATGGCAAGAAAAGGGGGATTTTTGTGAATCAAAAACTTATCTTTATGTCCAAGGAAGTGCCGAATCAGATCTTGAAGTTTGGAATGGCTGAAACCAAACAAGAACAATTAAACCCAAATTATTCAACAAAACAGCACAAGCAGAATTTAATAAAGAAGAATTAACAGCAAAAGAATAAAGAAAAGTCCTAAGAAGCCTTGAAATCGATAAAGATTTCACAACTCCCTTCAAATGGCTCTAATCTCCCCTCCAATGAAGAACAATGGCAAGAAGAAGGCTAAAGATGGCTCCCACAATAAAAAAGATTATTAAAACTACTTCTAAAGAAAACTCAAGAGAAAATTCTTGAAGAACTCAAAGAGAATTTTCACTCAAAGCAAATCTGAAATTTTCAATGTAATTGTAATGTGTGTAACAAGGGTGGCCGGCCATGCCTATAAATAGGCCTTATAACTATTTCCTAATCTCATTAGGAAAACTTTTAAAAAAACCTAATTAACAAATTTAAGAGGAAAATTTGGCCAAGTCATTTTAATGGGCTGCTTGGGCCGAATTTTTACATATAATATTCCTAAAGTCTAAAAATTAAATTAAACAATTAAAATTTTTACAAATTGGGCCACTTTAACAATTTAGCCTGATTTTCAACTAAGTATGGTTTGACTTCTTGGTTGGGCTTGGAATCCTCTTATCGGGCCTTACCTTCAAGAACTTGGGCTTATAGTCCATCTCCTACCAAAATATGTTCGTTGATGCTCGTAACGGAGATCCAATGCGCTTTGGCTGCAAGATTCGGTTTCTTGGACCAAGATTTCCAAGATTTGGAATCTTGATTTTCTTGATTCTTGAAATCGCTCCAAACAGCAAGATTGGGCCATGTTTTGGTTTCTTGATTTTCTTGAAAAGAAGAAAGTAAATCTTGACTTTCTCTTTCTTTCGTGTACGCATCTAAGGCCTTGCTAACAAATTCCTGAATGGTCCCTTTAGTTTGGAACGCATTTGTCGGACCTTTGACCTCGATATTGGGCCTTGTGGTAATTTGAGCCCATCACATTTTTGAGCTTGGGTTGGGCCTTTATGACTCGTATCAGTCCCCCTTCCTCAAAAAGATTCGTCCTCGAGTTTGAAAAATCAAATGGGGACAAGTCAGCCGCATTAAAAGTAGAACTTACATTGTACTCACCAGGTAGATCAATTTTATAGGCATTGTCATTGATTCGCTCGAGTACTTGGAAAGGCCCATCGCCCCTTGGGTCTAACTTAGTCTTTCTTTTTGTAGGAAATTGTTCTTTCCTCATATGGACCCAAACTCAATCTCCGGGTTCAAATACAACCCGTTTGCGCCTCTTGTTTGCTTTGTTGGTGTTAATGTCATTTGTTTTGGCTATTCGCTGCCTAGCCTTCTCGTGTAAGGATTTCACCAACTCAGCAATAGTGGAGAAATCTTTCACAAATTGTCTATAAAAACTAGATAAAGCATGGAAAGATCTCACCTCAATTATCGATTTAGGAGTTGGCCACTCCTTGATTGCCTTAACTTTGTCCTCATCGACATGAATACCTTGAGCACTAATTATGAAACCTAAAAATATTAGCTTATCACAACAAAATGTGCATTTATCAAGGTTGACAAACAATTTTTCAGCTCTTAGAATGTCTAAAACCGTTCTAACATGGAAAACATGATCATTTAATGTTGTTGAGTAACTTAAAATGTCATCAATCCAAGAATGGCAATTATCGACAATAACATACAGTACCTTTTCAAAATTCAAGTCATGAGCAAAGTCATCAATACTAGTTGAATGAAGTTGTTGAGAGAATAGAGAAACTTCACCTTGCTTACCATTAGAGGTGGGAAAACGAGGATCATTTTTACCTTGTTCAATCAATTGAAAAAATCTCTCAGTAGAAGGGTAATGAAGCTGGAACCTGTCCATGGGTGGAAACTTGCAAACCTGAAACAAAGAGAAATCACAAGGCGATTTCGAATGGGGGTTAGCAAAAATATTCCTCCATTGTGTTTGAGCATTCTCTTCTTCTTCACTCATTACTTGTTTAAGCTCTCTCTCTTTTTCACTCACTTCATTCACATTTTCTTTTGTTTCTCTCTCACTTTCCTTTTCGCCTTTTTCATTTTCATTTTCTTCTTTTTCACTTTTATTTTTCTCTTCTCCTTTTTCTTTTTCATCACTTGTTTTAACAACAGAATTTTTCAGTTTGATTTGGTCCTCATAAACTTGTTCCGGAGTGAGCGGCACTAAGGTGACTTTCCTTCCTTGATGCTTGAAAGAATACCTATTGGTACGACCGTCGTGGGTGACCTTTCGATCCATTTGCCATGGTTCTCCTAACAACAAATGGCAGGCTTGAATAGGCACTACGTCGCACACGACTTCGTCTTAATACTTGCCGATAGAAAAGGCGATGCGCACTTGTTGAGTGACCTTAAATTGGCCTTCGTTGCTAAGCCCTTGTAGTTGATAAGGTCGTGGATGCTTGGTAGTGGTTAAGCAAAGCTTTTCTACCATCGTCGTGCTGGCTACGTTCAAGCAACTTTCACCATCAATAATAACTCTACAAAACTTACCTTGTACATGGCAGCGAGTATGAAAGAGATGTTCTCGTTGCTGCTCGTGCTTTGGTTTTGCCAAAGAGGGTTGTCCGCGATCATAAACGTCATAGTCAGTTCTAGGGACATGTCTAGGAGAGTGCCTATGAGCACGAGGATGGTTATCCACATCATCTTTAATTGGATCTCGATATTGAGGCTCTTGATTCAATCGCACCTCATTGATAGTAGCACTCAAAGTTCGAAGTAAGGCAGCCCGTTCGTCTAACAGTTGTTGGATCTTTTTAAATTAATCATGGACATTATTATGGTCATCACCAACTCTCGACATTTTTTTTCTTTTTTCAAAAACCTGCAAAACAAACACTCAACACTCAAAAAGGAAAATTAGCAAACCTCACCGTTAATCACTCAAAAAGAAAATCAAATTCTCAATGAGGTAGAATTCAGTCTTGTAAGATCTTTAGTAGAGTCTATACCAACCAATTAGAAAGTGTATGAACTGAAACTACCAAAGAATTCTAATTTGCACTAGGATTCCAAAACTAACGAGACACCAATTGATTTGTGTCGCACCGAGGAAGAATTGTGCACACCTTAAAATCCTACTAACACAAGAAACAAGAAGGTGTTAGATAGTATAAAGGAATAATAAAGTCAAACAAATGAAAACCTACAGCTAAGAATTAATAAAAATTGCTAAAATCGAAAAACTCGAAAAACTGCGGAGTAACTTGACAACTTTGTTCGAGGTGTTCCCGATCTCCAAAAATCACGAAATTAAATCTAGAATGTCTTTAAATATTTAATTTTTAATCTCGAAAGTTTGGGCACCAAACTCAACCCGCTGAATCTTTTTTTAAATTTTTAATGGATTTCGTATTTTTCAATTTTTTTGACTTTTTCGACTGACTTTTTTGTGGGAAATATTTTTTAATATACAATCACAGTGCCAAAAATATGTATGTAAAATTTCAGACCAATCGGACAATGTTTAGCCACTCAAAAGATTTTTTTCGAAAATTTTTTTTGGGTAAAACTGCTCTTTGTAGTTTAAAAAATTGAGATCAGTTTAGAAATCAACCAAGAACACCCAAAACGCCCAAAATCTGATACCAAATGATAGAGGGTTGCATGTGGACCATGATCCAGTTGTCAAGTCACGGGAAACTCCTACGAAAGCTCTAAATGTTTGGATCTGAAACGAAACAGCAAAACTTAATTTTAATCAATTAGATCAGGAAACTAAAAATCCCCAAATCAATAAAGAACAGCCAAGAATCAAAACACTTATGAATAGATGTTCTTGGAAGACAAGAACACGAAATTAAGCCCCAAGATTACCTTCCAATCAGCCGAAACTATCAAAGAACAAAAAATAGCAACTAAATTAAAAACAGATTGTGAAATCAATGGAAACTAGTTCTAGGGATTGGACGGCAAGAAAAGGGGGATTTTTGTGAATCAAAAACGTATCTTTATGTCCAAGGAAGTGCCGAATCAGATCTTGAAGTTTGGAATGGCTGAAACAAAAAAGAACAATTAAACCCAAATTATTCAACAAAACGGCACAAGCAGAATTTAATAAAGAACAATGAACAGCAACAGAATAAAGAAAAGTCCTAAGAAGCCTTGAAATCGATAAAGATTTCACAACTCCCTTCAAAAAGCTCTAATCTCCCCTCCAATGAAGAACAATGGCAAGAAGAAGGCTGAAGATGGCTCCCATAGTCAAAAAAGATTGTTAAAACTACTTCTAAAGAAAACTCAAGAGAAAATTCTTGAAGAACTCAAAGAGAATTTTCACTCAAAGCAAATCTGAAATTTTCAATGTAATTGTAATGTGTGTAACAAGGGTGGCCACCATGCCTATAAATAGGCCTTATAACTATTTCCTAATCTCATTAGGAAAAATTAAAAAAAAACCTAATTAACAAATTTAAGAGGGAAATTCGGCCAAGTCATTTTAATGAGCTGCTTAGGCCGAATTTTTACATATAATATTCCTAAAGTCTAAAAATTAAATTAAACAATTAAAATTTTTACAAATTGGGCCACTTTAACAATTTAGCCTGATTTTCAACTAAGTATGGTTTGACTTCTTGGTTGGGCTTAGAATCCTCTTATCGGGCCTTGCCTTCAAGAACTTGGGCTTGTAGTCCATCTCCTACTGAAATTGGTTCGTTGATGCTCGTAACGGAGATCCAATGCGCTTTGGCTGCAAGATTCAGTTTCTTGGACCAAGATTTCCAAGATTTGAAATCTTGACTTTCTTGATTCTTGAAATTGCTCCAAACAGCAAGATTGTGCCAAGATTCGGTTTCTTGATTTTCTTGAAAACAAGAAAGTGAACCTTGATTTTCTCTTTCTTCCGTGTACGCATCTAAGGCCTTGCTAACAAATTCCTGAATGGTCCCATTTAATTTGGAACACATTTGTCAGGCCTTTGACCTCGTTATTGGGCCTTGTGGTAACTTGAGCCCATCACGTTCTTGAGCTTGGGTTGGGCCTTTGTGACTCGTATCAGACCTTTTAGTTGCTTAAGGACCATTCAACTAGCCTATAGTGTGACTATAAATATTTGTTTCATTTCATTGTAAAGGACTTTTGAACCTTTTATGAATGTTATTTACTTTGTGAGTTTATTTTCAACTCTCATTGTTCTCCAAAGACTTGTCTGACTTATCAAGTAACTCTTGTGGCGTCAACCCATCTTTGTTATTCTAAACTTATTACTTTATACCCAAAGTGTGGTGTTCAAGTTATACCGTTCCTATCATCTTTGATAGCGGGTCGAGGTCTTATTCACCTACTTTACCATCCATTCGACACTTTCCCAACCTAAGTATTCACAAAAGTCTCAGGTTAACACATCTTTATTGTGTTAGTTCGGTCTTGAATCCTTAGCCAAATTCCATTCATCATTTCTTGAATCATTCTATAACCTCATTGAACCTATTCGAGCCTAAATCTCTTCTTTCTTTAACCTGTATTTCTTGAAAAGCTTTCAACTTACTCAATTTTGAATGCGATCACAAAGAAGGATAACTTCCCACTTCCTTTCATTGACCAAATGTTGGATCGGCTTGCTAGAAAGGCCTATTATTGCTTTTTAGAGAACTATTTTGGATACAATCAAATTGCTATTGCACCGGAGGATCAAGAGAAAACAACCTTCACCTGCCCCTTTGGTACTTTCGCTTTTCTCCATATGCCTTTTGGTCTTTGCAATTCACCAGCCACATTTCAAAGGTGCATGATGGCAATATTCTCAAATATGATCAAAGACTATTTAAAAGTTTTTATGGATGATGTTTCAGTCTGTGGGAATGATTTTGATCATTGTACTGACAATTTGGATAAAGTATTGAAGCGATGTGAGGACACACATCTTGTCCTGAATTGGGAAAAATGTCATTTCATGGAAACCGAAGGCATTGTGTTAAACCATTGCATCTTTAGTTAAGGCATTCAAGTAGACAAAGCTAAAGTGGAAATCATTGAGAAATTACCTCCACCAACAAACGTGAAGGGTATTTGTAGTTTTCTTGGAAGGTTTTATCGAAGGTTTATTAGAGAGTTTTTGAAAATTGAAAAGCCCTTGTACTTATTGTTGGAACTGATGCGAACCAGCCTATGGAGCTAGCCAACCCCAAACGAGATTCCCTCGAGCTCCCTGTTGGACCAATTACTCGAGCTCGAGCTAAATGTTTTAAAGAGTCCTTATCGGTTCTAGTTGAACAAGCTTGGGAGAAAGCTCCAAAGGACCTGGACGAACCAACAAGAAGCAATCTCAATTTGCTGGGAGCTGAATTTGAATAAGCTAGCTCACTTAGCTAGCTAGACTTTGGACATTTTAATTATTTCAGCTCATTAAATTATGTTTGAGTTTATTACAGCTTGAATTACAATTATTAAATATGTTTTAGTCCATTACATATTTAATTGTGTGTTTATTTTATTTTAAGTTGTTTTAATTTGTCTTAATAGATTTAACGCATACAAATGGACAAATTCATGCACAAGTTGATTCAATGAAGCTCATTCAATGTGGCACATGCACCTGAATTAAGTATGAATTTTGGGAGCTGATTTTGAGCTAGAAGTTCATGAACGTAGCTGATACATTGAAGATATTAAATGATGAGCAATGTACCTGAATTGTGCATGAACAAGGGAGCTATTATTTAGCCGAACATGCATGTATCTAATCGATACATTGAAGCTAGTTAAAGAAGGATCATGCACCCAATTGTGCATGTATCAAGGGAGCTACTAGGTGCATTCTCCAGCCGAATTATTCATGTACCTAAGCCAATGAGTATGAGCTTAAAATGCTACCTCTTCAACCGTTCATTGTTTCTTGCTGTTCACATTCAGAAACCCGAGTGTTCACACCTCAAAGACCATTCAACTGCAAGCAAGTACATTCACCAGCTATTTCTCATTCGGTGCACCTTTTTGACATTACCTCCATTCACCAAATCCAACTTCATTTAGCTCATCCATCAACACTATGAACCAATGCTGTTTCGGCACCATACTTAGTTAAATTCATCAGTTTGTTTTAGCTGGCAATTAAATTCCTTTAGCATCATTTAATTCCTATCCATTCGGCTGGTTGATTGTTAGCTTATAAATAGCACAATTGTAAACCTTTTGAAGAAAACTTTGAACCTTTTGACATATATGAAATATAACTTGGTGAGTTATTCACTTTTGTTTTTTCTTGAAGATTCAACTTAACTTATCTAGCTAAGCCAGTGGTGTCAACCTTTTATTGAACTTATCACTCCTCCGAGTGTGGCGTTCAAACTTGATACCGTTGGTTCGTATCTCGCTGATAGTAGGTCACGGTCCGTTTTCAACAAATCATTTTATCATCTTAAAACTTATACGATTTGGGTCATTAATCTTTATTAAGGGTTCTTTCTTGCTTTAAGCTCAACTATCCATTTTCCATCAACTATCTTTATTTTATCCGCTGCCTATTTTAACTATCTTCTTGAAATATATCCATTTGCTAACTAAAATGAGAACTGCTTAATTTTTTGATCGAGCTTTCAAACGACTCAATTACATTCCGTAAGTGAGATCGTATCAGGAACAGAATCGAAAATTCTTCTTTGACGATGCATGTCTAGATGCCTTTATTCAGTTAAAACAGCAACTAGTGAATGCACCTATTGTCGTTGCACCAGATTGGTCTCAACCTTTTGAAGTTATGTGTGATGCAAACGACTTTGCTGTGGGTGCGATTCTAGGACAACAAAAGGTAAAAATATTTCACGCCATCTATTATGCTAGCAAAACTCTTACAAAGGCTCTATTCAATTATACCACCATGAAGAAAGAATTTGATACGAACACGCCCTGCAAACGTTCTTGGTTCAACTCATCAAGCGTCATTTGCAATTTATTGCAAGCTGAACTTTAATTTAAATAAACTCATCTTAGTTAATAAATGACTTGCTCGACTTTATTAAACTCATCTTAGTTAGTAATTGAGTTATTGGACTTTCTTTTATTTAACTCATTTTAGTTACTTAATTGTTGAATTTAATGCTTATCTTAGTTTATTTAGTTGCTGGAATAAGTTAAGTGTTTAAAGTGTTTATTTACAACTTATTAATTAAGTTTATTAAGTTTAGTGTGTTTAAATGTGATTTAATGAGTTTGTTAAGAATTGCTTGTAGGTGACTTTTTAGTTGAAATCAGTTATGTACAAGGGCTATTACAAAGTGATAAATGCAACTATTCAGCTGACATTGGTTACATTCAAGGGGTTGTTACAACAATAAAAAGGAGAGTAATGAGCATCATTAAAATCGGCAACCTCTCCATCTTCTTCAAGGAGCTGGTCAAGAATAGCAATGGACAAAGGAGTAATTACAAGCTTTATAACTGATTGCTTCTTTAAGAACACTCCATGGTCTATTAGTGTGCCAAAAATATCATGAATTTGCTGGTGATTATTCGGCTGACCAAGGAAGAAACTTAAGCATTCAAGCTTATTGAATTAGCTGAATTAGGACATTGAGTTTTATTAATAGTGGTTGTTATTTAGGCCTAGAATTTCAAGAGTTTGAGCTTAGTGATTAAGTTTTATTTCAGCTCATTATTAACTCATTTAAGCTGAACAATTGTGACCTTTCATCTAGGCCTTCTCTAGCACTATAAATATTGTAATCAGCTCATTGTGAAAAGACTTTTTGTTGAATTTATGTTAAAATTGAAACTTGTGAGATTTCCAATTCTCCTTGTTCTTTTCGGGATTGAATTGACTTATCAAGTTATCTTGTGGCGTCATCCCTTCCTTTGCTAAACTGAACTTATCACCTTTTGGTGTGGCGTTCATTATACCTTTGGTTCCAATCACATCTGATAGTGGGTCAAGGTTCCTTGCTATTTGTTTTCACCTAAGAGTCATTTTGAGACTCAGGTCAACAAGCCAATATTGTTGGTTCATTCTTTATCTTAGCCAATTATCCATTATTTTACTTAACCATTTTACCTACTACCATTGTTTGAAGTCATTTATCCTATTTTGTTTCATTTAACTTGAAATGAACCTATCCTTACTCAATTCACGATTGGGCAATCTAAATGACTCGAATCATTTCTGAAAAGAGTTCGTATCAGAATTGCTGGTTGTAGTCTTTGTTTTTGACAAGTTTTGTTCCTATCTTTTCGGCGCAAAGGTTACTATATTCACTAATCACTCAGTGTTGAGATATCTCTTTGCGAAAATAGATGCCAAACCAAGACTGATATGCTAGATATTATTGTTGTAAGAATTTGACATTGAGATAAAAGACCGTAAGGGTTCATAAAATCAAGTTGCAGACCATCTGTCCGATTGGAAGTTGGTAGTGAAGACGGAAACATACTTCCAATTGTCGACGCATTCCCAGATGAGAAGTTATTTGCTGTAGATACAACTTCTTGGTATGCAGATTTTGTTAATTATCTAGTATGTGGAAAACTCCCATTGGGTGTCACAGGCCATAAAAAAGAAAGATTTTTCATGATGTAGTGAAATATCATTTGAACAAGTCATTTTTATTCAAGGTATGCAATGACAACATTATTCGATGTTGTGTTCTGGAAGAGGAGATGCTTTCAATCTTGAAGCATTTTCATGATGCTCCTTATGGAGGTTATTTTGGTGGTATGACAACTGTTGCTAAAGTTCTCCAATCAGGATTCTACTGGTTGACATTATTCAAAGACACTCACAATTTTGTAAATCAATGTGATAGGTGTCAGCGCACCGGTTCTATATCCCGACGTAATGAAATGTTGCACAACCAATTATGGAGGTTGAATTATTTACCCAGCGTATCATTTATTTTGTAGGTATTTCAAAAAAAAGAGAAAAAAATAAGATGGTAGTCTGCCGCACCCTTAACATCCAAATGGGAGATGATTTTGATAGCCAAAGGACCAATATTTTCCATTCTAGGTGTTTTATAAAAGGTAACTTATGTTCACTTATTATTGATAGTGGGAGTTGTTCGAATGTAGTTAGCAGTTATTTGGTGGATTCTTTAAAGTTACCTTGTACCAAGCACCCTAAGCCGTATCACCTTCAGTGGCTTAATGAATGCTCAGAAGTTAAAGTTACAAAATAGTCCTTGATTACTTTTAAGCTCGAGAATTACGAGAATGAGGTATGGTGTGATGTGGTCCCAATGCATGCAACACACTTGCTCCTTGGACGGCCTTGTCAATTTGATCGTGATGTTACAAACCAAGGCAAGCTCAATAGATACTCTCTTGTGTTTAAAGGTCGAAAATTCACTTTTTTCCTTTAAATCTCAATGATGTATATAAAGATTAATTAAAAATGATAAATTTTGTGAGGGGGTAAGGGAGACAGGACAAATAAAAGAGACAGAGAGAAAAGAGGCTAGTAGTGAAAAAAGTCAAAATTTAAATGGTCCAAAGGTGAGCGAATCCGCAAGTGGTAAAAATAGAGTGAAAATTTTAATTGCAACAAAAAAAGATGCGCGGAGAGCCCTACTTAATAAACAACCTTATATCCTTGTAAGGTTTAGGGAAAACTATTTATCTCTATCTAACATTAACGAAAATTTGCCTAGTGTGTTTCAATGTCTTTTGCAGGATTATGAGGATGTTTTTAGTGAGGCCCCTAAAGGTTTACCACCTTTACGTAGGATAGAACACCAAATGGACTTAGTACTTGGAGAATGGGTTTGGGTCCATATGAGGAAAGAACGATTTCCTACAAAAAGAAAGACCAAGTTGGACCTAAGAGGCGATGGGCCTTTCCAAGTACTCGAGCGGATCAATGATAATGCATACAAAATTGACCTACCCGGTGAGTACAATGTAAGTTCTACTTTTAATGTGGCTGACTTATCTCCATTTGATTTTTCAGATTCGAGGGCGAATCTTTTTGAGGAAGGGGGTAATGATACGAGTCACAAAGGCCTTAGATACGTATACGAAGGAAAAAGAAAATCAAGATTCACTTTCTTATTTTCAAAAAAATCAAGAAACCGAATCTTGGTCCAATTTTGCTATTTTGAGCGATTTCAAGAATCAAGAAAATCAAGATTTCAAATCTAGGAAATCTTGGTCCAAGAAACCGAATCTTGCAACTAAGGCGCATTGGATCTCAGTTACGAGCATTAACAAGCCAATTTCGAGAGAGAACGGATTACAAGTGATACGATCTCAGTTTAGTAATTGAGTTCGAGTCGTTTGGTTCCCGATCGTAAACGAAGAAGTAGATTAGACGAGAATGAGTTAGAATATATTTGTGTACAAAGAAGTAAGATAAGTTTGTGCAAAGTTGGATGTGGATTTGGTTTAAGTCGAAATGGTATGAATAGAATGGAAGAGTTCGTTTTAAGATAATTAAGAAATGGTATTTGGTTTTGGTACGTTTTGGTATTTGGGAATTGGTACGAAATGGTATGGAATTGGTATGAAATGGTATGGTATTTGGTACGAATTGGTAATGGTTCAAAGAGGTCAAGAATGAACCAACACTAAAGAAAAGTGTCGACTCGAAACTTATAGGACCTAAATGAATTGGAAATGGTTGAAAAGGACCTTGACCCGATACTTAGGAAAGTATGAACCAAAGGTATCAAAGGTGAACGCCACACTCGGGTTTAAGGAGTGATAAGTTCGGAAAAGACTCGAAAAGATGCCACTAAAAGCTTAGATAAGTCTTAAGGGTCTCGAACGAAATTTGAGAGAAAATGCCTCACAAATTTGGCAGCAATTCGCTAATTAAAAATGTTAAAAAATCCCTTACAAAGTGAAAATTCAGCTATTTATAATAATCCACTAGGCTAGCCGAATGGTCACTTAAATTCCTTAAAAATTAAGCAAATGAATTACTTAAATGGGCTAGCTAGATTCGGCTGAACTTGGAGCTCCAATGGTCACCTTCTAGATGGACAATTGAACTTGGAGCTTGAGGGAGTAAATGGCAGCAGCTACATTCGGTTGATGTGCTTAAAGGAGCTCATTTAGTTGGCAACTATTGCAGAAAAATTACCAGCAATTAAGAAGATGTTGAGTAGTCACTTTGAGTGTGAAAACCAAGTTTTGAAGAGTCTTTGAATGTGAACACCTTGATCCGAACAGCCATGATGTATTCAACAATGTGTAAGCAATAAATTCGGCTGAATGGTCACTTAGGAGACTTCAAACAGCAGCCAACTTCATTCTCCCATTCATGCATGTGCCGTCCCCTTCATGTACCCTCTTTTAATACCTTTCATGCTCCAAAAACGTTCATGGATGATGTACCTGCAGCAACATTCATCAAATAATTCAAATTCATGTTTAGACACATTAAATTAACACTAAAATGCTGCACATTAAATTCGGCAGCCTTAGGACATAATTAAAACAAGTAATAAAGTTAACATATTAAAAACAAGCTTAAAAACATATTTATAAGCTGTATAAATTAAGACAAATTAATAACATATAATTATAACTCAATTAACATGCATAATTAAATTTGTCCAGATTTTAAACCAAATAAAAATGAATATTAATTGAGCTGTAATAATCTAATTAAATGACTCAAATAATTTATTTCAGCTACTATAATAAGGTCTTAATGAAATTGAGCTAGTTCGAGCTCATTGAGCTTGAAAGGAGCTGAAAACGAGCTAAATGAAACTCCACAAAATAAGATTGAGCTACGTCCAGCTTGCAAACACAACGAGCCTCGCTTGTAGGCTGAAGCAATGGCCGTTCCCAAGGGCGGGTCGTATCAACAAGCCCAAGTTCTTGAAGACAAGGCCCAATAAGATGTTCCAAGCCCAGTCAAGAAATTTAAATTAAACTTAGTTGAAAATCAGGCCAAATTGTCAAAGTGGCCCAATTTGTTAAGTTTTAATTCTTTAAATACTTAGTTTTAATTTTTAGACTTTATGAATAAATTTCTATGTAAAAATTCAGTCCAAGAGGCTCATTTAAAGTCCTTGGCTGAATTTCCCCTTTAAAGTAAAAAAAAATTAGGTTTTTTTTTCTAGTTTTCCTATTAGGACTAGGAAAATAGTTAGAAGGCCTATATGTATGGCTTAGCCAGCCACCTTTATTGATACGGGGTTGCGCGCGGACCAAGATCGAGTTGCCAAGTCACAATCAGATCTGAAACGAAACAGAAAATTAAAAGATTAGAACTTTGAATTTCCAGATCTGAAATAAAATCTCCAAAACAGCAAAGAATCAAATTGAGAATAAAAATAAGTATTAATAAGGATTCTTGAAACCCTAAAGGAGATTGCGATTCTGCCCAATTGAACACCAAGATAGTTTTCCCCAAATTTCGACAATCTGATTTCACCCGAAAAGAGTATGGAAGAACCCTAGAAATTGGGGATTTTTGGGTTGATTCCTTAAGATAGAAAAAGGCTGAAAACACAATAAGAACAGAAAATAAATTAGATAAAGATTCAGCACAAGCAGAAATAAAGAAAGAATTGACAGCAAGAAATTAAAAGATAAGTCCTAAGAAGCCTTGAAATCCCGAAAGATCCACAACTCCCTTCAAACGGCTGTAATCTCCCCAACAAAGAATATCAATGGCAAGAAGAAGGCTGAAGATGGCTCCCACAATCAAAATATTGTTAAAACAACTTCTAAAGAAAACTCAAGAGAGAATTCTTTGGAGAAAAACTCAAAGAGAATTCTGCACTTAAACAAATCTGATATTTTTGATATATTGAGAAGTTCTTTACAAGGTGGCCAGCCATGCCTTTAAATAGGCCTTATAACTAGTCCTAATCTAATTAGAAAACTAAAATAAAAAAAACTCCTAATTATTTTAATATGGAAATTCGGTCAAAGGTCTTTATTTGAGACTCTTGAACTAAATATTTACATAAAAATTTAAACTAAGTAAATAAATAAATAAATAAATAAATAAAAATAAAACTTTACAACTTGGGCCACTTTGACAATTTGGCCTGATTTTCAACTAAATATGTATGGATTTCTTGATTGGGCTGGGAATTTGCTTATTGGGCCTCGCCTTCAAGAATTTGGGCTTTTGTGACTCGTATCATTCCCCCTTCCTCAAAAAGATTCGTCCTCGAATCTGAAAAATCAAATGGACTCGACTTTCCTCGATCGAACGAGACTAATGGCAATTGAGTCCACTTTATAAGCAGAATAATAAGGGTCGATTTACCTTTTCCATTTAATACAAACCTTCGCTCATCGAGGGCATAGTGTAGTCGAAGCTCTTCGGGCTCATATAGTGTGATTTTATCTTTGCCTATGTTGATCGTTTGAAAGCGTATTTCATTTAAGAGGTATTGAAGTTGAAAGTTATCTTTCGGTTTTTCGGGAACCTGAAAAGTAGCAACACAAGAAAAATTCATATCTTGGTTAGTGGAAACATTCCTCACTACCCTTTCCTCGTCTTTTTCTTTTCTTTCTTTTTCTAACTCATTTCATCTTCTTTCTTCAACTTCTTTTTCAATTTTCTTGTCTGTTTCACATTCCTTTTCACTCTCAATCTCTTTTTGCTCTTTTTCATTCTCTTTTTCTTTTTCCTCACTTGTTTTAACAACAGAATTTTTCAGTTTGATTTGGTCCTCATGGACTTGTTCCGGAGTGAGCGGCACTAAGGTGATTTTCCTTCCTTGATGCTTGAAAGAATACCTATTTGTACGACCATCGTGAGTGACCTTTCGATCCAGTTGCCATGGTTCTCCTAGCAACAAATGGCAGGCTTGCATAGGCACTACGTCGCACACAACTTCGTCTTGATACTTACCGATAGAAAAGGCAATGCGCACTTGTTGAGTGACCTTAAATTGGCCTTCGTTGCTAAGCCCTTGTAGTTGATAAGGTTGTGGATGCTTGGTAGTGGTTAAGCAAAGCTTTTCCACCATCGTCGTGCTGGCTACGTTCGAGCAACTTTCACCATCAATAATAACTCTACAAAGCTTACCTTGTACATGGCAGCGAGTATGAAAGAGATGTTCTCGTTGCTGCTCGCTCTTTGGTTTTGCCAAAGAAGGTTGCCCATGATCATGAAAATCATCATCCATTCTAGGGACACGTCGAGGGCCGCGCCTATGGGGCTGGTTATCCCTATCTTCGTTGATTGGATCCTGATAATGAGGATCTTGATTCAATCTCACCTCATTGAAAGCGGTACTCAATGTTCGAAGTGTGGCAGCGTGTTCATCTAATTGTTGTTGGAGTTTTTGAAACATGTCATAGACATCATTATGGTCAATATCACCTTTAGACATTTTCCAAAAACCTGCAAAAATAAACACTCAACACTCAAAAATAAAATTTAGCAAACCTCACCGTTAATCACTCAAAAAGAAAATTCAAATTCTCAATGAGGTAGAATTCAGTCTTGTGAGTCCTTTAGGAGAGTTTATATCAACCAATTAGAGAGTGGATGAACCGATCTACCAAAGAATCCTAATGTGCACTAGGATGCCAAAAACTGACGAGACACCAATTGATTTGTGTTGCACCGAGGAAGAATTGGGCACACGTTTAAATCCTACTAACACAAGAAACAAGAAGG
Source organism: Gossypium raimondii (assembly GCF_025698545.1). Taxonomy (NCBI): domain Eukaryota; kingdom Viridiplantae; phylum Streptophyta; class Magnoliopsida; order Malvales; family Malvaceae; genus Gossypium; species Gossypium raimondii. The sequence continues at coordinate 15,268,514 of NC_068571.1, forward strand.
TGTTAGATATCATAAAGGAAAAATAAAGGCAAACAAATGAAAACTCACAGCTAAGAATCAATAAAAATTGCTGAAAACAGAAAACCCGAAAAATTGTGGAGTAACTTGACAACTTCGTTCGAGGTGTTCTCGATCTCAAAAAATCATGAAAATAAATTTGGAATGTCCTTAAATATTTAATTTTTGATCTGGAAAGTTTGGGCACTAAACTCAACCCGCTGAATATTTTTTTAAAATTTTTATTGGATTTCGTCTTTTTTCAATTTTTTGACTGATTTTTTTGCGGGAATAATTTTTTTCTATTCAATCACAGTGCCACAAATATGTATGTAAAATTTCAGATCAATTGGACAACGTTTACCCACTCAAATGAATTTTTTTGAAAGATTTTTCTGGGTAAAACTGCTGTTTTTGCTTTAAAAAATTGAGATCAGTTTAGAAATCAACCAAGAACACCCAAAACGCCCAAAATCTGATACCAATTGATACGGGGTTGCACGCGGACCAAGATCGAGTTGCCAAGTCACGGGAAACTCCTACGAAAACCCTAAACAATCAGATCTGAAACGAAACAGAAAATTAAAAGACTAGAACTTTGAATTTCCAGATCTGAAATAAAATCCCCAAAACAGCAAAGAATCAAATTGAAAATAAAAATAAGTGTTAATAAGGATTCTTAAAACCCTAAAAGAGATTGCAATTCTGCCCAATTGAATACCAAGATAGTTTTCCCCAAATTTCGACAATCTGATTTCACCCGAAAAGAGTATGGAAGAACCCTAGAAATTGGGGATTTTTGGGTTGATTCCTTAAGATAGAAAAAGGCTGAAAACACAATAAGAACAGAAAATAAATTAGATAAAGATTCAGCACAAGCAGAAATAAAGAAAGAATTGACAGCAAGAAATTAAAAGATAAGTCCTAAGAAGCCTTGAAATCCCGAAAGATCTCACAACTCCCTTCAAACGGCTGTAATCTCCCCAACAAAGAATATCAATGGCAAGAAGAAGGCTGAAGATGGCTCCCACAATCAAAATATTGTTAAAACAACTTCTAAAGAAAACTCAAGAGAGAATTCTTGGAGAAAAACTCAAAGAGAATTCTGCACTTAAACAAATCTGATATTTTTGATATATTGAGAAATTCTTTACAAGGTGGCCAGCCATGCCTTTAAATAGGCCTTATAACTAGTCCTAATCTAATTAGAAAACTAAAATAAAAAAAAACTCCTAATTATTTTAATATGGAAATTCGGTCAAAGGTCTTTATTTGAGACTCTTGAACTAAATATTTACATAAAATTTAAACTAAGTAAATAAATAAATAAATAAATAAATAAAAATAAAACTTTACAACTTGGGCCACTTTGACAATTTGGCTTGATTTTCAACTAAATATGTATGGATTTCTTGATTGGGCTGGGAATTTGCTTATTGGGCCTCGCCTTCAAGAATTTGGGCTTTTGTGACTCGTATCATTCCCCCTTCCTCAAAAAGATTCGTCCTCGAATCTGAAAAATCAAATGGACTCGACTTTCCTCGATCGAACGAGACTAATGGCAATTGAGTCCACTTTATAAGCAGAATAATAAGGGTCGATTTACCTTTTCCATTTAATACAAACCTTCGCTCATCGGGGGCATAGTGTAGTCGAAGCTCTTCGGGCTCATATAGTGTGATTTTATCTTTGCCTATGTTGATCGTTTGAAAGCGTATTTCATTTAAGAGGTATTGAAGTTGAAAGTTATCTTTCGATTTTTCGGGAACCTGAAAAGTAGCAACACAAGAAAAATTCATATCTTGGTTAGTGGAAACATTCCTCACTACCCTTTCCTCGTCTTTTTCTTTTCTTTCTTTTTCTAACTCATTTTATCTTCTTTCTTCAACTTCTTTTTCAATTTTCTTGTCTGTTTCACATTCCTTTTCACTCTCAATCTCTTTTTGCTCTTTTTCATTCTCTTTTCTTTTCCTCACTTGTTTTAACAATGAATTTTTCAGTTTGATTTGGTCCTCATGGACTTGTTAGGAGTGAGCGGCACTAAGGTGATTTTCCTTCCTTGATGCTTGAAAGAATACCTATTTGTACGACCATCGTGAGTGACCTTTCGATCCAGTTGCCATGGTTCTCCTAGCAACAAATGGCAGGCTTGCATAGGCACTACGTCGCACACAACTTCGTCTTGATACTTACCAATAGAAAAGGCAATGCGCACTTGTTGAGTGACCTTAAATTGGCCTTCGTTGCTAAGCCCTTGTAGTTGATAAGGTTGTGGATGCTTGGTAGTGGTTAAGCAAAGCTTTTCCACCATCGTCGTGCTGGCTACGTTCGAGCAACTTTCACTGATACGAGTCATAAAGGCCCAATCCAAGTTCAAGAACGTGATGGGCTCAAATTGCCACAAGGCCCAATAACAAGATCAAAGGCCCGACAAATGCGATCCAAACTAAATGGGACCATTCAAGAGCTTGTTAGCAAGGCCTTAGATGCATACACGAGAGAACAAGAAAATCAAGATTCACTTTCTTGTTTTCAAGAAAATCAAGAAACCGAATCTTGGCCCAATTTTGCTGTTCGAAGAGATTTCAAGAATCAAGAAAATCAAGATTTCAAATCTTGGAAATCTTGGTCCAAGAAACCAAATCTTGCAGCCAAAACGCATTGGATCTCCATTACTGACGTCAACGACCCAATTTTGGTAGGAGATGGATCACGAGCCCAAATTCTTGAAGGCGAGGTCCAATAACCAAAATTTAGCCCAATCAAGAAATTTCTTCATACTTAGTTGAAAAATCAGGCCAAAATGTCAAAGGGCCCAATTTGTAAACATCTTACTTGTTTAATTTAATTTTTTTTTTTAATCTTTAGGAGCATTACATGTAAAATTCGGCCCAAAACAACCCATATAAGTGCATGGCCGAATTTACCTTGTTATTTTATTAATTAGGTTTAATTTTTATTAGTTACTTGTGAGATTAGGATTTGTTGGAGGCCTATATAAGCATTGGCCAGCCACCCTTTGTAAAAATCATCTTATTATTATTTTTCTATCAAATTTCAGATTTGTTGAGTGCAGAATTTTCTTTGGGGTTTTCTCCAAGAATTCTCTCTTGAGTTTTCTTTAGAAGTTGTTTTAACAATCTTTTGATTGTGGGAGCCATCTTCAACCTTCTTCTTGCCATCGATATTCTTTGGAGGGGAGATTAGAGCCGTTTGAAGGAATTTGTGAATTCTTTCGGGAATTCAAGGGTTCTTAGGACTTTTCTTTAATTCCTTGCTGTTCAATTTATTTTCTTTATTATTGCTTGTGCCGATTCTTCTTCTAATTTTCTTTGCTGTTTTTGTTTGTGTTTCAGCCTTGATTAAACTCCAAGAACTCTTCGTTTAATCGATCTCTTTTATTGGCAGCAACTATTCGATCCAAAATCCCCAAAATTTAGGGTTCTTGCCATTTTTTTATTTCTTCTTGTTGGGTGAAATTAGGCTGCTGGAATTTGGGCATTCTTGGCGATTCAAGTTATTGACAGATTAGCACTCTTTCTTTACTTCCAAATTCGTTCAATTTCATTAATTTTTTCTTTTCTTTTGTCGCCCAAATCCTAATTTTCTATTAAAGATCTGATTGATTTAATTCGTTGCTGTTTAGTGATCTTGAACAGATTCGGCTTGTGGAGAATTGATCTTGGAGTTCGATTTTGTCTTCTTGAACTACGAAAACATCTATTCATTCGTTCTTTGTGTCTTTCTGTTCATTTAATTGAATTTGGGGATTTAATTCCAGATCTGATTAGTTTAATCTTGTTCTTTGTTTTAATTTCAGATCTGTTCGTTTAGAGCTTTCGTAGGAGTTTCTCGTGACTTGGCAACTCGATCTTGGTCCGCGCGCCACCCCGTATCATTTGGTATCAGATTTTGGGCGTTTTGGGTGTTCTTGGTTGATTTCTAAACTGATCTCTATTTTTTAAAGCACAAACAGCAGTTTTACCCAGAAAAATTGTTCAAAAAAAATTCATTTGGGTGGGTAAACGTTGTCCGATTGATCTGGAATTTTACATACATATTTGTGGCACTGTGATTGAATATAAAAATTATTCCGCAAAAAATCAGTCAAAAAGTCAAAAATCAAAAATACGAAATTCAATAAAAATTAAAAAAGATCCAGCGGGTTGAATTTGGTGCCCAAAATTTCCAGATCAAAAATTCAATATTTAAGGACATTCCAGATTTAATTTCGTGATTTTTAGAGATCGGGAACACCTCGAACGAAGTTGTCAAGTTACTCCGCAGTTTTTCGGGTTTTCTGGTTTTAGCAATTTTTATTGATTCTTAGCTGTAGGTTTTCATTTGTTTGCTTTTTATTCTTCTGTTACGTTATCTAACACCTTATTGTTTCTTGTGTTAGTAGGATTTACACGTGTGCACAACTTCTTCCTCGGTGCAACACGAATCAATTGGTGTCTCGTCAGTTTTTTGGCATCCTAGTGCAAATTAGGATTCTTTGGTAGTTTGGTTCATACTCTCTAATTGGTTGATATAAACTCGATAAAGAACTCACAAGATTGAATTCTACCCCATTGAGAATTTGAATTTTCTTTTTGAGTGACTAACGGTGAGGTTTGCTAACTTTTATTTTTGAGTGTTGAGTGTTTATTTTTGCAGCTTTTTTGGGAAGATGTCTAAAGATGACCATAATGATACACTTATGGAAGTCCAACAACAGTTAGAAGGACACGCTGCTGCAATCACACAAATAAATGCTACCCTTCAAGCATTGAATACTACTTTGAATGAGGTACGAATGAATCAAGAACTTCAATATCGAGATCCAATCAGGAAGATAGGAATAATCAGCCCCATAGGCGCGCCCTCGACGTGTCCCTAGATTGAATGATGATTTTCATGATCGTGGACAACCTTCTTTGGCAAAACCGAAATTCACAATTCCCCAATTTCGTGGTAAGAATGATCCCGACGCTTATTGTGAATGGGAATCTAAGATTGAACTCATGTTTGGTATTATAAATGTCCGGATGATGAAAAGGTAGCGTTAGCAACATTGGAATTTTCGATTATGCATTAAGTTGGTGGACTCAACTTGGGGTAAACCGCCATCGAATTATGAAGGTGAGATTTCGACATGGGATGAGTTGAAGCAGATTATGCGTAAAGGTTTATTCCACCTCACTACTATAGAGAAATTAAAACAAAGTTGAGAAGACTTATCCAAGGTAGTAGGACGGTGGATGAATATTTTAAAGAGATGGAGATGCTCATTCGAGAGCTAATGTGGAGGAAGATGAAGAAACAACTATGGTTCGATTCATTGATGGTTTGAACAGCCGATAGCTAATACATTAAGGCTACAAACTTACATTGATTTGGAAGAAGCGAGTTCACAAAGCCATTGAGATCGAGCAACAATTAAAGGAACAAAGGTTTGGGTCCTTCTCTACTTCACAATATTATCGAGGTAACAATTCCAATTCGATTTTAAGAGTTCAAAACTACCTTTTGTTACTAACAAGTCTTCTTTGAGTAATGGAAGTAAACAATCGATTGGAAGAAAGGGCTCTGCTAAAACGCAAACACCTTCTAAGCAGCCCAATTTAGGTGATTCGAGTGCGAAGAGGACTCGTGAGATTGAATGCTTTAAGTGCAAAGGCGTGGTCATTATAGTAGAGAATGCCCTAACACGAGATTACTTCTTCTAAAAGATAACGGTGAGTACACGTCCGACTACGATATCTGAGATCCAGATATGCGAACTTGTGGATGACGGTGATAATGGCGACGAGTTGGTCGAACCACCAAAGGAAGGGACTTTGCTAACTTTCAATGCCTTGTAGTTCGTCAACCCTTAACATTCGGATGAAAGATGATGATAGCCAAAGGGCCAATATTTTCCATTCTCGGTGTTTTATTAAAGGTAACTTATGTTCACTCATTATTGATAGTGGTAGTTGCTCAAATGTGGTGAGTAGCTATTTGGTTGATTCTTTAAAGTTACCTTGCACCAAACACCCTAAGCCATATCACCTTCATGGCTTAATGAATGTTCAAAGTTAAAGTTACGAAACAGTCCTTGGTCACTTTTAAACTCGGCAATTATGAGGATGAAGTATGGTGTGATGTAGTCCCAATGCATGCGGCACACTTGCTCCTTGGACGACCTTGGCAATTTGATCGTGATGTTACACACCAAGGTAAACTTAATCGGTACTCCTTGTATTTAAAGGTAAGAAATTCACTTTTGCTCCTTTAAATCCTCTTGATGTATATAAAGATCAATTGAGGATGATAAAATTTTGTGAGGGGTAAGGGAGAAAGAGCAAGTTCGGAAGGCAGAGAGAAAAGAGGCTAATAGTAGTGGAAAAGTCAAAATTTAAAAAGCCCAAAGGTGAGTGAACCCTCTAGTGGTAAAATGAGCGGAAAAATCTTTTGGCAACAAAAAAGATGTGAAGAGAGCCCTACTTAATAAACACCTTGTATCCTTGTGAGGTTTAGGCAAAATTATTTATCTTTATCTAACATTAACGAAAATCGCCTAGTATGTTTCAATCTCTTTGCGGGATTATGAGGATGTTTTAGTGAGGCCCTAAAGGTTTACCACCTTTACGAGGATAGAACATCAAATTGACTTAGTACCGGAGCTTGATTCCTAATCGACCAGCCTATAGATGCAATCCCGAGGAGACAAAGGAATTGCAAAGGCAAGTTGAAGAGTTACTAGACAAAGGGTACATTCGTGAAAGCCTAAGCCCTTGTCTTTTTCTGTCCTATTGGTACCAAAGAAAGATGGTACGTGTCGAATGTGTGTTGATTGCCGCCCAATCAACAAAATAACGATAAAATATCGACACCCAATTCCTAGACTTGATGATATGCTTGATGAATTACATGGTTCATTATATTTACTAAAATTGATTTAAAAGCGGTTATCATCAAATTCGAATGAGGAAGGGATGAATGGAAACAGACCTTTAAAACAAAATTTGGATTGTATGAATGGTTAGTTATGCCTTTCGGCCTTACTAATGCACCTAGCACATTTATGAGATTAATGAATCATGTTTTAAGGCTTCACTTGGGTAAATTTGTAGTGGTTTATTTTGATGATATTTTAATTTACTCAAAGACTTTAGATGATCATGTTTTCCATGTTCGAACCGTTTTGGATATTCTACGAACTGAAAGATTATTTGCCAACCTTGATAAATGCACATTACATTGTGATAAACTAATATTCTTAGGTTTCATAGTTAGTGCTCAAGGTATTCATGTCGACGAGGACAAAGTCAAGGCAATTAAGGAGTGGCCGACTCCTAAATCGGTAACTGAGGTGAGATCTTTCCATGGTTTAGCTAGTTTTTATAGACGATTTGTGAAAGATTTCTCTACTATTGCTGCCCCATTGACAGAGGTTATAAAGAAATCAGTGGGTTTCAAATGGGGTGAAACCCAAGAAAAGGCCTTTCAAACTCTAAAAGCTAAGTTATGTTCTGCTCCTTTGCTTAAATTACCTGATTTTGCTAAAACTTTTGAACTTGAGTGTGATGCTTCAGGAATTGGAATCGGCGCCGTTTTAATGCAAGATAAGCAACCTATTGCTTATTTTAGTGAGAAATTGAACGGTGCACAGTTAAATTACTCGACTTATGACAAAGAACTATTGGCATTAGTTCGTGCACTTCAAGTATGGCAACATTATTTGCTGCCTAATGAGTTTGTCATACATACAGATCATGAGTCTCTTAAATGGTTAAAGGGACAAGGTAAGTTGAGTAAAAGACATGCCCGATGGGTAGAATTCATTGAAACATTTCCTTATGTGATACAATATAAAACAGTAAAGATAATGTAGTTGCGATGCTTTGTCTCGACGATATGCTTTAATGACTACATTGAATGCTAAAGTCTTAGGGTTTGAACACATTAAAGAATTATATGATCTTGATCTTGATTTGACCATATCTATAAGAATTGTGGACATACTACTTTTGAAAAATTTTATCTTGTAGATGGCTTTCTTTTTCGTATGAACAGGTTATGCATACCAAAGTGTTCCATGAGAGACTTATTGATTCATGAAGCCCACAAGGGAGGTTTAATGGGACATTTTGGAGTGGCCAAGACACTAGATATCTTGCACGAACACTTTCATTGGCCACATATGAAGAAGGATGTGGAAAAGGTATGTTCCAAGTGCATTACATGCAAACAAGCAAAATCTAAGGTAATGCCTCATGGCCTTTACACTCCTCTACCGATTCCTACTTCACCTTGGGTAGATTTATCCATGGATTTTATTTTAGGTTTGCCTCGAACAAAAAAAGGAAGAGATAGTATATTTGTTGTTGTTGACAGGTTTTCAAAGATGTCACATTTTATTCCTTGTCACAAAACAGATGATGCTACACATGTGGCAGACTTATTCTTTAAAGAAGTGGTAAGACTTCATGGCATCCCTAAAACAATTGTTTCTGATAGAGATGTCAAATTCCTTAGCCACTTTTGGAAGGTATTGTGGGGTAAGCTTGGTACTAAATTGCTTTATTCTACTACATGTCACCCCCAAACTGATGGTCAAACTGAAGTAGTTAATCGAATCTTAGGGACTCTATTACGAGCTATGGTGGGAAAGAACATTAGAAATTGGGAAGAATGCCTACCATTCGTTGAATTTGCATATAATAGATCTATTCATTCTACAACTGGTTATTCCCCATTTGAACTTGTTTATGGTTTTAACCCACTAACAGTACTTGATCTTGCGCCATTACCTCTTGAACATGTTACGAATTTAGATGGCGAACAGAAAGCTGAGTTGGTGAAATCCTTACATGAGAAGGCTAGACAGCGAATAGCCAAAACAAATGACGCCAACACCAACAAAGCAAACAAAGGCATAAGCGGGTTGTACTAGAACCCGGAGATTGGGTTTGGGTCCATTTGAGGAAAGAACGATTTCCTACAAAAGGAAGACTAAGTTGGACCCAAGGCGATGGGCCTTTCAAGTACTCGGCGGATCAACGATAATGCCTATAAAATTGATCTACCTGGTGAGTACAATGTAAGTTCTACTTTTAATGTAGCTGACTTGTCCCCATTTGATTTTTCAGATTCGAGGACGAATCTTTTTGAGGAAGGGGGGAATGATACGAGTCATAAAGGCCCAATCCAAGTTCAAGAACGTGATGGGCTCAAATTGCCACAAGGCCCAATAACAAGATCAAAGGCCCGACAAATGCGATCCAAACTAAATGGGACCATTCAAGAGCTTGTTAGCAAGGCCTTAGATGCATACACGAGAGAACAAGAAAATCAAGATTCACTTTCTTGTTTTCAAGAAAATCAAGAAACCGAATCTTGGCCCAATTTTGCTGTTCGAAGAGATTTCAAGAATCAAGAAAATCAAGATTTCAAATCTTGGAAATCTTGGTCCAAGAAACCAAATCTTGCAGCCAAAACGCATTGGATCTCCATTACGACGTCAACGACCCAATTTTGGTAGGAGATGGATCACGAGCCCAAATTCTTGAAGGCGAGGTCCAATAACCAAAATTTAGCCCAATCAAGAAATTTCTTCATACTTAGTTGAAAAATCAGGCCAAAATGTCAAAGGGCCCAATTTGTAAACATCTTACTTGTTTAATTTAATTTTTTTTTTTTTAATCTTTAGGAGCATTACATGTAAAATTCGCCCAAAACAACCCATATAAGTGCATGGCGAATTTACCTTGTTATTTTATTAATTAGGTTTAATTTTTATTAGTTACTTGTGAGATTAGGATTTGTTGGAGGCCTATATAAGCATTGGCCAGCCACCCTTTGTAAAAATCATCTTATTATTATTTTCTATCAAATTTGATTTGTTGAGTGCAGAATTTTCTTTGGGGTTTTCTCCAAGAATTCTCTCTTGAGTTTTCTTTAGAAGTTGTTTTAACAATCTTTTGATTGTGGGAGCCATCTTCAACCTTCTTCTTGCCATCGATATTCTTTGGAGGGAGATTAGAGCCGTTTGAAGGAATTTGTGAATTCTTTCGGAATTCAAGGGTTCTTAGGACTTTTCTTTAATTCCTTGCTGTTCAATTTATTTTCTTTATTATTGCTTGTGCCGATTCTTCTTCTAATTTTCTTTGCTGTTTTTGTTTGTGTTTCACCTTGATTAAACTCCAAGAACTCTTCGTTTAATCGATCTCTTTTATTGGCAGCAACTATTCGATCCAAAATCCCCAAAATTTAGGGTTCTTGCCATTTTTTTATTTCTTCTTGTTGGGTGAAATTAGGTTTGCTGGAATTTGGGCATTCTTGGCGATTCAAGTTATTGATGATTAGCACTCTTTCTTTACTTCCAAATTCATTCAATTTCATTAATTTTTTCTTTTCTTTTGTCGCCCAAATCCCTAATTTTCTATTAAAGATCTGATTGATTTAATTCGTTCTTTGTTTAGTGATCTTGAACAGATTCGACTTGGAGAATTGATCTTGGAGTTCGATTTTGTCTTCTTGAACTACGAAAACATCTATTCATTCGTTCTTTGTGTCTTTCTGTTCATTTAATTGAATTTGGGGATTTAATTCCAGATCTGATTAGTTTAATCTTGTTCTTTGTTTTAATTTCAGATCTGTTCGTTTAGAGCTTTCGTAGGAGTTTTTCGTGACTTGGCAACTCGATCTTGGTCCGCGCGCCACCCCGTATCATTCACCATCAATAATAACTCTACAAAGCTTACCTTGTACATGGCAGCGAGTATGAAAGAGATGTTCTCGTTGCTGCTCGCTCTTTGGTTTTGCCAAAGAAGGTTGCCCATGATCATGAAAATCATCATCCATTCTAGGGACACGTCGAGGGCCGCGCCTATGGGGCTGGTTATCCCTATCTTCGTTGATTGGATCCCGATAATGAGGATCTTGATTCAATCTCACCTCATTGAAAGCGGTACTCAATGTTCAAGTGTGGCGCGTGTTCATCTAATTGTTGTTGGAGTTTTTGAAACATGTCATAGACATCATTATGGTCAATATCACCTTTAGACATTTTCCAAAAACCTGCAAAAATAAACACTCAACACTCAAAAATAAAATTTAGCAAACCTCACCGTTAATCACTCAAAAAGAAAATTCAAATTCTCAATGAGGTAGAATTCAGTCTTGTGAGTCCTTTAGGAGAGTTTATATCAACCAATTAGAGAGTGGATGAACCGATCTACCAAAGAATCCTAGTGTGCACTAGGATGCCAAAAACTGACGAGACACCAATTGATTTGTGTTGCACCGAGGAAGAATTGGGCACACGTTTAAATCCTACTAACACAAGAAACAAGAAGGTGTTAGATATCATAAAGGAAAAATAAAGGCAAACAAATGAAAACTCACAGCTAAGAATCAATAAAAATTGCTGAAAACAGAAAACCCGAAAAATTGTGGAGTAACTTGACAACTTCGTTCGAGGTGTTCCCGATCTCAAAAAATCATGAAAATAAATCTGGAATGTCCTTAAATATTTAATTTTTGATCTGGAAAGTTTGGGCACTAAACTCAACCCGCTGAATATTTTTTAAATTTTATTGGATTTCATCTTTTTCAATTTTTGACTGATTTTTTATGGAATAATTTTTCTATTCAATCACAGTGCCACAAATATGTATGTAAAATTTCAGATCAATTGGACAACGTTTACCCACTCAAATGAATTTTTTGAAAGATTTTTACGGGTAAAAGCTGCTTTTTGCTTTAAAAAATTGAGATCAGTTTAGAAATCAACCAAGAACACCCAAAACGCCCAAAATCTGATACCAATTGATACGGTGATACGAGTCACAGAGGCCCAACCCAAATTCTTGAGGACAAGGCCCAATAACAAGATCAAAGGCCCGACAAATGCGGTCCAAACTAAATGGGACCATTCAAGAGCTTGTTAGCAAGGCCTTAGATGCATACACGAGAGAACAAGAAAATCAAGATTCACTTTCTTGTTTTCAAGAAAATCAAGAAACCGAATCTTGGCCCAATTTTGCTGTTCGAAGAGATTTCAAGAATCAAGAAAATCAAGATTTCAAATCTTGGAAATCTTGGTCCAAGAAACCAAATCTTGCAGCCAAAACGCATTGGATCTCCATTACAAGCGTCAACGACCCAATTTTGGTAGGAGATGGATCACGAGCCCAAATTCTTGAAGGCGAGGTCCAATAACCAAAATTTAGCCCAATCAAGAATTTTCTTCATACTTAGTTGAAAAATCAGGCCAAAATGTCAAAGGGCCCAATTTGTAAACATCTTACTTGTTTAATTTTTTTTTTTTAATCTTTAGGAGCATTACATGTAAAATTCGGCCCAAAACAACCCATATAAGTGCATGGCCGAATTTACCTTGTTATTTTATTAATTAGGTTTAATTTTTATTAGTTACTTGTGAGATTAGGATTTGTTGGAGGCCTATATAAGCATTGGCCAGCCACCCTTTGTAAAAATCATCTTATTATTATTTTTCTATCAAATTTCAGATTTGTTGAGTGCAGAATTTTCTTTGGGGTTTTCTCCAAGAATTCTCTCTTGAGTTTTCTTTAGAAGTTGTTTTAACAATCTTTTGATTGTGGGAGCCATCTTCAACCTTCTTCTTGCCATCGATATTCTTTGGAGGGGAGATTAGAGCCGTTTGAAGGAATTTGTGAATTCTTTCGGAATTCAAGGGTTCTTAGGACTTTTCTTTAATTCCTTGCTGTTCAATTTATTTTCTTTATTATTGCTTGTGCGATTCTTCTTCTAATTTTCTTTGCTGTTTTTGTTTGTGTTTCAGCCTTGATTAAACTCCAAGAACTCTTCGTTTAATCGATCCCTTTTATTGGCAGCAACTATTCGATCCAAAAATCCCCAAAATTTAGGGTTCTTGCCATTTTTTTTATTTCTTCTTGTTGGGTGAAATTAGGCTGCTGGAATTTGGGCATTCTTGGCCGATTCAAGTTATTGACAGATTAGCACTCTTTCTTTACTTCCAAATTCGTTCAATTTCATTAATTTCTTTCTTTTCTTTTGTCGCCCAAATCCTAATTTTCTATTAAAGATCTGATTGATTTAATTCGTTGCTGTTTAGTGTTCTTGAACAGATTCGCTTGTGGAGAATTGATCTTGGAGTTCGATTTTGTCTTCTTGAACTACGAAAACATCTATTCATTCGTTCTTTGTGTCTTGCTGTTCATTTAATTGAATTTGGGGATTTAATTCCAGATCTGATTAGTTTAATCTTGTTCTTTGTTTTAATTTCAGATCTGTTCGTTTAGAGCTTTCGTAGGAGTTTTTCGTGACTTGGCAACTCGATCTTGGTCCGCTGCACCCCCGTATCATTTGGTATCAGATTTTGGGCGTTTTGGGTGTTCTTGGTTGATTTCTAAACTGATCTCTATTTTTAAAGCACAAACAGCAGTTTTACCCAGAAAAATTGTTCAAAAAATTCATTTGGGTGGGTAAACGTTGTCCGATTGATCTGAAATTTTACATACATATTTGTGGCACTGTGATTGAATATAAAAAAATTATTCCCGCAAAAAAATCAGTCAAAAAAGTCAAAAAATCAAAAAATACGAAATTCAATAAAAAATTAAAAAAAAATTCAGCGGGTTGAATTTGGTGCCCAAATTTTCCAGATCAAAAATTCAATATTTGAAGACATTCCAGATTTAATTTCGTGATTTTTTGAGATCGGGAACACCTCGAACGAAGTTGTCAAGTTACTCCGCAGTTTTTCGGGTTTTCTGTTTTCAACAATTTTTATTGATTCTTAGCTGTAGGTTTTCATTTGTTTGCTTTTTATTCTCCTTTACAATATCTAACACCTTCTTGTTTCTTGTGTTAGTAGGATTTAAACGTGTGCACAATCCTTCCTCGGTGCAACACAAATCAATTGGTGTCTCGTCGGTTTTGGCATCCTAGTGCAAATTAGGATTCTTTGGTAGTTTGGTTCACACTCTAATTGGTTGATATAAACTCCGATAAAGAACTCACAAGATTGAATTCTACCTCATTGAGAATTTGAATTTCTCTTTTGAGTGATTAACGGTGAGGTTTGCTAATTTTTCTTTTGAGTGTTGAGTGTTTGTTTTGCAGGTAGTCCAAAAAATAATAATAATAAGATGCTCCGCCGCACCTTTAACATCCAAGTGGGAGACGATTGTGATAACCAAAGGACCAATATTTTCCATTCTAGGTGTTTTATAAAAGGTAACTTATGTTCACTTATGATTGATAGTGGGAGTTGTTCAAATGTAGTTAGCGTTATTTGGTGGATTCCTTAAAGTTACCTTGTATCGAGCACCCTAAGCCGTATCACCTTCAGTGGCTTAATGAATGCTCAGAAGTTAAGGTTACAAAACAGTCCTTGATCACTTTTAAGCTCGGGAATTACGAGGATGAGGTATGGTGTGATGTGGTCCCAATGCATGTGGCACACTTGCTCCTTGGACGACCTTGGCAATTTGATCGTGATGTTACACACCAAGGCAAGCTCAATAGATACTCTCTTGTGTTTAAAGGCTGAAAATTCACTCTTGCTCCTTTAAATCCCAATGATGTATATAAAGATCAATTAAAATGATGAAATTTTGTGAGGGGTGAGGGAGAAAGGAAAAATAAAAAACAGAGAGAAAAGAGGCTAGTAGTGAAAAAGTCAAAATTTAAATGGCCCAAAGGTGAGTGAATCCATAAGTGGAAAAACTAGAGAGAAAAAATTGATTACAACAAAAAAAGATGTGCGGAGAGCCCTACTCAATAAACAACCTTGTATCCTTGTGAGGTTTAGGCAAAACTATTTATCTCTATCTAACATTAATGGATATTTGCCTAGTGTGTTTCAATGTCTTTTGCAGGATTATGTGGATGTTTTTAGTGAGTCCCCTAAAGGTTTACCACCTTTACGTGGGATAGAACACTTCCATTGGCCACATATGAAGAAGGATGTCGAAAAGTTTCTGTGGTTATACATGAAGTTTGAGTTGCATTTGACAAAGGTTAACTCAACAACGAAGTTTCGACTACACTATGCCCCCGATGAGCGAAGGTTTGTATTAAATGGAAAAGGTAAAATCGACCCTTATTCTTCTCATTATAAAGGTAAGATGCTTGAAACTTTTGAAACACCTTTGTACTCCTCGGATAGTGACAAAGATCATGTTGATGATTTAATTTTTGTAAAACACTTAGATCGAAACATGCTTGACTGTCCTATTTTATTTATTGATGATCTATCTGTTTTGATGGTTGATAAAAAGATTATTGTTTTTCATAATTTTTATGATGCATGTGTGAGTGAATCTATAGTCCGTCAATTAATGCATGGTATGATTGTGCAACTCTGTGAACCGTGTGAACCTTTTCAAATACCTACTTGTGACGATTCGTTTACCATTTAATTTATTACTCGCGATTTATTCGGGGTTTGTGGAAACAATTTGAGAGGATTGAATGCTTTAAAACATGTCAATCTTTCAATGTGGCTGACTTGTCCCCATTTGATTTTTCAGATTCGAGGACGAATCTTTTTGAGGAAGGGGGGAATGATACGAGTCACAGAGGCCCAACCCAAATTCTTGAGGACAAGGCCCAATAACAAGATCAAAGGCCCGACAAATGCGGTCCAAACTAAATGGGACCATTCAAGAGCTTGTTAGCAAGGCCTTAGATGCATACACGAGAGAACAAGAAAATCAAGATTCACTTTCTTGTTTTCAAGAAAATCAAGAAACCGAATCTTGGCCCAATTTTGCTGTTCGAAGAGATTTCAAGAATCAAGAAAATCAAGATTTCAAATCTTGGAAATCTTGGTCCAAGAAACCAAATCTTGCAGCCAAAACGCATTGGATCTCCATTACAAGCGTCAACGACCCAATTTTGGTAGGAGATGGATCACGAGCCCAAATTCTTGAAGGCGAGGTCCAATAACCAAAATTTAGCCCAATCAAGAATTTTCTTCATACTTAGTTGAAAAATCAGGCCAAAATGTCAAAGGGCCCAATTTGTAAACATCTTACTTGTTTAATTTTTTTTTAATCTTTAGGAGCATTACATGTAAAATTCATTTAAAACAACCCATATAAGTGCATGGCGAATTTACCTTGTTATTTTATTAATTAGGTTTAATTTTTATTAGTTACTTGTGAGATTAGGATTTGTTGGAGGCCTATATAAGCATTGGCCAGCCACCCTTTGTAAAAATCATCTTATTATTATTTTCTATCAAATTTGATTTGTTGAGTGCAGAATTTTCTTTGGGGTTTTCTCCAAGAATTCTCTCTTGAGTTTTCTTTAGAAGTTGTTTTAACAATCTTTTGATTGTGGGAGCCATCTTCAACCTTCTTCTTGCCATCGATATTCTTTGGAGGGAGATTAGAGCCGTTTGAAGGAATTTGTGAATTCTTTCGGAATTCAAGGGTTCTTAGGACTTTTCTTTAATTCCTTGCTGTTCAATTTATTTTCTTTATTATTGCTTGTGCCGATTCTTCTTCTAATTTTCTTTGCTGTTTTTGTTTGTGTTTCACCTTGATTAAACTCCAAGAACTCTTCGTTTAATCGATCCCTTTATTGGCAGCAACTATTCGATCCAAAATCCCCAAAATTTAGGGTTCTTGCCATTCTTTTTATTTCTTCTTGTTGGGTGAAATTAGGTCTTTGGAATTTGGGCATTCTTGGCGATTCAAGTTATTGATGATTAGCACTCTTTCTTTACTTCCAAATTCGTTCAATTTCATTAATTTCTTTCTTTTCTTTTGTCGCCCAAATCCCTAATTTTCTATTAAAGATCCGATTGATTTAATTCGTTCTTTGTTTAGTGTTCTTGAACAGATTCGGCTTGTGGAGAATTGATCTTGGAGTTCGATTTTGTCTTCTTGAACTACGAAAACATCTATTCATTCGTTCTTTGTGTCTTGCTGTTCATTTAATTGAATTTGGGGATTTAATTCCAGATCGATTAGTTTAATCTTGTTCTTTGTTTTAATTTCAGATCTGTTCGTTTAGAGCTTTAGTAGGAGTTTTTATTGACTTGGCATTTCGATCTTGGTCATGCCACCCCGTATCATACGGGGTTGCACGCGACCAAGATCGAGTTGCCAAGTCACGAAACTCCTACTAAAACCCTAAACAATCGATCTGAAACGAAATGAAAATTAAAAGACTAGAACTTTGAATTTCCGGATCTGAAATAAAATCCCCAAAACAACAAAGAATCAAATTGAAAATAAAAATAAGTGTTAATAAGGATTCTTAAAACCCTAAAAGAGATTGCAATTACGCCCAATTGAACACCAAGATAGTTTTCCCAAATTTCGACAATCTGATTTCACCGAAAAGAGTATGGAAGAACCCTAGAAATTGGGGATTTTGGGTTGATTCCTTAAGATAGAAAAAGGCTGAAAACACAATAAGAACAAAAATAAATTAGATAAAGATTCAGACAAGCGAAATAAAGAAAGAATTGACAACAAGAAATTAAAAGATAAGTCCTAAGAAGCCTTGAAATCCGAAAGATCTCACAACTCCTTCAAACTACAGTAATCTCCCAACAAAGAATATCAATGGCAAGAAGAAGGTGAAGATGGCTCCCACAATCAAAATATTGTTAAAACAACTTCTAAAGAAAACTCAAGAGAGAATTCTTGGAGAAAAACTCAAAGAGAATTCTGCACTTAAACAAATCTGATATTTTTGATATATTGAGAAGTTCTTTACAAGGTGGCCAGCCATGCCTTTAAATAGGCCTTATAACTAGTCCTAATCTAATTAGAAAACTAAAATAAAAAAAACTCCTAATTATTTTAATATGGAAATTCGGTCAAAGGTCTTTATTTGAGACTCTTGAACTAAATATTTACATAAAAATTTAAACTAAGTAAATAAATAAATAAATAAATAAATAAAAATAAAACTTTACAACTTGGGCCACTTTGACAATTTGGCTTGATTTTCAACTAAATATGTATGGATTTCTTGATTGGGCTGGGAATTTGCTTATTGGGCCTCGCCTTCAAGAATTTGGGCTTTTGTGACTCGTATCATTCCCCCTTCCTCAAAAAGATTCGTCCTCGAATCTGAAAAATCAAATGGACTCGACTTTCCTCGATCGAACGAGACTAATGGCAATTGAGTCCACTTTATAAGCAGAATAATAAGGGTCGATTTACCTTTTCCATTTAATACAAACGTTCGCTCATCGGGGGCAGAGTGTAGTCGAAGCTCTTCGGGCTCATATAGTGTGATTTTATCTTTGCCTATGTTGATCGTTTGAAAGCGTATTTCATTTAAGAGGTATTGAAGTTGAAAGTTATCTTTCGGTTTTTCGGGAACCTGAAAAGTAGCAACACAAGAAAAATTCATATCTTGGTTAGTGGAAACATTCCTCACTACCCTTTCCTCGTCTTTTTCTTTTCTTTCTTTTTCTAACTCATTTTATCTTCTTTCTTCAACTTCTTTTCAATTTTCTTGTCTGTTTCACATTCCTTTTCACTCTCAATCTCTTTTGCTCTTTTCATTCTCTTTTCTTTTCCTCACTTGTTTTAACAATGAATTTTTCAGTTTGATTTGGTCCTCATGGACTTGTTCCGGAGTGAGCGGCACTAAGGTGATTTTCCTTCCTTGATGCTTGAAAGAATACCTATTTGTACGACCATCGTGAGTGACCTTTCGATCCGATTGCCATGGTTCTCCTAGCAACAAATGGCGAGCTTGCATAGGCACTACGTCGCACACAACCGTCTTGATACTTACCGATAGAAAAGGCAATGCGCACTTGTTGAGTGACCTTAGATTGGCCTTCGTTGCTAAGCCCTTGTAGTTGATAAGGTTGTGGATGCTTGGTAGTGGTTAAGCAAAGCTTTTCCACCATCGTCGTGCTGGCTACGTTCGAGCAACTTTCACCATCAATAATAACTCTACAAAGCTTACCTTGTACATGGCAGCGAGTATGAAAGAGATGTTCTCGTTGCTGCTCGCTCTTTGGTTTTGCCAAAGAAGGTTGCCCATGATCATGAAAATCATCATCCATTCTAGGGACACGTCGAGGGCGCGCCTATGGGGTGGTTATCCCTATCTTCGTTGATTGGATCCCGATAATGAGGATCTTGATTCAATCTCACCTCATTGAAAGCGGTACTCAATGTTCAAGTGTGGCGTGTTCATCTAATTGTTGTTGGAGTTTTTGAAACATGTCATAGACATCATTATGGTCAATATCACCTTTAGACATTTTCCAAAAACACGCAAAAATAAACACTCAACACTCAAAATAAAATTTAGCAAACCTCACCGTTAATCACTCAAAAAGAAAATTCAAATTCTCAATGAGGTAGAATTCAGTCTTGTGAGTCCTTTAGGAGAGTTTATATCAACCAATTAGAGAGTGGATGAACCGATCTACCAAAGAATCCTAATGTGGACTAGGATGCCAAAAACTGACGAGACACCAATTGATTTGTGTTGCACCGAGGAAGAATTGGGCACACGTTTAAATCCTACTAACACAAGAAACAAGAAGGTGTTAGATATCATAAAGGAAAAATAAAGGCAAACAAATGAAAACTCACAGCTAAGAATCAATAAAAATTGCTGAAAACAGAAAACCCGAAAAATTGTGGAGTAACTTGACAACTTCGTTCGAGGTGTTCCCGATCTCAAAAAATCATGAAAATAAATCTGGAATGTCCTTAAATATTTAATTTTTGATCTGGAAAGTTTGGGCACTAAACTCAACCTGCTGAATATTTTTTTAAAATTTTTATTGGATTTCGTCTTTTTTCAATTTTTTGACTAATTTTTTTGCGGGAATAATTTTTTTCTATTCAATCACAGTGCCACAAATATGTATGTAAAATTTCAGATCAATTGGACAACGTTTACCCACTCAAATGAATTTTTTGAAAGATTTTTCGGTAAAACTACTTTTTTGCTTTAAAAATTGAGATCGGTTTAGAAATCAACCAAGAACACCCAAAACGCCCAAAATCGATACCAAATGATACGGGGTTGCGCGGACCAAGATCGAGTTGCCAAGTCACGGAAACTCCTACGAAAACCCTAAACAATTAGATCTCGAAGCGAAGCAGAAAATTAAAAGACTAGAACTTTGAATTTCCAGATCTGAAATAAAATCCCCAAAACAGCAAAGAATCAAATTGAGAATAAAAATAAGTGTTAATAAGGATTCTTAAAACCCTAAAAGAGATTGCGATTCTGCCCAATTGAACACCAAGATAGTTTTCCCCAAATTTCGACAATCTGATTTCACCCGAAAAGAGTATGGAAGAACCCTAGAAATTGGGGATTTTTGGGTTGATTCCTTAAGATAGAAAAAGGCTGAAAACACAATAAGAACAGAAAATAAATTAGATAAAGATTCAGCACAAGCAGAAATAAAGAAAGAATTGACAGCAAGAAATTAAAAGATAAGTCCTAAGAAGCCTTGAAATCCCGAAAGATCTCACAACTCTCTTCAAACGGCTGTAATCTCCCTAGCAAAGAATATCAATGGCAAGAAGAAGGCTGAAGATGGCTCCCACAATTAAAAGATTGTTAAAACAACTTCTAAAGAAAACTCAAGAGAGAATTCTGCACTTAAACAAATCTGATATTTTTGATATATTGAGAAGTTCTTTACAAGGTGGCCAGCCATGCCTTTAAATAGGCCTTATAACTAGTCCTAATCTAATCAGAAAACTAAAATAAATAAAAAACTCCTAATTATTTTAATATGGAAATTCGGTCAAAGGTCTTTATTTGGGACTCTTGGACTGAATATTTACATAAAAATTTAAACTAAGTAAATAAATAAATAAATAAATAAATAAATAAAAATAAAACTTTACAACTTGGGCCACTTTGACAATTTGGCCTGATTTTCAACTAAATATGTATGGATTTCTTGATTGGGCTGGGAATTTGCTTATTGGGCCTCGCCTTCAAGAATTTGGGCTTTTGTGACTCGTATCACTTATACACATTACACTTGAAGAATACATTGAAATCAGATTTGTTTTGTTGAGTAAAAATTCTCTTTGAGTTCTCCAAGAATTTTCTCTTGAGTTTTATTTAGAAGGAGTTTTAACAATCTTTTTGATTGTGGGAGCCATCTTCAGCCTTCTTCTTGCCATTGTTCTTCATTGGAGGGGAGATTAGAGCTGTTTGAAGGGAGTTGTGAAATCTTTCTCGATTTCAAGGCTTCTTAGGACTTTATCTTTATTTTTCTTGCTGTTCAATCTTTTTAACTTTCTGCTTGTGTCGATTTCATTATCTAACTTGTTTAAACTCTCTTGTTGCGTCTCCAGCCCCGTTCAACCTTCAAGAATCTGTTCAGTACCAACCTTGGACAACAAGAAACATTTTGATTTCATAAAGCTCTCTTTATTGCCGTCCAAACCCTAGATCTAGTTGATTTCGTGATCTGCTGAGTTTTTTTGAAATTAACTTACTGTTTTGTGTTCTTCTTTTCAGATTCAGTTGTTTGGAACTTATCTTGATTTCAATTCCGTGTTCTTGGCTTCCAAGATTAGCTATTCCTAAGTGTTTTTAATTCTTGGCTGATCTTTTATTGATTTGGGTATTTTCGTTTCAGATCTAATTGATTCTAAATTAGTTTTGCTATTTTGTTTCAGATCTGAGTTGTCTATAGCTTTCGTAGGAGTTTTCCGTGACTTGACAACTCGATCTTGGTCCGCGCGCAACCCTCTATCATTTGGGGTATGGATTTTATGGGACCGTTTCCGAGTTCATTTTGAAATCTTTATATATTAGTAGTTGTTGACTACGTCTTGAAGTGGGTTGAAGTTGTTGCAGTTTCAAAGGATGATGCAAAGACAGTACTAAGTTTTTTTCACAAGCATATACTCACCCGCTTCAGCACACCAAAGGAATTGATTAGTGATTAGGGTACACACTTTCATTGCAACCAAGTGACAACCGCACCGAAGAGATATGGAGTTAATCATAGAATGGATACTACTTACCATCCGTAATGATACGAGCTCGTTTCGTATGATGTGACGAGTCGTATTATGTTCCCGATTGAATTTAGGTAGTGTCGATTTAGTTCAAATTCAATAAGATGAGTTATAATGGTTTTAAATGGCTTAGGACGTAAAATGGGAATAAATGGTTTCCAATGAAACAAGAACGAACCCTTATTAGCAAATAAGGACCCGGGCTTAAAGGTTTCAAAGAAAAAGAAAAGGATGGTAGATAAAACCAAGACCCTCTATTTAGCAAAATAGGAACCTTCGGTATATTTGTGAACGCCACACCAAGGGTGATAAGTTCGAAATAAAGTCAGATTGACGCCACTCGTAAAGATAAGTCAATTGAGCTTTGAAGAATAAAGAGAGTGAATTTCTCACTAAAATTATATTTCATTCAGAAATTTGGCCAAAAAAAAATCCTTTTACAAGAAATTCAACAACTATTTATAGTCTTTACTAGTAGTAGCCGAATGGACAAGTTCAAGACTTAATTTCTAAGTAAACAATGAACTAAAATTCAGCTTTAATTTCATGAATAGAGTCCAGGGTAGGTTCGGATGAATGAGAGCTCCAATGGTCATCTTCTAGATGGGCAAATGAACCTTGAACATCTTGGATGTGCATGAATGGGCTAGGTTCGGTCAATGAGCATAAATAGACTCATTTAAGTTGCATCTTTTGGTTGAAAAATGACCAGCAATTAATAGGAACATGAGCAGCCATTTGGAGTGTGAAAGCAAAGCTTTGAAGAGTCTTAGAGTGTGAACACCATGAACCGAATAGCCAAAAGATTTCCAGCAATGTGAAAGAAATAAATAGCAGCTTTGAAGAATGAAAAATCATCTCTTTTTGCCGAATGGTCACCTAAAGAACTCCAAAAATCAGCACACCCTTTTTAATGTGGTTCATACATTTATCGCTAGGTGCATTGAATCAATCATTCATGCATCTTGTTTAATGCATTCCACATTCGGCCAACCTTCCCCATGCATCCTCACATTCGGCTGAACCTAAACAAAACAAATGAACTTCATTAATTTATCCCAATTCAATTTGAATATAATATGAACATACTAATTAACATTAGAACAAATTAAATTAAACTAAACAAGACATATTAATTCGGCTAGGCACAATTAAAGCATGTCTTATGTTTAGACCAATTAAATGACATCTAGACACATTTAGTAACATATTAAACACTTGTACTAAATAAAAACATATTTATAAGCTATAGTAAGACTTAATTAAATGCTTATTTAAATGGTCTAAAATTCCAGCAGCAAATTAATTAGCTAGAACTAAATTCAGCTTCAAAGAAGTTGAATATGTTCAGCTTGTTTTTAAACTCCTTGCTATCATTTTCCTCAACCCGTTCCACCATTGCTAAAATAGCATCTTTGAATCGTTTAGCTCTAGCTCGCGTTATTGGACCAATGGGCAGCTTGATGGCTTCTTGTTCGTTCTCCACTTGGTTCGTAGGCAAGCTCACATCACGTAAACCAATGGACATGTTGAAGTATCAAATCGACAAATTAAGAACATTCTAGAGAAGGTTGTAAACCCTTCGAGGAAAGATTGGTCTTTTCAATTGGATGACGCTTTATGGGCATTACGGAGAACACACAAAACTCAATTAGGGATGTCGTCGTATCAATTGGTTTTTGGGAAAACATGTCACTTTCCAGTTGAATTGGAACACAAAGCAATGTGGGCAATTAAGCAAGTGAACATGGACTATGAAGTGGCTAGAAAGAAAAGGCTGTTAGATATCACTCAACTAGAGGAGATTAGGAGAAATGCCTATGAAAACGTTGTGATTTATAAGGAAAAGATCAAATGATGGCATGACAAGATTATTTTACAGCAACAATTTATCGCGGGTGAATAGGTTTTATTATTGAAATCTCGACTCAAATTGCACCCAGGTAAATTGCGTTCACGTTGGTCTGGACCTTTGGAAGTTGTCGACGTATTTCCTCATGGCGCAGTCACAATTCGAGATTTACGTGATGGACACCAGTTCAAAGTAAATGATGTGATCCAGCTCGGTTGGTTGAGTCGATTCACTTAAGTGCCCGATCGTCAATGAGAAGTTGTGTTCGTTGTTGAATTGAAGATAGCTTTATGGAAATGTTTGAGCGGAAGTAATTAAAATGGGTTCACAAGATGGATTGGTTTTGGAGATGGATAGGTTCGATTTTAACGGGGCTGGAGACGCAACAAGAGAGTTTAAACAAGTTAGATAATGAAATCGACACAAGCAGAAAATTAAAAAGATTGAACAGCAAGAAAAATAAAGATAAAGTCCTAAGAAGCCTTAAAATCGAGAAAGATTTCACAACTCCCTGCAAACGGCTCTAATCTCCCCCTCCAATGAAGAACAATGGCAAGAAGAAGGCTGAAGATGGCTCCCACAATCAAAAAAATTGTTAAAACTCCTTCTAAAGAAAACTCAAGAGAAATTTCTTGGAGAAATCAAAGAGAATTTTCACTCAACAAAACAAATCTGATTTCAATGTATTCTTCAAGTGTAACGTGTCTAAGGGTGGCTGGCCAAGCCATACATATAGGCCATCTAACTATTTTCCTAGTCCTAATAGGAAAGCTAAAAAAACCTAATTTTTTTTTACTTTAAAGGGGAAATTCGGCCAAGGACTTTAAATGGGCCTCTTGGACTGAATTTTTATATAGAAATTTATTCATAAAGTCTAAAAATGAAAACTAAGTATTTAAAGAATTAAAAGTTAACAAATTGGGCCACTTTGACAATTTGGTCTTATTTTCAACTAAGTTTAATTTAAATTTCTTGATTGGGCTTGGAACATCTTATTGGGCCTTGTCTTCAAGAACTTGTGATACAAGTCACAAAGGCCCAATTCAAGCTCAGGAATGTGATGGGCTCAAATTACCACAAGGCCCAATAATGAGGTCAACGGCCAGACAAATGCATTCAAAACTAAATGGAACCATTCAAGAATTTGTTAGCAGGCCTTAGATGTGTACACGAAAGAAAAAGAAAATCAAGACTCACTTTCTTGTTTTTAAGAAAATCAAGAAACCAAATCTTGGTCCAATTTTGTTGTTTGGAGCGATTTCAAGAATCAAGAAAATCAAGATTTCAAATCTTGGAAATCTTGGTCCAAGAAACCAAATCATGCAGCTAAGGTGCATTGGATCTTCGTTACGAGCATCAACGAACCAATTTCAGTAGGAGACGGACTACAAGCCCAAGTTTCTGAAGTCAGGGCCCTATAAGATGTTCCAAGCCCAACCAAGAAGTTCAAATCATACTTAGTTGAAAATCAGGCCAAATTATTAAAGTGGCCCAATTTGTAAAGTTTTATTTTTAAATACTTAGTTTAAATTTTTATTTTTTATTCCTATGTAAAAATTCGGCCCAAGAAGCCCATTAAAAGCCTTGGCCGAATTTCCCTTGAAGTTAATTAGGTTTTATTTTTTTTAGTTTTCCTAATAGGGATAGGAAATAGTTTGAAGGCTTACATTAAGGCTTGGCTGGCCACCCTTAGAAAACACCTTGAATTACATTAAATTTTCAGATTTGTTTGTGAGTGAAAATTCTCTTTGAGTTCTTCAAGAATTTTCTCTTGAGTTTTCTTTAAAAGTAGTTTTAACAATCTTTTAGATTGTGGGAGCCATCTTCAGCCTTCTTCTTGCCATTGTTCTTTATTGGAGGGGAGATTAGAGCCATTTGAAGGGAGTTGTGTAATCTTTCGAGATTTCAAGGCTTCTTAGAACTTTATTTTTATTTTCTTGCTGTTCAATCTTTTCAGATTCGGTTTGGGAAGCTCATAATCGTTCTTGATTATCAAAGATAATTCTTAATCCATAATTTCCCTCTTTCTTGTTGCACGATTCCTCATTCTAAATCAATTTTCGTTCTTTTTGTGATCTGATGAATTAACTTTCTGTTTTGGTGCAATTGAATGATTTGGTTGAATTAGAGACTTCTTTAAAGTTTATTTACGTGTTCTTGACTTCTGAATTCCCTAATAATAAGTGTTTCGATTCTTGGTTTATTCTTTGTTGTTTTAGAGTTTTTATTTCAGATATGGAAATTCTAAGATTTGTTCTTTCTGCTTCTTTTCAGATCCAAGTGTTTAGCGTTCTTCGTAGGATTTTCCCTTGACTTGACAACTCGATCTTGGTCCGCGCGCAACCCTCTATCAGCTAGGTTTGGCCAATGAGCTTAAATAAGCTCATTTAAGATGCAATTTTTGGCTGAAAAGTGACCAACAATTAATAGAAAATTGGACAGCCATTTGAAGTGTGAATGCTCAGCTTTGAAGAGTCCTTGAGTGTGAACACCATGAACCGAACAGCCAAAATGAATCCAGCAATGTGAAAGAAATAAATGGCAGCTTTGGAGTAGGAAACATCATCTCTGATACGAGTCACAAAGGCCCAATTCAAGCTCAAGGACGTGATGGGCCCAAATTACCACAAGGCCCAATAACGAGGTCAAAGGCCAAACAAATGTGTTCAAAACTAAATGGAACCATTCAAGAATTTATTAGCAAGGCCTTAGATGCGTACACGAAGGAAAAAGAAAATCAAGATTCACTTTCTTGTTTTCAAGAAAATCAAGAAACCGAATCTTGGTCCAATTTTGTTGTTTGGAGCGATTTCAAGAATCAAGAAAATCAAGATTTTAAATCTTGGAAATCTTGGTCCAAAAAACTGAATCTTGCAGCTAAGGCGCATTGGATCTCAGTTACGAGCATCAACGAACCAATTTCGGGAGAGAACGGATTACAAGCCCAAATGCTTGAAGAAATGGCCCAATAAGATGTTCCAAGCCCAATCAAGAAATTTAAATTAGACTTACTTGAAAATCAGGCCAAATTGTCAAAGTGGCCCAATTTGTTAAGTTTTAATTCTTTAAATACTTAGTTTTAATTTTTAGACTTTATGAATAAATTTCTATGTAAAAATTCAGTCCAAGAGGCCCATTTAAAGTCCTTGGCCGAATTTCCCCTTGAAAGTAAAAAAAATTAGGTTTTTTTTTTAGTTTTCCTATTAGGACTAGGAAAATAGTTAGAAGGCCTATATGTGTGGCTTGGCCAGCCACCCTTATACATATTACAGTTGAAGAATACATTGAAATCAGATTTGTTTTGTTGAGTGAAAATTCTCTTTGAGTTCTACAAGAATTTTCTCTTAAGTTTTCTTTAGAAGGAGTTTTAACAATCTTTTTGATTGTGGGAGCCATCTTCAGCCTTCTTCTTGCCTTTGTTCTTCATTGGAGGGGAGATTAGAGCCGTTTGAAGGGAGTTGTGAAATCTTTATCGATTTCAAGGCTTCTTAGGACTTTCTTTATTTTCTTGCTGTTCATTCTTCTTTATTAATTTCTGCTTGTGCTGATTTATTGATTAACTTGGGATTAATTCTTCTTGTTGCGTTTCAGCCTTTACAAACTTCAAGATCTGATTCGGCCTAAGGCATCAAGAAACGTTCTTCATTCATAATTTCCAGATTTCTTGCCGCCCAAGTATTTCTTATTCTATTCGATTTGGGTTTCTTAAACTGACAAGTTTAGTTCTCTGTTTTTTGTTTTCGTTGCAGCCAATTTGTTTATAGATCTCGTAGGACTTTTCCGTGACTTGACAACTTGATCTTGGTCCACGCGCAACCCTCTATAATTTGGTATCAGATTTTGGCAGTTTTGGGTGTTTTTGGTTGATTTCTAAACTGATCTCCTTTTAAAAACATTAAACAGCAGTTTTTACCCAGAAAAGGTTTTGGAAAAAAAATCATTTGAGTGGGTAAACGTTGTCCGATTGGTCTTAAATTTTATATGAATATTTGTGATACGGCCACGCCTCAAGTCCAATCTAGCTTGAGCAAGGAGCATTTGGAGCTGCCTCAAGGTCCCATCACCCGATCACGAGCCAAACAATTCAAGGAGGCTGTTTCGGCTTTAGTTAACAAAGTTTGGGGCGAGACTTTGGTTGGGCACATCGAAGAAGCTTGGACCAACTCGAAGAACACTCCATGCATTTTACTATGAGCTGAATTAACTTCTAATTTAGCTCAATGAGCTCAAATCAGCTCAATTTAGCTCAAAACTTGCAAATTCAACTCAAATAATTTTTTCTATTTAATTTGTCTCAAATCTGGTCGGATTTAATTATGCATGATTAATTGTGTTTTTCTTACATGTTATTAAGTCAAATTAATTTCCTACAGCTTATAAATAAGTCTTAATACATGTTTTTAATGTGCCTTGTCCAAACCGAATTAATTAGACTTAGTTTAATTAATTGAGTTTTGTTTTAATTATTTGGATTAATGTTGTCTAAATTTCGTTTTTAATATGATTCAGCTGAATAATAATCAACTAAATTCATTTGTTCATGTTGTGTAGGTTGGCCGAATGTGGATGGAAGCATTTAAGCTAGGTGCATGCATCATAGGTTCAATGAATGTGGCGTTACATGCATGAGGAATGTTCAGCTAATTTTAAATGATTCAAGAACCAGCATATTGCCGTTCACACATGAAGTTCACACTCTTGGCTTTTCGGTTTGGAATGTTCACACACAAGGACTCTTTGAAACTGAGTGTTCACACTTCATTTGGCCATTCAAATCCCTCTTAATGGCTGGTCACTTTTCAGCAAAAGATACAACTTAAATAAGCTCATTTATGTACATTGGCTGAATCTAACTCCTTCATGCACCATTCAAAGTGACCAAGGTTCAATGGGAGTTCTAGAAGCTTGTCAAGTTCAGCCGAATCTAGTTAGCACATTCAAGTGGTTCATTTGCTTACTCCTTAAGGATTGAAAGAGACCATTCGGCTAGCTTAGGACTTTTTGTAAAGGACTTTTTGACATTTTTAAAGTAACGAATTGCTGCCAAATTTGTGAGGCATTTTCTCTCAAATTTCGTTCGAGACCCGTAAGACTTATCTAGCTTCTAGTGGCATCTTTCCGAGTCTTTCTTTTGAACTTATCACTCCCTAAACCCGAGTGTGGAGTTCACCTTTGATACCTTTGGTTCATACTTTACTAAGTATTGGGTCAAGGTCCTTATCAACCATTTTCAACTCAATTTGGTCCTATAAGTTTCGGGTCAACACTCTTCTTTAGTGTTGGTTCACTCTTGACCTTTTTGAACCATTACCATTTCGTACCAAATCCCTTACCATTTCGTACCAATTCCCAAATACCAAAATGTACCAAAACCAAATACCATTTCTTAATTAAACCTAAACCGAACTTGACCATTCTAGTCATACCATTTCGACTAAAACCAAATCCACATCCAACTTTGCACGGACTTACTTTACTTCTTTGAACTCAAATATATTCTATCTTCTTCTTGTCTAATATACTTCTTCGTTTACGATCGGGAACTAAACAACTCGGGTTCAACTACTAAACCGAGATCGCATCAATTTGTGCCACTGTGATAGATTATTAAAAAATATTTCCCGCAAAAAAATCAGTAGAAAAAGTCAAAAAAATTAAAAAATACGAAATAAAGAAATATTAAAAAATATTCAGCGGGTTGAGTTTAGTGCTGAAACTTTTCAGATCCAATATAAAAAATTTAAGGACATTACAGTTTAAATTTCGTGATTTTTGGAGATTAGGAACACCTCGAACGAAGTTGTCAAGTTACTCCGTAGTTTTTCGGGTTTTTGGGTTTCAGCAATTTTTATTGATTCTTAGCTGTAGGTTTTCATTTGTTTTGCCTTTATTATTCCTTTAGAATATCTAACACATTCTTGTTTCTTGTGTTAGTAGGATTTAAAAGTGTGCACAATTCTTCCTCGGTGCGACACAAATCAATTGGTGTCTCGTTATTTTTGGACTCCTAGTGCAAATTAGGATTCTTTGGTAGTTTCAGTTCATACACTTTCTAATTGATTGATATAGACTCTACTAAAGAACTCACAAGACTAAATTCTACCTCTTTGAGAATTTGATTTTCCTTTTTGAGTGATTAACGGTGAGGTTTGCTAATTTTCCTTTTTGAGTGTTGAGTGTTTGTTTTCCAGGTTTTTGAAAAAAAGAAAAAAATGTCTAGAGTTGGTCAAGTTGATGATGACCATAATGATGTCCATGATAAATTTAAAATGATCCAACAACAGTTAGACGAATGGGCTGCCATACTTCGAACATTGAGTGCTACTATCAATGAGATGCGATTGGAGAAAAGAGCCCAACGAGGACAACTTAACTCAAGTGAAAAGGTAGAAATGAGAGTGCCAAGAAGATGAACATCCAACGAATATTCGAGAAGAGATTCATATCATGACTCCTATTCAACGAGGAATTCAAGACGATGCAAAGCAAGTTTCGAGAGTGAAGTTTTACAAGGGAATCATTGTTCTTATGCAAGTCATTCCGTACATACCCAACGAGAGTCTTTCCGTTCTGATTCATTTGTAACATCTCTATCTTGTAATGAAAGGAAGACGCAAAAAGAAATAAAAAGAAAAGAGAGGCAAGAGATGTTGATACGAGAAAATGAGCTAATATGGAATGAGATTGAGAGACGAAAAAAAGAAACAAAAGAAAAAGATGAGGAAAGGGTAGTGAGGAATGTTCCCACTAACCAAGATATGAATTTTTCTTGTGTTGCTACTTTTCAGGTTCCTGAAATATGGAAAGATAACTTTCAACTTCAATACCTCTCAAATGAAAGACTTTTTCATACGATCAGCATAGGCAAAGATGAAATCATACTACATGAGCCCGAAGGTAAGCGAGGTAAGGAAATTTTAGCAACCGAGTCCCGTGCAGATTTGAAAATTATTGATAAAACTTTTGGTGACTTAGTTATTAAAAGATCCCTTCATTTTGAACTGATTAATTGTTATTCTTTGATTGTGGTTGATAAAGTCATTACGAAAGGAAGCGTTAGTTGTTATTCTCTTGACTTGCCTTGTGTAAAATCCGCGAATTTGTGCAAATCTGTTTTGGTGAATAAAAAAAGTTTTGAATGTATGTTGGTATGTATGCGAAAATCCTCATGGTTTAACTTGATTGGTTTAATGAAATCTTTGTTACACTTCGGCATGACTAATCAAAATCAAGTTTTTAAACCCGGAATCTGTTTTGGTATATTTTGTTGGAAAATCAAGCATCATCTATTCTGTGCAAATACTTTCTATTGTTTTGATCTTGGTTTTTGAAAAAGGTAACGAAATTTTCCAAATTTGTTTTCAATTTATATTCGTGCCTTAAACAATTTCTATGGTTGTACATGAAGTTTGAGTTCCATTTGACAAAGGTTAACTCAACAACGGAGCTTCGACTACACTATGCCCCCGATGAGCGAAGGTTTGTATTAAATGGAAAAGGTAAAATCGACCCTTATTCTTCTGCTTATAAATGTAAGATGCTTTAAACTTTTGAAACACTTTTGTACTCCTCGGATAGTGACAAAGATCGTGTTGATGATTTAATTTTTGTAAAACATTTAGATCGAAATGTGCTTGACTGTCCTATTTTATTTATTGATGATCTATCTGTTTTGATGGTTGATAAAAAGATTATTGTTCTTGATAATTTTTATGATGCATGTGTGAGTGAATCTATAGTCCGTCGATTAATGCATGGTATGATTGTGCAACTCTGTGAACTGTGTGAACCTTTTTAAATACCTACTTGTGATGATTACGTTTACCATTTGATTTATTACTCGCGATTTATTCATGGTTTGTGGAAACAATTTGAGATGATTGAATGCCTTAAAACATGTCCATCTTTGTTTCGAATATTTGATGAGGCATTGGCGAGTAAATTAGCTTATTTGCATGGTTATCTGAATCTGTCCATTCGCATGCGTTATACTTGTTTTGTTATGCTTATGGTTGGACTACAAGTTTGTTTGCGTTGTTATTTACTAACTCATGGTTATTCTTTTCAGTGGACTCAATTGCCATTAGTCCCGTTCGATCGAGGAAAGTCGAGTCCATTTGATTTTTCAGATTCGAGGACAAATCTTTTTGAGGAAGGGGGAATGATACGAGTCACAAAGGCCCAATTCAAGCTCAAGAACGTGATGGGCCTGATACGAACTCGTCTCGTGATGTTTTGAGTCGTATGTGTTGCCCAATCGTGAATTGAGTAAGGATGGATTCGTTTTGGTTTTAAAATGAAACAAAATAGAGATAATGGCTTCAAACAAAGGTAATAAACAAAATAAAGAGGAAACAATAACAAATTAATTGGCTAAGACTGAAAATGAACCAACAATAACGAATTGTTGACCCGAATCTCAAAATGGTCTTTAGGTGTTATTCGGTTAAAGGAAACAGGAAAGGAACCTTGACCCACTATCAACTATGATAGGAACCAAAGGTATATTGAACGCCACACCAAAGGTGATAAGTTCAGCAACAAAGAAAAGATGGACGCCACAAGCTTTGCTTGATAAGTCAAATCAATTCCGAAAGAACAAAGAGAATTGGATAGCTCACAATTCAAATATTTCATCTATATTCAGCCAAAAAGTTCCTTCTCTAAGGCTGATTACAACTATTTATAATACTAGAACAAGGTAACCGAATGGTCAAAAAAATATCCAACTAAATGTGCCATAAAAACTGATGTCTTTTCTTATGCTTTGAGCCAAGTAACTCCTTCCATAAAATCACTTCAATTCAGCTGATTTGAATGTCTTTAATGGCTAAAAAAAATGACTCTTGAGTTGTCCTTGGCTAGTTGAATAGACACCATCTCTTAACCAGCTCCTTAATGACATTCAAAGGCTTGATTAATTTCTCTTGAAAGCTCCAAAAACGGCTGGAAGTGGAAGAGTTGCTGCTAAATTTTAAAGGGCATAAAATGCTCTTTAAAATCTCCTTTAATGATCTTTAAGCTCCCTTTATAACAGCCCTTTAATTGTAACTCAAAAGAACTTGAACGACCACTTATTAAATGTGTAACGACCTTGAATTGTAACCACTATAAGCTAAAAGTCACCTGCAATAAACACATTAAAATGAGTTTATTAAACACATGAAAACACTTATTAATCATAACTCACACTAAACTTACTTAAATAAATAAACTAAAACATATATGCAATAATTATTCTAGCAACTAGTTTAATTAAAGAAGCATAATTAAATGAACTTAACTCATGCATCAATAAATAATCCTAGGAACTAGATAAATTAAGAACAACACTTATTAAATAAATTTAAACAAAAACACTTATTAATTAAAACTAAGATGAGTTGAATAAATGTTCAGCAACTCATTTATTAAACTAAGATGCTTAAATGCATGGTTTTGAAATGCAAATTTAACTAACATGAAAGTTACATAATTAAACTAACTTGACTTAATTTAATGATGCAAAAGTTAACTAACATGAAAGTTACATAAAGCAACATTGACCTTAGTTGGGCCGGGAATCGTTCCTTCCTCATATGGACCCAAAGCCAATCTCCAGGTTCGAACACTATTCGCTTTCTTCCTTTATTTGCAGCTTGCATATATTGTTCGGTTCGAGCTTCAAAATGCCTTCACCTTTTGGTGAAGTTGCTTCACATAATCAGCTTTTCGCTTAGCATTGGCATGTACGAGTTGATCATTAGGCAAGGGAAGCAAATCCAGTGAGGTTAGAGGATTAAACCCGTAAACAATCTCAAACGGGGAGTGTTTAGTGGCAGAATGGACAGATCTATTGTAAGCGAATTCCACATTCGGTAGGCACTCCTTCCATGATTTGAGATTCTTTCAAATAATAGCTCGCAATAAGGTGGATAACACGCGGTTCACAACCTCCGTTTGGCCATCCGTTTGGGGATGACAGGTTGTAGAAAACAATAGCTTCATTCCTAATTTTCCCCATAATGACCTCCAAAAATGACTTAGGAACTTCGTGTCTCAATCGGATACGATTGTTTTTGGAATTCCATGAAGTCGTACAACCTCCCTAAAAAACAAATTGGCAATATGAATAGCATCATCAGTTTTAGAGCAAGTTCTGAAATGTGACATTTTGGAAAATCCATCTACGATAACAAAGATAGAATCCTTCTAATACGAGTTACAAAGGCCGAATTCAAGCTCAAGCACGTGATGGGCTCAAATTACCACAAGGCCCAATAACAAGGTCAAAGGCCAGACAAATGCATTCAAAACTAAATGGAACCATTCAAGAATTTATTAGCAAGGCCTTAGACGCGTACACGAAGGAAAAGAAAATCAAGATTCACTTTCTTGTTTTCAAGAAAATCAAGAAACCGAATCTTGGTCCAATTTTGCTGTTTTGAGCGATTTCAAGAATCAAGAAAATCAAGATTTCAAATCTTGGAAATCTTGGTCCAAGAAACCGAATCTTGCAGCTAAGGCGCATTGGATCTCAGTTACGAGCATCAATGAACCAATTCCGGGAGAGAACGTATTACAAGCCCAAATGCTTGAAGAAACGGCCCAATAAGATGTTCCAAGCCGAATCAAGAAATTTAAATTAGACTTAGTTGAAAATCAGGCCAAATTATCAAAGTGGCTCAATTTGTTAAGTTTTAGTTCTTTAAATACTTAGTTTTAATTTTTAGACTTTATGAATAAATTTCTATGTAAAAATTCAGTCCAAGAGGCCCATTTAAAGTCCTTGGCCGAATTTCCCCTTGAAAGTAAAAAAAAAATTAGGTTTTTTTAGTTTTCCTATTAGGACTAGGAAAATAGTTAGAAGGCCTATATGTATTGCTTGGCCAGCCACCCTTATACACATGATACTTGAAGAATACATTGAAATCAGATTTGTTTTGTTGAGTGAAAATTCTCTTTGAGTTCTCCAAGAATTTTCTCTTCAGTTTTCTTTAAAAGGAGTTTTAACAATCTTTTTGATTGTGGGAGCCATCTTCAGCCTTCTTCTTGCCATTGTTCTTCATTGGAGGGGAGATTAGAGCCGTTTGAAGGGAGTTGTGAAGTCTTTCTCGATTTTAAGGCTTCTTAGGACTTTATCTTTATTGTTCTTGCTATTCAATCTTTTTAATTTTCTGCTTGTGTCGATTTCATTATCTAACTTGTTTAAACTCTCTTGTTGCATCTCTAGCCCCGTTCAACCTTCAAGAATCTGTTCAGCATCAACCTTGGACAACAAGAAACATTTTGATTTCCCAAAACCCCTCTTTTTTGCCGTCCAAACCCTAGATCTAATTGATTTCGTGATCTGCTGAGTTTTTTTGAAATTAACTTGCTGTTGTGTTCTTCTTTTCAAATTCGACTATTTGGAACCTATCTTGAATTCAATTCAGTGTTCTTCGCTTCAATGATTAGCTATTCCAAAGTGTTTTTAATTCTTGGCTGATCTTTTATTGATTTGGGCATTTTCATTTTAGATCTAATTGATTCTAAGCCGAATTTTCTGTTTTCATTTTAGAGCCAAGCGTTTAGAGTTTTTGTAGGAGTTTCTCGTGACTTGACAACTCGATCTTGGTCCGCGCGCAACCCCTATCACCTTCCCCATTTTAGTTCTTGGTTGACCTAGGACAAAATCCATAGAAAGATCGACCAATGGTGCGTTAGATATGGGCAATGGTTTGTAGAGTCCATGTGGATTAATTTTGGACTTGGCCTTCTTGCAGGTGATACATTGGCTACAAACATGCTCAACATCTTTTCTCATTCCAGGCCAAAGAAATGTTCATGGAGGATTGACAACGTCTTGGCCACCTCGAAATGGCCCATGAGTCCACCACCATGTGCCTCAATCACCAACAATTTCCGTATTGAGCTTTGCGAAACACAAAGCTTGCCTTCGCGGAAAAGAAATTTGTCAAACCTGAAACACTTATCAACAACTTTGTTTTCACAAGATTTGTAAATAGCGCCAAAATCAGCATCATCAACATACATTTCCTTTAAAAAGGTAAATCCGAGCAACTTTGAATCCAGATGTTATAACAAGGTATATCGATGAGATAATGCATCAGCCACAATATTTTCCTTACCTTTCTTGTATTTGATGGTATAAAGAAAAGATTCTAAATACTCTACCCATTTGGCTTGTCATTTGTTTAGTTTTGCTTGACCCTTGATATGTTTCAACGCCTCATGATCCGAGTGGATTACATACTCTTTTGGCCATAAATAGTGCTGCCAAGTCTCGAGAGCTCGAATTAGAGCGTACATTTCCTTGTCGTACGTCGGATAGCTAAGAACAGCTCCATTTAACTTCTCACTAAAATAAGCCACAGGCCTTCCATCTTACGTTAGAACGGCTCAAATTCCAACACCTGAGGCATCGTATTCAACTTCAAAAATTTTAGTAAAGTCAGGCAACACAAGCAATGGGGCGTTAGCAATAAAAGATTTTTCTTGTTATTCATTCCAATAAAAGTGATGTGCGCACGCTCACACCAACAAAGCAAACTGATCCGGAGGTCTTACCATTAGGACCTATTACTCGATCTAGGGCAAAGAAATTCAGGGAAGCCTTGTTCCTTACTTGTGCTACGATTCCAGATTTATTCGATCATGTTCATGCCTTAGAACATAGGCTTTATAACATGTTGCATGCTGATATGTGACGTATTTAGGTTCTACTATGTATTATGTGTGTATTTAAGTATGTTTTGGTATTGACTTGATGTTGTTTATGTTTTAATGAATAAGTTTGCATTATGTTTACTGACTTGTTAATAAGTTTTCAATAAGTTTGCATTACTTTAATGCATGTTTGTTTTGTTTACCATAAGGAAGCGTAATGGACAATGACTTAAGATATCATTTCTAGCTCGATTGAAGCTCAAATATGTGCATGCAGCTCATCTCATTCGAAATAGTTACGAAAGATTGTTTCTAGCTCATTTCACTCAATACATTTCTAGCTAGCTCAAACTCGGCTCCACCAACTCAACTCCAAATGGCGAGTCCGAAGCGGTGAAACGTGTCCTATGTAATGGCAAGTGTCCTATGCATTTGTGGCAGCCATGAGGCATCCAAACATGTGAGGAGCACATGACCGCTTGTGCACAAGAGTGTGTGTGTGCATGTGTAGCCGAATATACAAGGATAAGAACAAGGAGGTTGTCGTTTGAAATTTAAATTTATGGTCATTATTAAATGGCGCCAAAAGGAGTTATAACTCCTTATTTTAAACCCTTTGATTACAGACCACGAATTTCCATTCAACACCCTCTTTTGTACTTATAAATACATATTAAAATGATGTATTCAGGTTAGATGATTTATGAAAACAATTACGTTTGAGAATTTCTCTCAATTTCGGTTCTTCATTGAACTTTCCTTGGCATTTCAGACTTAGTTTGTTGTGTCAAATTTTCTTGATACTTGGGTTCCTAGATCGCTATCTAGAGGGTCCAAGTCCTTTTGACGTTGAGCAGATTCGATCGGGTTTGCTCGATGAGATTGTGCAAGTTCTTTCGAGTTTAACGTTAATCTATTCCAACGATTACCTTTGCCATTGTTGAACACTCAAGTTGCTACCTTGGCGTTTCATGAAGCGTTCGACTTCACCGATTGAATTTCTTTTTGTTTTAAACGCCAACAACTTCATTTTCCTTCCATTTTCGTTCTTTTATTTTACCCATATTTTACCATGATTATTTCTTTAATTCCTTGTTGTTTTCTTGTTGCGAGAACGTGCTTACAACATTCCTAGATCCGTAACATACGAAGATAGTCATTTCGTTAGGCTACATCGTATCATCCGGTATCGAGCATAGGTTGAAATTGTTGTACTTTTCTTCTCCAACAAGAAAATTCGAAATTCAAAACAAATATATATATATATCGGTTTCAAAATTCAAAAAAAAACAACAAAAAAGAAAGAAAAATCGATTCAAAATAAAAAAAATAAAGGAGGAATTGAAATTTATCAAGTTTGGGAAAGAAAAAAAAGTGTGTTTTGTTATGTTGAAATGTTGAATAATGTTTAGTTTTGTACTCTGTAATTGCGAAGTGCTTGGATATCAACAGAAACGAACTATTCTTATTTGTTCGGAGCTAGGAGCGTTGTAAAGCATTTCTTTGCGATGAAACTAAATTATTTAAATTCCATCCTTTTTCCTTTGTTTATTTTATTTTCTTATCCTTTTACTCTTTTCTTATCCTTTCCCTTTGTTTATTTTTTTCTCTCTCTCTCTAACCGTGTGTTTTCCTTATAGCCAACACAATTATAACAGGTTTTGAAATGTTGGATTAGTCCTTTAAAGAACTAAAAACACGAGAAATTGTGAGGGAAAAAGGCATTGAGCGTTGTGAGAACAGAAGGGGAGACAAAAAGAGTCATTCACGCATTCTCCCGAGTGAAACACGAGCGCTGAGTGCTATTTTAGAGTGCAGTTCTTTGGAGTGGCGAGAGGTTTTGAGAGTGTCTTGTGAGGACTTTTACTTTTGTTTTACTTAACTCATTATCTGTATTTTTGTGTGTTGCTTTAGATGACAGGATCAGAAGATCGTAGTCGTGGTGGAGATCAACCACCAGGTTTACAAATGCAAGCTATTACTCGCACCTTGCAACGTCTATTAGAAAATGCATGAGAGCCTATACACTCTCGTTTGGACAAGATTGAAGGGGGTGGTTCACAATCTGTCCATAATGAACATAATGATGAAAATGACATTGAACATTCACCAAGGGTGAATCAACGACCAGGATGCACAGTTGACGATAATATTTCTAACATTAAAGTTGCCATACCTTCTTTTCAGGGACGTTCCAGATCCGGATGCTTATCGACATGGGAAAGCAAGGTTGAACACGTTTTGAGTGTTATAACTACTTAGAAACGAAAAAAGTTCGACTAGCGACTATGGAGTTTGTTGACTATGCCTTTGGTATGGTGGGACCAATTCTCGATTAGTCGACGGCGTGCGGTGAAGGTCTAGTGAGAACATGGGAAGATATGAAGCGTATCATGCGAGACGATTTGTTCCTTCTCACTATCATCGAGATTTATTTGAAATTACAAACCTTGAAACAGAGAACAGGAGGCGTTGAGGACTATTTCAAGGAGATGGAGATGTCCATGATGCGTGCAAACATAGTTGAGGACCGTGAGGCGACTATGGCTCGGTTTTGGCGAGTTTAAATTCTGAAATAGCAAACATTGTTGAAATGCAACATTATGTTGAGTTGGATGACATGGTGCATATGGCGATCAAAATTGAGCGACAACAACGTAGAAAAGCTTCTACTCGAGGTAATACTCCATTTAAATCTTTTTCGAATCCTTTATACACCCCTAACAATGCCAGGAAACAAGCACCACAACCGCCATTACGGATTCGAAAGCCAGGCGAATCCAGCAAACCAAAGCCTCCCATTGCTGATAATGGACGTGGCAAACAACCAATGGTGGCACCAGAACGATCAAGAGATATTCAGTGCTTTAAGTGCCTTGGTAAAGGACATGTTGCTAGCCAGTGTCCTAATCGGAGGGTTATGTTGATGCGAGAAGATGGAGAGATCGAGTCAGATTCTGAGGAAGATGTACATGAACTCCCGACTAAAGAAGATGAAGAGAATGACCTAGAAGTTCTTGAATCTGGTCAAGTTATGGAGATCATGGTTGTCAAACGTGGTTTGAATGTGCAACAGTGCAAGACGAGCAACAACGTGAGACTATCTTTCACACACGATGCAAGGTTCAAGATAAGGTATGTGTTGTGATTATTGATAGCGGTAGTTGTACTAATGTTGCTAGTTCGATGATGGTTGATGATTAGGTCTTAAGGCGACAAAGCATCCGAATCCGTACAAGTTGCAGTGGTTGAATGACGGTGGAGAACTTAAAGTGACGAAACAAGTGGTTGTACCATTTTCAATTGGAAACTACAAGGACGAGGTCCTTTGTGATGTTGTGTCGATGGATGCTACTCACCTTCTTTTGGGGCGCCCTTGGCAGTATGACAAGAGGGCAATGCATGATGGTTTTACAAATCGATACTCTTTTATGCATGTAGGTAAGAAGATTACTTTGGCTCCTTTGACACCGAGTCAAGTAATTGAAGATCAAACAAGCTTGAAAAAGAGTAAGGAAGTTGCAAAGGAGAAGAAAAAGATGAGCGTATATGCAAGCGATGAGAAATCGAAATGTCTTTCCTCTCACCAATCCTTGTTTATTTTAATATTTAAAGATCATTGTTTATTGGCTAAGTTCCCTGCTGATTTACCTGCATCGATTGTGTCCCTTTTGCAAGAGTTTGAGGATGTGTTTCCGAAAGAAACACCGAAGGGATTACCACCTCTTCGTGGCATTGAGCACCAGATTGATTTCATTCCAGGTGCTACCATTCCAAATCGACCCACTTATCGTACTAACCTCGAAGAGACGAAAAGAGCTTCAAAGGCAAGTTGCGAAATTGATGGACAAGGGTTATATTCGAGAAAGTCCGAGTCCATGTCTTTATTCGGTGTTGTTAGTATTGAAGAAAGATGGGTCTTGGAGGATGTGCGTAGATTGTAGAGTGTGAATCAAATTACAATTAAGTATCGTCATCCTATTCCTAGACTTGATGACATGTTGGACGAGCTTTGCGAGCCGTCATCTTCTCAAAATTGACTTGAAGAGTGGATATCATCGATTCGCATGCGAGAAGGCGACGAATGGAAGATGACCTTCAAAACAAAGCTAGGTTTGTATGAATGGTTAGTGATGCCTTTTGGTTTAAGTAATGCACCTAGTACTTTTATGCGACTAATGAATCATGTTCTGCGATCTTTTATTGGAAAGTTTTGTGTTGTGTACTTTGATGACATTTTAGTTTATAGCAAGACTTTGCGGGATCACGTAGAACATCCGAGAGTCAGTATTGCAGGACTTTGAGAAAAGAAAGATTGTATGGTAACATCGAGAAATGTGTGTTTTGTCTTGTGAGACTTACATTTCTTGGTTACATTAATGAGTGCACAGGTGTTGAAGTTGATCATGAGAAAATAAAGGCAATTCAGAATGGCCACGACCGACATCGATTACTCGGGTTAGATCATTTCATGGTTTAGCTAGTTTTTATCGACGGTTTGTTCCTAACTTCAGTTCTATTACCGCACCCTTAACCTAATTATTAAAAGAATTCCGACTTCTTGTGGGGTAAAGAACAAGAAGATGCCTTCGAAAATTAAGGATTGTTTAACAAAAGCACCGATGTTAGCCTTACGACTTTGATAAAACTTTTGAAATTGAATGTGATGCTTGGAGTTGGTATAGGCGCAGTTTAATACGAGAAAAGAGGACCGTTGCATATTTTAGCGAGAAACCGAGTGGAGCAACATTGAATTATCCGGTTTATGATAAAGAGATGTATGCACCGATTCGGGCATTGGAGACATGGCAAGATTACTTGTTGCCTAAGGAGTTTGTGATCCACACGACCACGAGGCTTTACGATATATCACAGTCAGCATAAATTGAACAAATGACATGCTAAATGGGTTGAATTCTTACAATCTTTTCCTTATGTCATTCGATACAAAAAAGGGAAAGATAATGTCGTTGCTGATGCATTATCACGCAGATATGTACTATTGAGTTATCTTGATTCACATTTGATTGGATTTACATATATTCGAGAGTTATACTCTGATGATCATGATTTTTGCGATAAGTATAATGCTTGTGAGAAAGGTGCAGATGGAAAATTCTACAGGCATGATGGATATCTTTTCAAAGAAAACAGGATATGCATTCAATGCGTGATATACTGATCCGTGAAGCACATGAAGGTGGATTGAT
Source organism: Gossypium raimondii (assembly GCF_025698545.1). NCBI lineage: Eukaryota > Viridiplantae > Streptophyta > Magnoliopsida > Malvales > Malvaceae > Gossypium > Gossypium raimondii. The sequence continues at coordinate 15,310,195 of NC_068571.1, forward strand.
GGGTCATTTTGGGGTCACTAAAACGTTACACACCTTAAAAGAGCATCTTTTCTAGCCTAAGATGCGCCGGGACGTTGAACGCTACTGTGAACGTTGTGTGACATGTAAGAAAGCAAAATCGAAGGTTTCACCACATGGTATGTACTTACCTTTACCTATTCCTGAATCTCCTTGGACTGATATTTCAATGGACTTTATTTTGGGATTACCTCGAACTAGAACAGGTCGGGATAGTATATTTGTTGTGGTTGATAGATTCTCGAAGATGGCACATTTCATTTCATGCCATAAGGCCGATGATCTTTGTTAATGTGGCTAACTTGTTCTTTAAAGATGTTGTACGATTACATGGTATTCCTAGGTCGATTGTTTACGGCGGGATGTGAAGTTTTGAGTCATTTCTAGAGGACTCTTTGGAGCAAACTAGGTACGAAACTTATGTTTTCTACTACTTGTCATCCCGGTGATGGGCAAGCGAGGTTGTTAATGAGTTTTATCTACTTTACTTGATCCATCATTAAAAGAACATCAAAACTTAGGAAGATTGTTTGCCACACGTTGAATTCGCTTATAACCATGCTGTACATTCTGCTACTAAGATGTCACCTTTTGAGGTTGTTTATGGCTTTAATCCTATTACGCCTCTAGATATGTTGCCTTTGCCGTAGGAACAAGTGATGAACAGGGATGGTAAAGCAAAAGCAGAATACGTGAAGAAATTGCATCAACAGGTTAAGGAGAACCTCGAACGAAGGACTCAACAGTATACAAAGCAAGGAAACAAGGGCAGAAAGCGAGTCACCTTCGATGTGGGAGATTGGGTTTGGGTTCATTTCCGAAAGGAACGATTTCCGACCAGGCGATCCAAGTCATTCAGCGTGGTGATGGTCCTTTTCGGTGTTGGAGAAAGTGAATGACAACGCCTACAAGTTAGACTTCTTAGGGAGAATACAATGTGAGTGCCACATTTAATGTATCCGATTTAACCCTTATGATGATTCTCTGATTTGAGGACAAATCCTTTTCGGAAGGGGGATGATGTGTGCACGCTCACACCAACAAAGCAAACCGATCCGGAGGTCTTACCATTAGGACCTATTACTCGATCTAGGGCAAAGAAATTGAGGAAGCCTTGTTCCTTACTTGTGCTACGATTCAGTTTATTCGATCATGTTCATGCCTTAGAACATAGGCTTTATAACATGTTGCATCTTGATATGTGACGTATTTAGGTTCTACTATGTATTATGTGTGTATTTAAGTATGTTTTGGTATTGACTTGATGTTGTTTGTGTTTTAATGAATAAGTTTGCATTATGTTTACAGACTTGTTAATAAGTTTTCAATAAGTTTGCATTACTTTAATGCATGTTTGTTTTGTTTACCATAAGGAAGCGTAATGGACAATGACTTAAGATATCATTTCTAGCTCGGTTGAAGCTCAAATATGTGCATGCAGCTCATCTCATTTCGAAATAGTTTTGAAAGATTGTTTCTAGCTCATTTCACTCAATACATTTCTAGCTAGCTCAAACTCAGCTCCACCACTCAACTCCAAATGACGAGTCCGAAGCGGTTGAACGTGTCCTATGTAATGGCAAGTGTCCTATGCATTTGTGGCGTGAGCATCCAAACATGTGAGGAGTACATGACCGCTTGTGCACAAGAGTGTGTGTGTGCATGTGTGGCCGAATATACAAGGATAAGAACAAGGGAGGTTGTCGTTTGAAATTTAAATGTATGGTCATTATTAAATGGCGCCAAAAGGAGTTATAACTCCTTATTTTAAACCCTTTTGATTACAGCCACGAATTTCCATTCAACACCCTCTTTTGTACTTATAAATACATATTAAAATGATGTATTCAGGTTAGATGATTTATGAAAACAATTACGTTTGAGAATTTCTCTCAATTTGGTTCTTCATTGAACTTTCCTTGGCATTTCGGACTTAGTTTGTTGTGTCAAATTTTCTTGATACTTGGGTTCCTAGATCGCTATCTAGAGGGTCCAAGTCCTTTTGACGTTGAGCAGATTCGATTCGGGTTTGCTCGATGAGATTGTGCAAGTTCTTTCGAGTTTAACGTTAATCTATTCCAACGATTACCTTTGCCATTGTTGAACACTCAAGTTCTTTGCCTTGGCCGTTTCATGAAGCGTTCGACTTCACCGATTAATTTCTTTTTGTTTTAAACGCCAACAACTTCATTTTCCTTCCATTTTCGTTCTTTTATTTTACCCATATTTTACCATGATTATTTCTTTAATTCCTTGCTGTTTTCTTGTTGCAGGAACGTGCTTACAACATTCCTAGATCCGTAACATACGAAGATAGTCTGTTTCGTTAGGCTACATCGTATCAAAAAGGCAGAAGATTGTTTAATCATGCTAGTTAGAGGTGCTGCCAACGTGCTAAAATTTGGAACGAATCGCTGATAGAAGCTTGCCCAACCGTGGAAGCTCCTCTAATTGCTTTCACCTTGTCTTGGTCAACCTCCAGTCCCTACGAGCTGACCACGAAACCTAAGAAAATAACCTTGTTAGTGCAAAAGGTACATTTCTTAAGATTAGCATACAAAGTGATACGAGTCACAAAGGCCCAATTCAAGCTCAAGGACGTGATGCTCAAATTACCACAAGGCCCAATAACGAGGTCAAAGGCCAGAAAAATGCGTTCAAAACTAAATGGAACCATTCAAGAATTTATTAGTAAGGCCTTAGATGCGTACACGAAGAAAAACGAAAATCAAGATTCACTTTCTTGTTTTCAAGAAAATCAAGAAACCGAATCTTGGTCCAATTTTGCTGTTTGGAGCGATTTCAAGAATCAAGAAAATTAAGATTTCAAATCTTTGAAATCTTGGTCCAAGAAACCGAATCTTGCAGCAAAGGCGCATTGGATCTCCGTTACGAGCATCAATGAACCAATTTCGGTAGGAAACAGACTACATGCCCAAGTTCTTGAAGGCAAGGCCCAATAAGATGTTCCAAGCCCAATCAAGAAAGTTAAATGAGACTTAGTTGAAAATCAAGCCAAATTGTCAAAGTGGCCCAATTTGTAAAATTTTAATTCTTTAAATACCTAGTTTAATTTTTAGACTTTATGATTAATGCCTATGTAAAAAAATTCAGCCCAAGCAGCCCATTAAATGCCTTGGCTGAATTTTTCCCTCTAAATTTAATAATTAGGTTTTTTTTAGTTTTCTAATAAGATTAGGAAAATACTTAGAAGGCCTATTAATAGGCTTGGTAGGCCACCTTGAAGAATACATTGAAATAAGATTTGTTTTGTTGAGTGAAAATTCTCTTTGAGTTCTCCAAGAATTTTCTCTTGAGTTTTCTTTAAAAGGAGTTTTAACAATCTTTTTGATTGTGGGAGCCATCTTCAGCCTTCTTCTTGCCATTGTTCTTCATTGGAGCGGAGATTAGAGTCGTTTGAAGGGGGTTCTAAAATCTTTCTCGATTTCAAGGCTTCTTAGGACTTTATTTTTATTTTTCTTGCTGTTCAATCTTTTAATTTTCTGCTTGTGTTGATTTCATTATCTAACTTGTTTAAACTCTCTTTTGCGTCTCCAGCCCCGTTCAACCTTCAAGAATCTGTTTGGCATCAACCTTGGACAACAAGAAACGTTTTGATTTCACAAAACCCCTCTTTCTTGCCGTCCAAACCCTAGATGTAATTCAATTTGATTTTGTGATCTGCTGAGTTTGTTTTATTTCTATTTTGTGTTTACTTGACAGATTCGGCTGATTGGAGTCTTTCTTGAAGCTTAATTTCGTGTTCTTGGTTTCCAGGATTCTTTATTAATAAGTGTTTCAGTTCTAGGCTGATTCTTTATTATTTTGGGTTTTTTACTTCAGATCTTTTAGTTTTAAGTTCGATCTTTCTGTTTCGTTTCAGATCCGGTTGTCTAAAGTTTTCTTAGGAGTTTTCTCGTGACTTGGCAACTCGATCTTGGTCTGCGCGCAACCCCTATCACAAAGATTCTAAAGATTTTCTATAAACAAGTATGTTATCAAAATAAACAACACAAAATTTTCCAATAAAGGAATGAAGGACATGATTCCTCATTCATATGAATGTGCTGGGTGCATTGGTGGGTCCGAATGGCATGACCAGCCATTCGTATAGTCCATGCTTCGTCTTAAAGGCAGCTTTCCACTCATCCCCTTCACGCATTCGGATTTGGTGGTATCCGCTCTTGAGATCAATTTTGGAAAACAATTGCGCACCACTCAATTCATATAGCATGTCATCTAGTTGTGGTATCGAGTGTCGGTATTTGATAGTTATCTTATTCACCGTGCGACAATCTACGCACATACGCCATGTTTCGTCCTTCTTTGGCACCAATAATATCGGTACAACGCAAGGGCTGAGGCCTTCTTGATACGAGTTACAAAGGCCCAACTCAAGCTCAAGAACGTGATGGGCTCAAATTACCATAAGGCCCAATAACGAGGTCAAACGCCAGACAAATGCGTTCAAAACTAAATTGAACCATTCACGAATTTATTAGCAAGGCCTTAGATGCGTACGCGAAGGAAAAAGAAAATCAAGATTCACTTTCTTATTTTCAAGAACATAAAGAAACCGAATCTTGGTCCAATTTTGCTGTATGGAGCGATTTCAAGAATCAAGAAAATCAAGATTTCAAATCTTTGAAATCTTGGTCCAAGAAACCGAATCTTGCAGCTAAGGCGTATTGGATCTCCGTTATGAGCATCAACGAACCAATTTTGGTAGGAAACGGACTACAAGCCCAAGTTCTTGAAGGCAAGGCCCAATAAGATGTTCCAAGCCCAATTAAGAAAGTTAAATGAGACTTATTTGAAAATCAGGCCAAATTGTCAAGGTGGCCCAATTTGTAAAATTTTAATTCTTTAAATACCTAGTTTAATTTTTACACTTTATGATTAATGCCTATGTAAAACAATTCAGCCCAAGCAGCCATTAAATGCCTCGGCCGAATTTTTCCCTTTAAATTTAATAATTAGGTTTTTTTTAGTTTTCTAATAAGGTTAGGAAATTGATAGGGGGTTGCGCTCGGACCAAGATCGAGTCGTCAAGTCACGGGAAAGTCCTACGAGATCTATAAACAAATTGGCTGCAACGAAAATAGAAAACAAAGAACTAAACTTGTCAGATCAAGAAACCTAAATCGAATAGAATAAGAAATACTTGGGCGGTAAGAAATCTAGAAATTATGAATGAAGAACGTTTCTTGATGCCTAAGAACGAAGCCGAATCAGATCTTAAAGTTTGGAATGCCTGAAACAAAACAAGAACAATTAATCCCAAGTTAATCAATAAATCAACACAAGCAAAAATTAATAAAGAAGAACGAACAACAAGAAAATAAAGAAAGTCCTAAGAAGCCTTGAAATCCCGAAAGATTTCACAACTCCCTTCAAACGGCTCTAATCTTCACTCCAATGAAGAACAATGGGAAGAAGAAGGCTGAAGCTGGCTCCCACAATCGAAAAGATTGTTAAAACTCATTTTAAAGAAAACTCAAGAGAAAATTCTTGGAGAACTCAAAGAGAATTTTCACTCAACAAAACAAATCTGATTTCAATGTATTATTCAAGTATAATGTGTATAAGGGTGGCTGGCCAAGCCATACATATAGGCCTTCTAACTATTTTCCTAGTCCTAATACGAAAACAAAAAAAACCTAATTCTTTTTTACTTTCAAGGGGAAATTCGACCAAGGACTTTAAATGGGCCTCTTGGACTGAATTTTTCCATAGAAATTTATTCATAAAGTCTAAAAATTAAAACAAAGAATTTAAAGAATTAAAACTTAACAAATTGGGCCACTTTGACAATTTGGCCTGATTTTCAACTAAGTCTAATTTAAATTTCTTGATTGGGCTTGGAACATCTTATTGGGTAGTTTCTTCAAGCATTTGGGCTTGTAATCCGTTCTCTCCCGAAATTGGTTCGTTGATGCTCGTAACTGAGATCCAATGCACGTTAGCTGCAAGATTCAGTTTCTTGGACCAAGATTTCCAAGATTTGAAATCTTGATTTTCTTGATTCTTGAAATCGCTCAAAACAACAAAATTGGACCAAGATTCGATTTCTTGATTTTCTTGAAAAAAAGAAAGTGAATCTTGATTTTCTTTTTCCTTTGTGTACGCATCTAAGGCCTTGCTAATAAATTCTTGAATGGTTCCATTTAGTTTTGAACGCATTTGTCTGGCCTTTAACCTTGTTATCAGGCCTTGTAGTAATTTGAGCCTGATACGAACAAAGCCTGTTGGTTGAAAAGGGTGTTCGATAAGTAAATGATCGTTGCTAAGGGAAAAGAGAAACTTGGATTAAGTTGGGCAAAGATAGGTTCGAAATAGGATAAGGATAGTTCGATTCAGGATTGCGACCCACTAACTAATGAAGAGTTAGGAACCGACAATATCAAAGGATAGTAGACAATCAGATTGGCGCCACAAACAATGTTGATAAGTCAACTCGAATTTGTAAAAGAAAGAAGAGTGAAAACTCTTTAATAATCTCACTTAGTTAAAAGTTCATTAACCTCAAAATGTCCTATTACAAAGCCTTATATAGGCACACAAAATGACCATTCGGTTTTGGTATCTAATTGGTCACACTAGACATAAATCTGTTCACACACAACATTAAATTAGGTGCTTGAATATGATGGATTCATGCATGGCCGAAATGTCCTTTGATGAGTACATGAACCCTTAGTCTTGAAGAAAACTCATGGTTCATTGTATTGGCAGGTTCTTTGTTCCAAATTTATCACTAAACTCCCCCTTGGACGTACATGCACTTGAACAAACATGCATCTTTACGAACGGTCACATTAAGCCCCCTTGGTATGCATGAATCTTCAAAGCTCCATGAATGCAAGATTTATTCTCTCCATTACCCCAAAAACGTGCATGTATCCTTGGTGTTTAAAGCTTCACGAATGGACATCTTCATACCCCCTTGAATCTTGAATATTCTGGAAGTATTTAATCAGCTTCTTTAATACACCTATTAAGACACATTAAACGACTTATTAGGACACATTAATCATACCGATAATTCTATAGTAAAATAGACATATTCAATGACTAGTTTTAAGACATAATTATCATGTAAGAAAATAGTTAATATAACCAACAACTAACTTAACTAAAAACATCCAGAAATAAAATATGGACTAAGAGAATTGAATAACACGAAATTAAGCTGTGGAAAACATAAATAAATAATTAATGATTAAAAATAGTATCATATTAAACTCCCTCAAGGTTCTTGGACCAAAAGATGAATTGGGCCTAAATTTTGGGTAACACTCAAGCATTCGTTCCACGCTTGAATCACCAAGCCTGAAAGGGCTTCCTTAAATTTCTTTGCTCGTGAACGAGTAATTGGGCCTAAGGGAACCATCAAATCAGCATCCTCACTTGCTTGTGTGTCTTTGGTAAGCTGGCTCGTATCAGAGCCCATCACGTCCTTGAGCTTCAATTGGGCGTTTGTGACTCGTATCATTCCCCCTTCCTCAAAAAGATTCATCCTCGAATCTGAAAAATCAAATGGACTCGACTTTCCTCGATCGAATGGCACTAATGGCAATTGAGTCCACTGAAAAGAATAGCCATGAGATAGTAAATAGCAACGTAAACAAACTTGTAGTCCAATCATAAGCATAACAAAACAAGTATAACGCATGCGAATGGACAGATTCAGATAACCATGCAAATAAGCTAACTTACTGGCCAATGCCTCGTCAAATATTCGAAACAAAGATGGACATGTTTTAAGGCATTCAATCATCTCAAATTGTTTCCACAAACCATGAATAAATTGTGAGTAATAAATCAAATGGTAAACGTAATCGTCACAAGTAGGTATTTGAAAAGGTTCACACGGTTCACAGAGTTGCACAATCATACCATGCATTAATCAACGGACTATAGATTCACTCACACACGCATCATAAAAATTATCAAAAATAATAATCTTTTTATCAACCATCAAAACAGATAGATCATCAATAACTAAAATAGGACAATCAAGCACGTTTCGATCTAAGTGTTTTACAAAAATTAAATCATCAACTCGATCTTTGTCAATATCCGAGGAGTACAAAGGTGTTTCAAAAGTTTCAAGCATCTTACCTTTATAAGCAGAAGAATAAGGGTCGATTTTACCTTTTCCATTTAATACAAACCTTCGCTCATCGGGGGCATAGTGTAGTCGAAGCTCCGTTGTTGAGTTAACCTTTGTCAAATGGAACTCAAACTTTATGTATAACCATAGAACCTTTTTAAGGCACGAATATAAATTGAAAAAAAATTTGGAAAATTTCGTTTCCTTATTCAAAAACCAAGTATCAAAACAATAGAAAGTATTTGCATACAATAGATGATGCTTGATTTTCCAACAAAATATACCAAAACAGATTCCGGGTTTAAAAACTTGATTTTGATTAGTCATGCCGAAGTGTAACAAAGATTTCATTAAACTAATCAAGTTAAACCATGAGGATTTTCGCATACATACCAACATACATTCAAAACTTTTTTTATTCTCCAAAACAGATTTGCACAAATTCACGGATTTTACACAAGGCGAATCAAGAGAATAACAACTCACGCTTCCTTTCGTAACCGTAATCGAAGAATAACAATTAATCGGATCAAAATGAGGGGATGTTTTAAGAACTAAGTCACCAAAAGTTTTATCAATAATTTTCAAATCTGCACGGGACTCGGTTGCTAAAATTTCCTTACCTCTCTTACCTTCGGGCTCATGTAGTGTGATTTCATCTTTGCCTATGTTGATCGTATGAAAGCATCTTTTATCGGAAAGGTATTGAAGTTGAAAGTTATCTTTCGGTCTTTCGGGAACCTTTTCGACATCCTTCTTCATATGTGGCCAATGGAAGTGTTCTATCCCACGTAAATGTGGTAAACCTTTAGGGGCCTCACTAAAAACATCCTCATAATCCTGCAAAAGACATTGAAACACACTAGGCAAATTTTCATTAATGTTAGATAGAGATAAATAGTTTTGCCTAAACCTCACAAGGATACAAGGCTGTTTATTGAGTCTCCACACATCTTTTTTTGTTGCAATTAATTTTTTTCCTCTAGTTTTACCACTTGCGGATTCACTCACCTTTGGGCTATTTAAATTTTGACTTGTTTCACTACTAGCCTCTTTTCTCTCTGTCTTTTTTATTTGTCCTTTCTCCTTCACCCCCTCACAAAATTTCATCATTTTTAATTGATCTTTATATACATCATTGGGATTTAAAGGAGCAAAAGTGAATTTTCGGCCTTTAAACACAAGAGAGTATCTATTGAGCTTGCCATGGTGTGTAACATCATGATCTAATTGCCAAGGCCATCCAAGGAGCAAGTGTATCGCTTGCATTGGGACCACATCACACCATACCTCATCCTCGTAATTCCTGATCTTAAAAGTGATCAAGGCCTATTTTGTAACTTTAACTTTCGAGCATTCATTAAGCCACTGAAGGTGATGCGGCTTAGGGTGCTCAGTACAAGGTAACTTTAAAGAATCCACCTAATAACTGCTCACTACATTGGAACAACTCCCACTATCAATAATAAGTGAACATAAGTTACCTTTTATAAAACACCTAGAATGGAAAATATTGGTCCTTTGATTATCCACATCGTCTCTCATTTGGATGTTAAAGGTGTGGCGGACTATAAGGACCTCATTATGGTCATTATTCTCATCATCGTCTTGACCAATTCTAGACATCTTATTTTAAAACCTGTAAAACAAACACCCAACACTCAAAAAAAATTAACAAACCTCACCGTTAATCACTCAAAAGGAAAATAAAATTCTCAAAGAGGTAGAATTCAATCTTGTGAGTTCTTTAGTAGAGTCTATATCAATCAATTTGGAAAGTGTATGAACCGTAACTACCAAGGAATCCTAATTGCACTATGAGTCCAAAAAGTGACGAGACACCAACTGATTTGTGTCGCACCGAGGAAGAATTGTGCACACCTTTAAATCCTACTAACATAAGAAACAAGAAGGTGTTAGATAGTATAAAGGAAGAATAAAAGCAAAACAAATGAAAACCTACAGCTAGGAATCAATAAAAATTGTTGATACCCGAAAACCCGAAAAAACTGTGGAATAACTTGACAACTTCGTTCGAGGTGTTCCCAGTCTCAAAAAATCACAAAATTTAAACTGGAATTTCCTTAAATATTTTATATTTGATCTGGAAAGTTTCGGCACTAAAATCAACCCGCTAAATATTTTTTTAATTTTAATTGATTTCATCTTTTTCAATTTTTTTGACTTTTTCTACTGATTTTTTTGTGGGAAATATTTTTTAATATTCTATTACAGTGCCAAAAATATGAATGTAAAATTTCATACCAATCGGAAAACGTTTAGCCACTCAAATGAATTTTTTTCCAAAATTTTTCTGGGTAAAAACTATTGTTTAATGTTTTTAAAAGGAGATCAGTTTAGAAATCACCCAAGAACACCCAAAACGCCCAAAATCTAATACCAAATGATAGGGGGTTGCGCTCGGACCAAGATCGAGTTGTCAAGTCACGAGAAAGTCCTACGAGATCTATAAACAAATTGGCTGCAACGAAAACAAAAAACAGAGAACTAAACTTGTTAGATCAAGAAACCTAAATCGAATAGAATAAGAAATACTTGGGTGGCAAGAAATCTGGAAATTATGAATGAAGAATGTTTCTTGATGCCTAAGAATGAAGCCGAATCAGATCTTGAAGTTTGGAAAGGCTGAAACGCAACAAGAACAATTAATCCCAAGTAATCAATAAATCAGCACAAGCATAAATTAATAAAGAAGAACGAACAGCAAGAAAATAAAGAAAGTCCTAAGAAGCCTTGAAATCTCGAAAGATTTCACAACACCCTTCAAATGGCTCTAATATTCAATCCAATGAAGAACAATTGCAAGAAGAAGGCTGAAGATGGCTTCCACAATCGAAAAGATTGTTAAAACTCCTTCTAAAGAAAACTCAAGAGAAAATTCTTGGAGAACTCAAAGAGAATTTTCACTCAACAAAACAAATCTGATTTCAATGTATTATTCAAGTATAATGTGTATAAGGGTGGCTGGCAAAGCCATACATATAGGCCTTCCAACTATTTTTCTAGTCCTAATACGAAAACTAAAAAAAAAACCTAATTTTTTTTACTTTCAAGGGGAAATTCGGCCAAGGACTTGAAATGGGCCTCTTGGACTGAATTTTTACATAGAAATATATTCATAATGTCTAAAAATTAAAACTAAGTATTTAAAGAATTAAAACTTAACAAATTGGGCCACTTTGACAATTTGGCCTGATTTTCAACTAAGTCTAATTTAAATTTCTTGATTGGGCTTGGAACATCTTATTGGGTCGTTTCTTCAAGCATTTGGGCTTGTAATCCGTTCTCTCCCGAAATTGGTTCGTTGATGCTCGTAACTAAGATCCAATGCGCCTTAGCTGCAAGATTCAGTTTCTTGGACCAAGATTACCAAGATTTGAAATCTTGATTTTCTTGATTCTTGAAATCGCTCAAAACAGCAAAATTGGACCAAGATTCGGTTTGTTGATTTTCTTGAAAACAAGAAAGTGAATCTTGATTTTCTTTTTCCTTCTTGTACGCATCTAATGCCTTGCTAATAAATTCTTGAATGATTCAATTTAGTTTTGAACGCATTTGTCTGGCCTTTGACCTCGTTATTGGGCCTTGTGGTAATTTGAGCCCATCATGTCCTTGAGCTTGAATTGGGCCTTTGTGACTCGTATCAGAAAATAGTTAGAAGGCCTATTAATAGGCTTGGCCGGCCACATTGTGAAAACACTTGAAGAATACATTGAAATCATATTTGTTTTGTTGAGTGAAAATTCTCTTTGAGTTCTCCAAGAATTTTCTCTTAAGTTTTCTTTAGAAGGAGTTTTAACAATCTTTTTGATTGTGGGAGCCATCTTCAGCCTTCTTCTTGCCATTGTTCTTCATTGGAGAGGAGATTAGAGCCGTTTGAAGGGAGTTGTGAAATCTTTCTCGATTTCAAAGCTTCTTAGGACGTTATCTTTATTTTTCTTGCTGTTTAATCTTTCAATTTTCTGCTTGTGTCAATTTCATTATCTAACTTGTTTAAACTTTCTTGTTGCGTCTCCAGCCCCGTTCAACCTTCAAGAATCTGTTCGGCACCAACCTTGGACAACAAGAAATGTTTTGATTTCACAAAACCCCTCTTTATTTCCGTCTAAACCCTAGATCTATTTGATTTCGTGATCTGCTGAGTTTAAATCTAATTTGCTGATTTTTGGGTTCTTCTTTTCAGATTCGGCTGTTTGTGACCTTTCTTGAATTCAATTTCGTGATCTTGGCTTCCAATATTAGTTGTCTATAAGTGTTTTAATTCTTGGCTGATCTTTTATTGTTTGGTTATTTTCGTTTCAGATCTAATTGACTCTAAATTAGCTTTCCTGTTTCGTTTTAGATCCAAGCATTTAAAGCTTTCGTAAGACTTTTTCCATGACTTGACAACTCGATCTTGGTCCAGGCGCAACTCTCTATCACTTCTCGTATATATCCCTTCTCTATAAGTTCATTAACTTGTTTTTGCAATTCTTTGGTCTCTTCGGGATTAGTACGATAAGCTGGATGATTTGGAATAGACGCTCTAGGAATGAAGTCAATTTGGTGTTTTATTCCTCGAATGGATGGCAACCCACTAAGAATGTCTTCTGGACGAATTCCTGCAAAAGAGAAACAATCGAAGAGGGCAGATTTGGATCCAATTCGTTAGTATTCAAAAATGTTTCCTTGTACATAAGTATAAGAACCGATTGCTTCATCAAGTAAGATTTCCTAAATCACTCTCTTTTGCTTAAACACTCATCTTTTTTTGTTCTTTTTCTTTTCTCTTTTTCTGTTCACTCGATTTTTTTTCTCACACCTTTCAATTGTTTTTCTTTTTTCTTCTCAATGTGTTTTTCACTCTCTTTCTCATTCTTTTCTTTTTGCGCATCCTCTCGAAATGTTTCAACAGAATCTCTTAGTTTCAATTGACCTTCATAAACTTGCCTAGGCATCATTGGAACTAATTTTACATTTTTCCCATCGAATTTGAAAGTGTAGCGATTCGTGAAACCATCATGAATGACTTTACGATCGAATTGCCATGGATGACCCAATAACATATGACCAGCGTGCATGGGTACCACATCACGTAGAACCTCATCGTGATATTTACCAATAGAAAAAGGTACCAAAACTTGCTTAGTTACCTTCAATTCCCCTCCATCATTAAGCCATTGAAGCTTGTAAGGTTGAGGGTGCTTAGTTGTTGGCAAGCCGAGTTTTTCAACCATTAAGGTGTTGGCCACATTCGTACAACTCCCGCCATCCACGATCAAACTACAGACCTTGCCTTGAACATGGCAACATGTATGAAAAATGTTCTCCCTTTGCTGTTCGTTTTCAACACTTTGAAGACTAAGGCTTCTTTTAATGACGAGGATTTCGCCATCAACAGTGTATTCAAGTTCGTCTTCCTCTTCAGTGGTTTTATCGGGTTCTTCATCATTTTCTTCCTCCAATTCAATTTCACCATTAGCCCGTACATTCATGTTGCTTCGGTTAGGACATTGGCTCACAATATGGCCCCTCCCTAAACACTTGAAACATTTTATTTCTCTTGATCAGTTCGACAAGGCAACTTCTTTGCCTTTGCTGGTTTCACCAATGTGTTTATTTGCCTTAGTAGACAAAGGCTGGTCCTTAGCGCGGTTGGAAAAGTCTTTCTTGCCTGTGCCTTGGTTCCACCTTTGAGAGTTGTTGGTGCTAGGAAAAGTTTGGCTAGAGCTTTTTCTCTTTAATTGCTTTTCAACTTTGATGGCAACATGCACCATATCAACAACTTTGACATAATGTTGAAGTTCCAACATGTTAGCTATATCTCAGTTAAGACCGGTTAAAAATTGGGCCATGGTTGCTTCACGATCTTCTTCCACGTCCGCACGTATCATGGCGATCTCCATTTCTTTAAAATAATCCTCCACACTTCGATTTTCTTGCGTAAGATTCTGTAATTTTTGATAAAGTTCACGATGATAATAAGAAGGTATAAATCTCTTACGCATTACAGCTTTTATTTCAGCCCAGGTAGAGATTTGCCGCTCTCTGTTCCTTCTCTAACTCGTATTAATCTGATCCCACCATATCATCCCATAGTCAGAAAACTCAATTGCTACCAATTTCACCTTTTTGTTCTCTGAGTAGTTGTGACACTCGAAGACCAACTCAATTTTCTTCTCCCATTCTAGGTAGGCTTCTGGATCGGATTTCCCTTGAAATGGGGGAATGGATAGCTTAATATTCTTTAAATCATCATCAACTTAACCTCGTTCTCTAGGACCTCTATTCCTTTGACCTCGTTGTCTCTCGCTTTGATTCGACGCTTGGTCAATTTCCACCTCGCTTGGCTCGTAGAGATCATCTTCAGGGAGTCTTGCTCGCCCTCGCTCCCGTCTTGGACCTTGAGGGGTTCCTTCTCGTTGTTCCCTTCCTTCTACTTGATCTAGCCTTTCATTGATGGATTCAAGCTCATTTCAAAGCATTCATTGAAATTCTCTTAAGAGGGCTTGTTGGCCTAAATCGGGAACTCCTCCCCCTCTAGGTACAACATTTCTTACCGGTTACCTTTCGAGTCTTTCCGCCATGTTTCGCTCGGGACTTTGTGACATAGTAAGAATTCCTCACCACAAGTACTCACGATCACTCAGAAAAGAAAGAAAGAACGACACTCACACTCGTGTTTACACTCTTTTTCCTCTCGTTTCTTCTCTTGTAATTTCATATAAGACTCGGTAAGGCTTAATCTTCAGTTTAGAGGGTCGATTTCAAAGGGTTACAAAGGAAAGTAGATGTATTGGATATGGGTAGGCTTGAAAGAAAAGAAGAATGAGATTTAGGTGTGGCGTGAAGGATGAATAAAATTTTGAATAGATTTTACTGATCGAGAAATCAACCAACGTACACTTTTTGCAAGATCTTTTTTTTAACTTCGTATATAGTTTTTTTCAATCTACTCAAAATAAACAAGCTAATTTCAATACAATACTTTGAATTTTCAATTTTTTTTCAATTTTTTTTACAAACTCACTCTAGACTTGTTCTGAACGTCCAAACTCCTCGTTTTAAGGTAGCTCTAATACCAATGATGCAAACCAGCCTCGGATGAATGAGTTGAGTTGCTTTCGTTGCCTGATCGTCTAACGAAGAAGTTTCGTTCGTCTTGAGTCAAAAGAAAATATTCGGTCAATGAAGATGTCTATGGTTCAATTAAGTTTCAAGGGAAATGGTTTATGTAATTTGTTTCGGCTAAGAATGAAAGGAAAACGTTAAAAGGGTATGGAATTTCAGTTTAATGGGAAATGGACAGATTGCCTTAAAAATAAGAAAGAACCAACACTAAGGGTAAATGTTGACCCGAATCTTATATATTCTTAAGGTGAAAGATGGATGATGTTAAAAGACCTCGACCCACTATCTATCAAAGATAGGAACCTCGGTATAAGTTGAACGCCACACTTTGGTTGAAAGTGATAAGTTCGGTTCGGCAAAGAGCAGGGTTGACACCATTAACTAGTAGATAAGCCAACGGAGTCTTTGGACGAAATTGAGAGAAGAAAATTCTCACAAAAATATTCAATATATTATAAAATTGGCAAAAAGTATTTGGTGTGAATGCTTAAAATGGGCTGCATGTAGTTGTTTGGAGGATGACAAATTCGGCTGAACATTCATTTGAAGTGCCATGCATGTTTCGCCCAAATGCATTGAATCTAAGGTGCATGCACCCATGCCGTCCAAAGTAAATTCCTACATCAAAATAAAGCAGCTAATTAATCAAGTATCAAACACATTAAATTCGGTAGCAAATGAATGTAAAAATCTACACTTAAAATTCGGTCAACTCATTAATTGTTTGTAAGAGTTTATATTTAACACTCTAAAAATAATTAAAACATAATTAAAACACTTAATAATTATTTGACCAGAATTAAATTAAATTAATTAACTCAACTACATTAACTAACGACAAATTAAATACTTATTCCAGCAAAATAAATGCAAACTAAAATGAGCTTAAGATGAGCTGAATGAGCTAAGAATGAGCTCGTTGAGCTAAAGTTGAGCTGAGTGAGCTTGAAGTAGAGTGCACGGATTGCTCGTCTTGCTGGTCTAAGAGCTTTCAAGTAGACCAGCCACGGATTCACCCCAAACCCGATGAACCAAAGCTAAAATTGCATCTTTGAACTTCTTAGCCCTAGCTCGAGTAATAGGTCCTTTGGGCAGCTCGAGAGAAGTGTCGTTAGCACTTGATAGCTCTTGGTTCTCGATTGCATCACTCTTTGATGAATGGATTAGGTTGCATTAGTAATGGATGACTGTTATCAATCCTGAAATCTTGAATGAATCTACTTTTTACAGCTTCTTATATATGTATAGATAGTTATAAATTAGAGACATTCTAAAGTGGGTGTAGTATGGAGTGCTAAAGAGAGCACACTCCAATACAAGTATTAGAAAAGTCAATCTGGCCAAAGGTTGTCGTTGCATGAGTGTGTCGGCACAATTGCATACTCCTTGGAGGTTTGACGTGACCACGTCCCAAGCTCCTCCAAGTCCTAGCCTTGAACCCATTGAGCTCGCAAAAGGACCAATGACCCTAGTCCGATCCAAGTGACTTCAAGAAGCTGTTTCAGCTTTATTTCTTAGACTTTTGAAGGAGGATCAGCTTATTAACATTGGAGAAGCTCGAGCTAATCTTTTGAAGATTCCATGCACCTTAGTGCAAGCTGACATTAGCTCAATTCCAGCTTCCCAAGCTCATTTCAGCTCCAATCAGCTTACTTGAGCTTAAATCATCTCGTTTAAGCTCAACCTAAACTATTTTCAGCTTGTTTATTTTATTATTTACAATAACTAAATATTAGCTTTAATTAATTTAGTTTGCTGTAGCTCATGACTGAATTAACTAGCTCAAATCAGTTATTTATTGTTTTTCCATCGTTTACTATGTCTTGATGCTTATTTTTCTAGTTCTGTCGAATAGACTTTAATATTTAATGTGTTTGTCATTCATTTAGGTTCAGCCGAATGTGGAGGCTCATTTAAAGCTAGGTGCATGCACAGCTAGGTTCATTGTAAGCTGGATTCATGGATGGTTACCTACAAGGAATGGTGGCTGATTATTTTGGCATTCTGTGATTATTCGGCCAAGAGTTAGCTGCTTATTTAATTCACTAGGTTGGCTGATTGTCTTCCAAGTGATATGAGCTCGCCTGAGAACCAAGTCGAGATCGAATAAGAGGCCATCAAGATGCCTAGTGGCCCGATAACGCGAGCCGAGCCGAGCAATTTAAGAAGGCTATCTCAGCTCTAGTGGACCGCATATGGAAAAGTGACAGCAAAGAGCTTAAGGATGAGCCTAATAGCTATCATTTTTGGGTGGCTAAATTTTATTCAGCTAACTAATTCGGTTGCTGGAAATTTAGTTATTTAAATAAAGCATTTAATTAACTATTACTATAGCTCATTTGTTTGTTCTAAATTAATACAAGTGTTTAATATGCTTTGTCTTAGCTGAATTAAATGTGTCTTGATTTCATTAAGTTTGTCTTAATTTAATACATGTTTTAATTATGTCTAGCCGAATTAATGTGTCTTGTTTAGTTATCATTTAATTTGTCACAATGTTAATTAGTGTGTCCACCTTATGTTTTAAATTTAGTTCAGCAGAATTGGTTTAATTTAATTAAGTTCATGTGCTTATTTTTGGTACAGCCGAATTTGAAGATACATTGACTAGGTTTATGCATGTAGATTCATGCATGGGAAGATGCATGTGCAGCTGGTACAATTCATGCAAGCTGATTAATTTTGGGCACTCTTCAAGGCATCTATTCAGCCAAGAGTCAGCAAGCCATTCAAATCTCCAAGGCTTGGCCGATCCTCTTCTCCAAGCAGCATAATTATTTTCACATCAACTATTCACACCAAGACCATTCGATTCAGCCATGTTCACACCATGGGACCTTTCAAAACCGTCCATTCACACTTCAAATGGCTGTTCAGGTTACCATTTTAATGCAGGTAATTTTTCAGAAAGAGTTACTTAATGAATGATCCCATTTAAGCCATTAGCCGAATGTAACTGCTGTTATGAACTTCCAAATTCATTTGCTTAGATTAGAAGCTAATTCTTGGTCTCCATTTAGTCGAACCTTGCTACATTAAAGCTGGAATTTAGTTCAATGTTTGCTTAGTTATTAAGCCTTGAATCTGTCCATTCGGCTACTAGCCATTAGGCTATAAATAGTTGTTAGTTTTCTTGTAAAGGGACTTTTGGAAATTTTTGAATGAAATTATATTTCTTTGGTGAGTTAATTCACTCTCTTAATTCTTCAAAGCTCAAATTGACTTATCTTCACTAGTGGCATCAGTTTGACTTTGTTTGAACTTATCACCAATTGGTGTGGCGTTCATCAACATATCAAAGGTTCCTATTTTTCTAAATAGAGGGTCTCAGTTCTATATCAATTATCTTCCTTTTTCCTTGAAACGATTTAAGCCTGGGTCCTTATTTGCTAATAAGGATTCGACCTTGTTTCATTGAATATCCCATCTTTCTTAACCATACTTCAATTGTTGCCATCTTTCATAAACCTAACGAACACCTTTGTTTCACCAAAACATTTAACCCTTGAAACTCAAAGACTTGAAACTCTTTAAACTGACATTACCTAATTTTGATTGGGAATCATTACGACTCGTCGCCATTTTAGAAACGAGCTTGTATCACCAAGGCTACTTCAATTCTGTTCACACTTGGTGTTCACACCAAATGGCTATTCGGTTGGACACATAGGCTGTTCATGGACCCTCATTATTGCACATCACTATTCGGCCAAACACCACCGTTTCAATGCTCATTATGCCTTTGGTCGAATCTAGACAAGGTTGATTGACTCCCATTCATTCATCAACATTCAAGCCTATGTTTGCTTAATCAAGGAGAAGACCATTGATGCTCTATTCAGCCGAATCTAGACATGCATCTTGAAGATTATTTTTCTAGATTAATTTAACTCATTTATATCGAATTAATTAGTCTTTAAACTTGTCCATTTGGCTATCATATGTAGACTATAAATAGTTTACTTATCTTTGTATAAAGGTTAGACATTTTGATTATTAAAAACTTAATAAAACTTCTGTTCTTGTTTACCTCCTCTCTTCTTTCGTTTGAGTCTCTTTCTGACTTATCTAGCTAGCTAGTGGCGTCAACCTGACTCTTTGAACTTATCACCCTCTCGGTGTGGCGTTCAACCATATTTTATACCTTTGGTTCTTACCTTTATATAGGTAACGGGTCAAGGTCCATTTCTATCTTTTATCTAATTCACCTTAAGCGATATAAGTCTCGGGGCGATACTTAAAGATTTATTTCTTTATTAAACCAAACCTATCCTTCAATATACCAAGCACATCTTTTTGAACCCACTTTGCCTACTTCCGCATATAAATCAACAAACTCCATTTTCATACAATATTGATCGAATCTTCTCGTCGATGATCGGGCAACTGAAGTGACTCGACTCTACAACATCGAGCCGGTTCACGTTAGGGTTTATTGAACTCTATCGTTACTTCTCAAGAACTTAGGGTTTGAAGCATGATTCTAGCATTGATGAAGTTGCAACCTTATTCATTCATGCTTATGAATTGTCGATGCAATATTCTTTCATTTGAATGTGATTCATTCATTGAAAATTTAGAAGGTTCAAGTTGTTAGAATGATCATTTGCCTTAGTAAAATTTTTGTAGCCTTGCTAGTTTCTGTTTTACTTGAGGACAAGTAAAAACTCAATTTTGGGGGTGTGGTAGCACTAGAAAGAATATATGTTTTCCTCCTTACTTATTTGTTAAATTGTTCCCATTTAGTTATCCTTAGCATATATTTTAGCATTTTCAACTTAGTAAATTGCATTTTATAACTCAGTGAATCCTAGCCTATTTTATCCTTAATTTTTCTATCTTTTTGCATTAATGTCACTGTATGAGTTAATTCTAGATTGTCTCTAGAATAGTTGTCATACCTGACAGCTGTTCGGATAAGAACAAAAAATGCATGAGGTGTCCATTCTGGTATAACCAACTTGTACGTACAAGGATAGAATAATTCTAAGGAAAGGACACCTGTACTGTTGGAGGAGGACATAAAAGGTTGACGTGAGAAGAAAAAAAGAAAGAGCTTCTTCTTGACCATCATCTTTTTCACGGGTGTGGCAGCTTAAGCCTCTTATGGGTGAGCCAATGTGAAAATTGATACAGACTAGCTTCTGTCGAGGAGGCCTAAGTGTGAGACAAGAGGGAATAGAGAGATTCAGTTAAGCCGTCTAGGAATAGTATTCTCCACTTAATTCTTTCTTATTTCTTTCTAAAATGCTAGTGATTACTCTCTGCTTTCTGTTCGTATGGAATTACACATGAATTCTTGGTTAAATTTTGTCTTATTCAATCTTGCATTTATTGTCTAATCTTGGGGTGATGTGCCCGAATCCTTAGGGTCTCCAAAGGCTAATGAGGATTCCCTTGAGCTACCTATAGAACCAATTACCCGAGCCCGGGCTAAAAAGTTCAAAGACGCAACTATATCTTTGGTTGATCGGGTTTGGGGTGAAACCGTGGCTGGACTACTTGAAAGCTCGTGGAACAGTAAGCCAAACAAATCTTGCAACCTCATTCAAGCTCAATTCAGCTCAATCTTAGCTCAATGAGCTTGATTCATCTTTCGTTAGTTTGCATTAATTTGCTGGAATAAAAACATTTAATTTTTCTTAGTTAAATTAGTTATTTAGTTAAGTTTGCACCATTAAATTAAATCATGTTAGTTTAATTATGCAACTTTCATGTTAGTTAAGTTTGCATTTCAAACCATGCATTTAAACATCTTAGCTTAAATAAATGAGTTGCTGGACATTTTAGTTTAATTAATAAGTGATTCATTATTGAAATTTTATTTATTTAAGTGTTTTTTTTATTTTTGATATGTTTAATTAGTGTTTAATCTGCTTAATAAGTTCATTTTAATGTTTTAAATGCAGGAGTTTCTTCAGCTCACAACCGTTACATTTCAAAGCTGTTACAAACTTAAATGAAGTGACCTTTCAAGTGCTATCTGAACACAAATGAAGTAGCTGTTACAAAGGGAGTTAATACACCATTGAAGGACGTTTTAAAGAGCATTTTGTACTCTTTAAATTCGGCTACAACCTTTTTAGCTACCTGCTGTTTTGTTCTTTTAAAAAGAATAAATTAAGCATTCAAATCTTCATTAAGGGGATGATGTCTTTTCGGCTAGCCATGGGACAGTTCAAGAGTCAATTTCAAGCTTTCATGAATATTCATTCATCTGAATTGAAGAGAATTCAATGAAGAAGTTATTTGTTTCAAGAATGCCAAGAGTCTTGATCTTTAAATCAGTTTTTCTTAATTAGCACATTAAGTGAATATTTGTGACTTTTTGGCTACCCTATTTTTGCACTATAAATAGGTGAATTCAAATTCTTGTAAGGGACTTTTGCCAATTTGATGTTGAATTGAATATTTTGTGAGATATTTCTTCTCTCAATTTCGTCCAAAGACTCTATTGACCTATCTATTCAGTTTGTGGCGTCAACTCTGTTCTTTGACAAACTGAACTTATCACTTCATTGTGTGGCATTCAAATCACAATACAGAGGTTCCTATCTCCGATAGATAGTGGGGTCGAGGTTCTTCAACATCGTCCATCCTTCCACGTTAAGAACATATAAGATTCGGGTTGACACTTATTCATAGTGTTGGTTCTTTTTTGTTTTTAAGCCATTCATTCCATTTCTCATTAAACTGAACTATTATCTTTCCTAAAGTTATTCTTTTCTTTCTTAACCAAATCATAGCACATAATCTATTCCTTTGAACCATATTTGAGCCATAAATATCATCCCAAAACAAATATACTTCATTTTGACACAAGACGAACGAGACTTCTTCGTTAGACAATCGGGCAACAAAAAGTGACTCAACTCAAACAATCGAGGCTAGTTCCCATCAGTTGGTATCAGAGCTACCCAAAAAAGAAGTTCAGACGTTCGAAACAATCAAGGAGTAGATTTCAAAAAAAAATCAAAAAAATTCATGAATTCAAGGTCTTATATTGTAATTGGTTAGTTGTATTACAAATATATTGAAAAAAAATGAAGTTAATTTTTTTTTTTGCAAAGTGCATATTGGTTGTTTCCCGATCAGCAAAATTCCTTCCAAAATTGAGATTCATTCTTTTCAGCTTACCTATTCCCTTTACATCTACTTTCCCTTGTAGACGCATTGCAACCAACCCTCTAAACTAGAGATTAAGTCTCATCGAGTCTTACACGAAATTACAAGAGAAGAAAGGAGCAGAAAAAGGCACGACGAGTGTGTGAGCACATTAGAGTGGAGGTAAAAGCCAAAATGAGTGCAAACACGAGTGTGAGTGACATTTTTCTTTTCTTTTTGAGTGAACGTGAGGTTTTGTGGCGAGGATTAATACTATGTCACGAAGTCCCGAACGAACCATGGCGGAAAGACCCAAAAGGCAACCGATTAGAAATGTCACACCCGAAGAAGGTGGAGTTCCCGATTTAGGACAAAAAGCTCTCTTGCGAGAATTTTAGTGAATGATCCGAAACGAGCTTGAATCTTTCAATAAGAGGCAAGAACGAGTCGAAGAAAGGGAACAACGAGAAAGAACCCCTTAAGGTCTAAGACGGGAGCGAGGGCGAGCAAGACTCCATGATGATGACCTCTACGAGCCGAGTGAGGTGGAAAGTGACCAAGCGCCAAACCAAAGCGAAAGACGAAGGGGTCAAAGGAATTGAGGTCATAGAGAACGAGGCCGAGTTGATGACGACTTAAAGAATATCAAGCTAACTATTCCCCCATTTCAAGGGAAATCTGACCCGGAGGCATACCTAGAATGGGGGAAGAAAATCGAGTTGGTCTTCGAATGTGATAGAGGGTTGCGTGTGGACCAAGATCGAGTTGCCAAGTCATGGGAAACTCCTACCACAACTCTAAACATTTGGATCTGAAACGAAATAGCAAAACTTAATTAGAATCAATTAGATTCGGAAAATAAAAATCCCCAATCAATAAAGAACAGCCAAGAATCAAAACACTTATGAATAGATGTTCTTGGAAGCCAAGAACACGAAATTAAGCCCCAAGATTAACTTCCAATCAGCCAAAACTATCAAAGAACACAAAACAACAACTAAATTAAACACAGATTGCGAAATCAATTGACACTAGTTCTAGGGATTGGACGGGAAGAAAAGGGAGATTTTTGTGAATCAAAAACGTTTCTTTATGTCCAAGGAAGTGCCGAATCAGATCTTGAAGTTTGGAATGGCTGAAACAAAACAAGAACAATTAATCCCAAATTATTCAACAAAACGGCACAAGCAGAATTTAATAAAGAAGAATGAACAGCAAAAGAATAAAGAAAAGTCCTAAGAAGCCTTGAAATCCTGAAAGATTTCACAACTCCCTTCAAACGGCTCTAATCTCCCCTCCAAAGGAATATCAATAGCAAGAAGAAGGCTGAAGATGGCTTCCACAATCAAAAGATTGTTAAAACAACTTCTAAAGAAAACTCAAGAGAGAATTCTTGGAGAAAAACTCAAGGAGAATTCTGCACTTAAACAAATCTGAAATTTTTAATATATTTGAGAAGTGAATAACAAGGTGGCCAGCCAAGCCTTTATATAGGCCTCTCAAGTGTTTTCCTAATCTAATTAGAAAACTAAAAGTAAAAAAAAAAACTCCTAATTATTTTAATATTTAAATGGAAATTCGGCCAAGGGCTTTTAATTGGGCATCTTGGACTAAATATCTACATAAAAATTTAAACTAAGTATTTAAAAATTAAAACTTTACAAATTGGGTCACTTTGACAATTTGACCTGATTTTCAAGTAAGTATGGTTTGTCTTCTTGTTTGGGCTTGGACTCATCTTATTGGGCCTTGCCTTTAAAAACTTGGGCTTGTATTCCATCTCTTATCGAAATTGGGTCGTTGAGGCTCGTAACGGAGATCCAATGCGATTTGGCTGCAAAATTTGGTTTCTTGGACCAAGATTTCAAAGATTTGAAATCTTGATTTTCTTGATTCTTGAAATCGCTCCAAACAGCAAGATTGGGCGAATATTTGGTTTCTTGATTTTCTTGAAAACAAGAAAGTGAATCTTGATTTTCTCTTTCTCTCGTATATGCATCTAAGGCCTTGCTAACGAACTCCTGGATGGTCCCATTTAGTTTGGAATGCATTTGTCGTGCCTTTGATCTCGTTCTTGGGCTTGGGTTGGGCCTTTGTGACTCATATCATTCCCCCCTTCTTCAAAAAGATT
This sequence comes from Gossypium raimondii, assembly GCF_025698545.1. NCBI lineage: Eukaryota > Viridiplantae > Streptophyta > Magnoliopsida > Malvales > Malvaceae > Gossypium > Gossypium raimondii. The sequence continues at coordinate 15,334,695 of NC_068571.1, forward strand.
CATCCTCGAATTTGAAAAATCAAATGGGGATAAGTCAGCCACATTAAAGGTAGAACTTACATTGTACTCACTAGGGAGATTAATTTTATAGGCATTGTCGTCGATCCGCTTGAGTACTTGGAAAGGCCCATCGCCCCTTGGGTCCAACTTAGTCTTTCTTTTGGTAGGAAATCGTTCTTTCCTCATATGGACCGAAACCCAATCTCCGGGTTCTAAGATAACCCATTTGCGTCCTTTGTTTGCTTTGTTGGTGTTGGCGTCATTTGTTTTGGCTATTCGTTGCCTAGCCTTCTCATGTAAGGATTTCACCAACTCAGCTTTCTGTTCGCCATCTAGATTAACAATGTGTTCAAGTGGTAATGGTGCAAGATCAAGTACTGTTAGTGGGTTAAAACAATAAACAATTTCAAATGGAGAATAACCTGTTGTAGAATGAAAAGATCTATTATATGCAAATTCAACAAATGGTAGGCATTCTTCCCAATTTCTAATGTTCTTTCCCACAACAGATCATAATAATGTTCCTAAGGTTCGATTAACTACTTCAGTTTGGCCATCAGTTTGGGGGTGACATGTAGTAGAATAAAGTAATTTTGTACCAAGCTTACCCCACAATACCTTCCAAAAGTGGCTAAGGAATTTGACATCTCTGTCAGAAATAATTATTTTAGGGATGCCATGAAGTCTTACCACCTCTTTGAAGAATAAGTCTGCCACATATGTAGCATCATCTGTCTTGTGACAAGGAATAAAATGTGCCATCTTTGAAAACCTGACAACAACAACAAATATACTATCTCTTCCTTTTTCTTAGTTCGAGGCAAACCTAGAATAAAATCCATGGATAAGTCTATCCAAGGTGAAGTAGGAATCGGTAAATGAGTGTAAAGGCCATGAGGCATTACCTTAGATTTTGCTTGTTTACATGTAATGCACTTGGAACATACCTTTTCAACATCCTTCTTCATATGTGGCCAATGGAAGTGTTCTTGCAAGATGTCTAGTGTTTTGGCCACTCCAAAATGTCCCATTAAACCTCCACTATGGGCTTCATGAATAAATAAGTCTCTCATGGAACCGTTTGGTATGCATAACCTGTTTATTCGAAAAAGAAAGCCATCTACAAGATAAAACTTTTCAAGAGTAGTATGTCCACAATTCTTATAGATATGGCCAAAATCAGCATCATCATCATATAACTCCTTAATATGTTCAAACACTAAGACTTTAGCATTCAATGTAGTTATTAAAGCATATTGTCTAGACAAAGCATCTGCAACTACATTATCCTTACTTGTTTTATATTTTATCACATAAGGGAATGTTTCAATGAATTCTACCCATCGGGCATGCCGTTTACTCAACTTACCTTGTCCCTTTAACCATTTAAGGGATTCATAATCTATATGTATGACAACCTCATTAGGCAGCAAATAATGTTGCCATAGTTGAAGTGCACGAACCAATGCCAATAGTTCTTTGTCATAAGTTGAGTAGTTTAATTGTGCACCATTCAATTTCTCACTAAAATAAGCAATAGGTTGCTTATCTTGCATTAAAACGGCGCCAATTCCAATTCCTGAAGCATCACACTCAAGTTCAAAAGTATTAGAAAAATCAGGTAATTTAAGAACATGAGCAGAACATAACTTAGCTTTTAGGGTCTGAAAAGAATTTTCCTGGGTTTCACCCCATTTGAAACCCACTGATTTCTTTATCACCTCTGTTAATGGGGCAGCAATAGTAGAGAAATCTTTCACAAATCGTCTATAAAAACTAGCTAAACCATGGAAAGATCTCACCTTAGTTACCGATTTAGGAGTCGTCCACTCCTTAATTGCCTTGACTTTGTCCTCATCGACATGAATACCTTGAGCACTAACTATGAAACCTAAGAATATTAGTTTATCACAACAGAATGTGCATTTATCAAGGTTGGCAAATAATTTTTTAGCTCGCCGAATATCCAAAACGGTTCTAACATGGAAAACATGTTCATCTATTGTCTTGGAATAAATTAAAATATCATCAAAGTAAACTACTACGAATTTACCCAAATGAAGCCTTAAAACATGATTCATTAATCTCATAAATGTACTAGGTGCATTAGTAAGGCCGAAAGGCATAACTAACCATTCATACAATCCAAATTTTGTTTTAAAGGTTGTTTTCCATTCATCCCCTTCCCTCATTCGAATTTGATGATAACCGCTTTTTAAATCAATTTTAGTAAATATGATTGAACCATGTAATTCATCAAGCATATCATCAAGTCTAGGAATTGGGTGTCAATACTTTACCGTTATTTTGTTGATTGGACGGCAATCAACACACATTCGATACGTACCATCTTTTTTTGGTACCAATAAGACAGGAACGGCACAAGGACTTAGGCTCTCACGAATGTACCCTTTGTCTAGTAATTCCTCAACTTGCCTTTTCAATTCCTTTGTCTCCTCGAGATTGCATCTATAGGCTGGTCGATTTGGTATTGAAGCTCCGGGTACTAAGTCAATTTGATGCTCTATCCCTCGTAAAGGTGGTAAACCTTTAGGGGCCTCACTAAAAACATCCTCATAATCCTGCAAAAGAGACTGAAACACACTAGGCAAATTTTCGTTAATGTTAGGTAAAGATAAATAATTTTGCCTAAACCTCACAAGGATACAAGGCTGTTTATTGAGTAGGGCTCTCCTCATATCTTTTTTTGTTGCCAAAAAATTTTTCTGCTCATTTTACCACTTGTGGATTCACTCACCTTTGGGCTTTTTAAATTTTGACTTTTTCCACTACTAGCCTCTTTTCTCTCTGTCTTTTGTACTTGTCCTTTCTCCCTTACCCCCTCACAAAATTTCATCCTCTTCAATTGATCTTTATATACATTAGTGGGATTTAAAGGAGAAAAAGTGAATTTCCTACCTTTAAACACAAGGGAGTATCGATTAAGTTTACCTTGGTGTGTAACATTGCGATCAAATTGCCAAGGCCGTCCAAGGAGCAAGTGTGCCGCATGCATTGGGACCACATCACACCATACTTCATCCTCATAATTCCCGAGCTTAAAAGTGACCAAGGACTGCTTCTTAACTTTAACTTCAGAACATTCATTAAGCCAGTGAAGGTGATATGGCTTAGGGTGTTTGGTACAAGGCAACTTTAAAGAATCCACCAAATAGCTACTCACTACATTCGAGCAACTCCCACTATCAATAATGAGTGAACATAAGTTACCTTTAATAAAACATCGAGAATGGAAAATATTGGTCCTTTGGTTGTCATCATCTTTCATCTGGATGTTACGGGTTCGGCAAACTACAAGGCATTGAAAATCAGCAAAGTCCCCTTCTTTTGGTGGTTCGACCAACTCTTCGCCATTATCACTGTCATCCACAAGTTCAGGCATATATGGATCTATTTTATCAGAGTCGAAAGTGTACTCACCATTATCTTTCAGAAGAAGTAATCTTGTGTTAGGGCATTCCCTACTATAATGACCACGCCCTTTGCACTTAAAGCATTCAATTTCACGAGTCCTCTTCACACTTGAATCACCTAAATTGGGTTGCTTAGAAGGTGTTTGCGTTTTAATAAGAGCCCCTTTTTTCCAATCCAATTGCTTACTTCCATTACTCAAAGAAGACTTATTAGTAACAAAAGGTGATTTTGAAGGTGATTTTGAACTCTTAAAATCAGAATTGGAATTGTTACCTCGGTAATATTGTGAAGTAGAGAAGGAACCAAACCTTTGTTCCTTTAGTTGTTGCTCGATCTCAATGGCTTTATGAACTGCTTCTTTCAAATAAATGAAAGTTTGTAGCCTCAATATATTAGCTATCGGCCTGTTCAAACCATCAATAAATCGAACCATAGTTGTCTTAGCTTTGTTTTAATCTCTCTATAAACGAGCATCTCCATCTTCTTAAAATATTCATCCACCGTCCTACTACCTTGAACAAGTTGTCTTAGCTTTGTTTTAATCTCTCTATAGTAGTGAGGTGGAATAAACCTTTTACGCATAATCTGTTTCAACTCCTCCCATGTCGAAATCTCACCTTCATAATTCCGATGACAATTCACCCCAAATTGAGTCCACCAACTTAATGCATAATCTGAAAATTCCAGCGTTGCTAACGCTACCTTTTCATCATCCGGACATTTATAATATCGAAACATAAGTTCAATCTTAGATTCCCATTCACAATAAGCTTCTGGATCATTCTTACCACGAAATTGGGGAATTGTGAACTTCAGTTTTGCCAAAGAGGGTTGCCCACGATCATGAAAATCAGCATCAGTTCTAGGGACACGTCGAGGACCGCGCCTATGAGCAAGAGGCTGGTTATCCATATCTTCTTTAATTGGCTCTCGATATTGAGGCTCTTGATTTAATCTCACCTCATTGATGGTAGCAGTCAAAGTTTGAAGTGTAGCAGCCTGTTCGTCTAACTGTTGTTGGAATTTTTAAATGTGTCATTAACATCATTATGGTCATTATCACCTTGACCAACCTTAGACATTTTCAAAAACCTGCAAAATAAACACTCAACACTCAAAAATAAAATTTAGCAAACCTCACCGTTAATCACTCGAAAAGAAAATTTAAATTCTCAATGAGGTAGAATTCAGTCTTGTGAGTTCTTTAGTAGAGTTTATATCAACCAATTAGAGAGTGTATGAACCGAACTACCAAAGAATCCTAATTTGCACTAGGATGCCAAAACTGACGAGACACCAATTGATTCGTGTTGCACCGAGGAAGAATTGTGCACACTTTAAAAATCCTACTAACAAAAGAAACAATAAGGTGTTAGATAATGTAAAGGGAGAATAAAGGCAAACAAATGAAAAACCTATAGCTAAGAATCAATAAAAATTGCTGAAACCAGAAAACCCAAAAAACTGCGGAGTAACTTGACAACTTCGTTCGTGGTGTTCCCGATCTCCAAAAATCACAAAATTAAATCAGGAATGTCCTTAAATATTTAATTTTTGATCTGGAAATTTTGGGCACCAAAATCAACCCGATGAATATTTTTTTAATTTTTATTGAATTTCATCTTTTTCAATTATTTTGACTTTTTTGACTGACCTTTTTGCGGGAAATATTTTTTATATTCAATCACAGTTCCAAAAACATGTATGTAAAATTTCAGATCAATCGAACAACGTTTACCCACTCAAATGAATTTTTTTCGAAAAATTTTTCTGGGTAAAACTGTTGTTTGTAGTTTAAAAAATAGAGATCAGTTTAGAAATTAAACAAGAACACTCAAAACACCCAAAATCTGATGCCAAATGATAAAGGGTTGCGTGCGGACCAAGATTGAGTGGCCAAGTCACGGGAAACTCCTACGAGAACTCTAAACGTTTGGATCTGAAATGAAACAGCAAAACTTAATTAGAATCAATTAGCTCTAGAAACTAGAAATGCCCAAATCAATAAAGAACAGCCAAGAATGAAACACTTATGAATAGATGTTCTTGGAAGCCAAGAACACGAAATTAAGCCCCAATATTAACTTCTAATCAGCCGAAACTATCAAAGAACACAAAACAGCAACTAAATTAAAAACAGATTGCGAAATCAATGGACACTAGTTCTAGGGATTGGACGGGAAGAAAAGGGGGATTTTTGTGAATCAAAAACATTTCTTTATGTCCAAGGAAGTGTCGAATCAGATCTTGAAGTTTGGAATGGCTTAAACGAAACAAGAACAATTAATCCCAAATTATTCAACAAAACGGCACAAGCAGAATTTAAAAAAGAAGAATGAACAACAAAAGAATAAAGAAAAGTCCTAAGAAGCCTTGAAATCCCGAAAGATTTCACAACTCCCTTCAAACAGCTCTAATCTCCCCTCCAAAGAAATATCAATGGCAAGAAGAAGGCTGAAGATGGCTCCCACAATCAAAATATTGTTAAAACAACTTCTAAAGAAAACTCAAGAGAGAATTCTTGGAGAAAAACTCAAGGAGAATTCTGCACTTAAACAAATCTGAAATTTTTAATATATTTGAGAAGTGAATAACAAGGTGGCCGGCCAAGCCTTTATATAGGCCTCTCAAGTGTTTTCCTAATCTAATTAGAAAACTAAAAATAAAAAAACTCCTAATTATTTTAATATTTAAATGGAAATTCGGCCAAGGGCTTTTAATTGGGCCTCTTGGACTGAATATCTACATAAAAATTTAAACTAAGTATTTAAAAATTAAAACTTTACAAATTGGGCCACTTTGACAATTTGGCCTGATTTTCAAGTAAGTATGATTTGCCTTCTTGTTTGGGCTTGGACTCATCTTATTGGGCCTTGCCTTCAAGAACTTGGGCTTGTATTCCATCTCTTACCGAAATTGGGTCGTTGAGGCTCGTAACGGAGATCCAATGCGATTTGGCTGCAAGATTTGGTTTCTTGGACCAAGATTTCCAAGATTTGAAATCTTGATTTTCTTGATTCTTGAAATCGCTCCAAACAACAAGATTGGGCCAAGATTCGGTTTCTTGATTTTCTTGAAAATAAGAAAGTGAATCTTGATTTTCTCTTTCTCTCGTATATGCATCTAAGGCCTTGCTAACGAACTCCTGGATGGTCCCATTTAGTTTGAAATGCATTTGTCGGGCCTTTGATCTCATTATTGGGCCTTGTGATAATTTGAGTCCATCACGTTCTTGGGCTTGGGTTGGGCCTTTGTGACTCGTATCATTCCCTCCTTCTTCAAAAAGATTCGTCCTCGAATTTGAAAAATCAAATGGGGATAAGTCAGCCACATTAAAGGTAGAACTTACATTGTACTCACCAGAGAGATCAATTTTATTGGCATTGTCGTTGATCCGCTTGAGTACTTGGAAAGGCCCATCGCCCCTTGGGTCCACCTTGGTCTTTCTTTTGGTAGGAAATCGTTCTTTCCTCATATGGACCGAAACCCAATCTTCGGGTTCTAAGATAACCCATTTGCGTCCTTTGTTTGTTTGTTGGTGTTGGCGTCATTTGTTTTGGCTATTCGTTGCCTAGCCTTCTCATGTAAGGATTTCACCAACTCAGCTTTCTGTCCGCCATCTAGATTAACAATGTGTTCAAGTGGTAATGGCGCGAGATCAAGTACTGTTAGTGGGTTAAAACCATAAACAATTTCAAATGGAGAATAACCTATTGTAGAATGAAAAGATCTATTATATGCAAATTCAACAAATGGTAGGCATTCTTCCCAATTTCTAATGTTCTTTCCCACAACAGATCGTAATAATGTTCCTAAGGTTCGATTAACTACTTCAGTTTGGCCATCAATTTAGGGGTGACATGTAGTAGAATAAAGTAATTTTGTACCAAGCTTACCCCACAATACCTTCCAAAAGTGGCTAAGGAATTTGACATCTCTGTCAAAAACAATTGTTTTAGGGATGCCATGAAGTCTTACCACCTCTTTGAAGAATAAGTCTGCCACATGTGTAGCATCATCTGTCTTGTGACAAGGAATAAAATGTGCCATCTTTGAAAACCTGTCAACAACAACAAATATACTATCTCTTCCTTTTTCTTAGTTCGAGGCAAACCTAGAATAAAATCCATGGATAAGTCTATCCAAGGTGAAGTAGGAATCGGTAAATGAGTGTAAAGGCCATGAGGCATTACCTTAGATTTTTCTTGTTTACATGTAATGCACTTGGAACATACCTTTTCAACATCCTTCTTCATATGTGGCCAATGGAAGTGTTCTTGCAAGATGTCTAGTGTTTTGGCCACTCCAAAATGTCCCATTAAACCTCCACTATGGGCTTCATGAAACAATAAGTCTCTCATGGAACACTTTGGTATGCATAACATGTTTATTCGAAAAAGAAAGCCATCTACAAGATAAAACTTTTCAAGAGTAGTATGTCCACAATTCTTATAGATAAGGCCGAAATCCACATCATCATCATATAACTCCTTAATATGTTCAAACGCTAAGACTTTAGCATTCATTGTAGTTATTAAAGCATATCGTCTAGACAAAGCATCTGCAACTACATTATCCTTTGTGACTCGTATCAGAATGTCACAACTACTCAGAGAGCAAAAAGGTGAAGTTGGCAGCGATTGAGTTTTTCGACAATGCAATGATCTGGTGGGATCAACTACTCACAAGTCGGAGAAGGAATGGCAAACGACCAATATCTACTTGGGCCGAGATGAAATCTTTAATGCGTAAGAGATTTATTCCCTTTTATTATCACCGTGAACTTTCTCAAAAATTGCAGAATCTTACGCAAGGAAATCAAAGTGTGAAGGATTACTTTAAAGAAATTGAGATTGCCATGATACGTGCGAACGTGGAAGAAGATCGTGAGGCAACCATGGCTAGATTTTTAGCCGGACTTAACCGTGACATTGTTAACGTGGTGGAGCTTCAGCATTACGTTGAAGTCGTTGATATGCTGCACATTGCCATAAAGGTGGAAAAGTAATTGAAGAGAAAGGGCTCCAACCGAACTTTCCCTAGCACCGTCAACACTCAAAAATGGAACCAACGCACGGGCAAGAAAGATCCATCCAATCGTGCGAAGGACCAGGCTTTGCCTACAAAACCGAATAAATCCATTGGTGAAACCAGCAAAGGCACAAACTTTTCCATACCAAACCGTTGGTGGGATATTAAGTGTTTCAAATGCTTAGAGAGGGGGCACATCGCTAACCAATGCCCTAACTGATGCAACATGATTGTGCAGGCCAATGGAGAAATCGAGTAGGAGGAAGAAAATGACGAAGAATACGACGCAACCGCTGAAGAGAAGGACAAGCTTGAATACGCTGTTGATGGAGAAATTCTCGTCATCAAGTGAAGTCTTAGTCTCCAAAGTGTCAAAAATGAACAGCAAAGGGAGAACATTTTTCATACATGTTGCCATGTACAAGGCAAGGTGTGTAGTCTGATCGTGGATGGCGGGAGTTGTACAAATGTAGCCAGTACCTTGATGGTAGAGAAACTCGGGTTGCCAATGACTAAGCACCCTCAACTATACAAACTCCAATAGCTTAATGACGGTGGGGAGTTGAAGGTGACCAAGCAAGTTTTAGTACCATTCTCTATCGGCAAATACCACGACGAGGTCCTATTGTTGTGGTGCCCATGCATGCTGGGCATATGCTATTGGGCCGTCTGTGGCAGTTTGACCGCAAGGTTATCCATGATGGTTTTACAAACCGCTACACATTCAAACACGTTGGGAAAAATGTGACCTTAGTTCCAATGACGCCTAGACAAGTTTACGAAGACCAGTTGAAACTAAGAGATTCTATTGAAAAAGAGAGTGAAAAGAAAAAGAATGAAAAATAGAATGAAAAGAAAATGAAGAAAAATAAAGAAAAACAATTGAAAAATGTGAGAGAAAAAAATAAAATGTGTGAAAATAGAACGAGTGAAGAAAAAGAGCACAAAAAGATAAGTGTTTATGCAAAAGAGAGTGACTTTCAAAAATCCTACTCGATGAAGCAACCGGTTCTTGTACTTATGTACAAGGAAAATATTTTGAATACTAACGAATTGGATCAAAATCTGCCTTCTTCGATTGTTTCTCTTTTGCAGGACTTTGAGGACGTGTTTTCGGAAGACATCCCTAGTGGGTTGCCACCCATTCGAGGGATAGAACACCAAATCGATTTTATTCTCAGAGCGTCTGTTCCAAACCGTCCAGCTTACCGTAGCAACCCCGAGGAGACCAAAGAGCAGCAAGTTAACGAACTTATGGAGAAGGGGTATATACGAGAAAGCCTCAGTCCTTGGCCATACAGGTATTATTGGTGCCAAAGAAAGACAGAACGTAGCGCATATTTTGGATTTTCACGCGGTGAATAAGATAACTATCAAATACCGGCATCCAATACCGCGACTAGATGACATGTTAGACGAATTGAGTGGTGCACAATTATTTTCCAAAATCGATCTCAAGAGCGGGTACCATCAAATTCGGATGCGCGAAGGTGTGATACGAGTCACAAAGGCCTAATTCAAGCTCAAGAACATGATGGGCTCAAATTACCACAAGGCCCAATAACAAGGTCAAAGGCCAGACAAATGCGTTCAAAACTAAATGGAACCATTCAAGAATTTATTAGCGAGGCCTTAGATGCGTACACGAAGGAAAAAGAAAATCAAGATTCACTTTCTTGTTTTCAAGAAAATCAAGAAACCAAATCTTGGTCCAATTTTGCTGTTTTCAGCGATTTCAAGAATCAAGAAAATCAAGATTTTAAATCTTGGAAATCTTGGCCCAAGAAACTGAATCTTGCAGCTAAAGTGCATTGGATCTCAGTTACGAGCATCAACGAGCCAATTTCGGGAGAGAACGGATTACAAGCCCAAGTTCTTGAAGATACGACCCAATAAGATGTTCCAAGCCCAACCAAGAAGTTTAAATTAGACTTAGTTGAAAATTAGGCCAAATTATCAAAGTGGCCCAATTTGTAAGATTTTAATTCTTTAAATACTTAGTTTTAATTTTTAGACTTTATGAATAAATTCCTATGTAAAAATTCAGCCCAAGAGGCCCATTAAAAGCCTTGGCCGAATTTCCCTTGAAGTTAATAATTAGGGGTTTTTTTAGTTTTCCTAGTAGGGTTAAGAAAATAGTTAAAAGACCTATAATATGGCTTGGCCGGCCACCCTTAGCAATCAATTAGAATGAAATCAGATTTTTGTTGAATGCGAATTCTCTTTGAGTTTTTCCAAGAATTTTCTCTTGAGTTTTCTTTAGAAGTAGTTTTAACAATCTTTTAGATTGTGGGAGCCATCTTCAGCCTTCTTCTTGCCGTGTTTCTACATTGGAGGGTAGATTGGAGCCGATTGAAGGGAGTTGTGAAATCTTTCTTGCTTTCAAGGCTTCCTAGGACTTTCTTTATCTTTCTTGCTGTTTATTCCTCTTTAATTTTTTTTGCTTGTGCCGAATTATTGGTTAACTTGTTTTATTATTCTTGTTGCGTTTCAGCCATTCCAAACTTCAAGATCTGTTTTTGCAACATTCATTGGCATCAAGAAACATCCTTTATTCATATTTTTTCCAAATTTCTTGCCACCCAAGTATTCTATTTTCTGTCTCGATTTGGGTTTCTTGATCTTTGAGGTTAATTTTCTATTTTCTGTTTCCGTTTCGGCCCAAGTGTTTATAGCTCTCATTGGACTTTCCCGTGACTTGACAACTCGATCTTGGTCCGTGCACGATCCTTTATCGTTATAGATCAGATTTTGGGCGTTTTGGGTGTTTTTGGTTGATTTCTAAACTGATTTCCAGCAAACAGCAGTTTTACCAAAAAAAATTTGGGGAAAAAAATTCATTTGAGTGGGTAAACATTGTCCAATTGGTCTGAAATTTTATATGCATATTCGTGGCACTGTGATAGAATATAAAAAATAAGTAGAAAACGTCAAAAAAATAGAAAAAGAGGAAATCAAATAAAAATTAAAAAAATTTTCAGCGGGTTGAGTTTAGTGCCGAAACTTTTCAGATCCAATATACAATATTTAAGGACATTCCAATTTAAATTTCATGATTTTTGGAGATTGGGAACACCTCAAACGAAGTTGTCAAGTTACTCCGTAGTTTTTCGGGTTTTTGGGTATCAGCAATTTTTATTGATTCTTAGCTGTAGGATTTCATTTGTTTTTCTTTTATTCTTCCTTTACACTATCTAACACCTTCTTGTTTCTTGTTTTAGTAGGATTTAAAAGTGTGCACAATTCTTCCTCGGTGCGACACAAATCAATTGGTGTCTTATTACTTTTTGGACTCCTAGTGCAAATTAGGATTCTTTGGTAGTTACGGTTCATACACTTTCTAATTGATTGATATAGACTCTACTAAAGAACTCACAAGACTGAATTCTACCTCTTTGAGAATTTAATTTTCCTTTTTGAGTGTTGAGTGTTTGTTTTTGCAGGTATTCCAAAAGAAAAAAAATGTCTAGAATTGGTCAAGTTGATGATGACCATAATGATGTCCATGATAAATTTAAAGAGATCCAACAATAGTTAGATGAACAGGCTGTTGCACTCAAACAAACAAATGCCATACTTCGAACATTGAGTGCTACTATCAATGAGATGCGATTGGATCAAGAGCCTCAGTATCGAGGTCCAATTAAAGATGACAAGAATAACCAGCCTCGTGCTCATAGGCACGCTCCTAGACGTGTCCCTAGAGCTGACTATGAATGTCATGATCACGAATAGCCCTCTTTGGCAAAACCAAAATTCACAATTCCTCACTTTCGTGGTAAGAATGATATAGAAGCTTATTGTGAATGGGAATCTAAAATTGAGCTTATGTTTCGCTATTATAAATGTCCAAATGATGAAAAAGTATCGTTAGCAACACTGGAATTTTCAGATTATGCATTAAGTTGGTGGACTCAACTTGGGGTAAATAGTAATAGGAATTATGAACGTGAGATTACGACATGGGATGAGTTGAAATAAGTCATGCGTAAAAGATTTATTCAGCCTCATTACTATAGAGTGGTTAAAACAAAACTTAGATGACTTGTTCAAGGTAGTAGGACGGTAGATGAATACTTTAAGGAGATGGAAATGCTCATTCAGAGAGCTAATGTAGAGGAGGATGATGAAACAACTATGGTTTGATTTATTGATGGTTGATGTGATCTGGCCCAGGTTAATCGAGTCGTTTCACAAAGTTTGCCCGATCGTCGACGAGGAGAAGTTCTAGCAGCCAAAAAGGTGTAAATTTGTTTTAAAATTTGTGGAAGCTTACAAAGTGAATTTTGAAATGATAAAAGGTTTAGAAAGATGTAGGTTCGATTTAATAAAGGAATCAAAGGATAGTTAATTTGGGATAGTTTGTGGGAATGGAAAAATGGGCTTAAACTCCAGAAACGATTCAACACTAAAAAGTGTCACCCCGGTTTCTATTTGGTTAAGGTGGATTTGCGAAATTGTAGAAGGGTTGAACGCCACACCAAAATAAAGTGATAAGTTCAAGAGGAAAATGATAGACGCCACTAGCTCGCTAGATAAGTCAGATCAAAACTTGTACGAATTTAGAGAGGAGAAAACTCACTCTTTGAACAAAGTTCATTCAATAATCTGGCAAAAAAAAGTCCTTTTACAATGAAAATGAACAACTATTTATAGTGTTCAGCTAGGTAGCTGAATGGCCAATACAAAGACTTAATGTCTAAGTAATTAATTAAACTAGAAAATTCTAAAAAAAAAACCAAATTGCTAGAGCTAAATTCAGTTGAATTTGAAGCTCAAGGGACGGTTTCTAGAAGAGTGAATGCACTTGGAGAAATGGCAGCAGCTAGGTTCAACCAATTGAGCTTAAATGAGCTCATTAAAATGTAATTCTTGGCTGAAAAGATACCAGCATTAAAGGAGGACGTGAATAGCCTTGAAGGTGTGAAAAAGTAGTTGGAAAAATCTTTGGAAGTGTGAACAATGATCAGCCAAATGGTCCTTGGTGTGAACTCCAAATGTGAACACATAGGTGCTGTTTTGGGGAGTGCATCGGCCAGCTTTTTGGAGAATCAAATTAGCTACTCTTTTTGGCTGAATAAACACCTTGAATTATCATAAAATGAGCCATATCCATGAATCCAGCCATCCATGTATTCAGCCATTCATGTATACTCCCATACGTTGTATTGAACCATGCATGCACTTGGACTTTAATGCTCCTTCATGCATTCAACCATCCTACAAGAAAAAAAACATGAACTAAATTAAGTTCAAATGTATGTTCAGCTAAACTAAATGGCATTAAGACAAATTAAACTCTAATTTATCATACTAACTAAATTAAGACAAATTAATTATAGTCCAGCCACCTAATTAAATTCGGCTAACACAACATAATTAAAACATGTAATAAGCTGACAAGTAATTAAGAGTTGTAACTATATTAACTAATTAACTTAAATATTTAATTTATTCCAGAAATTAAAATTAATTTAGCTAAAGAGCTAATAACGAGCTCAATGAGCTGAATTGAGCTCGAATGATACGAGTCACAATGGCCCAACTCAAGCTCAAGAACGTGATGGGCTCAAATTACCACAAGGCCCAATAACGAGGTCAAAGGCCAGGCAAATGCGTGCGAAACTAAATGGAATCATTCAAGACTTCATTAGCAAGGCCTTAGATGCGTATACAAAGGAAAAAGAAAATCAAGATTCACTTTCTTGTTTTGAAGAAAATCAAGAAACTGAATCTTGGTCCAATCTTGATGTTTTGAGCGATTTCAAGAATCAAGAAAATCAAGATTTCAAATATTGGAAATCTTGGCCCAAGAAATCGAATCTTGCAGCTAAGGCGCATTGGATCTCAGTTACGAGCATCAACGAATCAATTTTGGGAGAGAACGGATTACAAGCCCAAATGCTTGAAGAAACGGCCCAATAAGATGTTCAAGCCCAATCAAGAAATTTAAATTAGACTTAGTTGAAAATCAGGCCAAATTGTCAAAGTGGCCCAATTTGTAAGATTTTATTTTTTTTAAATACTTAGTTTAATTTTTAGACTTTATGATTAAATTCCTATGTAAAAAAATTTAGCCCAACAAGCCCATTAAAAGCCTTGGTCGAATTTCCCTTGAAGTTAATAATTAGATTTTTTTTTAGTTTTCCTAATAGGGTTAGGAAAATAGATAGAAGGCCTATAATAAGACTTGGGCGGCCACCTTATACACAAACACATTGAACAACACATTGAAATCAGATTTTTTTATTGAGTGAAAATTTCTCTTTGTGTTTTCTCCAAGAATTTTCTCTTAAGTTTTCTTTGGAAGTAGTTTTAACAATATTTTTGATTGTGGGAGCCATCTTCAGCCTTCTTCTTGCCATTGTCCTACATTGGAGGGGAGATTAGAATGATATGAGTCACAAAGGCCCAATTCAAGCTCAATAACATGTTGGGTTCAAATTACCACAAGACCCAATAACGAGGTCAAAGGCTAGGCAAATGCGTACGAAACTAAATGGAACCATCCAAGACTTCATTAGCAAGGCCTTAGATGCGTATACGAAGGAAAAAGAAAATCAAGATTCACTTTCTTCTTTTCAAGAAAATCAAGAAACCGAATCTTGGTCCAATTTTGCTGTTTTGAGCGATTTCAAGAATCAAGAAAATCAAGATTTCAAATCTTGGAAATCTTGGTCCCTGAAACCGAATCTTGCAGCTAAGGCACATTAGATCTCAGTTACGAGCATCAACGAACCAATTTCGGGAGAGAACGGATTACAAGCCCAAATGCTTGAAGAAACGACCCAATGAGATGTTCCAAGCCCAATCAAGAAATTTAAATTAGATTTAGTTGAAAATCAGGCCAAATTGTCAAAATGGCCCAATTTGTTAAGTTTTAATTCTTTAAACACTTAGTTTTAATTTTTAGACTTTATGAATAAATTTCTATGTAAAAATTCAGTCCAAGAGGCCCATTTAAAGTCCTTGGCCGAATTTCCCCTTGAAAGTCAAAAAAATTAGGTTTTTTTTTTTTAGTTTTCCTATTAGGACTAGGAAAATAGTTAGAAGGCCTATATGTATGGTTTGGCCAGCCACCCATATAGACATTACACATTGAAATCAGATTTTTGTTGAGTGAAAATCCTCTTTGAGTTTCTCCAAGAATTTTCTCTTGAGTTTTCTTTGGAAGTAGTTTTAACAATCTTTTTGATTATAGGAGCCATCTTCAGCCTTCTTCTTGCCATTGTCCTAATTGAAGGGGAGATGATACGATGTAGCCTAACGAAACAGACTATCTTCGTATGTTACGGATCTAGGAATGTTGTAAGCACGTTCCTGCAACAAGAAAACAGCAAGGAATTAAAGAAATAATCATGGTAAAATATGGGTAAAATAAAAGAACGAAAATGGAAGGAAAATGAAGTTGTTGGCGTTTAAAACAAAAACAAATTCAATCGGTGAAGTCGAACGCTTCATGAACGGCCAAGGCAGCAACTTGAGTGTTCGACAATGGCAAAGTAATCGTTGGAATAGAATAACGTTAAACTCGAAAGAACTTGCACAATCTACTGAGCAATCCCGAATCGAATCTGTTCAACGTCAAAAGGACTTGGACCCTCTAGATAGCGATCTAGGAACCCAAAGTATCAAGAAAATTTGACACAATAAACTAAGTCTGAAATGCCAAGGAAAGTTCAATGAAGAACTGAAATTGAGAGAAATTCTCAAACGTAATTGTTTTCATAAATCATCTAACCTGAATACATCATTTTAATATGTATTTATAAGTACAAAAGAGGGGTGTTGAATGGAAATTCGTGGCTGTAATCAAAAGAGTTTAAAATAAGGAGTTATAACTCATTTTGGCGTCATTTTAATAACAGCCATACATTTAAATTTCAAACAACAACCTCCCTTGTTCTTATCCTTGTATATTCGGCTACACATGCACACACACACTCTTGTGCACAAGCGGTCATGTGCTCCTCACATGTTTGGATGCCTCATGGGCTGCCACAAATGCATAGGACACTTGCCATTACATAGGACACGTTTTAGTATACGGACTCGTCACCGGAGTTGAGCTGGTGGAGCTGAGTTTGAGCTAGCTAGAAATGTATTGAGCTGAAATGAGCTAGAAACAATCTTTCAGAACTATTTCGAGCTGAGATGAGCTGCATGCACATATTTGAGCTTCAACCGAGCTAGAAATGATATCTTAAGTCTGTCCATTATGTTTCCTTATGGTAGACAAAACAAACATGCATTAAAGTAATGCAAACTTATTGAAAACTTATTAACAAGTGTAAACATAATGCAAACTTATTCATTAAAACACAAACAACATCAAATCAATACCAAAACATACTTAAATACACACATAATACATAGTAGAACCTAAATACGTCACATATCAGCATGCAACATGTTATAAAGCCTATGTTCTAAGGCATGAACATGATCGAATAAATCTGGAATCGTAGCACAAGTAAGGAACAAGGCTTCCCTGAATTTCTTTGCCCTAGATCGAGTAATAGGTCCTAATGGTAAGACCTCCGGATCAGTTTGCTTTGTTGGTGTGAGCGTGCGCACATCATCCCCCCTTCTGGAAAAGGATTTGTCCTCAAATCTGTAGAATCATCATAAGGGGTTAAATCAGATACATTAAATGTGGCACTCACATTGTATTCTCCCGGCAAGTCTAACTTGTAGGCGTTGTCATTCACTTTCTCCAACACCTGAAAAGGACCATCACCACGCAGTGATATGACTTGGACCGCCTGGTGGAAATCGTTCCTTTCGAAATGAACCCAAACCCAATCTCCCACATCGAAGGTGACTCGCTTTACGCCCTTGTTTGCTTGCTTTGTATCTTTGTTGAGTGCTTCGTTCGAGGTTCTCCTTAACTTTGTTGATGCAATTTCTTCACGTATTCGCTTTTGCTTTACCGTCCTGTTCATCACATTTCTGCGGCAAAGGCAACATATCTAGAGGCGTAATAGGATTAAAGCCATAAACAACCTCAAAAGGTGACATCTTAGTAGCGAGAATGTACAAAGATGGTTATAAGCGAATTCAACGTGTGGCAAACAATCTTCCCAAGTTTTGATGTTCTTTTAATGATGGATCAAGTAAAGTAGATAAAACTCATTAACAACCTCGGTTGCCCATCGATGCAGGGATGACAAGTAGTAGAAAACATAAGTTTCGTACCTAGTTTGCTCCAAAGAGTCCTCCAAAAATGACTCAAAAACTTCACATCCCTGTCAGAAACAATCGACCTAGGAATACCATGTAATCGTACAACATCTTTAAAGAACAAGTTAGCCACATTAACAGCATCATCAGTCTTATGGCATGAAATGAAATGTGCCATCTTCGAGAATCTATCAACCACAACAAATATACTATCCCGACCTATTCTAGTTTGAGGTAATCCCAAAATAAAGTCCATTGAAATATCAGTCCAAGGGGATTCAGGAATAGGTAAAGGTAAGTACATACCATGTGGTGAAACCTTCGATTTTGCTTTCTTACATGTCACACAACGTTCACGATGGCGTTCAACGTCCCGACGCATCTTAGGCCGAAAAGATGCTCTTTTAAGGTGTGTAACGTTTAGTGACCCCAAAATGACCCATCAATCCACCTTCATGTGCTTCACGGATCGAGATATCACGCATTGAACCACGTGGAATGCATATCCTGCTTTCTTTGAAAAGATATCCATCATGCACAGAGAATTTTCCATCGCACCTTTCTCACAAGCATTATACTTATCGCAAAAATCATGATCATCAGAGTATAACTCTCGAATATATGCAAATCCAATCAAATGTGAATCAAGATAACTCAATAGTACATATCTGCGTGATAATGCATCAGCAACGACATTATCTTTCCCTTTTTTGTATCGAATGACATAAGAAAAAGATTCTAAGAATTCAACCCATTTAGCATGTCGTTTGTTCAATTTATGCTGACCTGTGATATATCGTAAAGCCTCGTGGTCAGTGTGGATAACAAACTCCTTAGGCAACAAGTAATGTTGCCATGTCTCCAATGCCCGAATCAGTGCATACATCTCTTTATCATAAACCGGATAATTCAATGTTGCTCCACTCAGTTTCTCGCTAAAATATGCAACGGGCCTCTTTTCCTATATTAAAACTGCGCCTATACCAACTCCAGAAGCATCACATTCAATTTCAAAAGTTTTATCAAAGTCAGGTAAGGCTAACACTGGTGCTTTTGTTAAACAATCCTTAATTTTCAGAAAGGCATCTTCTTGTTCTTTACCCCACAAGAAGCTGGAATTCTTTTTAATAATTCCGGTTAAGGGTACGGTAATAGAACTGAAGTTAGGAACAAACCGTCGATAAAAACTAGCTAAACCATGAAATGATCTAACCTGAGTAATCGATGTCGGTCGTGGCCATTCCTGAATTGCCTTTATTTTCTCATGATCAACTTCAACACCTGTGCACTCACAATGTAACCAAGAAATGTAAGTCATCGAGACAAAACACACATTTCTCTACGTTACCATACAATCTTTCTTTTCTCAAAGTCTGCAATACAACTCTCAGATGTTCTACGTGATCCTGCAAAGTCTTGCTATAAACTAAAATGTCATCAAAGTACACAACACAAAACTTTCCAATAAAAGATCGCAGAACATGATTCATTAGTCGCATAAAAGTACTAGGTGCATTACTTAAACCAAAAGGCATCACTAACCATTCATACAAACCTAGCTCTGTTTTGAAGGCTATCTTCCATTCGTCGCCTTCTCGCATGCGAATCTGATGATATCCACTCTTCAAGTCAATTTTGGAGAAGATGACGGCTCCGCAAAGCTCGTCCAACATGTCATCAAGTCTAGGAATAGGATGACGATACTTAATTGTAATTTGAGTCACACTCTACAATCTCGCACATCCTCCAAGACCCATCTTTCTTGGTACTAACAACACCGAACAAAGACATGGACTCGGACTTTCTCGAATATAACCCTTGTCCATCAATTACGCAACTTGCCTTTAAAGCTCTTTCGTCTCTTGAGGGTTAGTACGATAAGCTGGTCGATTTGGAATGGTAGCACCTGGAATGAAATCAATCTGGTGCTCAATGCCACGAAGAGGTGGTAATCCCTTCGGTGTTTCTTTCGGAAACACATCCTCAAACTCTTGCAAAAGGGACACAATCGATGCAGGCAAATCAGCAGGGAACTCAACCAATAAACAATGATCTTTAAATATTAAAATAAACAAGGATTGGTGAGAGGAAAGACATTTCCTGATTTCTCGACTACTTGCATATACGCTCATCTTTTTCTTCTCCTTTGCAACTTCCTTACTCTTTTTCAAGCTTGTTTGATCTTCAATTACTTGACTCGGTGTCAAAGGAGCCAAAGTAATCTTCTTACCTGCATGCATAAAAGAGTATTGATTTGTAAAACCATCATGCATTGCCCTCTTGTCATCTTGCCAAGGCGCCCCAAAGAAGGTGAGTAGCATCCATCGACACAACATCACAAAGGACCTCGTCCTTGTAGTTTCCAATTGAAAACGGTACAACCACTTGTTTCGTCACTTTAAGTTCTCCACCGTCATTCAACCACTGCAACTTGTATGGATTCGGATGCTTTGTCGTCTTAAGACCTAATCTGTCAACCATCACTGAACTAGCAACATTAGTACAACTACCGCTATCAATAATCACAACACATACCTTATCTTGAACCTTGCATCGTGTGTGAAAGATAGTCTCACGTTGTTGCTCGTCTTGCACCTGTTGCACATTCAAACTACGTTTGACAACCATGATCTCCATAACTTGACCAGATTCAGCAACTTCTAGGTCATTCTCTTCATCTTCTTTAGTTGGGAGTTCATGTACATCTTCCTCAGAATCTGACTCGATCTCTCCATTTTCTCGCATCAACATAACCCTCCGATTAGGACACTGGCTAGCAACATGTCCTCTACCAAGGCACTTAAAGCACTGAATATCTCTTGATCGTTCTGGTGCCACCATTGGTTGTTTGCCACGTCCATTATCAGCAATGGGAGGCTTTGGTTTGCTGGGTTCGCCTGGCTCTCGAATCCGTAATGGCGGTTGTGGTGCTTATTTCCTGGCATTGTTAGGGGTGTATAAAGGATTCGAAAAAGATTTAAATGGAGTATTACCTCGAGTAGAAGCTTTTCTACGTTGTTGTCGCTCAATTTTGATCGCCATATGCACCATGTCATCCAACTCAACATAATGTTGCATTTCAACAATGTTTGCTATTTCATAATTTAAACCTGCCAAAAACGGAGCCATAGTCGCCTCACGGTCCTCAACTATGTTTGCACGCATCATGGACATCTCCATCTCCTTGAAATAGTCCTCAACGCTCCTGTTGCCCTGTTTCAAGGTTTGTAATTTCTGAAATAAATCTCGATGATAGTGAGAAGGAACAAATCGTCTCCACATGATACGCTTCATATCTTCCCATGTTCTCACTAGACCTTCACCTGTACGTCGTCGACTAATCAGTAATTGGTCCCACCATACCAGTGCATAGTCAACAAACTCCATAGCTGCTAGTCAAACTTTTTTCTGTTCTGAGTAGTTATAACACTTAAAAACGTGTTCAACCTTGCTTTCCCATGTCAGATAAGCATCTGGATCTGAACGTCCCTGAAAAGAAGGTATGGCAACTTTAATGTTAGAAATATTATCGTCAACTGTGCGTCCTGGTCGTTGATTCACCCTTGGTGAATGTTCAAT
The DNA here is from genome assembly GCF_025698545.1 of Gossypium raimondii. Taxonomy (NCBI): domain Eukaryota; kingdom Viridiplantae; phylum Streptophyta; class Magnoliopsida; order Malvales; family Malvaceae; genus Gossypium; species Gossypium raimondii. The sequence goes on from NC_068571.1 coordinate 15,355,923, forward strand.
GTCATTTTCATCATTATGTTCATTATGGACAGATTGTGAACCACCCCCTTCAATCTTGTCCAAACGAGAGTGTATAGGCTCTAATGCATTTTCTAATAGACGTTGCAAGGTGCGAGTAATAGCTTGCATTTGCAAATCTGGTGGTTGATCTCCACCACGACTACGATCTTCTGATCCTGTCATCTAAAGCAACACACAAAATACGAGATAATGAGTTAAGTAAAACAAAAGTAAAAGTCCTCACAAACACTCTCAAAACCTCTCGCCACTCCAAAGAACTGCACTCTAAAATAGCACTCAGTAGCTCGTGTTTCACTCGGAGAATGCGTGAATGACTCTTTTGTCTCCCTTCATTCTCACAACGCTCAATGCCTTTTTCCCTCACAATTTCTCGTGTTTTTAGTTCTTTAAAGGACTAATCCAACATTTCAAAACCTGTTATAATTGTGTTGGCTATAAGGAAAACACACGGTTAGAGAGAGAGAGAAAAATAAATAAATAAATAAACAAAGGGAAAGGATAAGAAAAGAGTAAAAGGATAAGAAAATAAAATAAACAAAGGAAAAAGGATGGAATTTAAATAATTTAGTTTCTTACTGCAAAGAAGTGCTTTACAACGTTCCTAGCTCCGAACAAATAAGAATAGTTCGTTTCGGTTGATATCCAAGCACTTCGCAATTACAGAGTACAAAACTAAACATTATTCAACATTTCAACATAACAAAACACACTTTTTTTTCTTTCCCAAACTTGATAAATTTCAATTCCTCCTTTATTTTTTTTATTTTTGAATCTGATTTTTCTTTCTCTTTTTGTTGTTGTTTTTTTTTGAATTTTTGAAACTGATATATATATATATTTGTTTTGAATTTCAAATTTTCTTGTTGGAGAAGAAAAGTATAACAATTCCAACCTATGCTCGGATACCAGATGATACGATGTAGCCTAACGAAACAGACTATCTTCGTATGTTACGGATCTAGGAATGTTGTAAGCATGTTCCTGCAACAAGAAAACAGCAAGGAATTAAAGAAATAATCATGGTAAAATATGGGTAAAATAAAAGAACGAAAATGGAAGGAAAATGAAGTTGTTGGCGTTTAAAACAAAAAGAAATTCAATCGGTGAAGTCAAACGCTTCATGAACGGCCAAGGCAAAGAACTTGAGTGTTCAACAATGGCAAAGTAATCGTTGGAATAGAATAACGTTAAACTCGAAAGAACTTGCACAATCTCTTGAGCAAACCCGAATCGAATGCTTCAACGTCAAAAGGACTTGGACCTCTATATAGCGATCTTGGAACCCAAGTATCAAGAAAATTTGACACAACAAACTAAGTCCGAAATGGCAAGGAAAGTTCAATGAAGAACCAAAATTGAGAGAAATTCTCAAACGTAATTGTTTTCATAAATCATCTAACCTGAATACATCATTTTAATATGTATTTATAAGTACAAAAGAGGGTGTTGAATGGAAATTCGTGGCTGTAATCAAAAGGGTTTAAAATAAGGAGTTATAACTCCTTTTGGCGTCATTTAATAATAGCCATACATTTAAATTTCAAACGACAACCTCCTTGTTCTTATCCTTGTATATTCGCTACACATGCACACACACACTCTTGTGCACAAGCGGTCATGTGCTCCTCACATGTTTGGATGCCTCATGGGCTGCCACAAATGCATAGGACACTTGCCATTACATAGGACACGTTTACCGCTTATACGGACTCGTCACCGGAGTTGAGCCGGTGGAGCTGAGTTTGAGCTAGCTAGAAATGTATTGAGTGAAATGAGCTAGAAACAATCTTTCGAACTATTTCGAGTGAGATGAGTCTGCATGCACATATTTGAGCTTCAACCGAGCTAGAAATGATATCTTAAGTCATGTCCATTACGTTTCCTTATGGTAAACAAAACAAACATGCATTAAAGTAATGCAAACTTATTGAAAACTTATTAACAAGTCTGTAAACATAATGCAAACTTATTCATTAAAACACAAACAACATCAAATCAATACCAAAACATACTTAAATACACACATAATACATAGTAGAACCTAAATACGTCACATATCAGCATGCAACATGTTATAAAGCCTATGTTCTAAGGCATGAACATGATCGAATAAATCTGGAATCGTAGCACAAGTAAGGAACAAGGCTTCCCTGAATTTCTTTGCCCTAGATCGAGTAATAGGTCCTAATGGTAAGACCTCCGGATCAGTTTGCTTTGTTGGTGTGAGCGTGCGCACATCAGGAGATTAGAGCCGTTTGAAGGGAGTTGTGAAATCTTTCTCGATTTCAAGGCTTCTTAGGACTTTTCTTTATTTTCTTGTTGTTTATTCCTCTTTAGATTTTCTGCTTGTGTCAATTCATTGATTAAATTGTTTTAATCTCTCTTGTTGCATTTCCAGCCCTTTTCAATCTTCAAGAATCTGTTCGGCATCAGTCTTGGGCATCAAGAATCGTTCTTGATTCATAATTCTTCTTTTTTTGCCACACAAAACCTAGTTCTACTTCAATTTGGGGTTTCGTGATCTGTTGAGTCTAATTTTTCTGTTTTGTGTTTACTTGTCAAATTCGGCTGATTGGAGACTTTTCTTGAAGTTCAATTTCGTGTTCTTGGCTTCCAAGACTCCCTATTAATAAGTGTTTCAATTCTTGGCTGATTCTTTATTGTTTTGGGTGTTTCGTTTCAGATCTGTTGATTCTAACTTTAATTTTCTGTTTTGTTTCAGATCCAAGCGTCTAGCGTTTTCATAGGAGTTTTCCATGACTTGGCAACTCGATCTTGGTCCGTGCGCAACCCCTTATCATTTGGTATTAGATTTTGGGTGTTTTGGGTGTTCTTGGTTGATTTCTAAATAGATCTCCTTTTAAAAACAGTAAATAGCAGTTTTTTACCTAGAAAAAGTTTTGGGAAAAAATTCATTTGAGTGGGTAAATGTTGTTCAATTGGTCTAAAATTTTATATGCATATTTTTGGCACTCTGAAAGAATATTAAAAAAAATTTTCCCGCAAAAAATCAGTAGAAAAAGTCAAAAAATAGAAAAGACAAAATCAAACAGAAATTAAAAAAATATTCAGCGGGTTGAGTTTAGTGTCGAAACTTTCCAGATCAAATATCCAATATTTAAAGACATTCCAGTTTAAATTTTGTGATTTTTGGAGATCGGGAAAACCTCGAACGAAGTTGTCAATTTACTCCGCAGTTTTTTTGGGTTTTCGGGTATCAACAATTTTTATTGATTCTTAGCTGTAGGTTTTCATTTGTTTTGCTTTTATTCTTCTTTTATACTATCTAACACCTTCTTGTTTCTTGTTTTCAAGAAAATCAAGAAATCAAATCTTAGTCTAATTTTGGCGTTTGGAGCGATTTCAAGAATCAAGAAAATCAAGATTTCAAATCTTGGAAATCTTGGTCCAAGAAACCGAATCTTGTAGCTAAGGCACATTGGATCTCCGTTACGAGCATCAATGAACCAATTTCGGAAGGAAACGGACTACAAGCCCAAATTCTTGAAGGCAAGGCCCAATAAGATGTTTCAAGCCCAATCAAGGAAGTTAAATGAGACTTAGTTGAAAATCAGGCCAAATTGTCAAAGTGGCCCAATTTGTTAAGTTTTAATTCTTTAAATACTTAGTTTTAATTTTTAGACTTTAGTTTTAATTTTTAGACATTATGAATAAATTTCTATATAAAAATTCAGTCCAAGAGGCCCATTTAAAGTCCTTGGCTGAATTTCCCCTTGAAACTAAAAAAAATTAGGTTTTTTTTTTTAGTTTTCCTATTAAGACTAGGAAAATAGTTAGAAGGCCTATATGTATGGCCTGGCCAGCCACCCTTATACACATTACACTTGAAGAATACATTGAAATCAGATTTGTTTTGTTGAGTGAAAATTCTCTTTGAGTTCTCCGAGAATTTTCTCTTGAGTTTTTCTTTAGAAGGAGTTTTAACAATCTTTTTTATTGTGGGAGCCATCTTCAGCCTTCTTCTTCCCATTGTTCTTCGTTGGAGGGGAGATTAGAGCCGTTTGAAGGGAGTTGTGAAATCTTTCTCGATTTCAAGGCTTCTTAGGACTTTATCTTTATTTTTCTTGCTATTCAATCTTTTAATTTTCTGCTTGTGTCGATTTCATTATCTAACTTGTTTAAACTCTCTTGTTGCGTCTCTAGCCCCGTTCAACCTTCAAAAATTTGTTCGGTACCAACCTTGGACAACAAGAAATGTTTTGATTTCACAAAACCCCTCTTTCTTGCCGTCCAAACCCTAGATCTAATTCAATTTGATTTTGTGATCTGCTGAGTTTGATTTGTTTCTGTTTTGTGTTTACTTGACAGATTCGGCTGATTGGAGTTCTTCTTGAAGTCTAATTTCGTGTTCTTGGTTTCCAAGATTCTCTATTAATAAGTGTTTCTGTTCTAGGCTGATTCTTTATTGTTTTGGGTGTTTTACTTCAGATCTTTTAATTCTAAGTTCGATCTTTCTGTTTCGTTTCAGATCCGATTGTCTAAAGTTTTCTTAGGAGTTTTCTCGTGACTTTGCAACTCGATCTTGTTCCAGTGCAACCCTCTATCATTTGGTATCAGATTTTGGGTGTTTTGGGTGTTCTTGGTTGATTTCTAAACTGATCTCCTTTTAAAAACAGCAAACAGTAGTTTTTACCTAGAAAAATTTTTGGAAAAAAATTCATTTGAGTAGGTAAACATTGTTCAATTGGTCTGAAAGTTTACATGAATATTTTTTGCATTGTGATAGAATATTAAAAAATATTTTCCACAAAAAAATCAGTAGAAAAAGTCAAAAAAATTGAAAAATATGAAATTAAGTAAAAATTAAAAAAATATTCAGCGGGTTGAGTTTAGTGCCAAAATTTCCAGATCAAAAGTAAAATATTTAAGGACATTCCAGTTTAAATTTCGTGATTTTTGGAGATCGGGAACACCTCGAACGAAGTTGTCAAGTTACTCTGCAGGTTTTCAGGTTTCAGCAATTATTATTGATTCTTAGCTGTAGGTTTTCATTTGTTTGCTTTTTATTCTCCCTTTACAATATATCTAACACCTTTTTGTTTATTGTGTTAGTAGGATTTAAACGTGTGCACAATTCTTCCTCGGTGCAACACGAATCAATTGGTGTCTCGTCACTTTTTGGACTCATAGTGCAATTAGGATTCCTTGGTAGTTACGGTTCATACACTTTCCAAATTTATTGATATACACTCTACTAAAGAACTCACAAGACTAAATTCTACCACTTTGAGAATTTGATTTTCCTTTTGAGTGATTAACGGTGAGGTTTGTTAATTTTTTTTGAGTGTTGAGTGTTTGTTTTGCAGGTTTTCAAATAAGATGTCTAGAATTGGTCAAGACGATGATGAGAATAATGACCATAATGAGGTCATTGTAGTCCACCGCACCCTTAACATCCAAATGAGAAATGATGTTGATAATCAAAGGACCAATATTTTCCATTCTAGGTGTTTTATAAAAGGTAACTTATGTTCACTTATTATTGATAGTGGGAGTTGTTCGAATGTAGTGAGCAGTTATTTGGTAGATTCTTTAAAGTTACCTTGTACCGAGCACCCTAAGTCGTATCACCTTCAGTGGCTTAATGAATGCTCGGAAGTTAAAGTTACAAAACAGGCCTTGATCACTTTTAAGCTCGGGAATTATGAGGATGAGGTATGGTGTGATGTGGTCCCAATGCATGCGACACACTTTCTCCTTGGACCGCCTTGGCAATTTGATTGTGATGTTACACACCAAGGCAAGCTCAATAGATACTCTCTTGTGTTTAAAGGCCAAAAATTCTCTTTTTCTCCTTTAAATCCCAATGATGTATATAAAGATCAATTAAAAATGATGAAATTTTGTGAGGGGTAAAGGAGAAAGGACAAATAAAAAAGACAGAGAGAAAAGAGGCTAGTAGTGAAAAAAGTCAAAATTTAAATGGCCCAAAGGTGAGTGAATCCGCAAGTGGTAAAACTAGAGGAAAAAATTTAATTGCAACAAAAAAAGATGTGTGGGGAGCCCTACTCAATAAACAACCTTGTATCCTTGTGAGGTTTAGGCAAAACTATTTATCTCTATCTAACATTAATAAAAATTTGCCTAGTGCATTTCAATGTCTTTTGCAGGATTATGAGGATGTTTTTAGTGAGGCCCCTAAAGGTTTACCACCTTTACGTGGGATAGAACACTTCCATTGGCCACATATGAAGAAGGTTGTCGAAAAGGTTCCCGAAAGACCAAAAGATAACTTTCAACTTCAATACCTTTCCGATGAAAGACGCTTTCATACTATCAACGTAGGCAAAGATGAAATCACATTACATGAGCCCGAAGGTAAGCGAGGTAAGGAAATTTTAGCAACCGAGTCCCGTGCAGATTTGAAAATTATTGATAAAACTTTTGGTGAAGATCCCCTCATTTTGATCCGATTAATTGTTATTCTTCGATTGTGGTTGATAAAGTCATTGCGAAAGGAAGCGTGAGTTGTTATTCTCTTGATTTGCCTTGTGTAAAATCCGCGAATTTGTGCAAATCTGTTTTGGTGAATAAAAAAAGTTTCGAATGTATGTTGGTATGTATGCAAAAATCCTCATGGTTTAACTTGATTGGTTTAATGAAATCTTTGTTACACTTCGGCATGACTAATCAAAATCAAGTTTTTAAACCCGAAATCTGTTTTGGTATATTTTGTTGAAAAATCAAGCATCATCTATTGTATGCTAATACTTTCTATTGTTTTGATTCTTGGTTTTTGAATAAGGCAACGAAATTTGCCAAATTTGTTTTCAATTTATATTCGTGCCTTAAGCAATTTGTATGGTTATACATGAAGTTTGAGTTCCATTTGATAAAGGTTAACTCAATAATAGAGCTTCGGCTAAACTATGCCCCCAATGAGCGAAGGTTTGTATTAAATGGAAAAGGTAAAATTGACCCTTATTCTTCTGCTTATAAAGGTAAGATGCTTGAAACTTTTGAAACACCTTTGTACTCCTCAGATAGTGACAAAGATCGTGTTGATGATTTAAATTTTGTAAAACACTTAGATCGAAACATGCTTGACCGTCCTATTTTATTTATTGATGATCTATCTGTTTTGATGGTTGATAAAAAGATTATTGTTTTTGATAATTTTTATGATGCATGTGTGAGTGAATCTATAGTCCGCCGATTAATGCATGGTATGATTGTGCAACTCTGTGAACCGTGTGAACCTTTTCAAATACCTACTTGTGACGATTACGTTTACCATTTGATTTATTACTCGCAATTTATTCATGGTTTGTTTAAACAATTTGAGATGATTGAATGGCTTAAAACATGTCCATCTTTGTTTCAAATATTTGACGAGGCATTGGGGAGTAAATTAGCTTGTTTGCATGGTAATCTGAATCTGTCCATTCGCATGCGTTATACTTGTTTTGTTATGCTTATGATTGGACTACAAGTTTGTTTCCGTTGCTATTTACTAACTCATGGCTATTCTTTTCAGTGGACTCAATTGCCATTAGTCCTATTCGATCGAGGAAAGTCGAGTAAGAGGAACTATGTTCGAGTAAACCAACGCATCGATTGGAGGACAATTCGATTCAAAGAAGGGGGACGATACGACCCTGCCCCGAAAATGTCCTTGGTTCAGTTCATCAAGCGCCATTCAAAAACTTTCGCAAGCTGAACTAGCTTGTTCCAGCTCCATGGAGTTCAATTCGAGCTGATTCTAGCTCATTGAGCTTAATTCGCTTTTATTTAATTTCATGCATTTTTAATTTGCTGAAATAAATTAAATGAGTTAGTTTATTAAATTTAGTTCAACTCAAATAAGTGTTAGAATTAATTTTAGTTCAACTTAAATAAGTGTTAGTAATTAATTTGTTTAAATCTGGACAAATTTAATTATTTGTGTTTAATGTGTTTCATGCATGCTTTTAATATGTTTTAGTTATTATATAGCATAAATAAGCCTGTTTCATTACATCTAATTAATGTGTCTTGTTTTTGGATTTAATATGTCTAAATTCAGCAGAATTTTACTTTGTCTTGCTGCTAATTCATTGTGTCTTGAGCTCATTCAATTTGCTGAAAGACCAAGTTAGATCCAAGAGGCGATGAGCCTTTCCAAGTACTCGAGCGGATCAATGATAATGCATACAAAATTGACCTACCCGATGAGTACAATGTAAGTTCTACTTTCAATGTGGCTGACTTATCTCCATTTGATTTTTCAGATTCGAGGACGAATCTTTTTGAGGAAGGGGGAATGATACGAGTCACAAAGGCCCAATTCAAGCTCAAGAACGTGATGGGTTCAAATTACCACAAGACCCAATAACAAGGTCAAAGGCCAAGCAAATGCGTACGAAACTAAATGGAACCATTCAAGACTTCATTAGCAAGGCCTTAGATGCGTATATGAAGGAAAAAGAAAATCAAGATTCACTTTCTTCTTTTCAAGAAAATCAAGAAACCGAATCTTGGTCCAATTTTGCTGTTTTGAGCGATTTCAAGAATCAAGAAAATCAATATTCCAAATCTTGGAAATCTTGGTCCAAGAAACTGAATCTTGCAGCTAAGGTGCATTGGATCTCAATTACGAGCATCAACGAACCAATTTCGAAAGAGAACGGATTACAAGCCCAAATGCTTGAAGAAACAACCCAATAAGATGTTCTAAGCCCAATCAAGAAATTTAAATTAGACTTAGTTGAAAATCAGGCCAAATTGTCAAGGTGGCCCAATTTGTTAAGTTTTAATTTCTATGTAAAAATTTCTATGTAAAAATTCTATGTAAAAATTCAGTCCAAGAGGCCCATTTAAAGTCCTTGGTCGAATTTCCCCTTGGCCAGCCACCCTTATAGACATTACACATTGAATTACACATTGAAATCAGATTTTTGTTGAGTGGAAATTCTCTTTAAGTTTCTCCAAGAATTTTCTCTTGAGTTTTCTTTGGAAGTAGTTTTAACAATCTTTTTGATTGTGGGAGCCATCTTCAGCCTTCTTCTTGCCATTGTCCTACATTGGAGAGGAGATTAGAGCTGTTTGAAGTGAGTTGTGAAATCTTTCTCAATTTCAAGGCTTCTTAGGACTTTTCTTTATTTTCTTGTTGTTTATTCCTCTTTAATTTTTCTGCTTGTCCCGATTCATTGATTAAATTGTTTTAATCTCTCTTGTTGTGTTTCCAGCCCTTTTCAATCTTCAAGAATCTATTCGGCATCAGTCTTGGGCATCAAGAATCGTTCTTGATTTATAATTCTTCTTTTTCTTGCCACATAAAACCTAGTTCTACTTCAATTTGGGGTTTCGTGATCTGTTGAGTCTAATTTTTCTGTTTTGTGTTTACTTGTCAAATTCGGCTAATTGGAGACTTTTCTTGAAGTTTAATTTCGGGTTCTTGGCTTCCAAGAATCCCTATTAATAAGTGTTTCAATTCTTGGCTGATTCTTTATTGTTTTGGGTTTTTCGTTTCAGATTTGTTGATTCTATGATAGAGGGTTGCGCACAGACCAAGATCGAGTTGCCAAGTTACGAGAAAGTCCTACGAAAACTATCGACACTTAGATCTGAAACAGAAACAGAAAATAGAAAATTAAACTTAAAAGACTAAGAAAACCAAATTGAAATAGAATGATACTTGGGTTGCAAGAAAGGATGAATAAAGAACGTTTCTTGATGCCAAAGAATGTTGCAAAACAGATCCTTGAAGCTTGGAATGGCTGGAAACGCAACAAGAACAATTAAACCAAGTTAATCAATAATTCGACGCAAACAAAAATAATTAAAAAAGACAAACAACAAAAAAGATGGATAAAGTCCTAAGAAGCCTTGAAATCAAGAAAGATTTCACAACTCCCTTCAAACGGCTCTAATCTTCCCTCCAATGTAAAAACACGGCAAGAAGAAGGTTGAAGATGGCTCCTACAATAAAAAATATTGTAAAACTACTTCTAAAGAAAACTCAAGAGAGAATTCTTGGAGAAACTCAAAGAGAGTTTTCACTCCACAAAAAAAATCTGAATTCACTATATCATCTATAAGGGTGGCCGGCCAAGCCATATATATAGGCCTCCTAACTACTGTCCTATCCCTACTAGGAAACCTAAAAAAAAACCCTAATTGTTTCCTTTCAAGGGAATTTCATCCAAGGCCTTTAAATGGGCCTCTTGGACTGAAATCTTACATAGAAATTTATTCATAAAGTCTAAAATTAAAACTAAGTATTTAAAGAATTAAAATTTTACAAATTGGGCCACTTTGACAATTTGGCCTGATTTTCAACTAAGTCTAATTTAAACTTCTTGGTTGGGCTTAGAACATCTTATTGGGTCGTATCTTCAAGAACTTGGGCTTGTAATCCATTCTCTCTTGAAATTGGTTCGTTGATGCTCGTAACTGAGATCCAATGCGCCTTAGCTGTAAGATTCAGTTTCTTGGACCAAGATTTCCAAGATTTGAAATTTTGATTTTCTTGATTCTTGAAATCGCTCAAAACAAAAAATTGGACCAAGATTCGCTTGATTTTCTTGAAAACAAGAAAGTGAATCTTGATTTTCTTTTTCCTTTGTATACGCATCTAAGGCCTTGCTAATGAAGTCTTGAACGGTTCCATTTAGTTTCATATGCATTTGCCTGGCCTTTGACCTCGTTATTGGGCCTTGTTGATAGAGGGTTACGCGCGGACCAAGACCAAGTTGCCAATTCACGAGAAAACTCCTAAGAAAACTTTAGATAATCAGATCTGAAACGAAACAGAAAGATAGAACTTAAAATTAAAAGATCTGAAGTAAAACACCCAAAATAATAAAGAATCAGCCTAGAACCGAAACACTTATTAATAAAGAATCTTGGAAACCAAGAACACGAAATTAAGCTTCAAGAAGGACTCCAATCGGTCAAATCTCTCAAGTAAACACAAAACAGAAACGAATCAAACTCAGCAAATCACAAAATCAAATTGAATTAGATCTAGGGTTTGGATGGCAAGAAAGAGGGGTTTTGTGAAATCAAAACATTTCTTGTTGTCCAAGATTGGTGCCGAACAGATTCTTGAAGGTTGAACAGGGCTGGAGATGCAACAAGAGAGTTTAAACAAGTTAGATAATGAAATCGACACAAGCAGAAAATTAAAAGATTGAACAACAAGTAAAATAAAGATAAAGTCCTAAAAAGCCTTGAAATCAAGAAATATTTCACAACTCCCTTCAAACAGCTCTAATCTCCCCTCCAATGAAGAACAATGGGAAGAAGAAGGCTGAAGATGGCTCCCACAATCAAAAAGATTGTTAAAACTCCTTCTAAAGAAAAACTCAAGAGAAATTTCTTGGAGAACTCAAAGAGAATTTTCACTCAACAAAACAAATCTGATTTCAATGTATTCTTCAAGTGTAATGTGTATAAGGGTGGCTGGCCAAGCCATACATATAGGCCTTCTAACTATTTTCCTAGTCCTAATAGGAAAGCTAAAAAAAAAAACCTAATTTTTTTTACTTTCAAGGGAAAATTCGGCCGAGGACTTTAAATGGGTCTCTTGGACTGAATTTTTACATAGAAATTTATTCATAAAGTCTAAAAATAAAACTAAGTAATAAAACTAAGTATTTAAAGAATTAAAACTTAACAAATTGGGCCACTTTGACAATTTGGTCTGATTTTCAACTAAGTCTCATTTAACTTTCTTGATTGGGCTTGGAACATCTTATTGGGCCTTGCCTTCAAGAGCTTGGGCTTGTAGTCCGCTTCCTTCCGAAATTGGTTCGTTGATGCTCGTAACGGAGATCCAATGCGCCTTAGCTGCAAGATTCTGTTTCTTGGACCAAGATTCCAAGATTTGGAATCTTGATTTTCTTGATTCTTGAAATCGCTCCAAACAGCAAAATTGGACCAAGATTCGGTTTCTTGAAAACAAGAAAGTGAATCTTGATTTTCTTTTTCCTTCGTGTACGCATCTAAGGCAATGCTAATAAATTCTTGAATGGTTCCATTTAGTGTTGAACTCATTTGTCTGGCTTTTGACCTCGTTATTGGGCCTTTTTGTAATTTGAGCCCATAATTTCCTTGAGCTTGAATTGGGCCTTTGTGACTCGTATCATTCCCCCTTCCTCAAAAAGATTCGTATTCGAATCTGAAAATTCAAATGGACTCGACTTTCCTCGATCGAACGGGACTAATAGGAATTGAGTCCACTGAAAAGAATAGGCATGAGTTAGTAAATTGCAACGGAAACAAACTTGTAGTCCATTCATAAGCATAACAAAACAAGTATAACGCATGCGAATAGACAGATTCAGATAACCATGCAAATAAGCTAATTTACTCACCAATGCCTCGTCAAATATTCGAAACAAAGATGGACATGTTTTAAGCCATTCAATCATCTCAAATTGTTTCCACAAACCCTGAATAAATCGCGAGTAATAAATCAAATGGTTAACATAATCGTCACAAGTAGGTATTTGAAAAGGTTAACACGGTTCACAGAGTTGCACAATCATACCATGCATTAATCGACGGACTATAGATTCACTCACACATGCATCATAAAAATTATCAAAAACAATAATTTTTTTCAACCATCAAAACAGATAGATTATCAATAAATAAAATAAGACAGTCAAGCACGTTTCGATCTATGTGTTTTACAAAAATTAAATCATCAACTCGATCTTTGTCAATATCCGAGGAGTATAAAGGTGTTTCAAAAGTTCCAAGCATCTTACCTTTATAAGCAGAAGAATAAGGGTCGATTTTACCTTTTCCATTTAATTCAAACCTTCGCTCATCGGGGGCATAGTGTAGTCGAAGCTCCGTTGTTGAGTTAACCTTTATCAAATGGAACTCAAACTTCATGTATAACCACAGAAACTGTTTAAGGCACGAATATAAATTGAAAACAAATTTGGAAAATTTCGTTACCTTATTCAAAAACCAAGAATCAAAACAATAGAAAGTATTTGCACACAATAGATGATGCTTGATTTTCCAACAAAATATACCAAAACAAATTCCGGGTTTAAAAACTTGATTTTGATTAGTCATGCCGAAGTGTAACAAAGATTTCATTAAACCAATCAAGTTAAACCATGAGGATTTTTGCATACATACCAACATACATTCCAAACTTTTTTTATTCACCAAAACAGATTTGCACAAATTTACGGATTTTACACAAGGCAAATCAAGAGAATAACAACTCATGCTTCCTTTCGTAATGACTTTATCAACCACAATTGAAGAATAACAATTAATCGGATCAAAATGAGGGGATCTTTTAAGAACTAAGTCACCAAAAGTTTTATCAATAATTTTCAAATCTGCACGGGACTCGGTTGCTAAAATTTCCTTACCTCGCTTACCTTCGGGCTCATGTAGTGTGATTTCATCTTTGCCTATGTTGATCTTATGAAAGCGTCTTTCATCGGAAAGGTATTGAAGTTGAAAGTTATCTTTCGGTCTTTCGGGAACCTTTTCGACATCCTTCTTCATATGTGGCCAATGGAAGTGTTCTATCCCACGTAAAGGTGGTAAACCTATAGGGGCCTCACTAAAAACATCCGCATAATCCTGCAAAAGACATTGAAACACACTAGGCAAATTTTTATTAATGTTAGATAGAGATAAATAGTTTTGCCTAAACCTCACAAGGATACAAGGCTGTTTATTGAGTAGGGCTCCCCACACATATTTTTTTGTCGCAATTAAATTTTTTCCTCTAGTTTTACCACTTGCGGATTCACTCACCTTTGGGCCATTTAAATTTTGACTTTTTTTACTACTAGCCTATTTTCTCTCTGTCTTTTTTATTTGTCCTTTCTCCTTCACCCCCTCACAAAATTTCATCATTTTTAATTGATCTTTATATACATCATTGGGATTTAAAGGAGAAAAAGTGAATTTTCGGCCTTTAAACATAAGAGAGTATCTATTGAGCTTGCATTGGTGTGTAACATCACGATCAAATTGCCAAGGCCGTCCAAGGAGCAAGAGTGTCGCATGCATTGGGACCACATCACACCATACCTCATCCTCATAATTCCCGAGCTTAAAAGTGATCAAGGCCTGTTTTGTAACTTTAACTTCCAAACATTCATTAAGCCACTGAAGGTGATACGACTTAGGGTGCTCGGTACAAGGTAACTTTAAAGAATCCACCAAATAACTGCTCACTACATTCGAACAACTCCCACTATCAATAATAAGTGAACATAAGTTACCTTTTATAAAACACCTAGAATGGAAAATATTGGTCCTTTAATTAACAACATCGTCTCTCATTTGGATGTTAAGGGTGCGGCGGACTACAAGGACCTCATTATGGTCATTATTCTCATCATCGTCTTGACCAATTCTAGACATCTTATTTTAAAACATGCAAAACAAACACTCAACACTCAAAAAAATTAACAAACCTCACCGTTAATCACTCAAAAGGAAAATTAAATTCTCAAAGTGGTAGAATTTAGTCTTGTGAGTTCTTTAGTAGAGTGTATATCAATAAATTTGGAAAGTGTATGAACTGTAACTACCAAGGAATCCTAATTGCACTATGAGTCCAAAAAGTGACGAGACACCAATTGATTCATGTTGCACCGAGGAAGAATTGTGCACACGTTTAAATCCTAATAACACAAGAAACAAGAAAGTGTTAGATATTGTAAAGGGATAATAAAAAGCAAACAAATGAAAACCTACAGCTAAGAATCAATATAAATTGCTGAAACCTGAAAACTTGAAAAACTGCGGAGTAACTTGACAACTTCGTTCGAGGTGTTCCCGATCTCCAAAAATCACGAAATTTAAACTGGAATGTCCTTAAATATTTTATATTTGATTAGGAAATTTTTTTCACTAAACTCAACCCGCTGAATATTTTTTTTAATTTTTACTTGATTTCGTATTTTTCAATTTTTTTGACTTTTTCTACTTATTTTTTTGCGGGAAATTTTTTTAATATTCTATCACAGTTCCAAAAATATGCATGTAAAATTGTAGACCAATCGAACAACGTTTACCCACTCAAATGAATTTTTTCCAAAAATTTTTCTGGGTAAAAATTGTTGTTTGCTGTTTTTAAAAGGAGATCAGTTTAGAAATCAACCAAGAACACCCAAAACGCCCAAAATCTGATACCAAATGATAGAGGGTTGTGCGTGGACTGAGATCGAGCTACCAAGTCACGAGAAAACTCCTAAGAAAACTATAGACAATCGGATCTGAAACGAAACAGAAAGATCGAACTTAGAATTAAAAGATCTGAAGTAAAACACCCAAAACAATAAAGAATCAGCCTAGAACCGAAACACTTATTAATAGAGAATCTTGAAAACCAAGAACATGAAATTAAGCTTCAAGAAGAACTCCAATCAGCTGAATCTGTCAAGTAAACACAAAACTGAAAAAAATCAAACTCAGCAGATCACAAAATCAAATTGAATTAGATCTAGGGTTTGGGTGGCACGGAAGAGGGGTTTTGTGAAATCAAAACATTTCTTGTTGTCCAAGGTTGGTGCCGAACAGATTCTTGAAGGTTGAATGGGGCTGGAGACGCAACAAGAGAGTTTAAACAGGTTAGATACTGAAATCGACACAAGCAGAAAATTAAAAGATTGAACAACAAGAAAAATAAAGATAAAGTCCTAAGAAGCCTTGAAATCGAGAAAGATTTCACAACTCCCTTCAAACGGCTCTAATCTCCCCTCCAACGAAGAACAATGGGAAGAAGAAGTCTGAAGATGGCTCCCACAATAAAAAAAAATTGTTAAAACTCCTTTTAAAGAAAAACTCAAGAGAAATTTCTTGGAGAACTCAAAGAGAATTTTCACTCAACAAAATAAATCTGATTTCAATGTATTCTTCAAGTTTAATGTGTATAAGGGTGGCTGGCCAAGCCATACATATAGGCCTTCTAACTATTTTCCTAGTCCTAATAGGAAAACTAAAAAAAAAAACTTTCAAGGGGAAATTCAGCCAAGGACTTTAAATGGGCCTCTTGGACTGAATTTTTACATAGAAATTTATTCATAAAGTCTAAAAATTAAAACTAAGTATTTAAAGAATTAAAACTTAACAAATTGGGCCACTTTGACAATTTGGCCTGATTTTCAACTAAGTCTCATTCAACTTCCTTGATTGGGCTTGGAACATCTTATTGGGCCTTGCCTTCAAGGACTTGGGCTTGTATTCCATTTCCTTCCGAAATTGGTTCGTTGATGCTCGTAACGGAGATCCAATGCGCCTTAGCTGCAAGATTCGGTTTCTTGGACCAAGATTTCCAATATTTGAAATCTTGATTTTCTTGATTCTTGAAATCGCTCCAAACAGCAAAATTGGACCAAGATTCGGTTTCTTGATTTTCTTGAAAACAAGAAAGTGAATCTTGATTTTCTTTTTTCTTCGTGTACGCATCTAAGGCCTTGCTAATAAATTCTTGAATGGTTCCATTTAGTTTTGAACGTATTTTTCTCACCTTTGACCTCGTTATTGGGCCTTGTGGTAATTTGAGCCAATCACGTCCTTGAGCTTGAATTAGGCCTTTGTGACTCGTATCACTTGTGGTAATTTGAGCCCATCACGTTCTTGAGCTTGAGTTGGGCCTTTGTGACTCGTATCATTCTAAGTTTAATTTTCTGTTTCGTTTCAGATCCAAGCGTTTAGCATTTTCATAGGAGTTTTCCGTGACTTGGCAACTCGATCTTGGTCCGCGCGCAACCCCTTATCAGAGCAGTTTGAAGGGAGTTGTGAAATCTTTCTAGATTTCAGGGCTTCTTAGGACTTTTATTTATTTTCTTGTTGTTTATTCCTCTTTAATTTTTCTGCTTGTGCCGATTCATTGGTTAAATTGTTTTAATCTCTCTTGTTGTGTTTCCAGCCCTTTCAATCTTCAAGAATCTGTTCGGCACCAGTCTTAGGCATCAAGAATCATTCTTGATTCATAATTCTTCTTTTTTTTGTCGCACAAAACCTAGTTCTACTTCAATTTGGGGTTTCATGATCTGTTGAGTCTAATTTTTCTGTTTTGTGTTTACTTGTCAGATTCGGCTAATTAGAGACTTTTCTTGAAGTTCAATTTCGTGTTCTTGGCTTCGAAGAATCCCTATTAATAAGTGTTTCAATTCTTGGCTAATTCTTTATTGTTTTGGGTGTTTTGTTTCAGACCTGTTGATTCTAAGTTTAATTTTCTGTTTCATTTTAGATCCAAGCGTCTAGCATTTTCATAGGAGTTTTTCGTGACTTGGCAACTTGATCTTGGTCCACGCGTAGCCCTCTATCATTTGGTATCAGATTCTGGGCGTTTTCGGTGTTCTTGGTTGATTTCTAAACTGATTTCCTTTAAAAAAATAGCATATAGCAGTTTTTACCCAGAAATTTAAAAAAAATCATTTGAGTGGGTAAATGTTGTCCGATTGGTCTAAAATTTTATATGCATATTTGTGGCACTGTGATAAAATATTAAAAAATATCTCTCACAAAAAATTCAGTAGAAAAAGTAAAAAATAGAAAAATACGAAATCAAATAAAAATTAAAAAAAATATTCAGCGGGTTGAGTTTAGTGCCAAAACTTTTCAGATCAAATATAAAATATTTAAGGACATTCCAGTTTAAATTTCATGATTTTTAGAGATTGGGAACACCTCGAACGAAGTTGTCAAGTTACTCCGCAGTTTCTCGGGTTTTCGGGTGTCAGCAATTTTTATTGATTATTAGCTGTAAGTTTTCATTTGTTTTGCTTTTATTCTTCCTTTACACTACCTAACACCTTCTTGTTTCTTGTGTTAGTAGGATTTAAAAGTGTGCACAATTCTTCCTCGGTGCGACACAAATCAATTGGTGTCTCGTCACTCTTTGGACTCCTAGTGCAATTAGGATTCTTTGGTAGTTACGGTTCATGCACTTTCTAATTGATTGATATAGACTCTACTAAAGAACTCACAATACTGAATTCTACCTTCTTGAGAATTTGATTTTCCTTTTTGAGTGATTAACGGTGAGGTTTGTTAATTTTGTTTTGAGTGTTGAGTGTTTGTTTTGTAGGTATTCCAAAAAAAAAGAAGAAAAAAATAAGATGCCAAAAGAAGGGGACTTTGCCGATTTTCAATGCCTTGTAGTCCGCCACACCCTTAACATCCAAATGAGAGACGATTTTGATAACCAAAGGACCAATATTTTCCATTCTAGGTGTTTTATAAAAGGTAACTTATGTTCACTTATTATTGATAGTGGGAGTTGTTCGAATGTAGTTAGCAGTTATTTGGTGGATTCCTTAAAGTTACCTTGTACCGAGCACCCTAAGTCGTACCACCTTCAGTGGCTTAATGAATGCTCGGAAGTTAAAGTTACACAACAGGCCTTGGTCACTTTTAAGCTCGGGAATTACGATGATGAGGTATGGTGTGATGTGGTCCCAATGCATGCGACACAATTGCTCCTTGGACGGCCTTGGCAATTTGATCGTGATGTTACAAACCAAGGTAAGCTCAATAGATACTCCCTTGTGTTTAAAGGCTGAAAATTCACTTTTTCTCCTTTAAATCCCAATGATGTATATAAAGATCAATTAAAGATGATGAAATTTTGTGAGGGGGTGAGGGAGAAAGGACAAATACAAAAGACAGAGAGAAAAGAGGCTAGTAGTGAAAAAAGTCAAAATTTAAATGGCCCAAAGGTGAGTGTGAATCCGCAAGTGGCAAAACTAGAGTGAAAAATTTGATGGCAACGAAAAAAGATGTGCGGAGAGCCCTACTCAATAAATAGCCTTGTATCCTTGTGAGGTTTAGGCAAAACTATTTATCTTTATCTAACATTAACGAAAATTTGCCTAGTGTGTTTCAATGTCTTTTGCAGGATTATAAGGATGTTTTTAGTGAGGCCCCTAAAGGTTTACCACATTTACGTGGGATAAAACATCAAATTGACTTAGTACCCGGATCTTCAATACCAAATCGACCAGCCTATAGAAGTAATCCTGAGGAGACAAAGGAATTGCAAAGGCAAGTTGAGGAGTTACTAGACAAAGGGTACATTCGTGAGAGCCTAAGCCCTTGTGCCGTTCCTGTTTTATTGGTACCTAAGAAAGATGGTACGTATAGAATGTGTGTTGATTGCCGTCCAATCAACATGGTAAAGTATAGACATCCAATTCCTCGACTTGATGATATGCTTGATGTATTACATGGTTCAATTATATTTACTAAAATTGATTTAAAAAACAGTTATCATCAAATTCGAATGAGGGAAGGGGATGAATGGAAAACAACCTTTAAAACAAAATTTGGTTTGTATGAATGGTTAGTTATGCCTTTCGGCCTTACTAATGCACCGAGTACATTTATGAGATTAATGAATCACGTTTTAAGGCTTCACTTGGGTAAATTTGTAATAGTTTACTTTGATGCCATTTTAATTTACTCAAAAACATTAGATGATCATGTTTTCCATGTTAGAACCATTTTAGACATTCTAAGAGCTGAAAAATTGTTTGCCAACCTTGATAAATGCACATTCTGTTGTGATAAGCTAATATTTTTAGGTTTCACAGTTAGTGCTCAAGGTATTTGATAGGGGGTTGCGCACGGACCATGATCGAGTTGTGAAGTCACGGAAAACTCCTACGAAAACTCTAAACGCTTGGATCTGAAATGAAACAGAAAATTCGGTTTAGAATAAATTAGATCTGAAACGAAAACATCCAAATCAATAAAAGATCAGCCAAGAATTAAAAACACTTAGGAATAGCTAATCTTGGAAACCAAGAACACGAAATTAAGCTTCAAGAAGGACTCCAATTAGCCGAATCTGTCAAGTAAACACAAAACAGAAACAAATCAAACTCAGCAGATCACAAAATTAAATTGAATTAGATCTAGGGTTTCGACGGCAAGAAAGAGGGGTTTTGTGAAATCAAAACGTTTCTTGTTGTCCAAGGTTGATGCTGAACAGATTCTTGAAGGTTGAATGGGGCTGGAAACGCAACAAGAAATCTTAAACAAGTTAGATAATGAAATCGACACAAGCAGAAATTAAAAAGAGATTGAACAGCAAGAAAATAAAGATAAAGTCCTAAGAAGCCTTGAAATCCCGAAAGATTTCACAGCTCCCTTCAAACGGCTCTAATCTCCCTTCCAATGAAGAACAATGGCAAGAAGAAGGCTGAAGATGGCTCCCACAATCTAAAAGATTGTTAAAACTACTTCTAAAGAAAACTCAAGAGAAAATTCTTGGAGAACTCAAAGAGAATTTTCACTCACAAACAAATCTGAAAATTTTATGTAATTCAAGGTAATGTGTATAAGGGTGGCTGGCCAAGCCATACATATAGGCCTTCTAACTATTTTCCTAGTCCAAATAGGAAAAATAAAAAAAAGTTAATTTTTTTTTACTTTAAAGGGGAAATTCAGCCAAAGACTTTAAATGGGCCTCTTGGACTGAATTTTTACATAGAAATTTACTCATAAAGTTTAAAAATGAAAACTAAGTATTTAAAGAATTAAAACTTAACAAATTGGGCCACTTTGACAATTTTGCCTAATTTTCAACTAAGTTTAATTTAAATTTCTTGATTGGGCTTGGAACATCTTATTGGGCCTTGTCTTCAAGAACTTGGGCTTGTAATCCGTTCTCCCCTAAAATTGGCTTGTTAATGCTCGTAACTGAGATCCAATGCGCCTTAGTTGTAAGATTCAGTTTCTTGGACCAAGATTTCCAAGATTTGAAATCTTGATTTTCTTGATTCTTGAAATCGCTCAAAACAGCAAAATTGGACCAAGATTCAGTTTCTTGATTTTCTTGAAAACAAGAAAGTGAATCTTGATTTTCTTTTTCCTTCGCATACGCATCTAAGGCCTTTGTGACTCGTATCATTCCCCCCTTCCTCAAAAAGATTCGTCCTCGAATCTAAAAAATCAAATGGAGATAAGTCAGCCACATTGAAAGTAGAACTTGTAGTCTAATCATAAGCATAAAAAAACAAGTATAACGCATGCGAATGGACAGATTCAGATTACCATGCAAACAAGCTAATTTACTCGCCAATGCCTCGTCAAATATTCAAAACAAAGATGGACATGTTTTAAGCCATTCAATCATCTCAAATTGTTTCCACAAACCATGAATAAATCGCGAGTAATAAATCAAATGGTAAACGTAATCATCACAAGTAGGTATTTAAAAAGGTTCACACAGTTCACAGAGTTGCACAATCATACCATGCATTAATCGATGGTCTATAGATTCACTCACACATGCATTATCAAAAACAAGAATCTTTTTATCAACTATCAAAATAGATAGATCATCAATAAATAAAATAGGACAGTCAAGCACGTTTCGATCTAAGTGTTTTACAAAAATTAAATCATCAACACGATCTTTGTCACTATCCGAGGAGTACAAAGGTGTTTCAAAAGTTTCAAGCATCTTACCTTTATAAGCAGAAGAATAAGGGTCGATTTTACCTTTTCCATTTAATACAAACCTTCGCTCATCGGGGGCATAGTGCAGTCGAAGCTCCGTTGTTGAGTTAACCTTTGTCAAATGGAACTCAAGCTTTATGTATAACCACAGAAACTGTTTAAGGCACTAATGTGAGCTCGCCTATGAACAACGTAGAGCTCGAACAAGAAGCTATCAAGCTGCCCATTGGTCCGATAACGCGAGCTAGAGCTAAACAATTCAAGGATGCTATTTCAGCAATGGTGGAACAAATTGTGGAAAATGATAGCAAAGAATTCAAAAACGAGTTCAACATGTTCAATTTTTGGGAAGCTGAATTTCGTTCCAGCTAATAAAATTTGCTGCTGGAATTTTTAGACCATTTAAATTAAGCATTTAAATAAGTTTTACTACAACTTATAAATATTAATATAAGTGTTTAATTTGTCTTAGTTAAATTAAAGATGTCATGATTTCATTTAGTTTGTCTAAATTAATACATGTATTAAATCTGTCCAACCGAATTTATGTGTCATGTTTTATTAATATTTAAGTTGTCACAATGTTAATTATGAAGTTTACATTGTGTTTTAATTTAAGTTCAGCTGAATTTGTTTGAATTAATTAAGTTTATTTGTTTTAATTCAGGTGCAGCCGAATTTGGAGATTCATTGGCTAGATGCATGCATGTAGATTCAATGAATGTGAAGATGCATGTGCAGCTGGTATAATGCATTGAAGCTAATTAATTTTGGCTCTCTTCAAGGCAACTATTCGGCCAAGAGTCAGCAGCCAATTTAACACTCCAAGACATGGCCGATTCTCTTCTCAAGGAGGCATAAAGATGTTCACACCATGTTCAGCCATGTTCACACCATCTGGCTTTTCAAAACTGTCCATTCACACTTCCAAATGGCTGTTCAAGTTGCTATTTAATGTTGGTAATTTTTCAGTAAGAGTTGCTTCATGAATTACCTCATTAAACTTCATTAGCCGAATGTAGCTGCTGCTAATTTCCAAATTTCATTGGAAGCTATTCCTTGGTCACCATTCAGACGGACCTACATTGGCCAACATTCATGAATTAAAGCTGAATTTTAGTTCAATGTTTGCTTAGAAATTAAGCCTAGAATTTGTCCATTCGGCTACTAGGCATTATGCTATAAATAGTTGCTGATTTTCTTGTAAAAGGACTTTTTGCCAAATTTTTGAATGAACTATATTTTTGGTGAGATAATTCACTCTCCTTATTCTCCAAAGCTCAATTGACTTATCTTCACAAGTGGTGATGCTAGATGCCGAATCCATGGAGTTACCTTCGGGGCCAATCACTCGAGCATGTGCCAAGAAGTTCCAAGATGTCGTAGCAAGCTATATTTCTCAAGTGTGGAGTGATGGGTTGGCTGCGCATAAAACGCCCCGCTCAACTAGCTTGATTTGCACCTTCCTACAAGCTGATTTTAGCTCGTGTCAGCTTAATTCAGCTCAATTCGGCACTTAGCTAGCTCAATGAGCTGATTGCATTTATTTTGAATAAATTAAATGAGTTGTGTTAGTTTAAATCAGTTCAAATCATTTAATTTAATAAATGTGTTTTAATCAGGACATTTTAATTTAGCTTATTAAATGTGTCTTATATTAGTACATGTCTTCAATATGTCTTTATTAAGTCATAAATTAAATATGTTTAGTTTAAGTACAAAGTTTTAATGTGTCTAGATTAAGACAAATTTATTAGGAGCTGCTAATTAATTTGTCTTAGCCGATTTGATGTGCAGAATTTTTAGGTGTTTTAGTTGCTGATTTTATGAGCCTTAAATATGTCTTAGCTAAACGTATTTGATATTTTTTCAGATGAATCAGCTAGCTTAAATACAAAGGAACTCATTTAAGGAGGAGCATGTATTTGGCACATGCATGGACGGCAACTAAAGTGCAGCTGTCTTGTGACTTTTTGTGCAGCTCAATGGACTTCCAGCTGCTGTTTTGAGCTTCTCCAAGGGTCAATTTCGTGGAGAGCAATGGCCAAAGGTTGCTTCATAAATTCCAGCAGCTATTTAACTTGGTGGCTGATCATATTCATTCAAAGAAGCATGATTTTTCAAGTTGTCCATTTCCCTTCTCCAAAGCAGCAATTAAGCTCTTTAAAAGCATTAGTTGAATGTGAATTTTCACCATTAAAAGGGCCAGCTGAATCATCTCTTCTGGAAGGTTAATATTCAGATTTTTGTTCATGAATGTATCTAGGAAATTTCTTGGAAGTTTCCTAAAGAAACTTAAGGCATAAGAATCTGATTAAATAGGCTATTCGGCTACCTTAGTCCAGGCTATAAATAGACCATGTAATTCACATTTGAAGGTCAATGAACAATTTTATAACTTTGTTAATTTGTGAGGTTGTTTTCAACTCTCGTTATTCTCCAAAGACTTGTGAGACTTATCAAACATCTTTGTGGCATCAAACCTGTCTTTGTTTCTATCCGAACTTGTCACTTTAAACCCAAAAGTGTGCCGTTCAATTCGTAATGAGGTTCCTATCATCTTCGATAGCGGGTCGAAGTTTCTATTCACTTAATATACCCTTCCATCAACACCTTACCGACCTAAGCATTCTCATAAGTTACGGGTTAACACACTACTATTGTGTTAGTTCGGCTTTTGAATATTTAGCCGAAATTGCATCCATTGTTTTCTGATTCATTTCTTAAACCAACAAAACCCTTTTGAGCCTAAATAATCCTTTTTCTTCTAACCTATTTTGAAAAGCTTTCAATTTACTTCTAATTCATGATCGGGCAAGTTCTACGACTCAATTCATTCACGAGGCGAGTGCGTATCAAGTTGGTATCAGAGCTAGCTGAATTACAGTAAGAATCGTTGTAATCGGTATTACGAGTTTGTAAAAAATTCGAAAAAAATTCTAAATTTTTTTTATTTTGTGTTCAAATCTTTCTATTGTATTCAGTTTAGTGTATAAAAAAAGAAAAAAATTCGGAATTAAAAAAAAAAGAAAAGAAAATTTCATAGTTGGATTGTAAAAGCATTGCTTGCTGCCCAAAGGACAACATCTATACAGCCACACTTATCCTTTTCTATTTTCTTTGTTTGTTAGCCTACCCAATCCCAACAATATTTCCCCACCAAGCCACATCTATTTTGTAAGCCGACCCCAAACGATTTTTGATTTGTCAAATTAGTTTGCGGAGAATTTCGAGAGGCGAAAACTGAGTGGTAAAAGGCAAGAGAGATTGGTGAGACTATCTGAAGGAAGTAAAAGCCGAAGTTAGTGATAGTTCTTTGTGAGTGATTGGTGAGCTTTTTGTTGTGAGATTTAAAAGAAATTTCGAAAATGTCACGGAGTCCGGAAAGGAATCCAAATAAGGTAGATTTTGTCCCATAAGAAATGTTGGAAGTGGAGTGTCGGATCTCAATTTATAAGCCATCATACGAGAAATGGAGCAATTGTTTGATCGCAAGCTTGAACTAATCGAAGACCGCCCATATCGAGTTAAAACTCAAGGGCAACGTGAAGCAACTCCGGAAGCTGCAATGCAAGAACGAGAGCGGCCAATTAACAACTTAGATGAGGTTGGTGAATCTGAAAGTGATCCCTTGTCTGATCGAAGCAACCCTTAACGAGTCCGACGAAATCAGGTTCCAAGAAATCGAGATCGTCGTGATGACAATCTCAAAAATATCAAGATGTCTATTCTGCTGTTTCAAGGAAAGAATGATCCCGAATCTTACTTGGAGTGGGAAAAGAAAATGGAACTCGTCTTCGAGTGCCATAACTACTCGGAAAATAAAAAGGTTAAGCTCACCGCCATTGAATTCTCGGACTATGCAATCGTGTGGTGGGATCAATTGGTGACTAGCCGAAAGAGGAATGGGGAGAGGCCTATCTCTACTTGGACCGAAATGAAGGCTGTTATGTGCAAGTGTTTTGTCCCATCCTATTACCATAGAGAGTTGTATCAATGATTGCAAAATCTCACGCAAGGCAATCGAAGCATCGAAGATTATTATAAAGAAACAGAAATCGCTATGATAAGAGCCGACGTGGAGGAGGATCGTAAAGCAACCATGGCGAGATTTTTAGCCGGCCTAATCGGGATATTGCCAATATCGTCGAGCTTCAACACTATGTTGAAGTTATGGACATGGTGCATATGGCAATAAAAGTTGAAAAATAATTGAAATGAAAAGGACCCACTCGGACATATCCAATGGCTTCTACCAACAACTGGGCTCAAGGGACAAGCAAAGCTCCCAATCGGCCTAAGGAGCCTTTTGTTGCTGCTAAACCCAACCAACCAAGTAGCGAAGCTAGCAAAAATTAAAACGAGGCTGTTTCGAGTCATTCTCGTGATATCAAGTGTTTCAAGTGTCAAGGGAGAGGCCACATCTCTAATCAATGCCCTAATCGGCGAGTGATGGTGGTTCATTCAAATGGCGAGATCGAGTCTGAAGATGAACAAGAGGAGGATCCTGAAATTTCCAAGGAGGAAGAAGAAGAGCTCAAGCTGCCTGTTGAAGGAGAATTACTCGTTGTCAAAAGAAGCTTGAATATCCAAGTAGCCGAGGAGGAACAACAACGAGATAACATCTTTCACACCCGTTGCCATGTTCAAGGCAAGGTGTGTAGTTTAATTATTGACGGAGGGAGTTGTACCAATGTCGCGAGTTCGTTGCTTGTTGAAAGACTCAGTTTAGCCACCACGAAGCATCCAAATCCTTACAAGCTTCAATGGCTAAATGACGGAGGTGAACTCAAGGTGACGAAGCAAGCAAAAGTGGCATTTTCCATAGGCAAGTATCAAGACGAGGTGATTTGCAATGTCGTACCGAGCACGCGGGACACTTGCTATTGGGGCGTCCTTGGCAATTTGACCGGCGGGTAGTCCATGACGGCTACACAAACTGATATTCGTTTAAGCACCTTGGAAGGAATGTTACATTAGTTCCTCTCACACCGAAGCAAGTGCATGAAGACCAACTCAAAATGAAGCAATCTATTGAGTGAGAAAGATAAAAAGAGAAAAACAAAAAGAGTGAAAAGAAAAAAAAAGAAAAGAATGATGAGAGTGATAAAAAAACAAGAGTGACAAAAGAAAAAGAAAAAGAGTGTGAAAATGAAAAAACAAGTGTTTTTGCCAGAAAAAGAGATTCGAAAATTGTTGTTGGCGAGGCAACCCATCTTTGTGCTTATGTACAAAGAGTGTTTATTGGAAACTAATGAAATTGAAAATACTTTGCCTATTCCTATCGTCTCTTTGTTGCAGGAATTTGGAGATGTTTTTCCCGAAGAAGTGACAAATGGCCTACCTCCCATTCGAGGAATCGAGCACAAAATCGACTTTGTGCCAGGTGCCGCAATTCCAAATAGGCCGGCATATAGAAGTAATCCTGAGGAAACGAAGGAATTGGAGAAGCAAGTAGCCGAATTAATGGAGAAGGGCTACATTCGTGAGAGCTTAAGTCTGTGCGCGGTTCCGGTATTGTTGGTTCCTAAAAAGGACGGATCATGGCAAATGTGCGTTGACTGTCGCGCCATCAACAAAATCATAATAAAATATCGCCATCCTATTCCCCGCCTCGACGACATGCTTGATGAACTTAGCAGAGCCCAACTATTTTTGAAGATCGACTTAAAAAGTGGCTATCATCAAATCCAAATGCGGGAGGGAGACAAATGGAAAACTGCGTTCAAGACTAAGTACGGTTTGTATGAATGGTTGGTAATGCCATTCGGACTTACCAACGCTCCTAGTACTTTAATGCGTCTCATGAATTATGTCTTACGTTCGTTCATTGGGAAATTCTGTGTTGTGTATTTTGATGACATTTTAGTCTATAGCAAAAGTTTGGAAGATCATATTCAACACCTACGTGTGATGCTTGAAGTGTTGCGAAAAGAGGTACTTTATGCCAACTTAAAGAAATGTTCTTTTTGCACTAATGAAGTTGTCTTTTTAGGCTTTGTGGTAAGTGCTCGTGGCTTAGAAGTTTACCAAGAAAAGGTTAAGGCGATCAACGAATGGCCACGTCCAACTAAATCAGCCAAGTGAGGAGTTTTCACGAGTTGGCAAGCTTTTACCGAAGGTTTGTGCCTAATTTTAGTTCTGTAGCTGCCCCTTGACAGGTATAATTAAGTAAAACTCTCCTTTTATTTGGACTGATGAACAAGAGAATTCTTTTAACACGCTTAAAGAATGTCTAACTAATGCACCATTGTTGTCTTTACCTGATTTTAACAAGACATTCGAGATAGAGTGTGATGCTTTAGGTATCGGCATTGGCACTACTTTGATGCAAGACAGACGCCCTGTTGCATATTTTAGCGAGAAGCTCAATGGGGCTACGTTGAACTACCCAACGTATGAAAAAGAATTGTATGCATTGATTCGAGCCCTAGAGACATGGCAACACTATCTATGGCCAAAGGAATTCGTAATTCATTCGGACCACGCGGCTCTAAAGCATTTAAAAGGACAAACAAAGCTCAATAAACGTTATACCAAGTGGGTGGAATATTTGGAATCGTTCCTGTACGTGATCAAGTATAAAAAGGGTAAGGAAAATGTTGTAGCCGACGCCTTGTCACGAAGGTACGCACTTGTTAATTTAATGGATTCTAAATTGCTTGGTTTTGAGTTTATAAAAGATCTTTATATGTCTGACGTTGATTTTGGTGAAATTTATAAGAATTGTTCGCATGGTGCACACGAAAAGTATTTTCAACATGACGGCTATCTTTTTCATGAGGGAAAGCTTTGTGTGCCTCAAGGATCAGTGCGAAACGTTCTTGTGGATGAAGCTTATAGTAGTAGACTTATGGGTCACTTTGGAGTTGCCAAAACTCTAGCAATTCTGCATGAGCATTTTTATTGGCCCAAAATGAAACGTAACGTCCTAAGGAAATGTGATCGTTGCATCACTTGTAAAAAGGCAAAGTCACGAATCAAACCGCATGGTTTATACACTCCGTTGCCTATTCCTGATGCTCCGTGGGTAGACATTTCAATGGACCTTGCAAAACCCAAAAGAGGAAAATATTCCATTTTTGTTGTTGTAGACCATTTTTCCAAAATGGCTCATTTTATTCCTTGCAATAAGACTGATGATGCTACTAACGTTGCTAATTTGTTTTTCAAGGAAGTTGTCAGGTTGCATGGAATTCCTCGTACTATCGTTTCTGACCGTGACACAAAATTTTTAAGCCACTTTTGGAGGACATTGTGGGGTAAGTTAGGCACAAAACTCTTGTTTTCGACGAAATGCCACCCTCAAACGGATGGCCAAACTGAAGTAGTAAACCGAGTTCTATCGACTTTGCTTCGAGCCATCTTGCAAAAAAATTGAAGATGTGGGAAGATTGTTTACCTCACGTGGAGTTCGCATACAACCGAACCATTCATTCTACTACGAAATTTTCTCCTTTTGAGGTAGTATATAGCTTTAACCCCATTACCCCTCTTGATTTGGTTCCTATGCCTGCTAACGAGTTAGTGCATGTAGATGGTAAAAGAAAGGCTGACTTTGTTAAACAATTACACAAAAAGGTCAAAGATAATATTGAGAGAAGGACTGAACAATATGTTCGGACAGCCAGCAAGGGACGCAAACAAGTTGTGTTCGAACCAGGTGACTGGGTTTGGATCCACATGCACAAGGAACGATTTCCCGAACAAAGGAAATCCAAGCTTCAATCAAGGGGTGACGGTCCATTCCAAGTGTTGGAACGGATCAACGATAATGTTTACAAAATTGATTTGCCGGGTGAGTATGGAGTGAGTGCAAGTTTTAACGTTGCTGATCTCTCTCCTTTTGATGTAGGTGACGATTCGAGGACGAATCGTTTTGAAGAGGGGGAGGATGATGCGAGCTCGCCTACGAAGCTAGATGCTGAATCCATGGAGTTACCTTCAGGGCCAATCACTCGAGCACGTGCCAAGAAGTTCCAAGATGCCGTAGCAAGCTATATTGCTCGAGTGTGGAGTGATGGGTTGGCTGCACATAAAACGCCCAGCTCAACTAGCTTGATTCGCACCTTCCTACAAGCTGCTTTTAGCTCGTGTTAGCTCAATTCAGCTCAATTCGGCACTTAGCTAGCTCAATGAGCTGATTGCATTTATTTTGAATAAATTAAATGAGTTGTGTTAGTTTAAATCAGTTCAAATCATTTAATTAAATAAATGTGTTTTAATCTGGACATTTTAATTTAGCTAATTAAATGTGTCTTATATTAGTACATGTCTTTAATATGTCTTTATTAAGTCATAAATTAAATATGTTTAGTTTAATTACAAAGTTTTAATGTGTCTAGATTAAGAATAATTTATTAGGAGCTGCTAATTAATTTGTCTTAGCCGATTTGATGTGCAGAATTTTTAGGTGTTTTAGTTGCTGATTTTATGAGCCTTAAATATGTCTTACCTGAACGTATTTGATATTTTTTTCAGATGAATCAGCTAGCTTAAATACAAAGGAACTCATTTAAGGAGGAGCATGTATTTGGCACATGCATGGACGACAATTAAAGTGCAGCTATCTTGTGACTTTTTGTGCAGCTCAATAGACTTCCAACTGCTTTTTTGAGCTTCTCCAAGGGTCAATTTCGTGGAGAGCAATGGCCAAAGGTTGCTTCATAAATTCCAGCAGCTATTTAACTTGGTGGCTGATCATATTCGGTCAAAGAAGCATGATTTTTCAAGCTGTCCATTTCTCTTCTCCAAAGCAGCAATTAAGCTCTTTAAAAGCATTAGTTGAATGTGAATTTTCACCATTAAAAGGGCCAGCCGAATCATCTCTTCTAGAAGGTTAATATTTAGATTTTTGTTCATGAATGTATCTAGGAAATTTCTTGGAAGTTTCCTAAAGAAACTTAAGGCATAAGAATCTGATTAAATAGGCTATTCGGCTGCCTTAGTCCAGCCTATAAATAGACCATGTAATTCACATTTGAAGGTCAATGAACAATTTTAGAACTTTGTTAATTTGTGAGGTTGTTTTCAACTCTCGTTATTCTCCAAAGACTTGTGAGACTTATCAAACATCTTTGTGGAGTCAAACCTGTCTTTGTTTCTATCCGAACTTATCACTTTAAACCCAAAAGTGTGTCGTTCAATTCGTACTGAGGTTCCTATCATCTTTGATAGCGGGTCGAAGTTTCTATTCACTTAATATTCCCTTCCATCAACACCTTACCGACCTAAGCATTCTCATAAGTTACGGGTTAACACACTACTATTGTGTTAGTTCGGCTTTTGAATATTTAGCCGAAATTGCATCCATTATTTTCTGATTCATTTCTTAAACCAACAAAACCCTTTTGAGCCTAAATAATCCTTTTTCTTCTAACCTATTTTGAAAAGCTTTCAATTTACTTCTAATTCATGATCGGGCAAGTTCTACGACTCAATTCGTTCACGAGGCGAGTGCGTATCAAGTGGCATCAATCTGACTTTGTTTTCGAACTTATCACCTGTTGGTGTGGCGTTCTTCATACCGAAGGTTCCTATTTCGTTAAATAGTGGGTCTCAGTTTTATTCCTATTCCTTTCCTTTCTTTGATACGATATAAGTCCGTGTCGTTATTTACTAATAAGGGTTCGTTCTTATTTCATTGGAAACCAGCAAACAACAAATCATCTAACATTTTGCTTCTTAAGTCATTTAACCTTCAAAACTCAAAGGACTGAATTTGTATTAAACCGACACTACCTAATTTTGATCGGGAATTATTACGAATCGTTACATCTTCCGAAACGAGCTCGTATCAGTTAGTATCAGAGCTAGTTAAATTAGGTACGTTATCGTCGTTCGAAAAAAATTCAAAAAAATCGATTTAAAAAAAAAGAGAAAGAATATATATTAAAAAATCATAAAAAAATTCGTATAAAAAATAAAAAAATAATTTCGAATTTAAAAAAAAAGTTGCAAGTGTTGATTGTTATTCCGAACAAGTGATTCTCTTTTTAAGTAGTGATCCGTTCTTACGCCACAACTTCAAACCAAATCTTTCTTTCTTTCGAGCCTACCCTAAACCACATCATATTCCTTTGTATTAGCCCTTTGAAGCCGACCCACAAGTTGTTGATAAGTCTAAGGTAGCGTTTTAGAATATCCAGAGTTGGATTTTAGAGGTAAAACGCACAAGAGATTACATCAAGATAAAAGCCAAAGTTGAGTGAAAACACGAGAAGAGTGAATTCTTTTCTTGCGAGAGACTGTGTGAGGTTTTGTGGTGTGGAAATTTTCTCATTTCAATCATCATGTATAGGAGTCCGGAACGTCGAGCAACAAGTGGAGGAGCTTTGAATGCCACTGGTGGAGGAGTAAACCTTCAACCACGAAGAAATGTTCCCGGAGGCGGAGTGCCCGATCTTCAAGTGCAAGCCATTGTACGAGAAATTTCCCGATTGTTCCAACCCTAATTCAATTCCCTCAATGAGCGAATGGAACCAATGGTGGAACGAAGTCAACGTGCGAACACCCCTCCAATCCCAAGAAGAGAGCAATGCAAATGACTTATACAAACCAAGCGACTTTGAAAGTGATCAAGCTTCGCAACAAAGCGAAAGGGGACGAGGCCAACAAGCACGGGGACAAAGAGATCGAGAGCGGGCTGATGATGACTTAAAGAATATTAAGATGGATATTCCTGCTTTTCAAGGAAGGTCGGATCCCGAAGCCTATCTTGAATGGGAGAAAAATGTTGAATTAGTCTTCGAGTGTCATAATTACTCGGAGAGCAAGAAGGTCAAATTGGCTGCTATAGAATTTTCCGACTATGTCATAATATGGTGGGATCAACTTACTTTGAGTCGACGATGTAATGGTGAACGTCCCGTGTCTACATGGGCGGAAATGAAGGCAATAATGAGGAAGTGATTCATTCCGGCTTACTATCACTGGAGTTGTATCATAAACTCCAAAGTTTAACTCAAGGCCAACGAAGCGTGGAAGATTACTACAAGGAAATGGAAGTGGCTATGATTCGCACTGATGTGGAGGAAGACCGAGAAGCCACCATGGCTCGATTTCTCACCGGCCTTAACCGTGATATTGCAAATATTGTGGAACTACACCACTACGTCGAGGTCATTAATATGGTCCATATGGCCATAAAGGTTGAAAAACAATTAAAGAGAAAAGGTATGTCACGAACTTTCCCTAACACTTCCTCAACGTCTAGGTGGGGGCAAGGTGATGTGAGCTTGCCTACGAACCAAGTAGAGATCGAACAAGAAGTTATCAAGCTGCCCATTGGTCCGATAACGAGAGCTAGAGCTAAACGATTCAAAGATGCTATTTCAGCAATGGTGGAACGAATTAAGGAAAATGATAGCAAAGAGCCTAGAGACAAGCTGAACATTTTCAACTTCTTTGAAGTTGAATTTCGTTCCAGCTAATTAATTTGTTGCTGGAATTTTGGACCTTTTTAAATAAGCACTTAATTAAGTTTTACTACAGCTTTTAAATATTTCTTTAATTATTACAAGTGTTTAATATGTTATTTTAGCTGAATTGAATGTGTCTAGATGTCTTTAAATTGGTCTGAACATAAGACATGTTTTAACTGTGTCTAGCCGAATTAATATGTCCTACTTAGTTATAAGTTAATTTGTTCTAATGTCAATTAGTATGTTCATATTATGTTTTTAAATAATTCAGCTGAATTGAGTTAAATTAATGAGGTTTATTTGTTTTGTTTAGGTTCAGCCGAATGTGAAGATGCATGGGGAAGATTGGCCGAATGTGGAGTGCATTAAACAAGATGCATGCATGTTTGATTCAATGCACCTAGCGATACATGCATGAACTACATTAAAAATGGTGTGCTGATTTTTGAAGGTCTCTAAGTGACCATTCGGCTAAAGAGATAATTTTTCAAAGCTGCCATTTATTTCTTTCACATTGTTAGATACATTTTGGCCATTTCGGTTCATGGTGTTCACACTTTAAGGCTCTTCAAAACCGTCCATTCACACCTAATATGGCTACTCAAGTACTCTCTTTATTATTGGTAATTTTTCAGTAAGAGTTGCCTATTGAATGCTCATTTAAGCCCATTAGCCAAATGTAGCTGCTACATGCATCTCCAAGATCCATTTGCTTAATGTGGAAGTTTCATAGTTGGTCACCATTCAGCCGAACCTAAATTGGCCAATATTCATGGATTCAAGTTGAATTTTTGTTCAATGTTTGCTTAGAAATTAAGCCTAGAATATGTCCATTCAGCTACTAGACATTAGACTATATATAGTTGCTGAATTTCTTGTAAAAGGACTTTTTGACAAATTTTTGAATGAATTATATTTTTGGTGAGTTAATTCACTCTCCTTATTCTCCAAAGCTCAATTGACTTATCTTCACAAGTGGCGTCAATCTGACTTTGTTTCGAACTTATCACTATTAGGTATGGCGTTCTTCATACTGTAGGTTCCTATTTTGCTAAATAGAGGGTCTCAATTTTTATCCTAATTCCTTTTCTTTCTTTGAAACCTTTTAAGCTCGGGTCCTTATTTGCTAATAAGGGTTCGTTCTTGTTTCATTGGAAACCATCAAACCACCTTTTTGCTTCCTAAGTTATTAAATCGTTATAACTCAAAAGATTGAATTTGAATTAAACCAAAACTACCTAATTTCGATCGGGAACATATTTACGACTCGTCACATCTTCCGAAACAAGCTCGTATCACAAGGAACCAACAAACGTGACATGCCGAGACGAAATAAGGAAGTGAGTGGTGCAACCAATTTCAACAAACCGATTGCTGAAACGAGTAAAGGAAAGGTGGATGCCCAACCAAATAGATCTTGAGACATAAAGTGTTTCAAATGTCTTAGAAGGGGCCACATCGCAAGCCAATGTCCAAACCAGAATAAGATGTTTGTTCGAGACGATGGAGAGATTGAATCTGAAAGTGAACAAGAGAATGAGGCCGTTGAACAACCCGAAGATGAGGAAGAAGTCGAACAAGCCTAGAATGAAGAAATCTTAGTTGTGAAAAGAAGTCTTACCCTGCAAGGCGTTGAAAATGAACAACAACGCGAAAACATCTTCCATACGCGATGTCAAGTGCAAGGTAAGATTTGTTGTGTTAAAGTTGATGGGGGAAGCTGTACGAACGTGGCTAGTTTGATGATGGTGGAGAAACTCAGATTGGCCACAACCAAACATCCCCATCTGTATAAACTCCAATGGCTTAACGATGGCAGAGAACTTAAGGTGACAAAGCAAGTGCTTATTTCATTTTCAATCGGAAAGTATCAAGACGAAGTGATGTCTGACGTTGTTCCGATGCATGCTGGGCATCTTCTTCTTGGACGCCCCTGGCAATTCGACAAGCGAGCGATTCATGATGGATACACAAACTGATTCTCCTTCAAACATTTGGGACGAATAGTGACGTTAGCTCCGCTAACACCTAAACAAGTTTATGAAGATCAACTCAAAATGAGGAGTTCTATTGAAAAATAAAAAGAAAATGAGCAGGAGCAAAAAAATGAAAAGAATAAAGAAAAAAGTGTAGAAAAGAAGAAAAACAAAAAATTGAGTGATAAAAAAAGAGAAAGCGATGCAAAAGAAAAAGAAAAAGAGACGAGTGATGATAATGAAAAAATGAGTTTGTATGTAAAAGAGAGAGAGGTTAGGAAATCGATGTTGTTAAAACAACCATTGTTGGTTTTGTTGTACAAGGAAACTCTGCTTGGTACTAACGAATTTGATGACAAGTTACCCTCTATTGTTTTGTCTGTGTTGCAGGAGTTTGAAGATGTATTTCCGGAAGAAATCTCGAGTGGGTTACCACCTATTCGTGGAATTGAACATCAAATAGATTTGGTGCCGGGAGCCACGATTCCAAACCGCCCTGCTTATCGAAGCAATCCTGAAGAAACGAAGGAACTACAAAAACAAGTAAATGAACTTCTTGAAAAGGGCTATGTACGTGAAAGCCTTAGTCCCTGCGACGTACCTGTTTTGCTTGTTCCGAAGAAGGATGGAACATGGAGAATGTGAGTAGACAGCCGAGCTATAAACAAAATAACCATCAAGTATCGACATCCTATACCGTGATTGGATGATATGCTTGATGAGTTGAGTGGTGCAAGTTTGTTTTCAAAAATCAATCTCAAAAGCGGATATCACCAAATACGTATGCGTGAAGGTGATGAATGGAAGATTGCTTTCAAAACGAAGCATGGGCTTTACGAGTGGCTCGTTATGCCATTTGGCTTAACAAACACCCCAAGCACGTTCATGAGACTTATGAATCACGTTTTAAGACCTTTTATTAGTAGATTTTGTGTAGTATATTTCCATGATATCATGATTTAGAGTAAGACTTTGGATGACCATGTAATGCATTTAAAGGCTATTTTGGAGGTTTTGAGGAAAGAAACTTTATATGCGTTAGAAACAAGTCAAAACTAAATTGGAAATTCAGAAAAGTTTTCAAAAAACATTAAAAATTTTCAACACTGCAAGGGTCACATAGCCAAAAGACATGCCCATGTGATATGAGCTCGCCCATGAAGATAGGTGCCGAATCCATGGAGTTGCCTTTGGGACCAATCACTCGAGCACGTGCCAAGAAGTTCCAAGATGCCGTAGCAAGCTATATTGCTCGATTGTGGAGTGATGGGTTGATTGCACCTAAAACGCCCAGCTCAACTAGCTTGATTCGCACCATCCTACAAGTGATTTTAGCTCGTGTCGACTTAATTCACTCAATTCGACTTAATTAGTTCAAGGAGCTGATTATATTTATTTTGAATAAATTTAATTAGTCGTGTTAGTTTAGAATCACTCAAATCATTTAATTAAATAAATGTGTCTTAATCGGACATTTTAATTCACTTATTAAATATGTTTTATATTAGTACATGCCTTTAATATGTCCATATTAAGTCATAAATTAAATGTGTTTAGTTTAATTACAAAGTTTTAATGTGTCTTGACTAAGACAAATTTATTAGTGGTCGCTAATTAATTTGTCTTAGCCAATAATGTCTTGAAATTTTAATATGTCCATTGCTGATTTCATGAGTATTAAACTTGTCTTAACCACATTTATTTGATGTTTTTCAGCTAGCTTATGGCAAAGGAAGCTCATAAAGAAGGAGCATGTATTTGGGCACATGCATGGACGGCATTTAAAGTGCACTACCTTGTGTTTCGGTGACTTTTCATGCAGCTCAATGGACTTCAAGTGATATTTTGAGCTTCTCCAAGGGTCAATTTCGTGGAAAGCAATGGCCAAAGAGTGCTTCATAAATTCCAGCAGACCAATTCACTTGGTGGCTACTCATATTCGACCAAAGAAGCATAATTTTGAAGTCATCCATTTCTCTTCTCCATAGCGACAATTAAGCTATTTTAAAACATTAGTTGAATGTGAATTATCATCATTAAAAGGGCAGTAGAATCATCTCCTCTAGAAGGATAAGATTCAGATTTTTGTTCATCAATGTATTTGGGAAATTTCTAGGAAGTTTCCTATAGAAATTTAAGGCATAAGAATCTGATTAATAGGCTATTCGGCTGCCTTAGTCTAGCCTATAAATAGACCATGTAATTCACATTTTGGAGGTTAATGAACAATTTGATAGCTTTGCTAAATTGTGAGGTTGTTTTCAACTCTCGTTATTCTCCAAAAACTTGTGAGACTTATCAAACTTCTTTGTGGCGTCAAACTTGTTTTTGTTTCTACCCGAACTTATCACTTTAATCCCAAAAGTGTGGCATTCGATTCATACTAAGGTTCCTATCATTTTTTTGATAGCAGGTCGAAGTTTCTATCCATTCAACCAACCATCCATCCACACCTTACCAACCTAAGTATTCTCCTAAGTTACGGGTTAACACACTCCTATTGTGTTAGTTCGGCTTCCGAATCCTTAGCCAAAATTACTTTTATTATTTTCTGATTTAAACCAACAAACTCTTTTGAGCCCAAATAATCCTTTTCTTCTAGCCTATTTTGTAAAGCTTCCAATTTACTCTTAATTCACGATCGGGCAATCTCTACGACTCAATTCGAAAACGAGGCGAGGGCGTATCACCGTGTCTCTGGCCATGTGGGCATTCAAAGTAAGGACACGCGGCCGTGTCCCAGCCCATGTCCATGCCCGTGTAACTCACTAACTTGGGTCACACGCTCGTGTGCAAGGCCGTGTACCTTCGAAGTAACCCCACACGCCCATGTGTCAGGCTATGTAAAAGCCTGACTTGCAACCCTTTGAAAGCTACAGGGGACACATGACTGAGACACACACCCATGTCTCTACCCATGTAATGCGAGCACGGCCCAAAGCTCACCTAACTCGAGCAAGGATCCGATGGTGCTACCCAAAGGTACTACCATTCGAGCTCGAGCGAAGCTCTTTAAAGAGGCCATTTTGGCCTTAGTCACTCAAATATAGGCTGAATCATTGTCCAAACCCATTGAAGAAGCCAGGACCAGCTCAACAAGGACTCCTTGCAACCTCTTACAAGTCAACCTTAGCTCCTCTTCAGCTACTTGAGCTCCGTTCATCTCAAATCAGCTCGTTTGAGCTCATTCTAATTTATTTCTAGCTCATTTACTTTATTGCTAGAATAAAATAAGTGATTACTTTAATTAGTTTATTTTGTTCAGCTCATTGATTAGTTTATTAGCTCACTACAGTTATTGCATGTTTTAGTATAATTTGAGCTTGCCGAATTAATGTGTCTTGATGAATCCATATTAATTTGTCTTAGCTTTATTATATTTTATTAATGTGTCTAAGGTATGGATTTATTTTGTTCCAGCCGAATTTAAGCTTGCCTTAACTCCATTAATGTGTTCATTGTATTTTGGGTGCAGCCAAATTCATGAAGGATGATTAATGCTTGGTGCATGAACGGCTAGTTACAATGAATGGAGAGGTTCATGCATGGCCGACTACAATGCATGGTGGCTGATTGTTTGGCTTCTCCAAGCACCTATTCGGCCAAGGAGTAGCTGCCTATCCCTTTTTCCAAGTTGGCTGAACATCTTCCCAAGGCAGCCTTAAAAGTGTTCACACTTGCTAAATTCCCCATTCACACATGAAGTCCATTTGGTTATAAGCATTCATATTCAAATGGCTCTTCAACTTGGTGTTTACACTTTTAATGACTATTCAAGCTACCCAATTAATGCCTTCAACATTCGGCTGAACAAGGCAAATTAATTAAGCTCATTTAAGCTCATGGCCGAACCTAGACATGCCTAATCAGCTCCCAATACTTCCAAATTCATTCAGCTGAATTCCTTCATCATTAAGCTGGCTTGTGGCGTCCCAAAGGCTGAACATGGACAAGGAAGACTTATTGATTTATTCAAAGAATATTTCAGCTCATTTAAAGCCAAATACTTAGACATTAAGCTATGTAATTTGTCTATTCAGCTAGCCTATGTCATAGCTATAAATACTTAGCTATTTTCAATTTGTAAAAAAATTTTAGTCAAGACTTTTATCAATTTGAATGAACTTTGAGTTCTTTGTGAGGTTTCTTCCTCTCCAAATTTTGTTCGAGTCTCACTTGACTTATCTGCTTGTCAATGGTGTCAATCTAATTCTCTTCTTGAACTTATCACCATCTTGGTGTGGCGTTGACCCTATCCTTTATACCTTTGGTTCCTATCTTGTTAGGTAACGGGTCAAGGTCCCCTTCTTTCATGCACCAAACCACCTTAAGCTATATAAGTCTCGGGTCACACTTTTAATAGTGGTGGTTCATTCTTGATTCTTGAGTTCCATTTCCATTCAATCTACTTATCAAATTACCTATCTTTAGTCTTTTGTTAGTCTAATCTACTCTAACCATATTTAAGCTACTTTGAACTGATTTTCAACCACTATCATATTACTTAGCCGATTAAAATCCTAATTCAAGTTTGGAACGATACTTTCTCATCGATGATTGGGCAACTAAGATGACTCGACTCACTTTACCGAGGCAGATCGCATCATTTGGTATTAAAGCTACTTAAAATGAGAAGTACTGACGTTCGAGGCCATTCCATAGTATGTTCGTGAAAAAATTCGTGCAACAAAAAGCATTCATTTGTATTTGGCAATTTGTATTTGAAAAAAAACAGAGAAAAAAGTATTTGAAGTATAAACTTTTTTTTATGAAGTTAAAAAAAATCTTGAAAGTTTGAGTGTTCATTTTCTGTCCACCCGATCAAGTGAGTTCCCTTCTATTTTCCACCCTACACGCAACACTTAAACCGATTTTAATTTTCTTTCAACCTACCCTAACCCTCTCATCGTTACCCTTGTAACCCATTTGAAGCTGACCCCTAGACTAAGATATAGTCTAAAAGAGACTCCTACGAAATCACGAGAGAAGGAAAGAGCGAAAAAAGGCACGAGCGAGTGAGCCCAATGAGAGAAGAAAAAGCAATATAATGAGTGTAAACATGAGTGTCAGTGCTACTATATCTTTTCTTTCCGAGTGAAACATGAGGTTTATGGTGAGGTATTAAATTTTCAATGTCAAGAAGTCCGGAACGAAACATGGCGGATAGACCCAAAAGGCAACCAGTTCAAAATGTTTCAGATCTTAATCTTCAAGCCTTATTGCATGAGGTGGAGTGTTTATTTGATCGAAAGCTAGAGCCTATTCAAGAAAGGCTTGTTCAAGTGGAGGTAAGAGCCCAAAGAGAGAGGGCACCCCAAAGTCCACTAACGAACCAAGGCGAGCAACGAGTCCAAGTAGACGGGTTGTACGATCCTTGTGATGTTGAGAGTGACCAAGGGTCCAACTTAAGTGACCAGCAAAGAGGGCAACGAGACCGTGGCCAAAGAGAGCGTGGACGATACGATGACGATCTTAAAAGTATTAAATTGTCAATTCCCCCATTCCAAGGCCGATTAGATCTGGAAGCTTATCTTGAGTGGGAGAAGAAGATAGAATTGGTGTTCGAGTGTCACAACTATTTCGAAGCCAAAAAGGTCAAGTTAGCAGCCATCGAGTTTTCAGATTATACGATGATATGGTGGGATCAACTTACCACGAGTTAGAGGCAAAACGGAGAATGACCCATTAGCACGTGGGCCAAAATGTGTCAGAGATTCATTCCATCTTATTACCACTGCGAGCTCCACCAAAAGCTCCAAAGTCTTACCCTGGGAACGAGGAGTGTGGAGGATTATTACAAAGAGATAGAAATTGCAATGATAAGAGCAGATGTGCAAGAGGACAACGAGTCGACTATGGCACGTTTCCTGGCTGGTCTCAACTGAGACATCGCCAACATTGTGGAATTTCAGCACTACGTTGAAATAGTTGACATGGTGCACATAGCCATTAAGGTCGAGAAGCAAGTAAAGAGAAAAGGTATTGTTCGAGGCTTCTCCAATCCCAACATCTCCAAATGGTGCCAAGGTGCTAGTAAAAATGCTTCGTCGAGCCAAGCCAAAGAACTAACAGTTCC
Source organism: Gossypium raimondii (assembly GCF_025698545.1). NCBI lineage: Eukaryota > Viridiplantae > Streptophyta > Magnoliopsida > Malvales > Malvaceae > Gossypium > Gossypium raimondii. The sequence goes on from NC_068571.1 coordinate 15,396,827, forward strand.
AGCAAAGCCGACTAAGCCTGTGGCCGAATCAAGTAAAGGCAAGGTTGTTGAAAGCTTTCCCAATCATTCGAGGGACATCAAGTGCTTTAAGTGTCTCGAAAGAGGGCATATTTCTAGCCAATGCCCAAACTGAAGTGCTATGGTGGTTCGAGCCAATGGCGATATTGAATCAAAGGAGGAAAATAAAAGAGTAGAAAATGAGCCTGAAACACCCGCCTACGATGAAAAAGACTTGGAATATGTGGTCGAAGGTGAAATGCTTGTTGTTAAAAGGAGTTTGAGTATACAAAGCACCGAAAGTGAGCCGCAACGGGAAAACTTGTTCCATACACGATATCATGTCCAAGGCAAAGTTGTAGCTTGGTCGTTGATGGAGGGAGTTGCACAAACATGGCGAGCACTCTCATGGTGGAAAAACTTGGATTACCAACCATCAAGCATCCAAGTCCGTATAAGCTGCAGTGGCTCAACGAAGATGTTAAGTTGAAGGTGTTTAAGCAAGCCCTCATTGCATTTTCAATCGAAAAATACAACGATGAAGTTCAATGCGACGTGGTACCAATACACAGGGGACATTTACTTTTGGGAAGACCATGGCAGTTTGATCGGAGGGTCAAGCATGATGGATTCAGAAATCAATATACTTTTAAGTACCATGGTAAAAATGTATCTTTGGCACCTTTATCGCCAAAACGTGTTGGAGGATCAACGAAAGTTGAAAACTTCTATGGAACAAATGAGGGAAAACAACAAGAATAAAAATGAGAAGGAAAAGAAAGATGGAAAATCTAGAGAAAAGATCAAAGATTGTGAGAAAAACCGTAGTAGAGAAAAGGAAAAAGAAACTAAAAATGAAAAGAGTGGAAAGGATATGAGTATTTTGACTAACCAACATGTGAATTGTCTTTGTGTTTTTCCTTCCTTTCAGGTTTCTCAAGATCGGTGTAATGAGCTTCAACTTCAATATTTTCCAAAGGAGAGGCGATTCAAATTGGTTAGCAAAGGTAACATCATGAAAGTTCCTAGTCCACCTATACCTAAAGGTAACCAAAGTAAACTTTAATTAGTTTATTTTGTTCAGCTCATTGATTAGTTTATTAGCTCACTACAGTTATTGCATGTTTTAGTATGATTTGAGCTTGCCGAATTAATGTGTCTTGATGAATCCATATTTAATTTTTCTTAGCTTTATTATATTTTATTAATGTGTCTAAGGTATGGATTTATTTTGTTCCAACCGAATTTAAGCTTGCCTTAACTCCATTAATGTTTTCATTGAATTTTGGATGTAGCCAAATTCATGAAGGATGATTAATGCTTGGTGCATGAACGGCTAGTTACAATGAATGGAGAGGTTCATGCATGGCCGGTTACAATGCATGGTGACTGATTGTTTGGCTTCTCCAAGCACCTATTCAGCAAAAGAGTAGCTTCCCATCCCTTTTTCCAAGTTGGCCGAACATCTTCCCAACCCAACCTTGAAAGTCTTCACACTTGCTAAATTCCCCATTCACACATGAAGTCCATTTGGTTATAAGCATTCACATTCAAATGGCTCTTCAACTTGGTGTTCACATTTCTAATGACTATTCAAGCTGCCCAATTAATGCCTTCAACATTCGGTTGAACAAGGCAAATTAATTGAGCTCATTTAAGCTCATGGCCGAACCTAGACATGCCCAATCAGCTCCCAATTCTTCCAAATACATTCAGCTAAATTCCTTCATAATTAAGCTGACTTGTGGTGTCGCAAAGGCTGAACATGGACAAGGAAGACTTATAGATTTATTCAAAGAATATTTCAGCTCATTTAAAGTCGAATACTTAGACATTAAGCTATGTAATTTGTTTATTTGGCTATCCTATGTCATAGTTATAAATACTTAGCTATTTTCAATTTGTAAAAAACTTTTAGTCAAGACTTTTATCAATTTGAATGAAATTTGAGTTCTTTATGAGGTTTCTTTCTCTCCAAATTTTGTTCGATTCTCACTTGACTTATCTGCTTGTCAGTAGCGTCAATCTAATTCTCTTCTTGAACTTATCACCATCTTGGTATGGCGTTGACCCTATCCTTTATACCTTTGGTTCCTACCTTGTTAGGTAATGGGTCAAGGTCCCCTTCTTTCATTCACCAAACCACCTTAAGCTATATGAGTCCTAGGTCACACTCTCAATAGTGTTGTTTCGTTCTTGATGCTTGAGTTCCATTTCCATTCCATCTACTTATCAAATTACCTATCTTTAATTCTTTGTTAGCCTAATCTACTCAAACCATATTTAACCTACTTTGAACTTATTTTCAACCACTATCATATTACTTAGCCGATTAAAAGCCTAATTCAAGTTTGGAACGATACTTTCTCATCGATGATCAGGCAACTAACACTGTACTGTTACTGTTACTATATTGGGCTAAGGTCCACACTGTACTATTACTGAATAGGGCTCAGGCCCAGACTGTCACTGCTTGTTGTATATTGGTTGATTAATAGGGGATTACAAACTAATTTTTGTAAACTCACTATTTCCTTTTAACCGTGCAGGTAATCCTCAGTCTTAGGCGATTTGGTGCTACGAGGGACTCAGAGGTGGCCATACAACTGCAGCTGTTTTACACTTGCTTTTATTTAAATTTAATGTTTATGTTGGGTTTTTTTTGTAATAAGGCCTTTAAGTTTGTTTAAATTTTTAATTGGGCTTTTGCTTACTTATTTTAAACTGCTAGTTTAGGAGAAGACGGATTTTTAAAATAATTACTATTTTCAAAGACACGAGACCTAAAGAACAGAGTTTCAAAAGCTTCCGTGATTTTAGATCAACATACTATAACAAGAGCAAGACAACAAGGTAAACGTTTTGGCTAGATGATTTGTTAAATAATAATTAAGAGGTTTTAAACTTAGAAATGAATTTTTACCAACAAGACCAATTTTAAAAACATACTTCAATGTGACATGTTAGATTCGACCATAATTTCTAGGCTGGGTTTGGGGTGTTACATTTAGTGGTATCAGAGCCTAGTTACAAAACTCAGCTGTGGAATGGGTTTTGAAAATATTTGGAATTTCTAGAAAGCTGTTCTTAAAGTGTTTTGGAAGGTTCATAAGTGTGGCACGTCGAGTGTCCAGTGCCGAATCTGTAAGTTTTCTTTATACTGTAGACTGCTTGAACTGAAATACACTGAGAGACTACTATAGATAGTAGGACTATACTGAAACTTATTAGTTAGACTAAATTGAGACTGTAGGAAACTAGAAACTGTAGGGAGACCTTGATTTGCAAAAACAAAACTCTAATTACTGCTTTTCATAAGACATCTGTTAATAATTACTTGAATTACAAACTGATACATAAAACTTCTTTAACTGATAATACTTTTTTTTATATGAGCACAAAAGGTACACACGGACGAGGTACAAGAGGCCATGGTAGAGGCCGTAGAGGTGTTTGAGTTAGGTCCTCGTTGTTTGGCCATATACCTAATTTGGGCCCAGGCAATGAAGAGCGTCTTGGTGGAGTCTCATTATCGATCGATATGATAATTGGAAATTTCGAGGACGAAATTTCTTTAAGGAGGGGTGAATTGTAACACCCCGAATTTTGGGCCTAGAAGAAATATGTTTTGAACAAGGGAACAATTAGGAGACTGCACATAAATATTTATTTGTGCAAGGAGTGACATAAATGAATGTTTGCTTTAGTAGTTAAGTGATTTAGGAGTGTTTGGAAGTGTCTGAGAAGTCAGGGGTTCAAGCTTTGGCTTATGCAAAATTTTTATTTTCAGTGAATAAAATCCTTAAATCTAGATAGTAGGTTCTTAAATTATTGTGGTTAAAATATGATACAAAAAGAGATTGTGGTCTAGTGGCAAGGTGGAGTGTTGTGTAACTGTGAGGTCTGAGGTTCAAGTCCTGGGTTGAGCAAGGAATTATTTATTTTGCTGCTTGACCTGTGTAGGTAGTGGAGTTGGACTAAAACACAACTAAGGGGAGTTTGAATGGAATTTGAATGGAGTTGTTAGGGGAGTTGAGGAGAAATCGATGGAGTGATTCAAGGAGGGATAAGGGGAGAGATTTTAGGAGAAAATCAAGGGAAGTGAGGGGAGAGGAGAGGTGTGTTGAAATTGGACTTTGTACTTAGGAAAATTCGACCAGAGGGGATTTTGCTCATTTTTGGTATACTTTCATTTAGGTTCTGTGAGAAGCTTACTAAGCACTCATTACTTACGTAGTTATTTTCCTTTACTTTATAGTTTATCGGAAGCTCGACCGATTGGAAATTCGTCGAAGATCTATCACACTATCCAATGGATAATTCGATAGTTTTCGAGTAATTTGGTTAAGGTTTATAATGACATGTATAAGATGATTTGTAATGGTATTATAGTGCTTGTGTTAATGATTTTTTGGCATGTGTAAGCTTTGTAATGCTATATTGGTTTGGTACACCTTGATACCTTACCAAATTATGTGATGTTGATTACTTTAAAGTGCTTGTTGATATGATTCACTTGGCATGTTGATGTTTGTTTGAAAATGGTTACTTGTGACATGTTTTAGTTCATATTTGAACTAGGTTATTATGTTTGAAAATGGTTTGAAGGTGATTTGGTATGTATATGTTATGTAAGTTAAGTATGTTGGTACATTTGATGCCTTGTTAGTTTGTGTCATTATGACTATATCATGTTGCATGTTTTGAATGGCTCAAATGACATGTTTTGTGATGGAATAGTAATGGTCAAGTTGTGGCATGTTTGGTAAATTTTAGAGCTAGTAATTGATGATTGAAATATGATAAAATATACATGTTTAGATAAGTGTTGTTGTACGTATTTGAGGTGCCTATAAATGGCATATTGGTTAGTTAAATTAGGGTCTTGAAATGGCACATATATATGTATGTTTAGGTATGGTTTGATGTTTTGTAGGTGTGCACATATGTTTCAAATATATATGCATGATTTGGTGTTGGAAATGGCTTGTTTTGGGTGAATTTTAGATCCATACGGCCTGAGACACGGGCGTGTGACTCAGCCGTGTGTGACACATGGCCTGGCGACACAGTTGTGTGTCCTCTGAAGGTCTCTTTGCATGTAAGTCGGTGAGTTACACAACCTAGCATGCGGCTTGGCACACGGGCATGTAGGGTAATTTTGAGAGTTACATGGCCTGACAGACGGGCGTGTGACACGGCTGTGTGACCCTACTTAGAGAGTTACACGGGTGATGACACAAGTGTGTGACATGGTTGTGTGACCCTATTTATAGAGTTACACGGGTGAGGACACGAGCTGGGACACGGTCGTGTATCCCTAGTTCAAAGGTTACACGGCTTGAGAGACAGGCGTGTGTCTCAGCCGTGTGACCCCAGTTTCGTAAATTTTGCAACTTTTTCCTAAACTTTCCAAATTATTTCAAATTAGTCCCAATTTGCTGCTAAGCTATTTTTATGGCCTTGAGGGCTCAATTTAGGGACGATATGTATGTATATGATTGGTTTGTGATTTGATTATGTTATTGAATGATATTAAGTTTAAATGTTCCTGATTGTACAGTAATGTTTCGTAACCCTAATCCGACGACGGGTACGGGTTAGGGGTGTTACAATTTTAATTGCCCTAGCATATTTTCATTCATAATTGAATTTATTAATCCATTCATTAAATCAGTTTATCAATTTATCATATGTTTCTTTTGCACAGTTTAATTAGTCAATTTCATAGTAATAGCATAACCAATTATTTTTATCAATTTCGATCCCTGTGGAGACGATACTCACTCATCACTTTATTACTTGATTCGATATGTATACTTGCACATTCGCATTACACATTCACACGCGACAGTTAGAATAATAATATTTATTTAAATCAATTCTATTATTAAAATATCTACTGAATTTTACCTTCTTAAAAGTGGAAATGTATATGGGTAGTTCGCTTGAAGACGTAAAAATGGAAATCAGTACCGCGCCTATGATTGTAGTAGTAAAATGCAACCACCAATTTTTATTTTTCTTGGTTGCGTTTCTTGACACATCTCTCGGTACAATGTCGCCAACATAGCAGACCCCCAACTGTGTTCGCCCGCTCCTTTAAAATCGACAAGTTTCAACAGCCACCTTAGATGAACGAGTCCTCGTAATGTTATTCTCTTTCGACAGCCGAACAAGTCACGCTCCTCTAATGTCGTTCTCTTTTGAATTTAGTCGAATCTTCATCTAGTGCCATGAAAGTTCTTCGTAACCAAGCCATATCGATCCGACCTCCGTAAATCACCTTCCGAACCGAACCCAAAATTTCACTACATATGCCTCACCAATCACCAGACTAAACAAACTCAGTGATTACCGACCCATCTATGGGTAACCCCAATTATAAATGCACGTCCTCTAGAGAGATAGTACACTCATCGCATAGAATATGGAATGTATGTGTCTCGGGTCTCCACCTCTCCACCAACACGCTTACAAGTTTCGGGTCTAACTTACACCCCCGACCTACAAGGGCCACGTGCCAAAAATCGGCTTCCCTCAAGTATGGTTCAATCAACGGTGATGGAGGACCAGGTAGATTATGAATATGGCATTGTAAAATTCGATCTTCCGCCTATTTACGTAAAAATATACAAAACATTAAGTTAATATATAACAATGAAATAAAAAATTAAACAAAATTGAAATTTATTAAAAATTATTCTTACCATTTCCAATTGAATGACGGAAATGTGCTTGTCATCATGACAAATTAGAGAACTTGCCATTGCTAGTTATATAGAACACAAATTGATTTAAAAAAAAATATTTTCAAAAAATATTAATAAAAATCTAATAGAAAATATAATTTAGATTTTGAGAGAATTTGAAAGAATTTTGAGAGTGGTTTGAGAATTTGAGAGAATTTTGTGAGACATGAGTAAGGGTGGGGTTTTTATAATTTTTTTTACCCTTGGGGGGGGGGGGACAACGACTATTTAAAATAGTCGTTAGAAAAGTATTCGTTAAGGGAAGCATTTTATTGGTGACACATAGAAAGCACTTCCAGTTAGAAGTGTTTTGTTTGGATTTTCCCCGAAAACATTTCCAATGAAAATATTTTCCCTAAATCAGTCTATACCCGTAAATATTTCAAAAATCGACCTATTCCGATAATTTTAAAAAAAATTGACATATTTTTAATAATTTAATCCCCTCTATCTTTACCGTTAATGTACCATTGACTTGCACAAGAGTTAAAGAAAAATGTATAATATCAAAATTTAATTTTATTGTAAATATGATACATATTTTTCATCCGAAATTTTTTTAAAGAAAACGGAATATATTTTTGAATGATAAAATTAAGAGATTTTAAATGTAAAAACAAAACAAAACAAAACAAAAAGATAGACAAAAAGGAAATGTGACTATTGGTTTCATAATTGATGGCAATTAAGCATTGAAAAGACATGAAAGCTAAGGAGATTGGTCTGCATTAACGGGTTTAAAAGTATGAAAAGACTGCTATAGTCCCCCCTCCCCCCTCCCCAGTCCCTGCACTCCCCACCCTTATTTGCCATATTTAATATATTTTCAGTACATAAATTTTTATATTAAAAGTTAATAATAAATTGACATTTCGTTTTATATTTCTAATATTTTATAAAAAATATTTAAAACGTAAATCATTAAACTTTTAATAATTAATTATTCAATTCTAAATATAATAACTATAAATAATCATTTATATATTTTTAGAATAAATGTATCATTCATGTCTGATTTACAAACCATAAAATTATTTTTTTAGGATTTATAATTATTCTTTCTAATAACATCATTTTCAAAGTTTTAACTCAAATTTCTCTTTAAAAATATATTTATTATTGCAGTCAACACTTATTTATATATAAATTTAATATAATATTAAAATGATTAATACTTTTCCACGGTATAAAAATTTTGAATTCTATAAATAAAATTTAATACATCATACATTTTTTAATTTATTTTTAAATTTTTTAATATTCTCTGGGGACAAATCACAACATTTCACGAGTTTTTAAATTTCACTTTGCCACCAAATAATTTTCCATACCAAAAATAATAATATATCTGTAGCCTTGGTTGTCCCATTCAGTTTCACTACTTTTTTGGCCAAAAGTTTGAACAGTTTTTCTCACAGAATTTCTAGCAGCTACCTAAGCTATGCTTGGTTATTGTGGTTTCGAAAACACGAGGAAACAACTCTCTCGCGACTCACTCGTAGGCAGGCCCAGCACAGCACAGCAAGGGTAGAATTTAACCTGAAAATCATGATAAAAAATGGGGTTTTAGTTGTTTCCTTCAATTGCCTACTCCATGTTTAAATTCTTCTTGCACTGATCCAATCCCCACATTCTTTTCCTAAATTTGTAAAGGCACCTAAAACTAATTGCCAAAAGTAATATGCAAAAATGTTCTTTTCAACTTCAGCTAACGACTATAACAATATCAACCCTTTTCTACACTTTCCTTCTTCTTCTTACCATCCCCAAGCTCTTCCTCCTCCTCCTCCTCCTCCTCTTTTAAGTCATGAATCTAATGACATTCTCCTTAATCATCATCATCATCACCATGATTTGGTGTCGGCTTCTTCATTGTTGCCTGCAAATCCTCAGTTGACCGACACTTTACTTAACATGGCACTTTTGAATAAGGATGGGGTTGGTTTTGGTGGTCCTCCAGGGTTTGGTTTTCCCGTCAACAAGGCTGTAAAGAAAGATCGACATAGCAAGATTTGCACCGCACAAGGGGTGAGAGATAGGAGGGTGAGGCTGTCCATAGAAATCGCCCGCGAGTTCTTTGATCTTCAAGACATGCTAGGGTTTGACAAAGCAAGCAAAACCGTGGAGTGGCTGCTTAGGAAGTCGAACAATGCCATAAGGGAGCTGGTAAAGATGAAGCGTTATGGGAATGGTTGTCCCGGGGGTCAAAGGAGTTTTTCTCTCGTCCCTGATGATCAGTATGAAATGGTAGCTGAGAATGGAGCCCTTGGTGTCGATGGAGGAGAGTTTGAGGGCACAGCTTTCCAAAGCAACTTACTTGAGCTAGAGGGTGTTGTTTCTAAAGATAAAAAGATGAAAATTTTACACAAAGCAGCAGTCCCTCTGCTTGCAAAAGAGTCAAGAGCAAAGGCAAGGGCAAGAGCAAGGGAAAGGACTCGAGAAAAAATGTGCAGTGGGTCTGGGAGTAGTACTAGTAGACATGAGTGGAAAATATGTCCAGATTCAAGCCCTCATTTCTTAAGGTCTTTGTCCCAACTTGAACCAACCAAGAAATCAGATCATTCTTATGGGCACAACAGTTCCAGCATGGCATCTTCCTCTAAGGTTGTTGCTCATCAAGTTGAAGAACCTAGTGCAGCATCAAGAGACAATGTTATCGAGGAATCTCTAGTGATCAGAAGGATGTTGAAGCCATCTGCAATTTTGGGTTTTCAGCAAAACCTTGCAACTTCAAAGGATGCAAGCTGCAACAGCAGTGGCAATAACGGCTTTCCCAATTTGTCTCAGAAGTGGGATATTAATGGTGCAATGGCACACTCTACGCTTTGTGCTGTAACAACTAATGTCAGTCTCTCAACAGGTACTATCCGAAAACATATATATGAGGCCCTTCTTTCCTTTGATTTTTTTTAAATTAACTAAAAGGATCCCGAAGCAGAACTACAAAATCAGAGAACACCATGCATAAGATAAGTATCCTCAGACAACATCAAATAAAAGAATCAGCACTCACCTAAACAACACTGAAATGCAAACTTCGACATGCAGAAGTAAGACACCCATAGTAGTAAGCAGTAATTCTGAACCTGATACATAATTACCCCATACAAACACGCCAAGAAAAGCATCAAGACACCTCAACAACGGCAATGACACATGCCATTGAATCCATTTCTTTACCTTTGATTATCTCACTTCATATATAATTAATTGATTTCAATCTTAATTTTCAGGAGTTCAACTGTATGGCAAACCCTGAGAGGCCTGCATTCCTTTCATTGAATAACTAATTACTTGAGCAGTGCATGAGCATGAAGAGGTGTAAGCTATAGTTCTAATTTGTTGTTGATTTAAGGTTTGATAGAGCAAATAAAAACTCTTTGCATGCTTACTTTCCTTTTGAATCTCTCAAACTCATTTGCCGGTCTCTTGCTTAGAACTATGTTCTTTGCTCTAGTAGCTTGGCTAGTTTTGGCTTAGCAAAAAAGAATTGAATTGCGGGTCTCATGGGGTAAGAAACTCAAAATTAATGAAAAAGTTTATCTAGTTTTCCATCTCTATATAATGTTGTTTATGTACAATATTTATTTGTTCTTAATTCCAACAATTCTCCTGCATAGTCCATCCCCTCTGATCCCCCATTTTCTTTTGGTTGTTTGATGATTATCTGATGATGAGCAGACATCATGTAAAGAAAGTTGGCCTTAATTTTGAGTCAACTACTCAAAAATGGCGTTAAATTAGAAGTACAGAATTCAGTGGATGATTTTTATGTGATAAAGTATCGTAAGTTTTGGCAGCTGGAACTGCTACCGACACCTTATCTTGCTTCTTAGACCAAATGATGAGAAAGATTTAATTATAATATATAATAAGCCAAATGATTAGAAAGATTTAATTATTGGAGCCACTAAGAATCCCCAGAATTGAGCCAACTTGTTATTGGAGGATCACAATTTCTATTTTGGGGCAATTACCTTACCTGTGAGTGAGTAACTTCAATCATTCCTAAGAACACACACAAGTATATATATGCTACACCATTAGCAGATACTTTAAGTTGGCCAGATTGTATATGTTGGTAAGAAACCCTAAAAGTCTTTTAATCCATTGTTGCATAAACCCAAGTAATAGAGGACCGACAAGATTGGATCATAGAGCTCCTTAATGCAATCTCAAAATTAAAGATGTTCAATTTTGTGATTACTATATATGCATGGTTGGCGTTGCATTCCTCCGCTTCTTGTATTGGGATATATGAAATGTTTATTTAGATTGTTGCTTTGATGATGCGTGTGAAACATAACAGTTTCCCAAACCCTCTATATTGTGTATGCTGATCAGAATGCCTACTTTCAAGCATAGCGAAACATAAAACTATGGATTATCATTTCTACACGTGCCATAGAGTTCAAGAGGGATATGTTGAGTAGTTTTTCTGCTAAACCATAGCCTTGAATAAACCAGAACCTGTACCTAGATATATATGCAGAGTCTTTCTAGAAGAGAAGCTTTTTTTTTCTATATTTTAATGTGGTTATCCTTACCTAGGTGAAGTTTTCATTTGAATTTGAGGATTGATGAGAAAAGATTATATGAAATGTAATTGCACTAATTCTATCAATAAATGCCTTTTCATACATCATATTTGATTTGATGCCTTACCCTTTTCTCTATCGTATGTATTATACTCCATGGAGTGTGTATATCTACTGTCTTTAATGCTTTCCATCATCTCTTCATCTTCTTAATTTTTTTTTTTTTTGAAAACTATATTTTCATTCTTGTCTTATGATACAATAATTATATAATGAAAGTAGAGGATCTTCTTCAGCTGTTAATGCCTTGATAATTAGTATCTTTCCTGAACAGATAAATGTAAGTTAAATATGGAGCAATCAATTGTCCCATACCAAAGAGAAAATTTTAAAGCTAAATATGTATATTATATATGCATGCCATCTTCAATTCGTTAAAATAGTGGTGCTTGATTTTGTTTATAATTTGTTATTGCACCTAGTAATTTGTATTGCTTGTTATTCTTAGTCAGAAAGAATTATTGAAATGTTTTGAAATGGAAGAAAAAAGCCAAATGATAATAATCATCGTTTAGAGTGAGGTTGACAGTTTTTGAAGCTTTTTTATAGGTTTCTCTTGTGTTTGTCTGTGGTTAATTGTGTTCTTTTTTGGATGTTTCATTTCTATTTTGAGATTTCTGCTGCTACTATCTTTTTGGATAAGGAGAAAAAATAGAGATTATTTGAGGATCCAACTTAGTTCCCGTATCAACTGAAGGGTTAATATTGTGAATTCGAAACTTATTTTTACTGTAATTCTCTAAAATTTTTGGACACTTCTCCAATTACCCATTATTTTTCATCATGTATGTAATGTAAGCGTGCTCTTCATCATCAACACAACTGATCCACTCACTAAGCTATCTAGCTTTAACATAGACAAATATACTGAAGGAAAATTAGATATATGATAAGGTTTGAAGCTATATATTCAACTAAAATATCACTCATCACATCGAGATCCACTTTTAACCACAGGAATTACCTAGAAAGGATAAACAAACAAAAGATAACAGAAGATTGTTTAAACAAGTCCAGAGCGAGAATGTGCGTTACCTTAAAGCATGCATGAGGTATAAGAATCTCCGGTGTGCTACTGCATGCATGCATGGAGAATAATATAATCTCCCTTTGATGACAGTCTTCAATTAATCAATGATATGATGAACAAATCATTGCATGCAAGAAAAACAACCCTATGCCCATAGCCTTTTATTAACACCTCAGTTGATGCACATGGCTGTTCTCATATTGACAAACAAACTAGTACTGAACAGTAAATGGAAAGCTAGATACTTAATGTGCCGGAATATGCCTACCTATTATTGCATACATATAATTAGCCTAAGCACTAGAAAACAATACTAGTACTTAGGTTATTTAATTTTTTTCTTTCTTGGAATATTTTATGAGCGGAAAATATATATTTTTCTGATCGTGCGAAATCGTGGAATAAGGTAGTTAAAAATCTTGCGGTAAATAAACCAAACTAAGTTAAAGATCTTTATTCCTAAAAAGCTACTTCTATTTTTATTTATCAAAATCTTGATTTCTTTGATCAACCAAAATCTGTTTTACTAAAAGCTATCACTTCAAGTAGTTTAATAATTTAATTGATCTAAATTTGAAGATGATAAGAAAAAAATTAATATGTTTAGACATCACAAACTAATTTACAATAGTAATTATACAATTTTATAAATATAAGAAATTTTAATTGCATATTGTGTTTAGTTGAAATAGTGTAATTACATTATATGTGGAGTTATGCCTCGTATTATGGTCGAAACAGGTTTTGACGTCTCGGCGAAGGAAGAGGCGTCGTCCCGATGACACGATACCTAGCGTCCCATGTAGTGATGACATCATCACAACGTGGCGATGTGTCATGCAATTTTTTCGGCTTTCTTCTCCTAGTTATACTCTATTTTAGTTTCCCACTTAAACGCTGATTAGTGTAGGTTATTTTAATATTATTTGGCCTACGAATTTAGCCTATAGATAAGCTATTTTTTCACCTTAGAAAAAATAACCCATTACACATTTAGGTATTAGCTTTTACAATCTTTCAATTTGTGTTTACATTTTGAGGATTCTTATTTCGGGTTTTGGGGTTTAATTTTATCTCTATCTTTTGTACTCTTTGTTTTTTCCGTTTTAGTGAAATTGTCTTTACTCGTGGTTTTTTATCCTCTTTGGAGGGGTTTTTTCACGTAAAATATTTGTGTTCGATCTTTTCAATTTCTTTGTTATATTACTTGTCTGTTGCTTAACAGAGTTATCCACAACAAATTGGTATCAGAGCTAGTTTGATTTTCGCATTCAAGCTATTCAGATATGGCAGTAAAAAGGTTTGATATTGATAAGTTCAATGGCATCACAAATTTTAATCTGTGAAAAATTCAGATGACGACAATTTTGATTCAAGGTGATATTGAGAAGGTTCTTGCAAAGAAGAAGCCTATAGACATAGATAAATCAGAATGGGATAGGTTAGAAAAAAAGCTCTATCCATGATTCAATTAAGTCTAACAAATAATGTGTTGCAGGTGGTTTTGATGGAGAAAACGACATTCACCTTATGAAAAAGGTTAGAAACCCTTTACATGAAATAGTCTCTAGCTAACCAATTGGTGTTAAAACAACATTTATACACGTTTCGCATGGACGACAGTGAGCACCTTAGAGGTCACATCAGTTAATTTATTACTCTTTTAAATGATTTAAAAATGTTGAGATTCAGATTGATAATGAAGATCAGACTATGCTATTATTATGCTATTTACCCCATTCATACAAGTCTTTCAGAGAGACCTTGATTTATAGCAGAGATAATCTCTTATTCGAGTATGTGAAAGGTCATCTTTTGAGAAAATAAAAACTTGACAATGAGTTTGGTTCAAATAACAAGTCAAATAGGCAAGCCTCGGTTTTGGTAGCATCAAGGAAGTAAGACAAAAGATGTCGCTAATGTAAAAAGTTAGGTTACATTAAGGCAGATTGTTACAAACTGTTAAATAAAAGGGCTGCTAAGTGCAACGAGGAAGATTTAACTGGTTCTAATTTGGCCAATGACAAGGGTGATGATTTCTTGTTGGTGTCAACAAGTGAAAGCTCCAAGCTTACGTTCGAGTGAATCTTGGATTTGGGGTGTTCTTTCCACATGTGTCCTAACAAGGACTTGTTCTCCATATACAGTTTAATTGAAGATAGAGTTGTGTGCATTGGGAATGTCTCACCCAGTAAAGTAATCGGTGTTGGTATTGTTCAGATTAGGATGCATGACGAGATAATTAGGACACTATCAAATGTCAGACATGTGTCTTAATTAAAGAAAAATCTCATCTGTTTGGGAATATTGGACTTGAAGGGTTGTAGAATTAACATCGAATCAATCGGTATTAAGGTATCCTATGGGGCTTTGTTTTGATGAAAGGTAAAAAAATTAACAGTCTTTATGTTCTAGAAGGATCAACGGTGACTAGTGAAATAAGATGTCCCTCGTTTGTTAAGGAGTCGAAATCGACTCGTTTGAAGCAGATGCAACTTGGTCATAGGACAAAAAAATGTATAATTGTTCCGTATAAGAGAGGTTCTCTTTTGGATGTAGGTTTTGAAAAGATAGGGTACTGTGTTCGCAGAAATGAGACTCGGGTCAGTTTTGATTTGACAGTGCACAAGTCGAAGACTAGTAGTCTTCTAGCTTCTAAGCACAACTTTGACTTAGTTAATATCCTACATAGTTTGAGATAGGTCTGTGGCGGGCTTTGGCAAAAAAGGCATTGTGGAAATACAAGTCAAGTTGGAAACTTGTGGAGTTATGCCTCGTAATTAGGCTGAAATAGGTTTTATGTCCCGACGAAGGAAAAGGTGTCATCCCGACGACACGATACCTAGCGTCTCGATGAGTCGATGATGACATCACAACGCAGCGATATGTCATGCAATTTTTTGACTTTCTTCTCCTAGTTAAATTTTATTTTAGTTTCCCACTTAAACTTTGATTAGTGTAGGTTATTTTAATATTATTTGACCTACAAATTTAGCCTATAAATAGGTCATTTTTTCACCTTAGAAAAAATAACCCATTACACATTTAGGTATTAACTTTTACAAGTTTTCAGAGAATTTTGTATTTATGTTTTGAGGGTTCTTATTTCGGGATTTGGGGTTTAGTTTTATCTCTATTTTTTTGTACTCTTTATTTTTGCTATTTTAGTGAAATTATATTTACCCATGGTTTTTATCCTATTGAAGGGTTTTTCCACGTAAAATATTTGTATTTGATCTTTTCAATTTATTCGTTATATTACTTGTTCATTGTTTAACAGGGTTATCCCCAACAATATAATTTTTAATCTCATGTTTACTAGTATATATTGTAATTACATAACTATCTTATTTTAAATTCTAAAAAGGAGTCGATTGAGTCTTAGCTCAATTGGCATGGGTATTGTTGCCAATGCAGGAGGACATGGGTTCAAGTGCATTGAAGCGCATTATCCTCATATTTATGGGTTGGGGGGTTATGGTTAGTTCTAGGCATGTATCAAAAAGAGCAGACATGATCAGAACTTATAATGAAATTGTTCAAAAAAAATCTAAAAAGGATATCAATTATTATAAAAAGGTTAAAATATGTTATTAGTCCCTACACTTATCCTGAATTCGAGATATAGTCAATGTACTTAAAAGTTAAAACTTCAGTCCTCTTACTTTTCAATTTAAAATTATGGGCCAACTATTATTGTTATTTGTAACTTCTATTAAAATTTGTTAACTTAACATGTCTATTTTTTTGTCAAACATATGCTATGTCATATGAGGAAGTCTAATCAAGATGCCAAGTTGGCAATTTTGATGAAAATACTAACAATGCTAATGATTAGATTGAGATTTTTAAATAAAAAGGTAAGAGGAATTAATTTTAACTTTTAAATGCAGGATTATATTTTAAATTTTATCTAAGTACATGGACTAAGTACATATTTTAACCTAAAATATATTCATAATACTTGAGAAAATTTCTCTAAACAAGTAACAAAACTTAATTAGTTCAAGAACGTATTCAATGGTACAATCACTAAAAAAGTTAAGAAAATAAGCATCCTATAAAATTTTATTTAATTACTTTAGCATTTCATATTTGTTAATCTATTTCTCTATAATATTAGACATATACTACATGTCATCATTGTTGGTCATTGGCCAAGTATAAATAATTGATAATAAATATCATGTTATTTAGTTCAAATAAGTATAAATATTTTATTGTAAATATTATATAATCAAGTAAAATTAAATATAAATAATTTATTATAAATACTATTTAATTTATTATAAATATATGAGAATTTATCTCTATCAATAAAATTTACAATTTTTTTCTTTTTGCTAGGCAAAGATTTTATTATTAAGAAAAGAAAAACCAAATTACAACAAACAAAAGAAGTTATCCAAAACATAGAATAAAAGCCACCTAAACACATCTACAATGCATACTAGAGGTGATCAACATAAGCTACACAACAACTACAACAACAACAAAGAATCATGAATCCCAGTTACCACGCTTTGTTGAAATAGTGGCCACAACTTGAGGAACTGTTTTATTATTGTACTTGCCTAATTTTAGAGTTGGCAAATTTTAGAACAAAAGCATTGGACTATTTATTTTGAAGATATTTAGATGAGTTAGAGCCCAAAACATGAAAACCAATTGGGTTAAATTGAAGACATGAAGATTAATTACTTGCAAATCAAGTAAAGTCACTTTCTATATTTGAAAACATTGTATTACACCAAGACTCTTATGAAATTATTATCCTATGTTGTTTTTTATATTTACTTTATAGAAAAATGATTACACTATGACTCCTATTTAAGCAAAACATAAGTAGTATATAAACTTAAGTTTTGTCTAGGTTAAAGAGTAATTGAGAGATTGGTAGAGCTAAAACTTGTTCATGTTAGGAATGTTTTATGTGTACGTTGTTTTTGTAAGAAAACAGGAGAGTCTCTTGTATTGAAAGCTAAGCTTTCGAAAGGGAATCTTAGTGGGAGAGTGATCTAGTCTTTGTACAACGGTGAGGTCATTAAATCGGTGAGAGTTAGTAGATATTAGTTCTTAAATCATTGGTTGTACTGTAAGAAAGATAGCAGGTCATTGCTCTGAGCAAGGCCCTGCAGACATAGACTGAAGTTGAGCTGTGTAAACAATCTCAATGTTCTTATTTACTTTTTTGCACTTCTGATTTTATGGTTGAAACTGTGGCCACAGTTCCAAACACTACTTTAGCCATGGTTTCTGTTTGCTAAGCAAGTAGTTCTCTCGTTTCTACAATTGGTATCAAAGCCTCCCACTAAACATAAAATGGTGATAATTTTGGTTGATATACTTGCTTGCAATGGAAGGATATTTAGTCTCATTCCCCCTATGCTCGATGGAGATGAAAGCGTTCATTAAGTTAATGGATGAACGAGTCTGGAAGGCTATTTTAACTTGATGGACTCATCCCTTCACTGAAGCTAAAGGAGTAAAAACTCTCAAGGCCAAGGCAACCTAGACTACTGAAGAAGAAAAAATTGCTAATGCCAATTCTAAATCCCTTTATTCTATTTTCTATAGGGTAGATGCACAAGAGTTCATGAGGATTTCTAAGTGTATTCAAGCCAATGGACCAATAAAGTGAAACAATCAAAGCTTCAGATGCTAACAACTAAATTTGAGAATTTAAAGATATTGGAGAGTTTCATGCAAAACTCTATGACTTGGCCAATCAGGCTTTTACCTGATTGAGTGAGTACTCAAACTCTAAACTTGTGAGAAAGGTTCTTAGGTCTTTACTTGAGAGGTTTTGTATCAAAGTAATAGCCATCGAGGAAGCCAAGGTTATTAATGCGATAAAGATTGATGAGTTAATTGGATCTCTCTAAACTTTTGAGACCAACATGGAAGAGGCTAAGAAGGGCAAAACAAAATCTGAGAATAAATTACTCTTGCAATGGCTGAAACTGTGCCTACTGAACAAAACACTATTATCAAAAAAATGCAACAACAATTTGCTTTGCTTACTTAAGGGTTCAACAAAATGGCCAATAAGTAGTTTAGGAGGAATAAACAATCTAAGCCATCCAAGGTTATCCAGAAGGGAAAATTCAAAAACAAAACTAAGTAAAATGAACCTATTAAAGAGAAGAAATGGGGAATTCAATGTCATCAGTGTCATGGCTTTGGGCATATCCAAGCAGAATGTGCAAATACCCTGAAAAAGAAAAAAATGGAAATCTTTATGTATGATTTGGAGTGATGAAACTAGGTTAGAATCAGAGTCAAATGATGAATAGATGAGCAAATTTGTTGCTTTCACATTAAAAGTGAATGAACTAGATGCTACTGATTGTGAATCAGTCGAGTGTAATAAAGACGAGGCACATGATGATTGTTGAAATCCTACAATCTCATGTTGAAAAAAATAGAATCTTCTGTGTGATGTTAATTAAAACCTTTCTTGTAACAACCCGTTTTTCAGTGGTGTCGAAAACAATGGTTTTCGGACCACAATTCTGATGAGTGAGTATATGAATATTATTATTTAATATTTACTAGTAAATTATTATGATATAGTGAATTTTATTTGATAATTTTATTTAATTGGATAATTAGATAAGTATAAGTGGTTGTACCTGAAGTCAAGTGGTTTTAAAAAATGAGATATTGAGACCTTGTTTCTGAAAACCATCATCTTCCACTTACCATTTTTACCACAAAAAAAAACAAACAAAAACTTGAGAAGCCATTGTTGATAGCTTAAGGTTCAACCAAATTTTAGTCCATGGATGTAAGTGCATTTTTATCCCGTTTCTTATCATTTTTATGTTTTTGAGATCATTACAACTAGGTCTAGTTAACCCGGGTGTTAATTCATAAAACTGTTAAACATTTTCAAATGTGCCGTTTTTGAATTTGTGAGACTTTTGAAGTTTTATGATAGTTTCGTAAGTTTGATGGCTAAATCAGATTATTTTGTGAAATAGTTTTTACTGATTTTGATGTTTAAGGATTAAATTGTTAAAGTATTAAAATTTCATGGAATTATTATGAAATTGAGAAATGTATGAGTTGTACAAGGATTATAGGAAATTTGGCTAGCTTGGTTTAAGCTTAAATGTGTTCAATTTGATAGGTTTGGGTTTAGGGACTAATTTGTATAAAGATTAAAGTTTCGGGTAAATTTGTAAAATGATATTAAAAAGGCTTAAATACATAAATTTGAGTGTTCATGTGGTTTGAATTGATATAATTAAACTAAACTATACTTTAGATCAAGAATCTCAATGATCGAGGAGGATATATGAGGAAAATGATAAATTTTCGATTAGTCATTGATAGTTGAATTACTTTGACAAGTAAGTTCATACTATTATATTTGGTTATAATTCATTATTAAATGTTGTTAATGATAAATAGTTACATATATTTTTTTAACTGTCGAAACGAAACTGGTTTGTGTGGAGTATATTGAATTTCTAAAATAATTTCGATGGATCGAGTAAAAGTGTCATACATGAGATTTCTGACTAAATTACTATTATGGATCGAGCTCCAGCATGTGTTGCAGACTCAGATATACATGTGGCTCGAATTTAGCCTAGACTGGTAATTCATTATCGTATTAAAGATTTAGCTGGGACTGGTAACCTTACATGTATACATAGTCCTGGCCAAGCTATTTTTTTATGTTGTCACTAGTTTAGCCAGGATGAGTAACTTGACACATTTATTTTGTATCTTATTAGCTTTTATGAGCATTATCTATTTATGGACTTATGTATTGAATACTTTTTCAAAGATCCATCGGAAGAATAAATGTTATTTGATATAGAATTGTTTCATTGAAATAAGCAAAATACGATTTTTGAATATTTGTATATTCATTACTTATTGACCCAAAATTGTTAAACAATGTCCCGATATGAATAAATAGGACAAGGATACGTAAAGCAAATTTTAATGATGAACGTGATGCAAAGTGATAAATTGAAAAATGGATTCATTATGAATTTTGATTTAAAGTTGGTATTTTACCATTTGAAATTATATATGTGGTTTGGACTAAATCTTATATGGTTGATGTTTTGAATGCTATGATAGGTGAAATTACTTCACATTAATTCATGTCATTTTTAATGATTAAAGTAAGCTATTTATTTATATTGTAAGCTTACTAAGTATTTTATATACTTACTTAGGTTATTACTTTTCTGTAGATTTTGAACTACCCGGAACGAGTTGATCAGATTAGTAAAAAGCACACACCTTTCGTCTCTCGATTCGGTAAACTTTTGATGATTCTAGCTTGGTTATTTATGGCATGTACTTAGGAGGATTAAATATTGAATTGAAAAGCTTGTGTTCGTGGTTTTTCACAGTTGAGTTTGAATGAATATAAAATTCAAGTAAATGCATATGGTAATTTAGCATATAGATGATTATGTTGAAGACATGTATAGTATTAAGTATTTGTTTAGCATGAAATGAAATTGAACTTAGGTATGTTAGTTAAATGTTTTCATTTGGTGTAATTGATTTGTGATATGAAATGATTAAAGGCATTGGTAATTATGGTATGTTTTGTTTGATGATATTGGTATAAAGTTTTAGGTTATACTTTGAACTTTGCCTATTGATATTCTAGTTAAAGAAATAATTCTTGCATATGAATGTTTAGGTATAATTAACTTGTCAAGAATGCTAAAATTTCCTTGTTGTTTAATGGTTGAATTGTTGGTGCCAATGAGGGCATAATGGTTGCTTGTTCGGATGATTAGTAAATCGATGTTTTGGTCTTGTAATGTACATATTTTGGAGTAGGTTTGAATTGGTGTTAAATGGTACTATAGGTCATTTGGTATGAATGGTATGCAAATTGCTTAAAATAGGTTATTTATGCTGCACAAGGGCTACCACACGGTCGTGTGTCACACACGGGCATTTGACACAGCCGTATGTGTTGTACGTTTAGGGTAATTTTAGATCCACACGGCATCAATTAATTACACGGCCGTGTCTCCTTTCACACGACTTGAGCTCTATCACAGGTTTAGCCACACGACCATGTCCCTACACCACAAGGTCTCTACCTTATCACACGGCCTAACCACACGGTCGTGTGACCCTTGTTTTCATTATTTGCATATATTTTGTAAAAAAAAAATTAATCTAGAGTGGTTACCAGTTTGTTTTAAATGTTCCGTAAGTTTGATTTAGGTCTCGATATGATTGAATAACACATAAATGGTTGTAATTTATTATGAATTGATCTTTTTGGTTTTGTTTGAGTGGTTGGTAACCCTTGTGTTGCATTTTTCTTGTTATTTTGTAAATGTTTCAAATTGGTTCCGATTTAGTTCTAAACTTGTTCAAAGGTTTTCGTAAGCCCGACTAAAACTCGATTTTGATTGTAATACATGTTTAACATGGAATTAATTTGTATTTATTGTTTATTGAATAATAATGAAAAAGTTGCTAGCACATGTTTCGATTTACTGTTGTAGCATCCTATAGCTCGGGTTTGGCGACTGGACTGGGTATAGAGTGCTACATTTCTATTTTCAATGATTTACTAAAGAAGCCTCCATGCTGGTTGGACAAGTAGATGTAAAGATGATAGAGCTTGATGAGCAATAAAAAATGGTACAAAAACTTGAGGAAAAATTAAAGAATGCAAGGAAAAGTCTTGAAAAGTTCAATTGGAGCACAGGCAAATTGAATGTGAGGATAGCAACTGGAAAAAGGGGTCAGATGAAAGGAAGCCTAGGTTACATAAATAAAGGAAAAGTTTTTGTGGAAAATCCTAAAGTGTTTGCCAAAGCAGAAATAGCAAATTTCTTGAAGAGTGCTCTAAACAGGTAAAAATTCAGGAGAAGCGTAAACTCTAGATCAAATAAGCTCAATCTAGCAAAAGAAAGATCATTTGTTATTATTGTGGTGTTCCAAGCCATATCATGTCTTGTTGCTTCAAATGCTTAGAGATCTTCAATGGAATAAAACAAAGCCACAAATTGTGTTCACTATTGTTGACAATGTTCGAAAGAAAGAAAAACTTATATAGAGAAAAAAAGATATACAATGTTTGTTTACTGCACACTAGTCTCTCAAAGCTTGATGATATATGGTACTTTGACAATGTCTGCTCACAACATATGACTGGTAACATTATGTGCTTAACTAAATTTGTCGAAATCTATGAGGGAAGTGTAACTTTTAACAATGGAAAAAAGGGAAAATTTTGTGGTAAAAGGATACTTATAATTGAAGGGGTGCTTAATCTAAAGAATATGTTTATGTGTGTTTTATGTTGATGACTTAAAGGCTAACCTGGTCAAAGTTAATCAGCTTGGTGACCAAGGAATGCTTGTGGATTTCAAAAAGGACAAGTGTGTGGTAACTTTAAGGCAAAATGAAAAGGTCATGTAAGGTTCCATGACATTTGGCAATTGCTATAAAGTCCTTCTACCATGCAGGTGCAACAAAGCAAAATGGTTTGAAGTACTGTTGTGGCATGAAAATTTGGGTCACATTCACTATAGGGGATTGTAAGATTGGTACATTATGATGCAATTAAAGGGTTGCCAAAACTAGGAGGAACAGTCCCTAAGGTTTGTGGAGATTGTCTTAAAGGGAAGCAATATAGAGAGTCTCATAAAGTATTAGAATAGATTTAAACCATAGCTCCACTTCAACTTTATCACATAGACCTTTTTTGACCAATACAAACTGAGAGTATTTGAGGTAACAGGTATGTGTTTGTATGTGTTGATGGCTTCTCCCACTACACATGGGTAAGATTTTTAAAAGAGAATCAAACTAAACTCTGCAAAAGGCTCATAATTGAGAAAGAGAGAACCAATGGAGTTATTGTCAGGATCAGAAATGATCATGGAAAAAAAATTGGAAATCAAGAGTTTGCTGAGTTTTTTGATGAGGAATGCATTGCTTATAAACTCTCTACTATCAAGACTCCTTAAGAGAATGGAATGGTAGAAAGAAAAAGAATAAACCATTTAAGAGATGACTCAAGTAATGTTGAACAACAAATGAGTAGCTCACAAGTTTTGGGCTGAAGTTGTCCATACTGTTGTTTATGTCATCAACAGGGTTCACTTGAGGCTAAAGACTTGTACAACTCCATATGAATTATGGCATGGTAAGAAACCTAATTTAAAATAGTTTCATGTATGTGACAATTTGTGCTATATTCTCAAAGGCAAGGAATACCAAGAAAAATTCGACGGAAAGAGTGATGAAGGAGTCTTCCTTAAGTAATTAGAAATAATAAGTAAGGCTTATAGGGTCTATAACAAGTGTCTCAAGAAGGTCATGGAGTCAATTAATATGGTGGTACAAGATGAAATAACCCAAAAAGTTGTTGGTGATGTGATGCGATCCCAGCTGTATCATGTTACGACACAACTCACGACATCGAGATTGGCCGAAACTCGAGGGGCCGAAGTGCAAAATGAAGCTTTTAATTTCATTTTGTTAATTTGGTTGCTGGAATAAGGACTTTAATTCAATTACTTTTGTGTTTTTAATTATGTTTTAGTTTGAACATCATTAATATACATCTTTAATTAATGTCCTGCATTATTAATCTACATCTCTTAACTATGACATGCATTATGTAACTCTCATGTTAGTTTAAGTCGCATCATTAAATTAAGTCATGCATTAAGTAACTCATTTGTTCATTTAGTTTGCATCTTAAACCTTGCATTTAAGCATCTTAGTTGTTTAATTTGTTTGAGTTTGTTTATATAAGTATGTTATTTAATTGTCTATTACATTTTAATGCATAAATTAAAGTGTGTTTATCTTCATTGTAAATAAGGTAATTTAAGTTGCATGTTCAATTAATTTGTGTGCATGAGTGTTATTAAATATGTTGTTTTTATTTGTGTTTTAAATTACTATTTAATCTTAAATATCTATTTTGCAGGTGACTTTTCATATGATTAAAGACTCTTCAAAGTGGGACAGTTTCAAAGCTTTTAAAATAACATTAAGGAGGCTGTTTAATGGACCAAAAGACACTCTTCAAGTATGAACGTTTTTGGAGTCTTAAGTCTTCATCATGGTGCCATTTAAGAGGATGTTACACAAGCTTTTATCATGTGGTTACAAGGGACCTTAAGGGACATCAATTAAAGACATTAAGGATGCTTAAAGTCTTCATTAAGGAGAATTGACAAGCCTTTTCAACTACATCAGGTTCCAATGAAGAGACATGACTCATTGGCTTCCTTACATGAGTTTAATATGAAATTAAAGTTTGTAATAACTTTATTTAATTGCTGAAGTTGAAAGGTCACAAATAGGCATTTGAACAGTCATAATAATGCCTATAAATAGTTTTTAAGAAGACATTGTTTGGGGTTAGATAACTTTTGAATTTTGATTAAATTTTATGAACTTTGTGTTCTTGAGTGAGTTTATCTCCTCTCCAAATTTTGTACAAGTCTCGTTGACTTATCTAGCGTGCTAGTGGCATCTCCCGACTTGTTTCCGAACTTATCACCGTAACCTAGTATGGCATTCAACAACCTTCTATTTTGCAAAACCACCTTAGACAATATAGGAATCGGGGTGACACTTTTTAGTGTTGAATCATTCCTGAAGTTTGAGTTTGATTATCCATTCCCACCATTTATTTTAAAACTTATCTATCTTTATTTTATCCTTAAACTGAGCCATCAAACACACCACCTCCTTTGTTTCTATCCTAAGCTGAACCTACCAACACTATAACCACCCATCAAAACCCCTTGAAAGCTTCCGCAATTCTTAGCCTAAATCACCCGTTTTCGATAACTCTAACTACTCCTCGTCGACAATCGGGCAAACTTTGTGAAACGACTCAACTCACCCGACCCAGATCGCATCATGATGATAAGGAATGTGGGACACAAATAGTGCCTGAAACTGTGCCCACTGTTTTTAGCACAAAAAGGTGGTCGAGCAACCTAATTTAGAAATCCATGAAGTAGTGAATGTTGATGAAGTTGGTCATTCTATTAATAAAAATGAAGTTATTCGACCTTCATAAAGAATCAAATTAAACCATTCCATGGACGATGTTATAAGTTATCTTTAAAATGATATTTGAACTAGAGGGAAATCAATGCTTAACCATAGGGATATGATCAGATTAGCCTACTATACATCTCATATTGAGCCTAAGAATGTTGAAGATGCCTTAAAAGATGTTGATTAGATCCATGTAATGCAAAAAAGATCTTCAACAGTTCGAGAGAAACCAAGTTTTGGAATTGGTCCCCAAGCTAGCCCACTACAATGTGATTGGTATTAAATGGATTTTTAAGAATAAAATTGATGAGAATGGTTGCATTAAAAGGAACAAGGCAAAGTTGGTAACTCAAGGGTATACACAGGTTGAAGGAATACACTTTGATAAGACTTTTTCCCTATTGCTAGATTGGAGACAATAAGGTTACTCCTAGATGTATCCATAAATTTGAACAACAAACTATATCAAATGGACATGAAGAGTTCCTTTTTGAATGACTACTTAAAGGAGGAAGGTTATGTTGCTCAACCAAAAGGGTTTGAAGACTTAGCGCATCCAGAACATGTCTTAAAGCTAAGGAAGGCTTTCTATGGACTAAAATAAGCATTTAGGGCTGGTATGAGAGGTTAACACAATTTCTTCTAGGCCAAGGTTATCAAAGGAGATACGTAGATAAAATCTTGTTCATCAAGAAACGTAAAGGTCGCTTTGTCATTACACAGATCTATGTCGATGGCATAATCTTTGTATGAACTTCAATTAGTGCAAAGGATGGATTTGTAAAGATGATGTAGAGTGAGTTCGAGATGAGCCTTGTTAGGAAAGTCATATTTTCTTGGTTTCCAGACTAAATAGCTTAATGTTGGTATGTTCTTGTTCCAAGAAAAGTATGATAAGAACCTTGCTAGCTTAGACTCTACAAAGGCTACTCAAACATCTATGTTAATCAGTGTAAAACTTAGTTTGGATATTGAAGGAGTGCCCACAGAACCAAGCACATTTCGAAGCATGATTGGGAGTTTATTGTATTTAATAACAAGTAGGTCCGACATTAGCTTTTTTGTGAATGTGTGTGCTCAGTTCCAATCCAGTCGAAAAGGGATCCTATGTCAAAGCAGTTAAGAGGGTGATCAGGTATGTTAATGGCACTTTAGACTATGGTATTTGGTTATTTAAATATAGTGTCATGTCTTTGGTAGGCTATAGTGATGAAGATTGGGTTGGAAGCATGGATGATCGAAAAAGCACATCTGGCGATTGCTTCTACCTTGGTTCAATCTTAGTTTCCTAGTACAGTAAGAAGCAAAATTTCATCTCACTTTCCACAACTGAGGCAGAGCTTCTCTAGATGAAGCATTTGCTTGCTGATTATGGTGTGGTTTTTTAGAAATGTGCTCATATTGTAGTAAGCATGTAATTATTTTCTATGTATTTGAATAATGAATAAATAAATGAACTTTTTTTGAATAAATAAATAAATAAAGTTAATTTCACATTCACTGTTATATCTTTTGTGTTTTTGTCTTTCATGTTTTGCATACATATCAAAATTGTGACAAGAAAATATTATATCATTGATTGTCTAAGTTCCAACTAATTATAAATGGCACTGTAAGAACATTTACATTGCAAGAAAGAAACTTACATCAATAAATAATCTAAATGAGTCTATAATCTCGTAAAAGAATCAAAGTGAGTACTTGATTCAAATACTTAAAAGGGTTATTATGTCGTCTACAATTCCAATTGGGGAGATAGCTAGCCTTGGCTATCAGAGTAATTGACTCCACGAGTAGAGACATAGATGTACTCATTGGAAGAATGACACATTGGGCTGAACCCAAGTTGAATTAATTCTAAATTCGTTTGTCAATTAATTCACTTGTGAAGTTCATGGTGTGATTTACCTAAATCTTGAGTTAGTCACTGACCATGCGTATGTAATTCATGTGCTTTGATATATGTGGAGGTTTATGCTCTAAATATGATCGAGTTCATAGCTGGTATGTTGGGTACATGACTTGTGTATGGCATGTTTTTACTAGCAACAATGGAATTCATAACTCGATTAAAGAGTTAACGACATCCTCTCATTAGAATTGAGTGGATTGATAAATATGGAACATGGTTACGAGTTGTTTATTCTCGAACGAGCAATTTATCATAGTCATTTGATGAAAATGATCATATTAATCATTAATAAGACACAAAGGTGATAGTGGCACAAAATAAGATTGTATTGAGTGAATAAATTTAACTCAAAGAAATCAAGAATATCATATGAGGGTAACACACACATAACGAGGTCATTGGACAAAGTAGTTGGATGAATTACTTTCATAAAGAGTATAAAGTAAGGAGTTTTCAATAATAGTATTCTTGTGGGCTAAATCCATGATTAAGTAAATTACGAATTGTCAAAACGCTGCTTCTGGACATAATTGTAATTATTAGAGTCTAATTGTATATGTCCAATTAGTCCCTCCTCTAGCTCAACAAAAGCTCGATCAAACTGCATTTGAATCATAAGAAAATTTTATGACTTTGGAAATAATTTAATTAAGTTGATTTTTTCGATGTGGAATTAAATTAGGTAGTCGTGAGAATTATTCAACTAGAGAATTTAATTAAATAATTTTCTTGAAAAATTAATTTTGGAAAATCTCGATGATTTTTTGAAAAATTAATTTTGATCAAGCAAAATTAAATTAATCAAACTAATTAAAATAAATATGATATTTTTTAAAACTAATTTCCAAGTCAGACAATTGGCCCAATAAGTAATTGAACTTGAAAATTGCACATAAGATCGAAAATTGGAACTAAGAACCCAACTAGTATGTGAAACCAGGCCGATGGTCCAACTGGTGGCTGGATCAGATCGCTCAGGCCGTCAGTGGCCTGGACCGAATCGACAATAGCTAACACAACTCAAAGTATCGTGAGGCGTCGACTTTGAAGCAGCACCACCGCACACCTGTGAGTGTCGGTGGTATCGTAATGACAATATGCCTGATAGTTGATGATGGTCGGGCACAATGGTTCTTTGGCGATTGAGTAGTGGATGAATCACATTCCTACTGAGACTCTACTGGAAAATTTGATTTCAAATTAACTACTCTAAAAACTAATACTATTTTAACAATTTTAATATTAAATTTAATTTAATATTTATCTTGATAGGTATTATATTAATTTAATATTAAAGTGATTAATTTTAATCATAATTGAATTCTCTAAACTCTCCCTATATAAAGAGAGCATTAGGTCATTATTTTCCAAAGACTTGAATTCAAGAGAAGTTGTAGAGAGAAAATTCTCTAAAGAAATTATTTCAAAAGATTTCTAGAGATATTTTTCTTATTTACCACTTGACCCAAAAGTTTAGAGAAATTGTGAAATTTCTCCACTGATAATTTTCTGAATTTTTCATTCAAAGCGAGCCCACACTCGACAGATATGAGCTTGAAAATAACGAAGAAGACTACTCGATTGAAGCGTTCATCCTAAACAGATCAAAAAGGTACAATTTTCATTAAGTGTTTATTACTTTAAATATCACAACCAAGTTTTTGTTTTTGGAAAAAAATTTAAAACCCTAATTTTTCCCTTAAACTTATTTTTCATTGTATTTTCCAAACTCATTTTTCCAATAGTGGCAACATTTTTTGCCATTATTTCTTGGGATAACATGAGTGCAATCAACATATCAAGAAATCCAATTCAACACTTAAGGACCAAGCACATTGAAACTCGTCACCACTTTAGAAGAGAACTTGTTGAAGAATGAAAGGTTGAGTTAGATATGTGAGAACAGAGAATCGATTGATTGACTTATTCTCCAAGCCATTGGATGCTTCAAGGTTTGAAGGGCTAAGAATTTTAGTTAGTATTTGTCGTGTCTAAAACGTGGTGGTTATTTCGAGAAAGCAACCAAAAGCATTTCGAAGTTGCCAATTAATTGATTTGATGGATTTTTGGGCACCAAATTTTGTTGTCAAAACATCACTTTTTGAGGCAAATATTTGAAGAGATATTTCTTTCCAAATCCTTGGAGGGAAAAATTAAAAAGTTGTCATGTTAAATTAAATCTTTGGTGGCTATAAATAAAGATTTCTACAAAAACAAATTTTCACATCAAACTTCTAAAAATTCTCTAGCCTTGAATAATTACTCTTGATCTTCGTGTTCTCATTACCCCTTCTTGCTTAAAAAACCCTACCATAATTCTATAATGGCCAACACTTAAGGAACCTCTCCCCATACTAAAGGAGCACCTGATTTAGAAGTCCAAGGCCCAAGGGAAGCCATGGCTAATCTAGAGATCCTAAATGTTGAGGTCCCTGAAGGTTCAAAAACATAGTCACAAATTGTAGGCACTATTTCAGGTATAGTTTTGTTCGGTGATGGTGTACAACCTTCATCCTCTCCCAATACTGTGCCAAGGATGAAGGAATCATCTAATAAGTCCAGAAGAGTCTCTGTGCTACAAAGGACCAAAACAGACAAGAAACAACAAATCTTGATTATTTTTTCTAACCATCAAAGGCTATTGCACAAGTTCCTACTGATATTGATCACTCTCTTAATAATCATTCTATTCTTGATCAATCTACATCTTGATTGGAGTCCTTGGTTGAGGCTACAGTACAAGGTAACTCTAATCCCTTTGTTGTTCCATTGGTTAATATGTCTGCTCCTCCCCAAATTGAAATTGACAATAGTCCATCTTCTTTGGCTAGGGACTATGTTACAAACATCACTAAACCTATTTTGAAGGCTATTGAGCAAAAATAGATAGTAACAGAGCTTAGTACTAAAGCCAAAGTTGATTTTGAAACAGTTGATAATGAAGAAGTAGTGATTGTCACACTCAACTTTCATTCATGTCCTGAAGTAAAAGGAGAGTTGAGAGTTAATTAAATAAAATAGTAAATCATTGGGCTCTACTAGAAAACTTAAAAAAATTTATGGCTAATTAGAAATTAGATGAGTCTCAATTCTGGTTTAGATAGAATGGAACCAATTGGTTCCTTAGTGGGAGACATAATGATTAACGATGGAATATCATTTTTAACTATAGAGACCATGTGAAATAAAGGTTTATATATGTGAGAAAGGATATCTCTAGAGGGGAATTCTTCCCAATTCTGTTTATATCATCTTCCCTTCTACATCATCTATTTTTGGTTGCCCCGAAAAAGAAAAAGATAAGGAAAGCTCTGTATGGGGCAATGATCGTGAAGGTTGAGACCAAGAAATAGAGAATCTGGAAACTGGTAAGCCTTTCTATCTTTTTTTTATTCATGAAATTTAGAAAAGATAAATAAGGATTTTCAAAATCGTTGAAAAGTTCCTATAAGATATTGGATTGTGAGTTTTTAAGTTAAATACTTTCATTTTAATTGGAATGTGGGTTGTCATGCTTAGTTGTCAGGATGAAAGAGGCTCTGGCATTTGGGCAAGCAAAACTGATGAAGATGAAGGATTTCAGGTGAGTTTCTTTACTCCTTTTTAGGTGTTTGCTGCTGGAATGTTCTACCCGAATGTTTATTCTGAGTGCATGAATAACACTGCGTAGATATGTGTACACTTTCAAGTATGTTCTCTGGATGTCAAATGGCTGTGAATTGATGTATTGATAAGTGGCGAACTATATGTTATGATAATAGGTATAATTCCTTGCATGAAATGTATGTTTATAAAATGCGGGTGGAGGGTTACTTTGACAGATTAGTGAAGATAGGAAATTAGTGTAATGGAGGAATGGACGGATTGATAGGGGATACAAGGGAGTTTGGTGGCATCGTGGAATAAATATCTACTGGTCCTTCGGGGCGACACCATGTAAATGGTATATATGTCCTTCAGGGCGACACCATGCAGACGTTGTACAAGTCCTTTAGGGTGACACCTTGAAATGGGTTTACTGATTATTCAAAATCAAAAGTCCATGGTAAGGCATGACATGATCCAATGGCTAACAGGTACACCTTATGGCAAATATAGAGTCTGTTAGGAAGATGAACAAGGAAGCCTATCAGGGAATAAAAAGGGAAATCACTACATGACTCGCGAATTGAGCGGTCTTACATAATGATCATGATGCGCCTGAGAACATAAGCAAGCATGCTACCAGGAGGATCCACCAAAAATGTGAAGGTAAGAGGAACTGCAGGAGCATTGTAAACGTGAGCATATGTGAAAGGAAGGGGTATTCCTTCAAAGCATTTGTAATTAGGTATCTGCCACTAAGAGTCCACTAGTATTGATGTATAAACCACCATTGGCTACGAGGTAATGAAATGTTTCTTCAGGTTTTAAACTTTAGGTGTTTATAGACAAAGAGGTCACTAGAAAAGTGGAAAGTCTACCAAGGGTTATCTTAAGAAGAAAGTCCACCAAGAACTATCTCAAGTGGAATGTCTGCCAGGGAATATCAAAGTAAGAGGATGTCCACTGGGACTATTTAATGCTAAGAAGTCTGCAAAAGATTAACTTATAAAAACGGAAGTCGTCAAATCTGATCCAGAAAAAGGGTAGTCAGTTAGGGAGTATTGGTAACTGGAAAAGTCCATTGGGAACGTATTACAAATAAGGGAACTTAAACTATTTGCCAAAACTTGTAATTTTGAAAGACACATGTGAGGACATAAGTAAACGAGATTTCCTCTAGAAGGGTGTATACACAAACAACTTACCAGAAGGTAACGACGTGGTAACACAGTAATTCGGTATTGAGTCCATTGTGGAATGAAGGGGTTCAGGATAAGGATTCGTAGTTGTGGTGAGATATGTGCTAGTCCATCAATAGTAGTCGTCAATATGTATTTTCATGTATATGGCTATCTTTAATTAGTCAAACCAGGAAGGGTAAAATTAGAAGTCAAAGATGAAGCTGGACAGGGTCAAGTCCCAAAAAATTGTTATTTGGAATAGCACACTTACGACTAAATTAGTGGATATGTCTGCCAACTGTTAGGCCTGAGAACGCAAGGCATTGACTACACCAATAAATTTGCGGAATCACCAAAGATACTCAAGGAGTTTTAATTCTGTGCTTTTATCCTTATTACCCCCAAAATTTAGAGTCTTTTATGATTACTGCTGCACAGAATCTCACTAAGATCATCTGAACTTACGAATGTACTACCTTATATGCAAGGTCAATAAAAAGCTTAAGGTTCAGGTGGAGGGACCAAGCAAGACATCGCCAATTTCGTGCGAATAGTGGTAGCTGAGTTATGCATATGGAGAGGCACCTTTAAAAGCCATGCCTCGAGGATTAATTAATTAAGTGTACCTATAGTAAAATCATAAGTTTCAAGTTATTATAAAAGTTATTGTACATGCTTAATAAGTTATAATGATTATAAGAACTTAGTACTTGTATGATATAGAATATAATTGAAGTTTAAAATTTTTTAAATCTGTTGCTATCCAAGTAATTGAATAAAGTTGAATAGTAAGAAAAGTGGGCATATAATTTGGTATCATCTAAGTTTGTAACTAACTCAGGTTAGAAAATTTGTTAAGTAATTCAGGTTAATTGTGAAACTTGGTACCCAAACCCACCGACCAGGTCGGGTATAGTGTGTTACAATGATCGTGAATATGACCAAAGTTGCTGGCACAGATCAAAGAGCCTTTGGGATCCAATAAAGAACCACTAGAATAATGGCCAGTAAACAGAAGAAAGCCACTATTGAAGAAATGGGGAAAATCAACGGCCTCTCCCAGTCTCGATAGGAAAAGTCTAGTCGACACAAGATGGCATCCATGGCAGACTCTAATGACAAGGTTCCCATGAAGAAACGGATGCTTGGTGGTATGGCTAGAACAAATAGGCCTAACATGCCTCCCTCACGAAAACAGCTAATTAACAACTTAAGGGATGTTGATCTTTGAATTTTTTTTGAAAAAGAAATAAAGTAATATGAATAGGAGCTACTGCAAACTTATGACAGAGTCTACATCAACACTACTAGTTCCAAAATATGTATCCTTGACCAAGAATAACATTATTGTGGAGCAAAACATTGATGAGAAAAGCTTTGGTGATCATGCCATCAATTAAATTCTGGAGAAGAATGGTTTGTTGGTCTCTACTCGATTTGTTAAGCCTTATGTCAAGCAAGTTGTATTAGATTTCTATGCCAACTTACTTCAGAGTGTTAATGACCCTACCATCAAGTTTCATCACAAATTATATGTGTGAGGCAAATGGTACAAGTTCGAGCGTACAAATCAGACACTTGCTACACCATCCCTGTACCAAGATGTAAAGTTTGGGGAATTTGAAAACACAATTGTTGCCCGAATTACCAATGGAGTTCATCTCACATGGTCTGTTGGTTCAAAACTTCAATCATCAGCCTTGGAACCAACTTATATTGCACTCTATGGCACAACGACAAAAAAGTGGCTTCTTAAAAGCCAAAGGCACAATGTGACCAAGAATATGACTGTTTTGCTAAGGAAGGTTCATAGGAATCTAATTTGATATTGGAGACTTGATCTTCATAGATATATATACATCGTTATGTTGAAAAAGTTTGTAGTGAGCTCAGTCTCCCCTATCCATCTCTCATATTTCAAATCATGTTTTTACAAAATGACAAAATTATCAAGTCTACTGAGAAGTATGAGAAGATACCTCAAGAACTAAATTTCTTTCACAAGTGGTTAGAAGGGAAGCATGCTGCCATAGACCCTAGCAATGTGAAAGAGGAATTAGCCCCTACTGAAGACAGAATAGTGCCTGAACTTGTTGACACAGATTTTGGCACAGTTCCTGGTTCCTCAAGCACATCAACTGGTGTTGATTAGAGGCTCCTCAAGTTGCTTTATAATGATATTGTTGCCAATAAGAGGTAGATCAAGGACATCAAAGCATGCAATAGTAATCTATTAGCCATGAAATTGGATATCTTGGTCAAACAGCTTCAATGATCCCTTTGCAATCATTGAACAAAAATGGGGACTAATGAGTGAGTAGTGCATCTTTTTGGGCAACAATAACCACAAACTTATGATTCCAATTCTTGTTAATCTAGTGTGGTGATTTACTAAATCCAGTAATCTTGTACTCCTGCCTTTACATATTTTAGATCATCATAACAAGCTTTTACTTTTGTCTTTTCTATGTATGGTTAAATTATGTTGAGATGAAGTAGATGAGATTGTTTAATTGTGGGGGAGAATATGTAACTGTGATGATTTTATTTTTCTTGTATATGTTTTGTTCAAAAATTGTCTAAAGAGGAGCTTGTTGACATATTTGAAGGTAAGGAAAAATTTTGTGGCTAAATAGTGGCCACAACTTAAGGCACTATTTCATTGCCATATTTGCCTATTTCTAAAGTTGGCAAATTTTAGAACAAAAGGATTGGGCTATTTGTTCTGAAGATATTGGACAAGTCAGAGGCCAAAACATGAAGTCCAGTTGGGTTAAAATTGAAAACTTGAAGATTGATTACTTGTAGATCAAGTAAAGTCACTTTCTATATTTGAAGACATTGGATTACACTGAGAATCTTATGAAACTTTTATCCTATGCTGCTTTTTAGCTTTACTTTTTATAGAAAATTTATTAGACTATGACTCTTATGTAAGCAAACTTAAGTAGTATATAAACTTAAATTTTGTCTAGGTTAAATAGTAACCAAGAGATTGAGAGAGCACAATTTGTTCAAGTTAGGAATGTTTTATGTGTGGATTATTTTTGTAAGCAATTAAGAGATTCTCTTGTATTGCAAAACTAAGCTTTCAAGGGGGAAGCTTCGAGGGGGAGTGATCTAGTCTTTATACAACGATGAGGTGAATCATTGCTCTGGGCAAGACTCGTAGATGTAGACTGAATTCAAATTGCATAAATACTCTCGGTGTTTTTCTTTACTTTTATGCACTTTTGATTTCTTGGTTGAAACTGTGGACACAATTCCGTGTACTACTTTAGTCATAATTTTTATTTGCTAAGCAAGTACCCACCCCTGTTTCTACAAGCTTCAAACACAAAGGTTCGTCAATACCTCGCTTAGCCAACCTAGAAGCAGTAGAAAGGATAACAAGTTCCAGATGCAAAGCAACAAATAAGGAACCACAAGTAAAACCGCAAAGGAATCAACAAAGCAATTAGTTTCTTAAAGAACATTAATAAAAGAAACCATTCGAATAAATTCAGTATAACAATCAATTTCATTGAATGCCTTCCAAAATTTAAACGATATTAATAAAATAACATATAGTTATAGTTTAAAATAAAATATGTCCTAAAATTAAAATATTATTACCATTATATACAAACTACATTTTGAACTTAAATAGTTTACAAATGTGTTTGGAAAGTCATAAAATAACGAATTTAATTATAATTGATTGCAATTACCCTCATTATTACACCAATTCTTACCCTTCCCTAAGAATTGGAGTGTAGTTGGTTTGCTCCAATTATACTCAATTTAGTGAACCCTATTAACTACAATGTTTACCAAACATACCACACGTGTAGTTGCTTATAATTACACTTAAATACAATTACTAAATGACTTTCCAAACACATTTTTATCGATATAATAGAGATATCAGATCGATTTAAAAATTATATGCATGACACTTACAATTATATCAATAAATTCAATTATTAGACAGTTAAAAAATAATTGTATAAAAATATACGAAATGGTGTAAAACTACTTTAATTTTATATAAATGTAAATAAATCCCCATCCTAATTTAAATATAATTATAATATTAGTTATGGGTAATCTTGGGACAAACCTAAAAACTGCCTTCGTAGGTGGGCCCGTCCTAGCAGCATAAAGATTTACTAACTTATGTCGTTAAAAGCCCACGCCCAAAACGAACTTGAAAGAAAACCAAAAATAAAGATTTGATAAGGGAGATGATGAAGTTGATTTTAGTTTGAAATAATTTGAGTTTATTATTTTGGGTTCAAAAAAAATCTAAGTTATTTTGAATCACTTCATATGCACGTGATTTCATTTCAAGCAATTTCAAATATAAGTTGTTTTAGAGATTAAATAGTTTGAAGTTGAAATCATTTTTGAACTCAAAGTATTTGTATTTGTTATTGGATTATTTGGATTCTTAACCGTTGAAGTTATTTAAGTTTAATTTATTAAAGTTAAATTATATTAGTTTAAATTTAAATAAAGTATTTTATTGAGTTAGATTTTACTTAGAATTTAATCAAAATATAACAATAAAAATAAATTATATTTAAATTTAAATTTATTTTGAGTTAAATTTTGTTATTAGTTTTTATACTTAAGGAAAGTTGTGGATTTAGTCTTTACACTTTAATTTGGTCATTCTTAGAGTCATTGTACATTTTAAAATTTTAAAATATCAATCATTACTAAACGATAATCGTTAAATTCATTAAATTCATATTTTAGTAACTAAAAATTCAATTAATGGATTAATAATTATAGTTTAAATCAAGACTAAAATTTCAAAATTCAAAAGTATAGACATAGAATGATCTAATTGGGGAATATGAAATAAAATCTACAATAGTACGCATATAGTACAAGACTAGTAATTGAAAACCACACTAATTTAACTTCTACTATTTGAGTTAGGACTAAAATTTTAAAATTGAAAAGTATAAGGATTAAAAGTGATCTAGTTAAAATACAGAGACTAATAGCAATATCTAACCTTCTATTTTACTGTTGTACTTGAATATATTATTTTATATATAAAATCTCTTTTCACATGTTTTAGTAAGTTAACAATAAACTAATTACAATTGATAATTTCTAATTATTCACATAATTGTTTGTAACAAAGAAAAGAAAAATTATTTACTTATTTTGAAAATATCTTATTTTTAAAAAAAATTATTTTGTACAACTACAATTATGATATGATATATATGCATAAACTATTATTTTTATTCATAATAGTACAACTAAAAATACGATAGATATCTATACATATATTATTATAATGTTTTAGATATTATTACATTCTAAGTGGCAATTGAATACTTTTTTCACATAATTACAAGTTATATAATAAAAATAATAATTTCGTTAATTGTATTATTTAAAATAATACTGGTTTTGTAAAATAAATGTAATAAGCTAGAATTATTTCAAATTTAAATATATTCATAATGAGTTGGGTTGATTTGAGTGTGAAATTATTTTTTTGGTTTACACGGTTAACTTTTTATTATGAAATCACTTTAGTAGGTGGAGTAGATTTTTTTAAGTTGACATCAGAACTGACAAATCTAAATAAAGAACCCTTGAATTCTGGTTGCAGCTCCTGAAACAAACTGAATTTGCTGTTTCTTTGGGTTTTTATTTTTTTATTTTGGCTCGGCAAATATATTCATTAATTCATTAAGAAAGACTGATGGCAAGAACCAGACAAAGAAAATCAATACAAAACCTGTTTCTTTGTAAACTTCCTAAATCTGCTAAAACAGTAATAAATTATGGAAACAACCCCAAAGAATAAAAAAAAAAAAAACAGAAAGCAAAACAGTGGCAAGCATGAGCATTTAAGGCAAGAGTGTTGAAGAGTGCTTCAAACCTGGTAATAGTTGCGTAAAATGGAAGACTTTGTTAATTTGAGCTTTTAGTTATTAGCGTCTGCAATTTAACAAGACATTGCCCCCAATCAAAATGTATGGGAACATAATTAATACCAACTAAGGTAAAAAGGAATTAACGACAGAAAAAGAAAGGAAAGAGAATGTTTGACTGGTTATATTATTATAGTTAGAAGGAAAAGACAAGTTAAGTGTATAGATTTCAATGACAAGATAAGAAGGAAAGAGAAGGGAGGTGGAACAGTGTAAAACCTGGGAGGGAAGGATGAGAGATTTGGGTTTTGATTGGAAAAAAGCAAGAGAAGTGAAGAACAGTTAAAGCATCAGACATATCATAAATCAACACCAGAAAAACCTTATTTTGGAGCTTTCTACTTTGTCCGCAGCGTTGGCGTTTGGCTTTGAGTTTCGAAAGTGAAACTGAATTTTCCAGCACCAAATATGGCATTTAGGGAAGCCTGATAGTCCCAAGCATGGGACATCATTTATTCACTGCTTCATTTCTTTTCCACAAGTTATTTATTTATTATAAAATTTAAATGAATCAACCTTTTTAAATACATTATTGAAATAAATAAACAAATTTACAAGAAAATCAGGTACAA
This sequence comes from Gossypium raimondii, assembly GCF_025698545.1. Lineage (NCBI taxonomy): Eukaryota > Viridiplantae > Streptophyta > Magnoliopsida > Malvales > Malvaceae > Gossypium > Gossypium raimondii. Next base: position 15,435,437 of record NC_068571.1, read on the forward strand.
AATTAATTAAATAAGTATAATTTGACTGAAAAATGGTACAATTTATATATCAATATATTTTATATTAATACACCTCACACTTGAATGAAATTATGCTTAAAGCTCTTGTCAAATGCATATTTTGTACAATTTAAACTGTATTATCCTCATCTTTTATCTCTAATATTACATCAAAAGAAATAGAGCTCACACTTATATTTATATTTATATAGTGATAAAAAATCAAATTAATCTTAAAATGATGAAAGGCTATTGTTTACATATTCTTGGTGATTGGTTGCCCCGGTGAGTCAGCATTATAACTTATATTTCGAGGTGGTTTTCCATACTCAAGTCAATAAAGATGAGTAGCTATGCATTTTTCCTAGCTTGGCAAGTCTGTTCAGTGGCACCTTGCACCTTGAGTTGCGTTAGGATTGTTTCCGATAAGATAATCAAATGTTGAAACTTATATCTTATGACAGGTGACACTGTTTTTAACTGCCTAATTATATCATAAATTTAGGGTGCCTAGTTATACCTCATATTTTTCGATTTTTCTTCTCTCAGTTAAATTATGTTTTTAGTTTCTCACTTAAACTCTCATTACACATTTAGATATTAGCTTTTACAAGCTTTCAGAGAATTTTGTGTTTATATTTTGAGAGTTCTTATTTCGAGTTACAGGGTTTAATTTTATCTCCATCTTTGTACTATTCATTTTTTTTGTTATAGTGAAATTATATTTACCTGTGGTTTTTTATCCTCTTTAGAAGGATTTTTCCACATAAAATATTTGTGTTCGATCTTTTCAATTTCTTTGTTAATTTATTTATTCATTACTTAATCGAGTCTAACCCAACAGGTTAAAAATAAAATTAATTTTTGAAATATGAAAATGAAAATATGTGAAACTTAAAAAACTAAAACAAATATTGTTTATTGTTGGTGTAACTAGTCGCAAATATCGATTGCCACTCATTATAGCAATTGTTTTGCTCATATTTGTTTATTTTCTGTTGGCTTGTTTTGTTAGTTTTGGGCAACTTCTTAAGGGATCATGCGTAACAAATTTCATGGAATTATAATGGAATCTTTTCATAAGCAAGGGAACTCGAATATGATAGTATGATTATCATTCCATAAATACGAGACATGCGATCAAGTGGTATTATGAATAAATATCTCTGCATTATTTTATTCTATAATATATTATTTAACTGGGAAAATTTCTAAAGATGATCATTGAAGGTTTGTAGTAGGGAATTCCTCAAATTGAGATAGTGCTTGAAGTTGATGAATCCCCTAAGGAAGTGTTACAAATAGATATCCAAAAAGATGAGGTTGTTGTCGGTTAAACTAAGATAGTTTTTGAACCTACAGTAGTTACAGCTAAATGCTTGGCAAGAGCAACAACAACCAAGGCAATGAAAAATGCCTTTGCACAAAAGAAGATAGCTGATAAAAGGGAAGGCTCAAACCAATCCTGATTATGTTGGCATTCCATTATTATCATTTGTGCCTCAAAAAAGGAGAAATTTACTTCCAAGGATTAAAACAAGTGACGGAAGAAAGATTGGTGTTGCTAAGTTACTAAAGAATATTGATTTTATCCCTAAGACAGAAAAGCCAGTTTTTTTGGCTTTTTTTTTTACCTGAATATTACATTTTAAAAAATTTAATACTGAAATGGTATATCAATACCATTATTTACCAAAATTGGGTGTTTAAAACAGTCCCAAGGAGTGGAGAGAGAGAGATGGGCGGCACCCAAACTTTTCCTTACACAATCATTAACACATCGTAACAAAATGATGTGTTTTTTTTTTAAATATATATTTTTAAGGGTGGAGGGGAAGAGATGGGCGGTGCCAGTATAAAAAAATTATTTTTGGGTGGAGGGAGAGAGGTGGGCGACACTAGTATTTTTTGGTGCTAAAATACGGGGTAACTGGTGGAGGGTGAGAGAGAGGAGGCATTGGTGATCTGAAATTATTTATAAGCATTGTTTCTCTTAACATTTTTGAAGGAGAATAGTAAAAGGGAAACAAATTTGATTGTAGAAGGAAAGAAAGCAGAGAAGAATTCAAGGTTAGTATATCTATGTTTTTTTTTCAGTATATATTTTTTGAAATAAAATATTTAAATATTTTTATAGATTTATTATTGAAGATGGATAATCAATTTTTCGTATGCGTTTATTTTGATGAAGAAATTTAGACAACAACAGTTGAATGTATATTTAGATGTTGCCAACAAATAGCAATGAGATTTAATAGAAATGTCTCGGTTGATGATATGAAAGAGAGAATAAGTGCAAAAGTTGTTAAACATTGTGGGTGGAGGATCTCGAGACTATTCTACAAATTTTCAGTTCAACAAATCCTATAAAATTCACCGAGATGGAACTTGTAGATGATGATGACGTGCAGACAATGGTCGCACTTTATTGTCGGGATCGGATTCAGCAAACTGATCCGATTCAGTTTTTTGCCGAGTTAGTTGATGTGGAGGCAACTGAAGATTCCACTCCATTGGGTGAAGAACGTGGAGTTCAAGATCCATGTACGGTGGTTTTGATAGTGTACATTGATGGGCGATCGATTATACGTGGTAACAACATCGATCTGAATGCTCCACCTGCATTTGAGAACATTAACTCGAGTCCTCATTTACAAATACATTCAATGGTGATTGAGACTAATGCAGATGGTGATGGTGTATATGATAATAATGGTTTTTCTGATCACGAGGTTAAAGCCTATACTGATCTCGATCAAGAAGAGGTCCCGAATGATATTGATGACGAAGGCACAAATGATGATGGAAATGTTAACCCAAATTGAGGCATTGTAATACACAATGATCCTAGGGCACACATGTCGAACATAGATCCCAATGCGGTGCATGTGTCCGAGTTCCCAAAGTACCCTTGATAGGAGGTCGCGCGCGGACCAAGATCGAGTTGTCAAGTCACAGGAAAGTCCTATGAGATCTATAAACAAATTGGCCACAACGAAAACAGAAAACAGAGAACTAAACTTGTCAGATCAAGAAACCCAAATCGAATAGAATAAGAAATACTTGGGCGGCAAGAAATCTGGAAATAATGAATGAAAAACTTTTCTTGATGCCTAAGAACGAAGCCGAATCAGATCTTGAAGTTTGGAAAGGCCGAAACACAACAAGAACAATTAATCCCAAGTTAATCAATAAATCAGCACAAGCATAAATTAATAAAGAAAATAAAGAAAGTCCTAAGAAGCCTTAAAATCGAGAAAGATTTCACAACTCGCTTCAAACAGCTCTAATCTCCCCTCCAATGAAGAACAATGGCAAGAAGAAGGCTGAAGATGGCTCCCACAATCAAAAATATTGTTAAAACCCCTTCTAAAGAAAACTCAAGAGAAAATTCTTGGAGAACTCAAAGAGAATTTTCACTCAACAAAACAAATCTGATTTCAATGTATTCTTCAAGTATAATGTGTATCAGGGTGGCTGGCCAAGCCATACATATAGGCCTTCTAACTATTTTCCTAGTCCTAAGAGGAAAACTAAAAAAAACCTTTTTTTTTTTACTTTCAAGGGGAAATTCGGCCAAGGACTTTAAATGGGCCTCTTGGACTGAATTTTTACATAGAAATTTATTCATAAAGTATAAAAATTAAAATTAAGTATTTAAAGAATTAAAACTTAACAAATTGGGCCACTTTGACAATTTGGCCTGATTTTCAACTAAGTCTAATTTAAATTTCTTGATTGGGCTTGGAACATCTTATTGGGCCGTTTCTTCAAGCATTTGGGCTTGTAATCCGTTTTCTCCTGAAATTGGTTCGTTGATGCTTGTAACTGAGATCCAATGCGCCTTAGCTACAAGATTCGGTTTCTTGGACCAAGATTTCCAAGCTTTGAAATCTTGATTTTCTTGATTCTTGAAATTGCTCAAAATAGCAAAATTGGTCCAAGATTCGGTTTCTTGATTTTCTTGAAAACAAGAAAGTGAATCTTGATTTTCTTTTTCCTTCGTGTACGCATCTAAGGCCTTGCTAATAAATTCTTGAATGGTTCCATTTAGTTTTGAACTCATTTGTCTTGCCTTTGACCTCGTTATTGGGCCTTGTGGTAATTTGAGCGCATCACGTCCTTGAGCTTGAATTGGGCCTTTGTGACTCGTATCAACCCTGATATAGTAGATGCTTAATGGTTGGCCGCAGATTCTGAACATGAGGAGTTGTTCGTGGACCAAAAATTTACAACCAAGGAAGAGTGTGTATTTGTCATTAAGAGGTATATCATAAATGTGTCAGTTGTCTACAAAGTCGCTGTGTTCAAACCAACATTGTATATTGGGGAGTGTTGGAGGTCAACAGAAGGCTGCAACTGGCAGGTACAAGTCGCATTTACCCAGAAGTCGCAAATGTGGGAGATTCAAAACTTTGTTAGGCCTCACACATGCACTTCAACACATATGATACAAGATCACCGCAAACTTGATTTCAAAACTATCTGTACGTGCATCATGCCAATGGTGAAAAACATGACAATCATTCTTGTTTCTGTACTAATTGCCTAAAGGCAAGAGCGATTTTAGTACTAAGTGTCATATTGGAAAAGCATGGATAGCTAAACAGATAACCATGGAGCAGTTGTACGGAGTTTGGGATACGTCGTACAATGAGCTATAGGGGTGGATAGTCACTATGCGTGAGTACATTCTAGAGACTGTCATTGAGTTGTATAGACGACCGTATTATGACCCGAATGACCAACTACAATCAGGAAGAAAAATTTTCCAATGGATGTTCTAGAAGTTCGATCCATGCGTACGAGCATTTCCCCACTACAAGCCAATTGTGTAGGTTGATGGGAATTGGCTATACGAAAAATACACGTAAATCCTACTTAGTGCAGTTGCTCTTACTCTCGATAGCTTTTGCCATCGTGGACAAGGAGAACCTCAAATCATGGGAATTCTTCCTGATAAGTTGTAGACATATGTAGTTAGGAAGGACAATATTTGCATCATATCCGACAAAGGGAAGAGAATAATTACTGTAATTAGGCGTACCAGTGTTTCATAGAGATCCATATTGTAACACCCTATACTTGGTCTGGTCGTCAAGCCCAAAACTAGGACACTACACCACTATCACGCGTCATAAACAATACACATTGTTATATGACTAAATAAACGTCTTCTTTATTTATCATTCGTACTAATTATAAGTTATACAATCTCTACTTATAATTAAAACATGTTGAGCATAAATCGAGTGAACATATAAATAACATTAAACATGCATTAGTACCACTTGGAAAAATTTTGAAAATAGTTACATAGATGTTGATACTAAAGGTATGGTATCGATATTTCTCTCAAGTGGTATTGATACCACTTGGAAAATTGATACCAAAACTAATTACTGTTTCTCGTTTAAAAACCAAAGACTCGAAAATTATTGATACCACTGGAAAAGTATCGATAAATTTTACCCCGAGTATAAATATTCGTGATAAAATATCAATACCAACTTACAAAACTGACTTCTTGCGCTTTCGAAAATCAAAGAGGTATCATTTTTGAAACCCGAATATCGATACCTCTGCTACTCTAGACCATAATAATATAGCAGTTTCAAGCACATAATCCATACCAACTTAAACACAAACATCATGCATCATTCACCTCATCAAATGAACACAAAAAAAGTTCGAAATATCAGTCTAGAACATCATAATCATGACTAAGCAAGAAACCAATAAAACATACTTTAAGTCTATAGGTTCTAAGCAAAATAAACATGTAATCAACTTAATAATCATAGCATATAGTCTACCATATTGCCTTTATTCCCCAAAACATAAATAATCAAATAAACACCTACAATTAGCTACTAAAGTTTTGGCTTGGATCACCCCTCGAAGACTAGACTGCTCACACCGACACTACTTATCTGATATGGTTTAAAAGGAGTGGGTGAGCTTAGGAAACTCAGTGAATGCTCATAATAAGTACATGGTAAACAAGTCATCATGCTAGGGGTGAGCGTTCGATCGAATCGAATAAAAAAATTTCGAGTGAATTGAGTTCACGAATCATATTTTATCATCTTAATTTAATTTGAAATTTTCTCGAATCGAGTCGAGTGAGATGGAATTCGAATCGAATCGAATATATTTGTTTGAGTTAAATTTTAAAAAATAATTTTGGATCCTTGTAACCACTGTCACCCATCGTAATAAAATTTGTCCACCTTAATCAATTTTTTTATTAACTTTCATCACCTCATAATTTTTTTTTATATATTGGTTAGCTTCTTTGCTTGCTTAGTTGTTTCAATTATCTTGATTCTTGTCACTATGTAGTTTGGAATTAAAAATATATTAAATGTAAAAATATGATTTTTAATAAAAGTTATTTTAAAAATAAAATGTGAAATTGATACCAATATAAAATTTTAACACGAATATTTTATGGCATAATTAATAATTCATTTTAATATAAATATTCAATATGACTAAACAATTCAATAATATAAATAATATAAAATGTGATATTTAATTTAATAATATAAATAGTAGATATAAATAAAATTATTACTATTTATGTTTAGTGATTTTTTTTGGATAATTTTGATTTTTTATTTGAGAGTAAAGGGTGAGAAGTAAAAGTTTAGGCGGAAAATAAAAAGTTTTGGGGAATAAAAGTTTGAGGGAAAGTAAATAGGGGGAGTAACATTTTGGAGGGAAAATATTTAAAAAAAATTGGAGGGGGAGGGTTTGGGGTAGATGGGAAGTGGGATGGGAAGGGAATAAAAGTTTTAGGGGAAAAGTGGGAGGGAGTAAAAATTTTGGGGGAAAATAAAAGGTTTTGAGGGTTTTGGGGAGTAAAATTTTGAGAAAAAGTAAATGGGAGAGTAAAATTTTGATGAGAAATAGATTTTGGGTAGATTAGGGGGTTGGGAGGGGAGGCGAGTAAAAGTTTTTGGGGGAAAGTGGGAATGAGTAAAAGTTTTGAGGGAAAAGTAAAAATATTTAGGAGTTTGGGGTAAAAATGTAAAATATTATAGTTTGATATTCGAATTATTGGAGTTATTCGAATTCGAAAACTCAACTCGATTTGAACTCGAAATTTGAAAAAAATTCGAGTTGATTCGAATAACTCGATTAACTCGAATAACTCGATTCGTTTAACTCGAAATTTGAATTTTTTTTATTTTTTCGAGTCGAATCGAGTTTTGCTCACCCTTACATCATGCATTAACAACAATTGTATAACATAATTTAATAGTCCCAACTTTAGTGTCATATTATATTTACTCATGCATAACATATTAGTTCATTTTCATGGTTATCACATTAGCTTTTAAGCATATATCACTTTACATAGCAGTCATAAATAATGATAATTTGACACTTGAGGTTATGAAAAATAAAAGTGGGCACTAACACCACTCATCGGATACACGGATATCCAACACGCAAAATGACTCATAGAGTCAAACATGTCCCAAAAGTGAAGCATATAGCTAACATTCTCCAACACAACAAGCATATCCTAGTGAATGGAGTCTAGCTCACATTTCCTTATCTCTCATAAACTATCCTGGGCCTCAATGCCCCAAAATCACAACACAAGTGTGAATACTCACAATCCTATGGCATGCAAACTATATCCAACAGTCTCACAAAGTCATAAGGCCAAAATATCCACAATTTTATCACACATTACATACCGAATTTTCGCACATATTCACTACATGTTCACATTATTAACACAATATAATCACTGTCACTTGGCATGAATAACATGCCCATATATTCACTTTCACAACCGTCATCACAAGCTTATAACACATGCCATAGCATCACATATTTATTCATATTTCCACATTTGCACAAGCGTACATATATCACAATAAATCTTAGTATAAGAAAACTTACACTCAGAATTTAGAGTAGGGGTTTAGGCTACCTCTAAATTCCCAATTTACACAATGAATCATCCATAAGCAGCGATTCCAAGTCACTCACCGAATATACTTTCGCCAAGTAGCTGAAAGCTTAAACAAGCATTTCATTGCCTTTGTCTCTACTCGTTGAAGATCATATCGACTCTGATGCTTCAACAAGACAAACCACACAAATACACAACCAACAATCAGCCAATGACTTACCTCAAATAGTAAAAAAATAATCCTAAGCTAAGTTCTCTTGTAACCAAAACCTTCGACATAGAAAACTTAGAATTCGAATATCTCGGTCTACACTTAATAATCTTTTTGCATGAAACAAATTCCATTCATTTACGTATTCATCTACAACTAATTCCCAACCTTTAAACTACACAAAATCCCTCAATTCATAGTATCAAAATTTTTCAACATACAATGGCTATTATGACGAAAATTCATTAAAACTTGAGAAATCCTTAACAAAACTTCAAAGTAAGTTTAGAAACCTTCTAATCATGTTAAAACAAGTTGAAAAACACTTTGAATCTATGTTTTCATTCAAAGTCCCAAAATCCACCATTAATGACCCAATTTTTAACGTTTTCTTAAAACATACGATTTAATGACTAAAAATTCTATGTTAAAGACTAGATATCATTTAAAAATAAATAGGGAATCGAACCGTTACCTTCGATGCAAGAAAAATAAACTTTTAGTTGAAAAATTGAAAACCCACAAGATTGACAATGGAGAAATCAATGGTGTTTTTCTTGGTTTCTATAGAGGTTTATGGCTTAAAAAATGATAAAAGTCAAAGGGAATTTAGATTTAGAAATCAAAATTGAATGGGAGAGTTGGAAGAGCAAAGAGACAGCACAAAAATATGGGGAAGAGCTATCGTGAAACAACCTAGAGAATCAGGGTGTTTTAAGTTGAATTTTAAAATTTGGTCTAATTTCCTCTTAAAAGCTCACAATTTTGACTCTTTTACAATTCAGTCCTACTTTCAAAATTAAAGGTCTTTAAAGCTCATTTTCAAAAATTGATTTGATTTTCTAAAAGCCATTGTCGAAAACACTAACGGTTACCATGCTTATGAAATTTCGAACACATATAAGCTAAAATTCCTATTTTACCCTTGAAACTTCTAGGCCCAATTTTGGGATGTGACATGTTTATTGCATCCGGCACATCGCAGCTAACTTCCATCGAGACTACAAGAATGCAGGTTGGCAGAGACAAGTTGTGAAAATTGGTAAAATTTAGTTTCAACATATGTTTTAAATGTTTTTGATACTTTAACAAATTAATTTTGCATACTGTAACTTGTCTTTTCTTAATACATACACAGCATAAGAGCTAAAGCCACACCCTTTTAGGCAAAGGATAACCATACTTGAGGGTGACATGTAATGTGAAATAAATACTCTTTTTCGAAAGTGGTTGGGCACTTTGGAGTCATGGAAATAGGCTTAAAGTTTCGATAACGGCGCTCAATATGGTCAAATGACAACCAACCTAGCAGCGGCGGTTAACTCCGTGTTGAGAAAAACATGACATCTTTCGATTTCATCTGTGTTCTCGACTACGTTCTACAGGTTGGCTACCTTGATGTCAAGAATGGGGTTGAAACAAGTCAACCAATGGAGGCGAGACACGTGTTTGTCGAAGATATCAAGAAGGCAATGGATGCGACCCGTCAGAGATCAAGGTCAATGAATGTAGAAATATATTCTCGATAGTTTAAAACTTTTTGAGTTACGGAGTCCATCGGTTGTCGACTAGGTATCCCACCTAGGTCCTACGGAGTTGATCTTTGGAACAAACGGTGCAATTACGGGAGGTTTCAGTCACTTCATTACCCCTGTGCGCATGTTGTTGCAACTTGTGCTCGTGCCTCAATCAATGTTGAATAATATATCATGAGGTGCACACTCTCGAGTGCACATTGTGTGTTTGGGAAAACAAGTTCCCCATCCTTCGTGATCTATTTACATGGGAATTGCCTCAGCCGACTTTCAAGCTTGTCTTTGACAAGGGGTTATGTACGAAGCCAAAGGTCGTCTGCAACTCACTATGATCCATAATGAAATAGACATGGGGGAGAAAACTAACGGTAAACTTTGTGGCGTGTACAGAATAGTTGGTTAAAATCGGAGTAAATACCCGCATTTACCCTACCATATTGGACAATCGTCACGATCGGGTGGTATATGACCAAACTGTTTTCTCCCTATTTGGGCTTATAATATTTTTTTTATAAATGTGATGGCATTTTCATATTTATATTTTAGCATGTATATTATTTTTAGAAAAAAAATGGTTTGTTAAAAAAACTGTAACAGCCTGAATTTGGGGCTCGTTGGAATAGTGGTTTCAAGACCACAAATTCGATGAGAAAAAAAATTATTTTCATTATATTTTTATGGTCTACGATTTCACAAAATGATTTCGTGAAAATTTCATTCGAAAATTTTGACGTTTGGGCACTCAATTTAGTCAAAAGGACTAAATTGTAAAAAGTGCAAAAATTGAGTTCTATATGTTAGAGGTGTCCAATTGTTATGAAATTTTAAATTGGAGGTATTTATATGGTAATTAGACCATTGTTTAAGTTGGTGGACAAAAATGGGTATGGTTAGACATGTTTCCAAAGTTTTTCATTAAGGGCATTTTGGTCATTTAATTATTAAAATGAATTAAAAACGAAATTAAAAGCCAATTTTTGTCCATCTTCAACCTCTAAGCTGCAAATTAAATGGAGAAACCATGGCTAGGGTTTTTCAAGCTTTCAAGCTCGATTGTAAGTCCGTTCTTTTCTCGTTTTTAATGATTTTTACGTTTTTGAAATCCTCGTAACAAGATTTACCTATTTTTACCATTGTTTTGAACTAGGGTTTATGTTTAAAAATTTACCCATGAATGATATGCATTTATTTTGATGTTTTATGGAATGAATGTTTGGAGTGTGATAAACGATTTGTACTAAGTAATTTTCGATGAAAATACCTAAAAGGATTAATTTGTAAAAGTTATAAAATACATCACAAGTGTGTGAATAAGTGACTATTGTGGACTACTATAGTTATGAAAATGGTTCAGCTAGGCCAAAAATGCAAGGAAATTGAATAAAAAAATTTTACGAGCCTAGGGGCAAAATTGTAATTTTGTGAAACTTTAGGGGTAAAAACATAATTTTGCCAAAGTATGATTTTTGGACTGGAATGAATAGTGTGAAGGTTATATAAGTTAAATGTATTGTTATAAATCAAGAAAGACGAGAAATTGAAATTGATCGATAAAAAGAAAAGTGAGAAAAAGTGAAAAATTCCTGAATAAACCTTTGGAATAAAAAGGGATACAAATGAAGTGACAGAAATGATCACATGTGTGGCACGGATTGTGTGTAGGCCACTATATAAAAGTGAAAGTGATGGTCACATGTGTAGTACTATGTGCAGGCTACTACGTGTACCGGAATGATAGGTCGCATGTATAGTACTATGTGCATGCTACTATACGTACCGGATAGTTTCGATCACGTGTGTAGTACTATGTGCAGGCTACTACGTGTATCGGATGGTAATGGTCACATGTGTCGTACTATATGCAGGCTACTATGTGAACCGAACATCATTAATTAGTATGGTGTTTGCTATGTGCTGATTCCACCAGACATCATTGATTAATAAGGTGGTTGCTATGTGTTGATTCCACCGGACATCATTGATTAATAAGGTGGTTGCTATGTGCTGAATGCACCGAGTATCTATTATTATTTCGAAGTGTTCATCGGGAAATTGACTAAGAGTAATTAAATAATGAATATAGGTGTGGAATTGAATTGAATATCGACTTAGAAATGGAAAACTGAATTTTGAATTGAATTGTGATTGAAAGTGAAAAAGTGAAATTATGAAAGAGTACATTTAGCAATAAAACAGTTTAGACAGCAACAGTTGTGTGACTTTTAAAAATCACCAAAAATGGTGGATATTGAATTAGAGGCTGAATAATATATGAAATTGAATCTGAATGAGTCTATTTTAACATAAAAGAAACAAAGCAAGCAAAAGAGTTATATATTGTGAGATATTTGAATTTTAGTTAGGCAGAGTCAGAATGAGTCTGGAATCCCCTGTTCTGAATTCGGAAAATTATCAAAAATTGTAAAAAAATAATTATGGGATAAAGTTTATATTTTTAGAATCCTCAATAAATTTATTTTCAAGATAAGCAAATAAAAGTAATATCTGAATTCTGTACAATGAGATAATTATTTTTTAGTGAAGAGAGGTTAGAACATCGAGCAGTGAAACATGGGAAACTTTAAAGAATAAAATGTACTATTTGGCTAAACCAAAAATTCTGAAAATTTTATGGTAAGAAGATATATGAATCTAGTTTTGGGGAAAATTTATGGATCTTAATTTGGAGTTTTGTAGCTGTAGGTAAAAATAATTTAGTGACTCTAATTCGAATAGATAGCTTTGAATATACATGTGAGTGAATAGTGAAATTGTAGTTAATGTTGTCTAATTGTGTTATACACATTAAGGATGTGGAAGGGAGAGGAGGAGGAGGAAAATAGGAAGAACATATGAATGATTTGTGTATAATTGACCATATGTTCGATTATAATCGATAAACGATTGAAAAGAAATGATGTTTATAATTGTGCATTATTAGTTATAGTTAAAGTTCATGTGAGAAAATAAAGTTTCATAGTATGTGTATGTGGTATACTTGGTATATGATTTGGTATGTAGCAATGTCAGAAATAGTTTATGAATTAACTCATGCTGATAAGTTTGATACATAAATAAATGTGGTGCTTATCCATGTTTATAGTGCTTATACTATATGTTTATTTGGCTAGCATGTTTGGTGTGTATGCTTAGGCTTTGGCCAAGTTGTGGCTGGATTACGCCACATTAAATTTATAAAACTATGCATTGAGTTGGTAAATGTCTAGATGGAAATATTCTTGTGATCATAAAAGGGTGGTAAGGTTTAAAGTTTGTAATCTTTATTAAAATGGTTTATCATGTGGTTAGTCTTCAAAAAGACTAGCTTGTGACTATGGTTGAGTGTAATGTTTATATCTTGTGTGATATGCATAGGAAACGAGAGTGGAAAGGAAATGAAATATTAGGTTCATGCTTGAAGTGTAAAATGATGCAAAAAGGGGACGTTAAGTTAAACGATAAATATGTATTAGTATTGAACTTAATGAAATTGAATTGTACGTGAATTAAATGGAAATTACAAATGATATGATGTGAATTAAATGAATTATTGTGGTATTGAAATGTATATTGGATTGAGAAATTGAATTGAATCGTGAACATGAGAATCATGAATTAAATGAAATGGAAATGAAGTATTGAATTGCATGAGTATGTATTGGGTCTCAGAAGCCCTATTTGTTACAAATATAGTATTTTGAAGTTATAACGTGAAGATTTATAGAAGCATGTCAAAAATTTGAGGAGTTTAAATTTGAATGAAATTTTATAACTCGATTTAACATGTTTATAAGTGTATGTGTTTTGGTAATGCCTAGTACCCTATTCTAGCGTCGAATACGAGTAAGGGGTGTTACAATGTGACATTGCAAGATTCGGTCATAACGTTTAGACCGGATTTGGGGTGTTACAAAAACTGATGGAAAAGTTGTGTTAATTAAGTCAAAATTTTAAATTAAGTCAAGCCTTTGTGATAGTTTAATAAATTAATAAAAACAAAATTAAGTCAAGCATTTGTTATAGTTTAATAAATTAATTCAAACAAAATTAACACAATCTTGAAAATTTAAATTACAAATTACATGCAGTAAATATAATTACAAGTTCTAAAATTGGTAATTAGAAGGTATCGACCTAGGGGTATACCATTGCGGCGGTCGACTTTCACATTGAGGGTGCTCGCGGATGTCATCGTTCAGGGCTTCCATCGGGAAACCTTGGGGTGTGCTAAACATACTTGAGAAATCGTATGTCCCGAAGGTTTTCCCTTGACGGGTTGATTACTCTGCTGGGTTCAAGCTAAAGGTATCAAACATCATAGATGATATCAGATCCAGATGATTTGAACTGGAATCGGTAATCTTCGTCTAATATGCATAGTGTGACAAGCCTGAAAGATAATTATTGCCCCCCAAGTCCAGATGATAAGAACAACCCCTAGAATGTGTATAAGACTGATCATGGACGGGGTTCGATTCGAGCTCTGGTTCGAGAGTAGGAGGATCTTGTCGCACGCAGTGGGAGAGGTGCCCTACTCTTTCCATATGTGGAGGGACTAGCATCGTTTGCCCACCAAATAAAAAAGGTTTCTCACATGCCATGTACTAGGTAATGTACTTTTGTGAGGGGCGCAAATCAAATGCATAATCCATCAACCCCCAATCTCCGTGGAGGATATGGAATAGGTCGGACGCACCCGAATTGTCACAATACGCGATGCCCATTATACCACTTGACCATTTGGAAATTCAGTAATGGTACATTACTGCATCACAAGTGTGAGTGAATGTGAGCAGACGGGGGAAGAACTCGCGCAATATCCGATAATGAGTACGGCATCCAGATAAACTGAACTATAATAGGCCAATTTTCCCGGCCCGTTAGTGAAATAAACCAAATAAAAGAAAACCAAATTTTAACTAGGCCACAGTCCAAATTACAATGGGCTCAAGCGGCCCGAACACAAAATACCCAAAATGATACCTAAACCACGTTTAGCCGAATCACTAACCCTAAGCCCACTAGCCTTAACCACAAATAGAAACCCTAGGCATTCAGCCCTAGCACGAGCGCCGCAACAACAACCTCCAGCGCCGTTCTCCCCAGCCACGTGCACCTCCATACGTGCCACGTCCACCCTCCATACGCCGAACCTGCGTAGCAAACAAACAAACAACAAAAAACGCTGGAAAAATGGAATAACAGAATAGCAAAAATAGATGTTATTTATGTTTTTCTTTCTTTTTTTGAGTCGGCTATATAAGACCAATTCCAACACTGTAAATGGGAGGATCTTTTTATAGATTGAATAAAAAATCAAAAAAAAACATTGAAGAGAAAATTAAAAGAAAAAAACTCGAAAGGTGACTGAGATTTTCTTTTTTTCTTTTTTATTCTTCTTTGTATTTTTTTCTACTCCTTATTCGGCGCAAAATAAAAGAAAAGATGAAGAAAAGCTTATCGGAGGGCCGACTTTTCTTCTACTCCGTCGCAATCGGAGTCGGAGGGAAGTCGAAGGGCTTCTGGTTGGCCTGGACATGGAGCGGCGCAGAGAAAATGCATTAGGTTTAGGTTTACTTTTAGTTTTTTTTTTAAATGATAGACGACCATTAATTTTAGATCTATTTTAGCTTATATATTGTGAAAGAAATGACGCCGTTTGGAGGCTTACGATCCGCACGTTTTGGTATGGGGAGGGATATTTGCGCTTCAAGTCCTCCTTGTTTATGTTTGGTTTCAATCTAGTTTATGCTGCTTCTTTAAATTGGGCTGCATAATTTCTTGCTAACTTCATTTTAGTCCATTTGCAGCGCTGTGTTTTCGTGGGCAAGGAATATTTCCTATTTTAGTCCCTATGTTATTCGCGCTTTGTAATTTGGACTTTTCCTTCTGTTTATTTTAGGTTTCTCCCCTGAATTACTGCTTTAATGCCATTTTAGTCCTCTGTTTTGTTATTATTGCTATAAAATCATTTAGTTCATTATTATTATTTTGTTATTATTGGTATTACTATTACATTAGTTCATATATTTACTTTTTTATATACGTAAATTACTTTATTGAATACTAATTTTGATTCTTTTCTTATCTAATATATTAGTATATATTTTATGTTAATCTAATATTATCTATATATTTTAATAATTTTATTTTATGATACTTTTTTAAATATTTATGTATATATACTTTTGTGCTTTAAAAGTCAATAACATTTTATATAATACTATTTTATATATAATTTGTATTAAGTTTTTATTATTATACGTATACACCTAATGTATCATTGATTTCATGTTTACATTTTTTTACTTATTACATAAATAACTTGTTTCATGTAAAATTTTATTTCATTATATACTTGATTTATATCAACCTTTTATACATACTATTATACATAAGAAAATTTCCAATCCATGTGTTATATTATTTAAATTAATATGTATATATTATTTCATGTATTTTGGTTTTCTTCATATACAATATTCACTTTAAACTTCATTTTGATATTATTCTTATAGTATCTATTTTTATCTTCATTTTTGACTTATTTTAAACTCATATATGTATATCGTTTATTTTAAAATTTTACACATATAACTCATTTTTTGTCTTGATAATTCGTTTATTCTTTGAATGTCAATATTATTAGCATTGGCATAATGTATGATTCAGATTATTGTTGCTATGCTTGCTTGTATTTACCTATTGATTATTTGTAATTCATTAGTGTATGTTATTTACAAATCATCCTTTATGTGTACATTATTATTCAATCATTTTTTATTCATTCAAAAGATTACGAATGTCAAAGTTATTTCATTCAAAAGTTTTCAAAGATAACGCAAAGTTCGGCATTTGGAATCTTCGAAAGAATTGAGCCCTAACGTATTGGGTTCCAATTTTCCTCATCGAATCTAAATAATCGAGATTATTCTTTAATCAAAATGCATAAATAAAAGCTCATTCTCGGGAATTCGATACGTCGTGTCCTAATGTATTGGCCATGACATGTTGATTCCTCGAGATGAGAATTTTTAAAATAATAATAAGGGTTATATTCAATGCTAGGAATTTTGAGAAATTCTGCCCTAACGTATTGGGCTCCGATTTTTCATCTGACTTAAAGCAATTGAATATCCTTTTTAAACTTCACCACACAAATTTTGGAAATCAAAAGATAAGCTTATTCTCGAGGACTAAAAATGTCGTGCCCTAATGTATTGGGTGTGACATTTTATTACTTTGAGACAAGGAGGTATTTAGCATCCGCATCGATTTATCCAAGCATCTTTTATAAAATTAACATTAATAAAAAGGAGGATCATGTTTTTTAAAATTCTTCACGAATTTTTGATATTCGAAATTAAGACCTTAATTAATCAATTCGATACCAATTTTGGGCGTTACGAGGGTGCTAACCCTTCCTCGTGCGTAACCGACTCTCGAACCTGTTTTCTCAAATTTCGCAGACCAAAATCATTTTTAAGGTGAGCCGATCACACCCCA
Source organism: Gossypium raimondii (assembly GCF_025698545.1). Classification (NCBI taxonomy): domain Eukaryota; kingdom Viridiplantae; phylum Streptophyta; class Magnoliopsida; order Malvales; family Malvaceae; genus Gossypium; species Gossypium raimondii. The sequence goes on from NC_068571.1 coordinate 15,452,625, forward strand.
ATAAAGGATCGGTGGCGACTCCAATTTTCATTTTTAAGTCGACTACTAAATTTTTATTTTCGAAAAAATGGTTTCGACAGGTTGGCAACTCCACTTGGGATACTTAGATAGTCAAGCCGTAAAATTGATTGTTTTCTGTCTTATTGCCAAAAATTGAAAATTTGATTTGGAAAATTACGATCCTCTCTTTGCTTTTGTTTGTATGATTACTGTAAATTGAGTTTTATATGTTGGCATCATATTGCATAAAGGCTATTTAGTCTTACCCTCTTAAGTGGGAGTGAGAAGCTACTCCTTCGTGAGGTTTTCATCTCTGTGCAGAATAGTGGATCACTTTCGGGATACATCCGTACCTATGTCTTCGTGAGATTTTCATCTCCGTGCAGCCATAGGGAAATTTATTCCCCTGAACCGAACTCGATCTGTATGAGCCTATAGTGGGTGAAGATCAAGGAATCTATTGGTTTGGGTGCCTTGAATTTAGAGCCAAACCGCATATAGAAGACCTTAGGAACCCATCCTAGGTAGAGCCACTCCAAATCCTTAGTGGTTACCTGACTAGGTACTTTTGTTTTCCTTGCTTGCTTATGTTTTGTACTAACCCCTCTTGTTGTGTTTTGATTATGATTGCATTGCATTTGCATCTTAGGAAAGAGATACTGATTCAAGTTCGATTACTAACTTAGAAAGCTTGTCATGGAATACAGATTTCTTGATAAAGTGGTAGATAATATGGTTGCCCAGATATATTCTGAGAAACACAAGAAGGGTGATGAAAGAGTTCGTGACCTTTACTTCGTGGCCTAAAGGTTCGAGACGATTGTCCAAGAGCCTTCAACGTTTCAACTCCCTTGAAGAAGCTGACGAGCTCTATGAAGATAGGCAGATGATGGATCGCGACCAAGATCAAGAAAAGGAGCTAGCAGTGGAATCTAAATGATACAGAAACCTGAAACAGGATTATTGTTTAGAACGCATCAAATTTAAAGGTTGGAAATTTGAGAAGGAAGAGTCTAAATTTGGACTTTCTCTCTAGATTTTGTTGTCAAAAACATTGATTGAACAAAGTGACAAGAAGGTCATGTTGATGACAAAGCTTAAATAAACAAGCAAACAATGATTATCAGGCAATAGGAAGAGGTTTCCTCGAAGAATAAAGCCTTCATTTGAGTATAAGACTTTGGTACGTCACCCTGGGAATGGTGTAAGGGACTAGAAAGATTTAGATTCGGTATCCTTGAATTGTGATAGGGAAGGATTAAGGGAAAGCCACATATTTCTACCATTGGATTACAGTGGGAGAATGATGATACCAATTTTGCGTCCTGGTGGATTGAACTTTGAAGTTCATGGTGGGGGCAATATGATTAAGTGTTTCTTTGGAGATGCCAACCGAGCGAAGGCGTTATAGTGCGTCAGTGATAAAACCTTAATAAACTTTGAACATTGATAACTTAAGTGATAAATAAAGATCGTTGTCAAAAAATGACATTCTGCATTCATGCAAACATCATTCATACATGTTAGGAGCATTTGACTCATTTTGATCATGACATTCTAATCACTAGGCATAATTAGGTTCTTAAAATGAATTATACAGGTCATGTTCCCCAGAGAACGGATCGGTGAAATCACAAGCCCTAGTTCCCTGACCAGCAGTGGAATAGGTGGAAGACTGTAAGCCCTAGTTCCCTGACCAGCAGTGGAATAGGTGGAAGACTGTAAGCCCTAGTTCCCTGACCAGCTGTGGAATATGTGGAAGATTGTAAATCCTAGCTCCCTGACCAGCAATGGAATAGGTAGAAGATTGTAAGCCCTAGCTCCCTGAACAGCAGTGGAATAGGCGGAAGATTGTAAATCCTAGCTCCCTGACCAGCATTGGAATAGGTGGAAGACTGAAAGTCCTAGCTCCCTGAACAGCATTGGAATAGGTGGAAGATTGTAAATCCAAGCCCCTTGACCAGCAGTGGAATAGGTGGAAGACTGTAAGTCCTAGCTCCTTGACCAGTAGTGGAATAGGTAGAAAATTGTAAGTCCTAGCTCCCTGAGCAGCTGTGGAGTAGGTTGAAAATTACAGATCTTATCTCCCTCGGTTGTACTGGAGTAGGTTGAAGATAGCAGATCTTGCCTTCCTACATCAACAGCGAAGTAGATCAAAGACACAAGCTTTATCCCCTCGGTTGTAGTGGAGCAGGTTGAAGATAGCAGATCTTGCCTTCCTACATCGACAACGAAGCAGATCGAAGACACAAGCCTTGCCTCCCTCGGTTGTAGTGGAGCAGGTTGAAGATAGCAGAACTTGCCTTCCTGCATCGACAGTGAAGCAGATCGAACACACAAGCCTTGTCTCCCTCGGTTGTAGTGGAGCAGGTTGAAGATAGCAGGTCTTGCCTTCTTGCCTCGATAGTAGAGCAAATCGAAGACTCTAATCCTATCTCCCCGATGACGCAGTGGAGCGGATCAAAACGATGGATCTCATCTCTCTCAAGTTGCAGTAGAGTAGATCGCATCAGACTTATCTTTAAAGTTGCAGCAGAACAAGTTAAAGCTACAAGTCTTATCTCCTTGAAGTTGCAGTGGAGCAGACTAAAGATAGCAAATTTTATTCTTTTGATGAGCTACAAGGTATAAATCCTATCATCTTGATGTTGCAATGGAGTGGATCGAAGTATCAATTCTAATACCTCTGAAGATGCAGTAGGATGGAATGAGGCTACGTAAAGAAAAAGAGCACCAAGGTCCAGCACGAGCGGGCAAAATTGGCTCTCTTTTAGTCTTTGCTCCATTCCCGTTACACGACAATGAGCAAAGAGGGGCAGCTGTAACAGGCCAATTTGCCCGGCCCGTTAGTGAAATAAACCAAATAAAAGAAAACCAAATTTTAACTAGGCCACAGTCCAAATTACAATAGGCTCAAGCGGCCCGAACACAAAATACCCAAAATGATACCTAAACCACGTTTAGCCCAATCACCTAACCCTAAGCTCACTAGCCTTAACCACAAAAAGAAACCCTAGGCATTCAGCCCTAGCATGAGCACCGCAACAACAACCTCCAGCGCCATTCTCCCCAGCCACGCGCACCTCCATAAGAGCCACGTCCACCCTCCGTACGCCGTACCTGCGTAGCAAACAAACAAACAACAAAAAACACAGGAAAAATGGAATAACAGAATAGCAAAAATGGATGTTATTTATTCTTTTCTTTCTTTTTTCGAGTCGACTATATAAGACCGATTCCAACATTGTAAATGGGAGGATCTTTTTACAGATTGAATAAAAAATCAAAAAAAACATTGAAGAGAAAATTAAAAGAAAAAAACTCGAAAGGTGACTGAGATTTTCTTTTTTTATTCTTCTTTGGATTTGTTTTTCTACTCCTTATTCGGTGCAAAATAAAAGAAAAGAGGAAGAAAAGCTTACCGGAGGGTCGACTTTTCTTCTACTCCATCGCAATCGGAGTCAGAGGGAGGTCGAAGGGCTTCTGGTTGGCCTGGACATGGAGCGGCGCAGAGAAAATGCATTAGGTTTAGGTTTACTTTTAGTTTTTTTTTAAATGATAGACGACTATTAATTTTAGATCTATTTTAGCTTATATATTGTGAAAGAAACGACGCCATTTGGAGGCTTATGACCCGCGCGTTTTGGTATGGGGAGGGACATTTGCGCTTCAAGTCCTCCTTTTTTGTGTCTGGTTTCAATCTAGTTTATGTTGCTTCTTTATTTTGGGCTGCATAATTTCTTGCTAACTTCATTTTAGTCCATTTGCAGCGCTGCATTTTAGTGGGCAAGGAATATTTCCTATTTTAGTCCCATGTTATCCGCACTTTGTAATTTGGACTTTTCCTTCTGTTTATTTTAGGTTTCTCCCCTGAATTACTGCTTTAATGTCAATTTAGTCCTCTGTTTCGTTATTATTGCTATAAAATTATTTAGTTCATTATTATTATTTTTATTATTATTGGTATTACTATTACATTAGTTCATATATTTACTTTTTTATATACGTAAATTACTTTATTGAATATTGATTTTGATTCTTTTCTTATCTAATATATTAGTATATATTTTATGTTAATCTAATATTATCTATATATTTTAATAATTTTATTTTATGATACTTTTTTAGTTATTTATGTATATATACTTTTGTTCTTTAAAAGTCAATAACATTTTATATAATACTATTTTATATATAATTTGTATTAAGTTTTTTTATTATACGTAGACACCTAATGTATCATCGATTTCATGTTTACATTTTTTTACTTATTACATATATAACTTGTTTCATTTAAAATTTTATTTTATTATATACTTGATTTATATCAACCTTTTTACATACTATTATACATAAGAAATTTTCCAATCCATATGTGATATTATTTAAATTAATATGTATATATTATTTCATGTATTTTGGTTTTCTTCATATACAATATTCACTTTAAACTTCATTTTGATATTATTCTTATAGTATTTATTTTTATCTTCATTTTTGACTTATTTTAAACTCATATATGTATATCGTTTATTTTAAAATTTTACATATAACTCATTTTTTGTCTTGATAATTCGTTTATTCTTTGAATGTCGATATTATTAGCATTGGCATAATGTATGATTCAGATTATTGTTACTATGCTTGCTTGTATTTACCTATTGATTATTTGTAATTCATTAGTGTATGTTATTTACAAATCATCCTTTATGTTGTACATTATTATTCAATCGTTTTTTATTCATTCAAAAGATTACGAATGTCAAAGTTATTTCATACAAAAGTTTTCAAAGATAACGCAAAGTTCGGCATTTGGAATCTTCGAAAGAATTGAGCCCTAACGTATTGGGTTCCAATTTTCCTCGTCGAATCTAAATAATCGAGATTTTTCTTTAACCAAAACGCATAAATAAAAGCTCATTCTCGGGAATTCAATACGTCGTGTCCTAATGTATTGGACATGACATGTTGATTCCTCGAGATGAGAATTTTTAAAATAATAATAAGGGTTATATTCAATGCTAGAAATTTTGAGAAATTGTGCCCTAACGTATTGGGTTTCGATTTTTCATCTGACTTAAAGCAATTGAATATCCTTTTTAAACTTCACCGCACAAATTTTGGAAATCAAAAGATAAGCTTATTCTCGAGGACTAAAAATGTCGTGCCCTAATGTATTGGGTGTGACATTTTATTACTCTGAGACAATGAGGCCTTTAGCATCCGCATCGATTTCTCCAAGCATCTTTTATAAAATTAACATTAATAAAAGAGAGGATCATGTTTTTTAAAATTCTTCACGAATTTTCGATATTCGAAATTAAGACCTTAATTAATCAATTCGGTACCAATTTTGGGCATTACGAGGGTGCTAACCCTTCCTCGTGCGTAACCGACTTCTGAACCTGTTTTCTCAAATTTCACAGACAAAAATCATTTTTAAGGTGAGCCGATCACACCCCAATAAAGGATCGGTGGCGACTCCAATTTTCGTTTTTAAGTCGACTGCTAAATTTTTATTTTCGAAAAAATGGTTTCGACATCCAAATAAACTGCACAATTAATAACATGGAGTTAATAACACGATTAAAATAACATGGAGGATCTGGCAGAATTAATAACATGTATTGAATATTAACTAAAAATTACCCTGGCCCCAGCATCTGTTTCGATCATCTGTCGCTGTAGGGGAAACATATACAACCTCCCGATACTCGAATGAGTACTCTATCTACAAAAAATTTAAACTTGTTTGAACAAATTTCCATATTAGACAACGCAAAATTCTTGTTGTGATGGTTAATTTTTATCACCTATTGACGAGTGGGAAGACATATGATTGATGCTTAACTAATGCCAAGAATGTCATCCTGTAAAGTGCCTAGGACTGTAACAATACTAAGCAACCGCCTATGTCCACGACACGATGCTTTGTTGGACGGATACAATATAGCTAGTACTGCTGAGCCCCAACTATACGAACGAGCAGTGTATAAATCCTGCAACAGGGGCAAGTACATTAAGTGGTCCTTATTGTTGTTTGCATCTGGCATGAGTACCCCCTATGAGATGCATTATATATGCTTGAGCAGTGCACATAAAATCCCGTCCAGTGGTATTGTTCGGTAAATATTTTGAAATTTTCCTTAAACCATGAAAATCTCGAAGTCGTTAATTTATCATCACCAACATCGGGCAAGCGCCCCAGTAAGTCATCACAAAGGGTCTTCGAATTGGACAATAAACTATAACCTGTGACTGCAAAACCGTCGATGGGAAGCCCCAATTGCAGTGTAACATCTTCTAGCGTGATGGTGCACTCCCCACATGACAAATGAAAAGTGTAGGTCTTCGGGCGCCATCTTTCGACCAACATGGAGATCAAGTCGTACTTCAAATCAAACATGCAGATCAATGTCGCCAATTTAAATCCAAATGCCTCCAAGTATGACATAATACGTTTATCCGACAAATAACCCACACCATTGACACGACCCCTCAGAATGAGGTAAGGAAGCTCACCCTGACCACATATTCAACCGTAATAGTTAATGTATACCAATTAAATAAAAAATTTATGTGCAAGCTTATAAGGTGACCCCTGAATAACAAATAATAATTTTATTATCGATAAATCAATCGTATTTGATGTGTGATCTATTTCTGTGATCAAAGAAGTCATTCTGATATCTGCAGTTTCACGCAAAAAATTTAATCATTGCCTTAACAAATAACGAAAATGAATTTTGTATCGTTTTGTTATTTTTTGAAGAATTACTAATATTTTTACACATATTTTTCAAAACAATCTCATTTTTTTTTCATTTTATCCCAATAATAAATTTTTTATTACATAACATATCTTAAACATTTGTAAAAAGTAATTCTTTTACCACAATAATCCAAGAAAATTAATTAAAATTTATTACGTAACATATATTTAACATTTGTAAAATGTAGTTCTTTTACCACAATAATCCAAAAAATTTATTAAATACCAAAATGGATCACCATAAAATTTGAAGGAAATAAGCCATTTCGGGTTTTTAAGCAAACGACCCATTTCGGTAATTTATTTTGATAAATAATCCCTTGGACATACCATTTCAATTAATTTTTTTATTTATGGGATAACAAAGCTAACAAACAAATATACTATAATTACGAATAAAAATTTGAAATGATGACATTCTTCGACATAATAATTGTCTTTATACTAGTTAGTAAATAACAAAAAAAAAACCTTTCAAAAATTTCAACACAATGGGACAATGTATTAAGTACAAAAATAAAAAATTAATCTTAAAACAAACTATCAAAATGCAAACTATTGTTATTTGCATTTAAAAAAACTATCTACAAAATATCAAAATAAAAAACAAATATTAATAAAAAATTAGAAAATACCTTGTCATTTTTTCAAACACACCCTTTCTACAAAATCAAAAAACCAAACAACTTAACACAATCATTTATAAAATAAACAAATCAAAAAAAAATTCACAAACAAACCTTCTTCTTCCTCCTCCTTCACGGTGAACCAAGCAAAACCAAAAATAAATTTCTTCCTTCTTTTTTCTTCTTCACAGTGGTCCGTCTATATTGGCATGAAAATTGAAAAAAACAATACAATCACTTGTGTTAAGGCCCCGTGACCGAGTTGTCAAATCGGACCAGTGGTGCCACCTGCAGCGTGTCCTCCACCTAACTAGTGTCGCCTGCTACCAACCCTCCACCTGACTGGTATCGCCGATGGGGACCCCTCCACAGCCCGCCAAATCCTGATGCCACCTACTTCTTGGTAGATACTTTTTAAAATTATTTTAAATTATTAATTTATTTTATTAAACCGTATAATTAACAGTATTTGAATTTTTTTTATACGGGTGCCGCCCATCTCTTCCCCTCGACCTTTAAAAAATTATTTAAAAAAAACACATCATTTTGTAATGATGTGTTAATGATTATGTCAGGACAAGTTTGGGTGCCACCCATCTCTCTCTCTCTACCCCTTGTTACTGTTTCAAACATTCTATTTTGGTAAATAATGATTAACATATCATTTCAATTTTTAATTTTTTAAAATATAATATACAGGTAAAAAAAACCTAATTTTTTAATACTTGTGCAAAAAGGATATAAGGTAATGGTGGAAAAGAGCTTCACTAATGAGAAAAACATTATGAAGGATTCTAAAGGCATGGATTGATGTGATCTTAGAATCTCGAGGCCTTTTCTACACTATTACCTATGTAAAGCCTTATGTGAAGGTTGTTGTTCTTGAGTATATTTGAACCTTCAAAATTCCACTACAAATCAGAAGCCGTCGCTTTGATTTTAATCCAACCATCATAAGCCACATTCTTGAAGCACTCAAGTTTAGACATAGAGTATGAAGCAGACTATGACTAGATTGTAGAAATCCATACTGATGATCCAAAGATGACTTGGCTCGAAGGATAGGAGTTCATAAATATAAATTTGAAACTATATGATGCATAATAGGCCATTGTCACCAGAAATTGGCTACCTTTGAACCAGAGCATGTAAATAAGCAACAGAATGAGAGTCCTACTTCACAAGGTAGTAATCTCTGTATGTTTTAATTTGGGGCAACTAATCTTTAATAAAATTGTGAAGTATGCAGAATTAAAGAACAAGCACAAGATACTACCATTTCGGTGGTTCATTTTTTATATCCAGATAGAACAAAAAGATATTCTTACTAAAGAGGACTTCTATGAGATCTCCTCCCCTATTTATGAACCATTTTTTAAACCAAATTTTTTTGTGCCTTGAGTATCAATTTCAGACCAAACTTAAGATTTCTATGTTTTAACTTAAAAAAAAGTCATTGCTTAAGAAATTCAGTATTGTTGAGAATAAACTTGAGATTTTTTGCGTTTAACGAACATCAATAAAATTATATTATTGTTTTTTTTTCACTTAAAAAATATATATTTGAGGAGTTGTGGCTTGAGTAATGTATTTTTTGAAAATAGAAATTGCAAGATGATACCAGATTTGATGAAAATTATTGATATCAGGTTTTCTATTACACCAGGCTTAAAACGAAAGAGGAACCCTATGGCGATGAACAAAGAGTAAAAGTCAATGTAAGTAAGCTTTTTATGTTTGTGAACAGGGAAGGGAATGAAAAATAGAATATTATAATTAATTTTTAATTAGGTATTTTTTTATTTATAAGTCCTTAATTATATGATTATTTTACTCGTTATCAGGTGGCATGTTGAGGTAAACTGATGGTGCATAAGTTTCACCATGGTGAATTAAATATTATCTCTTAAATAAATGGATAATTTTATCTTTTATTGATTATTATATTTATTTTTTATTTTCAAATTTTATATTCAATCATTTTCAATTAAAAATAATTAATTTAATTATTATCAAATTAAATTAAATTATAATATAATCATATCTGAAATATATATAATTTTTTATTAATATATGTAAGTTTTTTTTAAGTTACAAGTTGATAACTGATAAAAGTAACATGTTTTAGCCTCATTCTTAATGCATTTTTAGATGATTAATTGATTTAAAATGGTGAATTTTATACTCCTAATCCTTTAAATCCATTATTTTATACTTAGGAGAGCATTCGGGAGCGAAAAGAGCAAAAAAGGAAGTTTCAGGAGCCACAAGGGCGGGACACACGGTCGTGTGAGCCACACGGGCTGCCACACAACCATGTGTCAGACCATGTCGATTTCGCAAATCACACTCCAAACATGCGGGAAAATGCATTTTTTAGGTTTTTCGGGCATTTTAAGCCCTATATATGACAAAAATAAGAAGAGAGGAGTGAGTTGTCAAAGAATACTCAAGAAAACAACTCGAAAGGCACCATTAAAGTCGACTCTGAAGTAGATTTCCATCAATATTGAAGATATTCTTTTGATTTCTTTGAAGTTTATTAAGAGTTTCTTTATTTCTTATGGTTATACTGTTTTTGGGATGTTTTTATTTGCTATCATGAACTAATTTTCTAAATACCTAGGGAAATGAACCCTATTATGGATTTTGTTATTTGATTTCTATTTTTACGCAATAAATACTTGGATCTTGTTCTCAATTATGTGTGTTGGGGATCAACCCGATTAAACAACGAACAAGTAAAAATAGCAGAAGAAATTGAGAAATTGAACACACAAATTTAACGTAGAAAAATCTCTCCAAAGAGGATAAAAAACCACAAGCAAAGATAATTTTACTATAATAGTAAAAGAACAAAGAGTACAAAAGATGGAGATAAGAACTAAACCCCGAAAACCCAAAAAAAACCCTCAAAACGTAAACACAAAATTCTCTAAATGTGTTATGAGTTCTAATCTCTTATGAGTGTATTTTCTAAGGTTGTAAAAGAGTCTATTTATAGGCTAAATTCATATTTAAAATAATAAAAAACTAATTTAGACTAATCAAAATTTGATTGAAACAAATAAACAGAGTTTAACTAGAAGATTATTTCTCAAATTTGACTAAAATAGGAGTCATACTTAACAAAACGCCATATTTGTCAAATCTCGCCACGAGCCTATCTTGAACTATGCAGGGAACTAACTGAGTCGAATATGTGCTTAGAAATTAGAAGACTTCTAGTCTTCGACTTGTACACTGCCAAATCAAAACTAACCCAGGTCTAATTTTCACGAACACAATGCCCTAACTTTTCAACACCTGCATCCAAAAGAAAATCTTTCTTCAACAAAACAATCATACATTTTTCCCTCCTATGACCAAATTGCCTCCGCTCTAAACGAGTTGACTTCGACTCCGTAACGGACGAAGGATGTCCAATTTCACCGACCATTATAAAACCTTCTAGAATATAAAGACTATTAGTTCTTTTACCTTTTAGCAAACGAGAGCTCCACGAGATAATTTAATTCTGCTCGACTCAATGTTGATTCTGCATCCTTTCAAGTCTAAAATACTCAAGGAGATGAGATTCTTTCGTAAATCAGGTACATACCTGACATCTAAGATTGTCCTAGTCATCCCAAAGTGTATCCTAATTTTAACAATACCAATACCAATTACCTTACTGGATGAATCATTTCCATGCGCACAACTCCACCTTTAAACGAACTGTATGTGGAAAACCATTCTCTATTGGGACACATGTGGAAAGAACATACCGAATCTAGGATCCACTCGGACATAAGCTTGGAGTTATCGCTCGTTGACACTAACAAGAAACCATCACCACTTTTATTGACCAAATTAGAACCAGTTACATCTTCCTCGTTACTCTCAACAGCTCTTTTATTTCGCATTTTATAATAATTTGCTTTGACGTGACCTAACGTTTTACAATAACGACACCTTTTATCTTGCTTCTTTGATGCTACCAAAATAGAAGTTTGCCTATCTTCTTTGCTATCTGAACCAAACTCATTGTCGAGTTTGTCTCTACTCAACAAATGGCTCTTCACATCTTCAAACGAGAGTTTATCTCTGCCATAAATCAGGGTCTCCCTGAAAGACTTGTATGAAGAGGGTAAAGAGTACAATAATAGCATAGTTTAATCTTTATCGTCAATTTGAACATCAATGTTCTTTAAATCATTTAAAAGAGTAATGAATTGACTGATATGATCTCTAAGAAGCTCACATTCATTCATGCGAAACGTAAATAGACGTTGTTTTAACACTAAACGGTTAGGCAGAGTCTTAGTCGCATAAAGAGTTTCTAACCTTTTTCACAAGGCGAATGAGGTCCTCTCCATCAATACCTCCTGCAATATTGTATTCGTGAGGCACAACTGGATTGTAGACAAAGCATTTTCATTAAGCTCTTCCCATTCTGTTTGATTTAGATTCTCAGGCTTTTTTCCAGTAACAACCTTTTTCAAGCCAGTTTGAACTAGAATTGTCATCATCTGAACTTGTCATTGATTGAAATTTGTCTCACCATCGAACTTCTCAATTTCAAACCTTGTTGATGTCATCTCTAAACGAGCTGATCTACGAAATTTAAACTTGCTTTGATACTACTTGTTGGGGATCGACCCGATTAAACAACGAACAAGTAAAAATAGCGAAAGAAATTGAGAAATTGAGCACACAAATTTAACATGGAAAAATCCCTCCAAAGAGGATAAAAAACTACAGGCAAAGATAATTTTACTATAATGGAAAAAGAACGAATAGTACAAAAGATGAATATAAAAATTAAACCCCAAAAACTCGAAAACAAAGAACCCTCAAAACGTAAACACAAAATTCTCTAAATGTGTTATGAGTTCTAATCTCTTATGGGTGTATTTTCTAAAGCTGTAAAAGAGTCTATTTATAGGCTAAATTCATATGTCAAATAATAATAAAATAATCTAGACTAATCAAAGTTTGATTGAAACAAATAAACAGAGTTTAACTGGAAAATTATTTCTCAAATTTGACTGGAATAAGAGTCACACTTAACAATGTGTGCTTAATTCTTGGTTTAATATTTCTAAATTATTGATCCATATTTGATGTGTTTAAATCAAAGGAGGAATAAACCCTGTTTAAGAGTTGATCTAGCATAATTGAGTGAAGTTGCATGCAATCCTAGAAATAGGATGACATAAATCTACCGGATTAGAGTCAAATCTAATAAGGGAATCCATAGATCAAGTTAATGTAACAATAGGGGTTTTTAATTAAAAATAAATTTTAATTAATCAATCTAGAGTCAGTTGCTCTTAGTCTTGAAAAGAGATATTAGCATAATTTAGGGATTTTTACGGATCAAGATACTAAGTGAAGAAATTGCGTAATTTAGATTGATAATGAAAGATGAAATCTAGGTGAATTCTTTCCTGGGTATTATTTCGCTTCTTGGTTGTTTACTCGATTATTTTCCTGATTTTTTTCTTTGTCGCGTTCATAGTTAATTAATTTAGTTAATTTTAGTTTTTAATCAATCACTCCAGTTTGTTGGTTAAATAATAGAAAGACGATAATTACTAATACTTTTAGTCTTCGTGGGAACGATATCTTTGCTCACCGTAACTATACTATAAATTGATAGTTGCACTTGCCTTTGCCGAATTTTAAGTTGGTTTACGACTGCATCAAGTTTTTGGCACTGTTATCGGGGACTAAAATATTAGGAAAACTTTATTTCTATTAATTTAGCCATTTTATTTTTATTTTTATTTTTAATTTTATTTTTATTTTTAATTTAATTTTTACATTCTAATTTTTCGTTTGTTTGATTCTAACAGGTTCTTTTGGTTTATGACTAGAGGAAACTCATCTAAACCGTTAATTTTTTATAAATGAGTTCAAAAGACTGCTCGCAGAAATCGTAAAGAGCTTAGAAAAGTAAGGCAAGATCGACATATTTTACTAGATGACCAAGAGGAAAAGTTAATCAAACAACCCCAAAATATTTGATGGTTGAGAGCATGAGCAAGTCAACTTTATGTATAACAATTCTAGACCTCAAAATAACCCCTATAGCAATAATTATAATTCAGGATGGAGGAATCATCCAAATTTCTCTTAGGGTGGTCAAGGTAATCAAACAATCTCATCTGGGTTTTCAGCAACCTTATCAGCAAGAAAAGAAGCTAAATCTTAATGAGATGTTAGCTAAATTTATTTCAGTGTCCAAAACTCGATTTCAGAACAATTAGACAACTCTGAAAAATCAGGAAGCATCGATTCAAGGGCTTGAAAATCAGACTTGACAACTTGCTAAACTAGTTTCGAAAAGACAACAAGGTAGTTTGCCTAGTAACACTGAAACTAACCCAAATGAGCAAATCCACGCAATCATTGTTTGAAGCATGGAAGGATTAGTCGAGCTTGTAAAGAAGGTAAATCTATAAGATGTTGAAAAATGATGGGGTTGAGGAAATCAAGAAAAAGCATAAGCCGTTGTTAGAGAATACAAACCACGAATTCCATATCCGGCAGCATTGAAGAAAGACCGCATAAACAAACAATATGGTAAATTTCTTAAACTTTTTTAAAAAATTGCATATTAAGTTACCTTTTGTTGAAACTCTTTCGCATATGCCTAAATATGTAAAATTTTTAAAGGAGTTGTTAATAAATAAAGGAAAGTTAAACGACTTGTTAACTATGGAGCTCAATGAGGATTGTTCGACCGTTCTCCAAAACAAATTACCCAACAAGCTTAAAGATCCATGAAGTTTTACTATTATTTATCTTATTGGTAGTTTAAATGTTGAAAAAGCTTTGGCTAATTTGGGAGCTAGTATAAATGTTATTCCTTATAAATAAGCGCTTAAACTCTAAAGGACAATCTAGCTTAAACTCTAAATAAGCACTTTTCAGGAGGCAACCTGAGTGTTTTTTATTTTATTTATTTATTTTACTTTTATTTTTTAAAAAATTGAAAAAAAAACTTCAAAAAAATTTACATTCATTTTTAGTTTTTATTACTTAAATTTTTTTTTAAAAAAACAAGGGTCACACGGCTTGGGGTGATCCATATGGCCGTGTGAGCCACAAGGCCTAGACACACATGATTATCTATAATTTATCCTAAGACATTGTTGATGAAAATAATAAATTGATGGAAGTTAACTTGAATGTGGGTTGAGAATTTTGCTTGAGGAAAAGCAAACGCTTAAATATGGAGATATTTGATAAGTGATAAAATTAACATGTTTTAGTTTCATTCTTAATGAGTTTTTGGATGATTAATCGATTTAAAATGGTAAATTTTATGCTCATAATCCTTAAAATTCATGTTTTTATACTTAGGAGAGTGTTTTGGAGCGAAAGGAGAAGAAAATGAGTGAAAATCGAAAAATGAAAGCAAGTTTTAGGAGCTACAAGGGCTGGACCATTCCACACAGGCTAGAGACACGGTCGTGTGAGCCACATGGCTATGTGCCAGACCGTGTCAAATTTCACGAATCGCACTCCAAACAGGTGGGAAAATGCATTTTTTTAGGTTTTTCGGGCATTGTAAGACCTATATGTGACAAAAATAAGAAGAGAGAGAAGTGAGTCGTCATAGAATACTCAAGAAAACAACTTGAAAATCACCATTGAAGCCGACTCTGAAGCAAATTTCCATCAATATTTAATATTTTCTTTTGATTTCTTTGAATTTTATTATGAGTTTCTTTATTTCTTATGGTTATACTGTCTTTGGGATGTTTTTATTTGCTATCATGAACTAATTTTCTAAATACCTAGGGAGATGAACCCTATTATGGATTTTGTTATTTGATTTCTATTTTTACGCAATAAATACTTGTATCTTGTTCTCAATTATGTGTGTATAATTCTTGGTTTAATATTTCTAGATTATTGATCCATATTTGATGTGCTTAAATTAGAGGAGGAATAAACCCTATTTAAGAGTAGATCTAGCGTAACTGAGCGAAGTTGCATGCAATCCTAGAAATAGGACGATATAAATCTACTGAATTAGAGTCAAATTTAATAAGGGAATCCATAGATTAAGTTAATGCGATAATAGGGGTTTTAATTAGAAAGAACTTTCAATTAATCAACCTAGAGTCAGTTGTTCTTAGTCTTGAAGAGAGATATTAACATAATTTAGGGATTTCTACAGATCAAGATACTAAGTGAAGAAATTGCGTAATTTAGATTGATAATGAAAGATGAAATCTAGGTGAATTCTTTCTTGGGTATTATTTCGCTTCTTGGTTGTTTACTCAATTATTTTCCTGATTTTTTTCTTTGCCGCGTAGTTAATTAGTTTAGTTAATTTTAGTTTTTAATCAATCACTTGTCGGTTAAATAATAGAAAGACGATAATTACTAGTACTTTTTTTTCGTGGGAAAGATATATTTGCTCACCGTAGCTATACTATTAATTGATATATGCACTTGCCTTTGTCGAATTTTTAGTTGGTTTACGAATGCATCACAAGAATATAACAATTGCAATTATAATGAATATATTCCTATAATTATAAATAAAATTAATCACTATAAAACATGACTGGACTGATAAATAAAATATATCCAAGCATAAATCATAATAAATCTATAAAAGGTCCACACATGGTAGGATATAAATCATTATAAATATGAACCGAACACACACATGGTTTATATAATGTGAGAGTCAAATAATAAATTCGAAAATTCCCAAGACCTTGATCATTATCAATGATAATTATATTTTGTTTTGTCTTCTCTTTTACTTTTTGTTTCTTTTAAATAATTTTATGCAAACACATGTTAAATATTTAAAATTTATTTTTAATTTAATTATATATATTAACTTTGAGAAATTTTATTTTTTATATTTATAATCTTCTAAATAAAAGTAATTAATTGCTAAGACATGGAGTAGTTGTTAAAGTTTTTGTTCGGCGCTTAAATGACACGAGTTCAAACTTTATCATTTCATGTCTTTTTCGGTAATATTGTATTGACACTTAATTTTAATTATAGTCAATTTTTTTTTTATGAAGTAAGTCAAACATATTTAATTTTAGGTTTAATAGTAAAAAAAGCCCTTAGTCAAAAAATTCAATTAAGCGTTTAACAAAATTTAGCATCCAATTGAGTCCTTAAAAGATGAAAAACTAATTAATCAAGTCCCTCCATTAACGTTCACCAGGTTTAATCGTTAAGTTTCACTGACATGGCTGACAGACCAATCGAACGACGACACTTGATAGTCGCGTGTACATCATCTGACGTGGCCAAATGTCACGCCAACAAATCTTTTTTGAAAACATAAAAAATCCTAAAAATAATTATTTTTAAAAATAATTATTTAAAAAAAATCACATCTAAGATAAATCAAAATAAATGGTTGTCCAAATTCATTTACTTAGACAATATTTTGTCCAAATTCATTCTAAATGTGATTTTACAAACCATTATTAAAAATTATAGAAGAAATAATTTTTGGTACAAAATTATTAATAATTATAAGAAATTATTAAATTTAATTTAAAAATGAAAATATTTAAAATTTTAAATGGGAGAACGGGCTTCTCTTCGAATCTAAGACGGATGAGTGAGTATTTTAAAATAAAAAATATTTTTAAACTTCACTGTGTATCAAATACTCATTAAAAACATTTTTGGAGGGAAGTCGATTTAATTACAATGAAGTAAAATATATGGTGTCACTGTCATATCTGTGGAGTTGGGAAGAAAGAAATAAAAAATAATTTGATACAGAAAATATGAAGACTACTGAACAGAATTTAATTTAATAGGGATTAGTTTGACTATGTACGGCACTGAAGACGGGAAGACTTACGTGGTGTCGGCTATCTTAACCAACTTTTTTAATTAAAAGTTTTATCTGTCCCACAAAGATTTTTTTATGTACACAGACAGCCTATTCTTATTCTGTAGCTGGGTTTAATTATAATAATAATTGTCACATCTATTTTGGAATTCTTTAAAACCCTCTTATCTAACCATCTACGAGTTGCTTAATCCTTAATAATAATGATGGAATATTTGGACACTTGCTAATTGAAATTTCCTATTTAAAAATAAAGTAGATTTTCGACGCAATAGAATTTTTTAGAGAAAAATAACACTCCTACTAGCTAGGAACGAATAAAAATAATTTTTCCTTCATATAAGGAATCATGAGTATCCTCTTCTAGCAGCCGTATAACATACTGTGGTGGAATTGGGAACAGAACTACTTGGTTTAGCTTTCCTATTGCCGCCTTTGCCAAACAATCAACTACCTTGTTACTTCCTCGCAAGACATGCCTAAACTTCACTTTCCAATTCTTATTACACCATTCATGAATTAACCGGACTTCTGCAATGTTACTAATTGATGCGAACCCATTACAGATAGTATCTATAAGCATCACATTGTCACAATTAATCTCAACCTGTTTATACCCCTTCAACCAAGCCAGTTTCATCCCTTCAACAATCGCTCGTGCTTCAATCCTGAATATCTCATCCATCCCTGTTACAATGTTAAAACCCGTCAACCACTCCCCATCTAAATTTCGCACAGCTCCTCTTATCGCTGCTTTGGTGTTGTTTTTTGAAACAAAACCATCAACGTTAATCTTGACCCAACCTGAATCAGGACACTACCATCTTTGTACAGTTTTAGAAGAGCAAGCCAAATGAACCATCTTGGCACTATACCTACAAGACTTTGTCCAAGCAAGAGCTGATGCAATAAGTTCATGACTGCTGCTACTAGCATTTTTAAAAATGAAAGCATTGCGATTTTTCCAAATGAACCAAGTCACTATTGAAAAGAGGGTCGACCATTCACCACCATCAACATTAAGCATCCCTTTCTTCATGATATTCCAGTGTATCCATTCCCCAATATGAAAGTTGAAAAAGAAATTCCAAGCATTCCTAGGTAATAAGGACTTCCACACCAATTGGGCGAAATCACAATCTCTCACAGCATGGATCACTGATTCAATCGACTTGCCACACTGTTCACAAAAAGGAAAAAAAGACATACCTCTTCTTGCGCGCTCCTCATTTTTCAAAATCTTATTCTGAACAAGCATCCATAAGAAAGTCCTAACTCTTTAAGGAATTTTCATTTTCCAAATGACTTCATCATCCCCGAGCTGATTAGATGAGATAGGGCAACAAAGATGTTTGTATGACTCACGCATAGAAATTTTCCCGGCAGCCATCCACTTCCAAGAGAGATGATCTGCTCCTGACTCCGTCAGAGGAGCGTTGCAAGTTTGTATTCGGTTAACCACCTCTCTGGGGAGAACTGTTAAGAGCCAAGTGGAATTCCATTCCCCTTCCACGTTTATTACATCACAAACGTGAATGGTTTCATCAAGAGTGCCACTACCATTGAAATGGAATTTTAGAGGCCCCAAATCATGTAGCTAGATGTCATTTCAGAAATTAACCATTCATCCATCATGAATTATCCAAACGAGTCCTTTCTACACTTCACTCCAAACATTTGCAATGGATCGCCAGACATAAGAATAATTACTGTGATGCAAATCCTTAGGAATGATCCCATGAATATTATATTTGTTTCTAAGAATCCTTACCCATAGCGCATCCGTATTAGTCACCAAATTAAAGCCCAGTTTTAAAAGAAATAACATGTTCTGGTCATACAATCGCTGAATACCAAGATCACCTTTATCAATTGGTCTACAAACATCACTCCAACTTACTAGAGCCACCTTTCTCCTTTCATTATTAGAACCCCAGAGGAAATTCCGAACAACCTTTTCAATCTCCTTACAAATCGTAATTTGAATTCGGGCTGTTATCATAAAATAATTTGGGATCGACAAAAGAACCAACTTCACTAAAGTTAGCATTCCAGCAAAGGATAGTTTAAGAAGTTAGCATTCCAGCAAAGGATAGTTTACGAGCATCCCATCCATTTAACCGGTTCCAAATTTTATCCAGCACAAAGGAAAAAGTATTCCTCCCAACCCTACAATAAAAGAGAGGCATGCCAAGATATTTTCCCAAATACTCCACTCTAGAGAAACCCAAATTGGCACTTAAGTCAGCAGTTACCTCCTCTGTCACATTGCTTGAGAAAAATATGTCTTTTGCCTATTAACTTATGGCCAGAGAACCAACAAAACCTATCCAACACATGTCTAAGGCATTCTACTCCTTGTACCATTGCTCTACCAAAAAGTTAAAGATCGTTAGCAAAAAAGAGATGAGAGACACCCGGGCCTTGGCGTGAAAGCATAATTTGTTCCCAAACCTATCCAACACATAATTTGTTCCCAGACGTTCTATGCTAAAAATAAACAAATAGGGAGATAGAGGATCCCCTTGTCTCACACCTTTAGATGGGGATAAACTCTTCCGAGAGAGCACCGTTCCAGAGCAGTTGTAATGAAGAAGATGAGACGCATTGCATAATAGTTCTCACAAAAGCTGTAGGCAAACCAGCATCAATCAAAGTATCCTTAAGAAAGTCACATCGAATCCTGTCATAAGCCTTCTCTAGGTCCACTGATGCGAGCTCATATTCGTTTGTTTATTATGAGTCGCAAGAGTTCCTGATCGACATTAAGTGTGATAGCCCGAAATAGGGCCTAATCGGAACAGTGGTTTCGTAACCAAAAATTCGAAGTGAAATAGATTAATTTTATAATTTTTTATTAATTACCAATTGATTGAAATACTGTGTGAAAATATGAATAGAAAATTTTAATGATTTAGTGCCTAATTGAATTTTTAGGACTAAATTGAGAAAAATGCAAAGTGTGACTAATTAGTGATTAAAGGACTTAATTGAATTATTGCATGAAATTGGAAGTGTTTACGTGGCAAATATACCATAAAATAGTGATATGGACAAATAAGGGTAATTCTAGAAAAATATCTAAGAAGTGGGTCAAGGGCATTTTTGTCAAAATTGAATAAAAGACAAAATAAGATGAAAACAAGTGTTCATCTTCTTCAAAAATTAAAGAGCTTGCTGCTGAAAATTTCATGTCCCAATAGCTAGGGTTCTTGATTTTTCTAAGCTCAATTGTAAGTGATTTTTTGCCCCGTTTTTAATTATTTTCGTATTTTTATGCTTATTGAAGCTTGAATTTCATGTTTCTACCATTTATTTTAAATGGAATTAAAGTTTAAAAATTTACCCATTCATGATATAGTTGTAATTTGATGAGTGATGATAGACAATGAATGTTTGAAGTGCTAATTACGAGTTTACTGGATGAATTTCGATAAAAATGTTGAAAAAGGACTAATTTATGAAAGATAGCAAAGTGTGCATAAAGTTGTGATTTTGTGAAATTGAGGGCTGTTATGAGCATGAAATATGATTTAGTGAGGTTTGAAATTTAAGAAATTTAGTGAATTTTATTTTTACGAGCTTTGGGATGAAAGTGTAATTTTTGAAAAGTTATGGGAAAAATGTAAGTTTGCCAAAATATTGTGTATAATTTGTATTTGAATGGAATATTGATAAAATATATTAAATTGTGTTAATATAGATCAAGAAAGAAGAAATAGTGGAAGTGATCGGGGAAAAGAGAAGGTTATCGACTAATTTACGAAAATAGTCGTTTTGCATCCGAGGTAAGTTACGTGTAAATAATAGCAATATATTTTTATAAATTGTGAATTATATTTGATATGTGAATTAATATTGAATGTGGAAGGAAAATTGTTCATGAATTATCCAAGTGATAAAGAGTTTAAAATAAAGTGTTAAGTGTAAATTCCTGGTTGAACTTAGGAATAGAAGTGGATACAAGTGACATGTCACTAGAGACCAGTGTTACAGTGTTACAGTGAATCCCGGGTGCTGGGTGATCTAGCATGTGTTGATAACACCTGACAGCTTGTATGAGCAGGCCCGTGGACATTTTCAGTGTTATTGATCAGTGGTAGCTTCGGCTACATATCAGTGTGGCACTTAGTGCTAATTCTCTATGTATCCGTGTATATTTCGAGTGTTCAACGGGATTAATAATGAGTTAAAGTGAAAATGAAATGAAGTGTGTATACAGGTACATTTCAAAGAATGAGCATATGTGATAAATGTTAAGTGTGTAAATGTATGTGCAAGTGAATTGGTAAGATTGTGCATGTATAAGTGATTGAAATTGCTAAAAAATGTATTGATTAGTTATTTGTTAAAAATGTTAATTATTAAATGAGTACTTATTGTTTACATGTAACTTACTAAGCTATTAGTAGCTTACACCTTTCTTTCTTTTCTTTGTTTTATAGTGTTTTGAGCTTGCTCGAATCGGGGATCGTCGGAGCCTCATATCACACTATCAACAAACTTCTCGGTATTATGTGATTTCAAAACGTTTAAAGTTATGGCATGTATAGAGACTTACTCATTTTGAGTATGTTTATATGATATGGCTAAAGATTAGCTATTGAAATGGTTAGTACAGAATATGTTTTGGTGTTATGCATGCTTAAATGGTAACTAAAACAAAGAAACTATAAAAGAGTAAAAATTTTTGCAAAGAAGCAGTTTTTGGACAGCAGCAGTGACGTGAATTTGAAAACTCACCAAAAATAGTACAAATGGAATTAGAGAGTGAATGGTATATATAATTAAATCTTATCAAGTCTATTTTTACATTAAGAAATGGTGTAGGCAAAGAAATTTTATATTTTGAGATATTTAAATTTTAGTGAGACAGGGTCAGAATGGTTTTTGAAGTCCCCTGTTCTAAATTTAGAAAATCATTAAAAATTGTACAGAAATAATTATGAGTTATAATTTATATGTATAGATTCCTTAGTAAGTCTATTTTCTATAAAAACAAGCGAAAACACCATATAAAGTTTTTAAAGTGAGATAATTTATTTTTAGTGAGTGGTGGTCAGAACCATCGGTCAGTGAAATAGGGGAGTTTTCAATGAATAAACTGTACTAATTGGCTAGACCAAAAATTCTAAAACTTTTTTGGTAAGAAGATATATAAGTCTAGTTTTAAGTAAAATTTACGGATTTGAATTTCTAGTTTCATAACTCGAGTTATAATTAAATTAGAGACAGCCGCGCAGGTGAACAGTTTTGTTGTGAATAGTGAAATTAATTTTAAAAGTAAATTTTTATGCTCCGAACTAGTAAGTTAAGTTAGATGACACCTCGTGCTTGAATCCGGAAACAATCTCGGGTAAGGGGTGTTACATTAAGAAGTATCAAATCGATGGGATAAGTAAAGGTTGAAAACGGGAATGGCTGGCTATGTAAAAAAAAGGTGTTTTGTTGGTTGGGAATGGAGAAGTTTTAATTCGGTCTAAGGGCTGAAGAATGAACCAATATTAAACGACAATACTGACTCAATTCTTATATTAGCACTTAGGATGATTATGATAAGGATAAATAAATAAAAGCATGACCCGCTATCTAGCAAGATAGGAACCAGTCGGTATAAGGGTGAACGTCACACTTCTAAGAAGTGATAAGTTCAAAGAAAGAATCAGATTGATGCCACAAGGAAGCTAGATAAGTCAATTTGAGTCAAATATGAACAAAGAGAGAGAACACTCACAATAAGATAAAATTTCATCAAAAGTTCCTACAAAGTGTTTCAAGCCTAGTATTTATAGGCTATACAATAAATCAGCTGAATAGGCATGTTAACAATCAGATTGAATGAGTTTAATGACCGTTAATTTGTCCAAGACATCCCTTGAGAGTTTTTAGATGTAGGTAACTCCAGCAGCCTTGTTCACATTGTGACATTTGCATTCCCAATCAGCCAATTTCCTTGGACCTTGAAGATTAGCTGAATCTGCATGGAGTTGAACGGTTGAAATGGTGTGAACATGAATTGATGCTACTTGGAAAACCGAATGGTTATGTAGCTCATTATTGCTGCTTATGTCGCATAAAGAGTTTTCAAGTGTGAACAGAAAGAATTGAATGGCTTCATAGGTGTGAACTTAGTAGCCAACCAATTTGTCAAGTGTGGACACACTTGGCTTTTCATGAGAAGAAACTTGGAATGTTGTGTTCAGCACCTTCCACATGCATGCACGTCCAAGTGCATGGAGCTCCATAAATGTGGTTCATTGAACATCAATTATGCATGCATCAGCTTGAGAAGAAGTTTCTTAGCAGCAGCCAATGTGAACAACCTGACCAACATTAAGAAAACATTTAAATGCACATTAAGACAAGATTTAATCACACTTTAATTTGTTTGAACTTAGACAAACATTAATGATGTCAAAATTAAGACACGTAATTAAAACACATATTAATGATGTTCAAACTAAGACATAACTAAAGACACAAACTAAAATAACTAAAATGGATAGCAATCCTTATTTCCAGCAACCGAATTAAACATACTAATTTAAGGCTTTATTTGAAGCACATTGCATGGGACGCATGAAGTGCATGTCCAAGCTTGATCAAATAGTCTCGTGATAGCTTCTGCCCAAACTCGATCAATGATACCCGTGATAGCTTTCTTGAACTTCTTAGCTTGTGCACGAGTAATTGGTCCTATTGGCATCTCAATTGGCTCTTACGATGTTTCACGAGCTGTTTTGGTTGAGTCCATGTCCATGCTCGCATCATCCACCTTGACAACCATCCACCCTTTTTTACTCTTCGTGGTCTTCATAGTATGAATAGATTCCTGGGCAATAATTATGTTGTCTGATATGTTTCGTGAAGCGATGAAATGTGATTGGTTTTGCTTAACCAACGTTTGCATAGGTTGTCAAAGACGTATTAAAATCGTCTTGGTAATTATTTTGTACAGAACATTACACAAACTAATGGGATGAAATTGATTGATAGTTTCCGCTCTAAAAATCTTGGGAATGAGCACTAAAAAAGTCTTGTTAAGCCTAGGATTCAAACATTCTCCCGAGAATACACGTCTGACTAAATTAAAAACACTGACCCCCACTACCTCCCAATTAGCTTGATAGAATTTGGCATGGAACCCATCCGCCTCAGGTGCCTTAAGTGGACTCATGCTAAAAACTGAACAACGGACCTCTTCTTCAGTGACTTTAGCCAACAACTCTCTAATTACATTGGTCTCAAGCTTCAGGAAATGCCCACGTATAGGAAAACTCCCTGTCAAATAATTATCCACTGTATACAACTTGGAGAAATAATCAGTCACATGCCTTCGTAACATATCATTATCGAAACACCAACCAGTCCCTTCAATCAATAAAGCTTCTATGTTATTTTGCTGCCTTCGCTTCAACGTGCGATTATGGAAAAATGCAGTGTTCCTATCCCCATTAAATAACCACTCGCTTCGAGATTTTTGAAACCAATACAGTTCTTCTTGATTTATAATGTGCTCTAACTTAAGTCAAGTTTTTGTTTCTCTCAAACTAAGTTTTGTATTGAATCTTCTTTCTAAAGCCCTTTGCACCTGTTTTAGTTCTTTCAACTTTGTTCTTTTCCTGTTAAAAATATTAACAAAAACAGTCCTATTCCAAACTTGTACTGACTTCGAAAAATTCTCAAGATTTTGCATAATACCATTATCAGAGATCCAAGCCTTCGAAATCACATCTTGGAATTCAGGATGGGATAACCAACTAGCTAGAAAACAAAATGGTCGAACACCTTTTTCAATCCTCTCTGGATTTGTTGAGACCAATAAAGGGCGATGATCAGACTTTAATTTATAAAGGTGTCGTACTGTGGTATTTGGAGCATAACTCTGCCAATCACCATTGCAAAATGACCGATCAAGTCTCTGAAACAACCGCCCCTTACTCCAAGTAAACTTTGGCCCTTGGACTCCCAAATCAATGAATCCATGATTAAAGAAAAAATATCTAAAGCGAGAACACCAAACTTTACTAGTAACAGCTCCACCCTGACGTTCATCAACACCCATAATCACGTTAAAATCACCTGACAAATAGCTATGGCTCATTAATTCCAGAAGCTAAAAGATCAAGGTGTTCCCATAACTGTGCCCTTAAACTTCGTTTGGGACTTGCATACACCGCTGTGTAGAGGAAAGGCCTGCGACATCTTCGGTCCCGGATTCGCACATGAATAAATTGAGGATATGCTTTTAGAACCTCCACATAGAACCCTCTTTCCACAACAACCGTATACCACTAGCAAAACCTACTAGTTCTACTCTAAACGAGTAATCAAACCCCAATTTAGCAATCACAGCCTCAACCCTAACGCCACTTATTCTAACCTTAAAAAGAGCGACAAAATCTAGTCTAAATTCTCTATTATATTCTTTCAAAAACTTAGAAATCGTGGGTGTTCACAACCCTGGCAATTTAAAAATAGAAAACGAAAATCTGATGCCATAAAATATAGAATAAATATAGCAAAAGAAGTCTCTTACCCCAAAATCAAGCTACATCAGCGTCTTCTAGTGACTCATCACCCGAAGCATCACCCACCACCACATCATCCACCATTCTGGAACTTTCACCCACGTGGCTATGCAATCCATGGATAATTTCTTCTACTACTTCTATAATAGATAACGATGGTTCATTGTTAATTGTTAAAGAAGGAGGTTTTTGCCTAGTATTTTCCCCCACCTCTCTTCCAACTCTTTTGTTTGGCCGTTGGCCTGAATTTTCCCCCATACGATTTAACAAATTGGGAGACTATCTTCTTTGGGCATTCATTTCTATCGTGTTCTTCCCTTTACTGGAAGGAAAAGCCACTGCCAAATGTTTTTCTCCATTCAACTTTGGGCCAGTTGCCTGAAGATAAAAATTCCCCATAATTTTCCCAAGTAAAATGGGTCTCATCTTGGATCCATCATCAAAGTAATTTTTGGCCAGACTAGAGGTAGGCCCACTAAAAGAATTGGACGGCTTCAGTATCTTTCAGCCAACTTTCAGCCCACCCTCCAACATTAGACCCTTCCCCTTATTAATTGATTTATTCATGCCCCTATTCCTCACTTTAGTATTAACATCAGTTTGCCATTTTGTTATTTTTTCCCTCATATCTTCCTCAATTTGTGTCTTAAAAGTCTGATCCGCATCTTCCACATTAACATCTTGAGCAAAATCACTAGAATCATCACCAAGATTTTCGCTTAAAAATTTAAATCTAGAAACATTACTCTCACTGGCCGTCGTAGCTTTGACTGATTTTGCTAGCACCAGTCTAGTTCCTCTCTTCTGCTTTCGTTCTACTAACATCCAAGGATCATATCTTTCCTCCTCAACACATTTCGGGATCTCAGGCATCTCCCATGGCAAATGATTCCCTACCATTTTTAAAGTCATCTCTTGATCAAATATGTAAGGACAAATCTCTCTGTTGTGCCCATACCACCCACAGTCGAAACACACCAATGGTAAAGACTGGTACTCCACCCATTGAATCCTACCATCAATCATAAACCCGTTGAATCCTACCATCAATCATAATATTTCCTCCTCAACACATTTCAGGATCTCAGGCATCTCCCGTGGCAAATGATCCCCCACCGTTGTTGAAGTCGTCCCTTGATCAAATATGTAAGGACAAATCTCTCTACTATGCCCATACCACCCACGGTCGAAACACACCAATGGTAAAGACTGGTACTCCACCTATTGAATCCTACCATCAATCATAATCTTAGACACTAGAGGTTGGCCTAAGTCGACCAAGACCGCAAGTCTAGCAAATTGTCCTCTAGCTCTGGTGTCAGTATTTTGATCTATTTTGGTGATCGGTCCTATCACCCTACCAATAAATTTCAATAGGCTTGTTGTGTACATCCCTTCCGGTAAATCAGGTAGTCTAACCCAAACCAACAGATTGTTGGGTTGCGCTTGGTCAGTTGAGAAACTTCGTGTCCATGGCCTAACCATTAAGTAATGACCAAAAATTGTCCACAATCCTCCCAATATCGCAGCAAGGTACTCATTCTCATTTTGGAAACAGACCAAAAAATATAATCATTCTCCAAATCAAGAACATGTAAAGATTGTTTAATTTTCCATATCACTTGGATTTTATTTGACATGGCATGATAGGAAATATTTCGACCAAAAAGCTTCACAATCACAGTCCTGGGCATTTGGTATGCAATAAAATTATGAACACGTTCAGAGAAAGTAATTGAAGGCATACCATCAACCACCTCCTTTGAAGCGTCGCCTTCCTTTAAATTGAAATCTTCCTCTTCGTGAGAAGAGCCAATGTTATCAAAAGAGCCTAGTAACGTATCTTTCCATGATGCAAAGTTGTTCTCCCCTGAGAATACTGACCTTCTCTGCTTATCCACGATAGGATCATTAGGATCTGGAGGTTTATTCGGTCTCAATTGGGTCTTTTTTGTAGCTCATCCTAAAGATCCATCAAAAACAAAAACTCTGTCGGACATGATAGAGAAAAATAGATTGGAGGATGGACTTTCACTTTTTTCGACGCAATAGAATTCTTAACAGACATTTTAGCTTTTATATAATGTTTACGATTTCAGAAAAAAATTTAATGCATTCTTCAATTAGGTTATTTGCATTTGTGACACTTTTAAATTTGTTATCCGGATCAATTGATTACAAAAGTACATTGAGAAGATTGCAGAATGGCCAATGTTTATAAAAGAGATAAACGAAAATTTTGAAAAGTAACTTTAAGAACTTAATAAAACTTGAATCCAAAATTTTATCCTTACCTCGAGAAGTTCATAGCTTAATTTAATTTCTATTATAATTCCGCATAGTTTCTTAATAAGGATAACATCTTCTTCTTTTTTTGGATAAGGATGACATCTTTGTCTTGTTATGGTTACTTCTACGTTGCTTCTTGGTAGAGATTTTGCCACATAGCTTCATTTTTCTTTTATGTTATCCTTCTTAGATATTGCCCAGATTCATTTCTTGAATTCATCTAAATTTAATGAATCTATTGACAATATTGATGAGTTAGAACTTTTCGATGTATTTTTGATGTCTTCAATTATATAGGAAGAAAATTCATCAATCTTCATTTCAGCTATCTTTTTTAATAGTTGAATAGATTCTTCATTTATATCACCCCGTAATATCTGACATCACATGTCAGTATTCTTTGACCATCAGTCCAAAAGCTATAAGAATCTCGTTGAAGTAGAAATTGGGCTTTGGCTATTAGAACTATTCTTGCTTGGATTTGAAAATAACCAATAGTCAACATATTTTTTTAAGTGTTCTTTCTCTTCTGTAGCTGCGGAGAGGTTTCTTCCTTCAAGCATTTTTTAGATAGTCCAAATTTGATATGACTGATAATTTTTTTTTCTTTCCATTATACGAATAAGACTATTGATTTCAAGTTGAAAGTAGTAAAAGAAATCATCTTCATATACCATTCGTAATAACATAGATTTCATAAATGTTGTAAAATCTTTTAATAAATGAAAAGAAAATTTTAAACTGTTATTTCTTTAACAAAACTCCATTCAATATAGAGCTTATATCAAATGGTTCATGATCAAGTCTAAATTTTATAGTAGGAAATTTTTCATCAAAATGGCTTGTAAAAATATTCGAAAAACTTTTGAAACCGAGCTTGTTGGTTGCAAATAGCTCTATCAATTTTAGCAAATATTTCTATAGGTAAGATAATTCTAGCCTTATTATATAAGCATAATCTAAATATTATATTTATAATTGGATTATTTTTCACTTGTTAATAAAATATTGGTATATCAAAAGATTGTTTATCTCCTTAATATCTAAGAAATAAATTTCTAGTTCTTTCCAATCACGATATAAAATAGAATGTAACAATAAATCATGAATTTCTTGTTCTTTAGTTGTTTTCAATTAAAATTTGTGAAAGCTTAGTAAGCGTTTTTCTAAAGTTTGCTCTTTGCTCAGTAATATGAGTTTTCCATATTTCATTAATAAAATTATATAATTCTAATGGTAAATCTTGGATTACAAAATTATTTTATTTCTTGAATTTGTTGTGGTTTCAACAAATTTTCTGCTACACAAAATTTTTCTACTCAAAACATTTTAGCATAACTAGCTTGGTATGCTGAATTTGGATCTTGTGAGCAAGTTAGTTGACTTACCAATTTTGGTGAAAATGATATTTGAGTTGAAAATCCAACTAGTTTTCGTACCATTGGATATGAAACATAATATCCTTGGTTAAGATAAAATGGTACTTGAGAAGGTATTGTCACAAATCCTTGATTAGGATTTTTTTTTATTTGAAGTTGTTCCCTTTGTTGGGATTTTTATTGACCGTAGTCCATTCACCAACTTTTTCTGGAGGTTGTTTACCTCTACCCATAAGGCCTGCTAAGATAATCAAGAATAATATTGTCAATACATTTGACATATAAAACTTCAAAATTAAAAGTACATAATTCATTATACCATCTAATTCTTCTTGGTACAGTTCCCAAACTTTTATTAGTAAGGAAATGCTTAATTGCCTGATTATCGCTTTTTTGATAAATTTTTCAAAAGCTAAATATATAAGAATATTTTTATTCCTTTCTTTATAGCTAATAATTCTTTTTCAAATATGACATAATTAATTTCATTTGGTTTAAATTTTCCTGAACTATATCCACATTAATTCTTCATTGTTTATTGTTCTTGTTTCTAAAATACATCCCCAATAATTTTGTGAGACGTTTGTTTTCAAAATTAATTTATTTTCTTATTTAGGTAAATAAACTTTTAGAATCGATTTATTTGATTTTAAATATTTTATAATTTTTAGTTTGTTTTAGACCATATAAATAGTTTATCCTATTTTAATTTTTCATATAACATACCTATTTTTTATTATAAATTTGGAAATAAATTTCTTCCATAATTTATAATTAGTAGAAATTGTTAAAGTTGCTTTTTATCTTCAATGTTTTCGTGAAATTCTTTTATTTTCAAGATAATATGATTTTGTAGTTTAAGACCATTTGCGATAATTTTATTCCTAAAATTCTATTTTTGTTTCTTCTAACTCTATTTTCTTAGGGCTTAATTTGATTCCATGTTTTATGAATACTTGAGAAATAATATTTAAATGTTTTCTATGGAATTCTAGAGTATCTGAAAGTATCAAAATATCATCTATATAAACTACACAAATTTTATTATATTTATTAAAATAGAATCCATCCATCTTTGAAATATTTGTGATGCATTACATAATTCAAATGGCATCACTTTTCATTGGTAACGTCCATTGGGGCCTAAAAATTGTTAAAGGTTTGTATTCTTCTGTTAGTATGATTTGCCAGAATCCCGATTTACATCAAATTTACTAAAATATTTTGCTTGTTTAGCTTGAGTAATTAAAACATCTTTTCTTGGTATAAAATAACCATCAAAATTAATATTTTGATTTAATCTTTTATAATTAATGACCATCCTACCTTTTCCTCTTTTTATTTCTGCATGATTTCTAACCATAAAGACTAGACTAGAATGTGGACTATTATTTTTTCTATTAATCCTTTTTCTAGTAATTACTTAATTTTTATATCAATTTCTTCTATATTTTGTTTATTATAGATCATATGTAACACCCCTAACCCGTATCCATCGTCGGAATAGGGTTACGGAGCATTACTAGGGTTTACATTTTAGATCTATCAAAAAATTTAAAACATTTAATTCATCACAATAAAACCAATCAATAGCATACATAGTCCCTTATACAAGCCCTAGAGGCCCTAAAAACACATTAGAAACAAATCGGGACTAAATCAGAAACATATAGAAATTTCAGGGAAAAGATGAAAATTTACAAACTGTAGGGGTCACACGGCCGTGTGGCTAGGCCATGTGACTCACACGGCCAAGAGACACGCCCGTGTCCTAGGCCGTGTAGGCATTTGAAATACGGACACACGGTCGTGTCCTAGCTCGTGTCTATGCCCGTGTAAATCACTGGCTTGGGTCACACAGCCAAACCACACGCCCGGGTGCCAGGTCATGTACCCTTCGAAATAACCTCACACGCCCGTGTGCCAAGCTAAGTGCTAGGCCGTGTAAAATTTAACTTGCAACCCTTTGAAAACTACAGAGGACACACGGCCGTGTTACCCGGCCGGGTGTCACACACGGCTGAGACACACGCCCATGTGTCTGCCCGTGTGGACGAAAATAGGCTATTTTACAAGCCATTTTTCTTACCCTTTTCAACATGTACCTATAATCCCTTTTGCACATATACCTAAGCCCTCAAAAGGCACCATAATCATGCATAATCAACCCAAATACATATGGTATAATAACATCCAACCAATATGCCCAAAGGCACCTCAAATGACAACATTAAAACATGTATAACCTGTTGGAACACCGGCACCCCTACGGAGCAGGGGAAAAATAAAACATTCTGTGATCCTAACCATGGATCCATGTCTGACGAACGAATCAGGGTGAAATAAAGGTTTCAAAATTATCGAATTTTTGTTCTAAGTAGACAGCAATGCCTCAGCAACGAGTAATCTGATCTACTATCGAACCAAGCCGCAATCTATCATGAATCCGGCCTCTACGTAATCCACCCAGTTGACAATGAACGGAAGGAAACCCCAAAACTGTTTTAGAAAAGACTTTGCTTTGATTGCTGCTAGACCCCAAGCATAGAAAAATGGGATTTTTATACCTATTTTTTAGGGTTTCTAGAAATTAAATAAATATAACAATGTTTTAAACCAAAAATTATAATTACATTAATTATAATAATGATTTCAGTAAAATATATATTTATTTGAATTTATTACTAACCAAATTCATGTTTATGCGTATAACAACCTTGTACATAATGTGTTCGATATTTGATTACCCAATTAAATTAATTCTATAATTAATTTAATTCAAGCTACAACCAAACATAATACAAACTATGTTTTATTCCGTCCATTTCAACTATAGGGTGTGACCCTGTAGGTTCTTGTAACGTTAGCAGTAATACTAGAACGATTCCAATGTTACAAACAATGAGTGGCACCTAGCAATGCATCATTGCTACCTAAGTCACAAGAAATCATGATTCGACATAACATTTTTATGATTAACCTTTCATGCAATAATCCTTAAGTCCTTTATCTCTGGATTGGACACAAGTCATGGAATAGTCACACTTGCATAGTTCATTCCATGTTCCTTGATATCTTAAGTAGACTATGATATACAAATAAGTATGACATCTCATATCAGCTTATTTGAGCATGGCCATGCATTTCTAGTCTCACTCAATCAAGTGGCCTAAGATATTACTCCCATTATATAAGAGGGACTTATCCTATATTGATCAACCATATCCCTCTACATAGATCGTGGTATATCCAACATCATCCTTTATAGAACAACCGATTCTGTGCACGTTTGATCGTATCAAAATATACAACTCACGATGTTGGGGTTATGATGATCTCAAGTCTGAGGATCATATACATATTAATCACTATGAGTAATGTTGTGACAATTACATAATAATCCAAGAAACCTACTCATAACGGGTCAGTCCAATATGTTGTTCTCTAACACACATATTCATGCATCGATTTTGACATTCCATATCAATGACAACTCTTTATCACCAATCATCTACATGTTAGTCTTAATCATTATTGTTGTCCTATCCAACAATAATACTTGACTAAGGACCTTTTAAAAATAATCATATCATTCTCAGGACATTTTTATAAAACAGTTTATTTATACACACAGAAAAGAAACTGAAATAATAATGGTAACGCCTTACATTAATAAACATGATAAATCAACTATGTTATTACAACTATCTCATGATTGATCTTTGGGCATACTCTAACATAACCATGTATTCAATTTGACCAAAATAATTGATTAACTTCTAACTAAGTTTGCATCATTACACAACATGTAAATCACTTACCAAAACATACCATTTGGTACCAACTGTACCACATAATTATTAGTATCAAAATACATATATGCTTATTATGGCAAAACACCAATTTACAAGTTATATGTCATATCTAATATGCACATTCAACTACTTTTTTATCTACCATCATTCAACCATAACAAGTCATATATCAACCATTACAAGGCTACTTATATGCACTTTATAATATATATATCATTTTACCAACACAATGCCAAAATGCAAACTAACCAAATGACCATTTCCACAATCAAAACACATAGGCTAACATTAGCCAAAATACCTATACATGTCATTATAACCTTAACCAAGATATCAAAATCTACCGATATAATGGCTGGATAGTGTGATAGATCTCCGACGAGCTTCCAACCCAATCGAGCTTCTGATAGTCTCAAAAGTAAAGAAAAATAACTATGTAAGCAATGAATGCTTACTAAAATCGTATAAACTTTAATCATATCTATCCATTTCAAATATGAAATTTATACATATCAAGAATAATCATATATCTATACCACACAATTCATGAAACCAAATTCAACAACTCACAAATTGAATAATTCTATAGTGTCACTTATACCTATCATCCCTAACAAAGTAGGATTTTATAAAAACTTTAAATCTCTTTAAATTTTCTTCCTTTCGTTTGCATGTCATTACTGTCCATTACATTTACTTTCTTTAGCTTAAATAACATCATCAATTTAACTCATCATTCCATTTCATATGCATAATACACAAGACACAAGCATATCATCAACCATAGCC
Source organism: Gossypium raimondii (assembly GCF_025698545.1). Lineage (NCBI taxonomy): Eukaryota > Viridiplantae > Streptophyta > Magnoliopsida > Malvales > Malvaceae > Gossypium > Gossypium raimondii. Next base: position 15,486,667 of record NC_068571.1, read on the forward strand.
ACAGGCTAGTGCATTTAAACATAGCTCTTTTAGAGTTAATCACATGATAAACCATTTCATAAGAATTTGCATAATTTAAACATTACCACTTATTCAGAAGTACAAGTATATTTTCATTTGAGCACTTACCAATTCAGTACGACTTATGAGTAAACATAATACCATTCAACCAACAGCTTGACACTTGCCTAAGCATCAAACAGCAACACATGTTAGCATACTTGAACATATTTCATATAAATTCAACATTGATAACCTTATTTTCTCAACATGTCACATTTGAGTTCATTACTTGTCTCAACTTACATAATTACCATGTATCAACATATCAAAGATATTCATTTATGTACATGTCATGATACATATCATTATCTTACCGTTTCATCATATACATATATCATCCATTACAATATATCAATATATCATGTACCATTATTTCCATGTATTTCATGTATATAACTGTATTAGTTCGTATCGAACTCATATCGTCTCGTAACAGACTTGTACCCGTTGAACCACTTAGAATATCGTTAGATACGCGGGTAGTACACAGAGGTATACTGAACTATAATCCGTCAATTCCCGTACATGTATGCTCATACGAGCTATAAACGGTAAGCTCTTCTAAGCTGAATAACTATAAGCTCCTTCAAGCTGAATAATGGTAAGTTCATACGAGTTGAGTATCGGTAAGCTCATAAGAGCTGGAATCGGTAACCCTAATGACATGTCATTTGTATCCTACGAATTCCTAAGGTTCAAACGGGGCTCGATATTCTTCGTGCGTCGTTGGATTTTCCTCGTTTCATTGTAAGCTAAATGGTATAATAACATATATATATCATTTCATTTTCAATAAAATTCATATAATAACATTCAATTTAATCAACAATATACATAGTATAGTTCATACAAACTTACCTGGCTAAATTGCAGAAATACCAAAGTTTAGGGGCATTTTGGTAATTTTTTATTTTCCCTGATTTTCCACCCAATCTTTATCTAAATTAATAATTTCATTAAATATATTAATTTAGACAATAAAACCATTCATTTCATACAATTTGGTCATTTTTACATTTTACAAAATTGCCCTAAAATTTTACTTCTATTCAATTTAGTCCCTAAGCCCAAAACATGCAAATTAACCATTTTAACTAGAATTGATCTTAGATGAATTTTCATCGTATCCAAAATAGCCCATTTATGCAACAATTTTACATTAAATTCTTTTACTTTTATTAATTTAACAAATTAGTCCTTAATCGAAAAATTCATCTAAATCACTTAACAAAATACTTTTAAATATAAATCAACATTCCAAATTCATCATCTAACATAAAAAAATCACTAGATTCATCAATAGAAACATTCAAAATCTTTAACAGTTTCAAAATCGAAGGTACGAGCTAGCTGAACCTAGTTGCAACAATCTAAAAAATATAAAAATTACAAGAAACTGATAGCTTAGGGGCTTACATGCAAGGAATAAAACTTGGCTGAACCAAGCTTCCATAGCCATGGCTTCTTTCTTCTTTTCATGCATGAAGAAGACACCAAAATGATGATATAACATTTTGGTTTTTATTTTATTTAATTTAATAATCAAATTACCATTTTACCCTTACCTAGCTTTAAAAATTACACTAATGTCAAGCCATGCACATCCACTATCTCCTTTAATGGTCTATTATAAGGACTTCCACATTAAATTTCTATAGCTATTTAATACCTTTAGCTTATAGAACACAACTTTTGCACTTTACACGATTTAGTCCTTTTTGCTTAATTAACTATCAAAACGATAAAATTTTCCAACAAAACTTTAATATCACCTTAATTACACTCTGTAGATATTTATAAAAATATTTACGGCTCGACTTATAGAAATGAGGCCCCAATACCTCATTTTCTAAAACCACTTGAACTTAATAAATCATTTATACAACAAACAAAAACCTTTTTAAAATCACAATTAACCCATAAATATTAAATATAATATTTACAAACTTACTTTTCAAATTTGGTGGCCCCGAAACCACTATTTTCGACACTACTGAAAAACGGATTGTTACATCATAGGTTTTACTCTAATAATTTTATTTGGAATTTCCAATTTAATATTGCATTATCTAAGGCTATTTTGCCACAATTTTAATGGTTTTTCACTAAAATTATTATCTAATATTTTAAACAACCAATGCCTTGTTTCTAATTGTTTAATTTGTTCCTTTCTTGGTGGTGAAAATTTTTGTCACATACAAATTTATGATTTTCTACTAATGGTATTTCTATAGAAATTTTTTCTGAGATAACATAATTAAATTTTTATCAATAGAAAATGAAAAATATTGATATATAAAATTATTTCATATTAATATATCTCCATGCATTTTTAGAAAACATAATAATTTAGGTATCACAAATATTACATTATCTATGTATATTGGTACGCTTCTATTTTTATATTGAATAATGGCTTCGTTACAATCTATTCCTATGGCTCTTATTGGATGCTTCATAGGTTCCCATTTTCTAAAGGAATAACATTTTTCTCGCAACTACTAGTTGTAGCTCCAGATTTAGTAAAGCATGTAAAGAATATGTTTTATATTCTCTAAATTGAAATGTAATTTCAATATATGTATAATGTTTTCGGATTGGAAATTTGAAAATGTAATATCATCACTTTCCAAGTTTCATTTGTTCGAGTATTATTGAAGTTTATATTTATTTCATTCTAATGTTTCTAGAAGATGCGAAATTTCTACTTGGTTCTATAGGAAAAATAGGAATATGAATTGTTTTCATTCCTATTGGTGTTGAAGATATATAACTTCTACTTGAATTTTCCTCATCATCTATTTGAGTATTTGAGGTCAAACTAGACTATCATTTGTATTTGTTATCGTCGTATTTTTAAAATATAATTTATTGCCGACGACACATATTCTATTGTACTAACTGGTTTAGATGTACTTGAGCTATTAATTATTTCTATCATCCAATCTTTTGGAATTAATAGATCTCTTAGATGTAACATTTTTGTTGTATTTCAGAGTGATTTTATTAGGTTCAAAGAGTTTAATAATTTGTTATTAATTTCTTTAATTTCTACTTCATTGTATTAGTATATTCATTAATAGAAGTCCAACTGATTGCTAGATCTTCGTGTAAATCATTAATTTCGAATTTTTATTTGAATTCTAAGACATAAACATTCTTCTATCAAAGTATTTGTAATAGATATAAGGTAATTTGGTTTAACTTTAAATCCTATTACTCCTGAATGTAAATTTGATTGAATTCCTCAAGTGCTTTTATTAGATTTTCAAATCTTTTATCTAATAATACTGCTATTATTGGTATATCATGTCCTCTTCTAAATAATGCTCTATGAGTTATCATTATAATCCCTAAATGTATATATCTAACTTGGGGATATTTCTTTTTGATCCTCTTAATTTTGTCTTTAGTAAATATTGGAATTTCATTAATCCTCCTCTAGTATATTTGGAAACTACATTACCATTTATATTTTCTATGTCTTTGACACCAAATCTTATATTTAGATATTTTATATATTTCCTCTTTAGAAATATGATTTTTATTAATCTGTTCTATTAGTTCATCAAAATTCATTTTCTTCTCCGATTATATTTCCTAATTTTAGATCTTGTTGTTCATTATTAGGAATTTCTTCTAACTCGATTATTAGAACTACTTCCTATATTAAACATAAATATATATTCTTCACTATCTCAGATCAAAATTTTTTCTAATATTAATTTGTATAATATTTCTTCGTGCTTTATTTCCTCTTGAACATGTTTCTAAATTTTGTTCTTCAAGTGTTTTAATCATTTTTCTTGCACTTTTCCTTTATTGGGACAATTTGGTGCTATATGAACTTCTTCATCACATATGAAACATTTACATTTTTTTAAGGATTTTTAGAAGTTTTTCTTCTAATAAGTATTTTCTTCTAAATGGTTTAAATGGTAAATAAGGGAGGACTTAAAGAGTAAATAAGCCTAAAGGAAATGGCTGAGGCGGCATAAGTGTGAAAATAATAATAAAATAATGTGAATTAATGGCAAAATCGTAAATTTAGTGAAATTAAACATACAAATTAGAAAATTAAAAGGTTTCTAGGCAATTCTTCATCAATTTTTCTTTCAAAAATGCCATAGGGGAGCTCTTTGAGCTGGTTTCCATATTTTTGCTTCATGTGAGTTCAATTCTTGCCCTTTTTCTTGTAATTTTTTATGTTATTGAGACTTTTATAATTAGGTCCAACTAAATATTACCCTAGTTTTTTATTTTACTGGAAATTTTGAAAGTTACCATTGATGAATACTAGATGTTTTTGATGAAGTAACATGGATTTAGAGCTTTAATTTTGTTGTATGATGATTTTATAAAGTGATTTTGTTAAATATTGATTTTAGGAGCAAATTGTGAAGAAGTTAAAGAATTAGGGTTTGGTATTAAATTTATGTTTTATCAAAGGTTGTATGATAGCCTAGAATAGTTAGATAAATTATTAATTGAGAAAAAATTAGTTAATTTGATAGATTAATTAGTTAAGGGACTAAATTGTAAAAGTTGTAAAATTTTAGGGTAATTGTGTAAATTTGAAAAATTGAAGGGTATTAATTGTGAAGTGAATTGGAACTGAAGTATATGCTAATGAATGAATAATTTTATATTCTAGATCAAGATCTCGTAGATACTCATGAAAAAGGGAAATTAGCACAATAGTCCCTGAACTTCTGCAAATATTACAATTTAACCTAGGTAAGTTCGTACTGTTAAATTTTAATATTTATATTGAATTGATGAATGGTATTATGTATTTATTCTATTGTTGAGAAATAAAATATTGTTAAAGTTATAAATTTGAATTGAATATTCAGATTAAATGGAACGCGAGATTAGAGTACATTTGGCATTCAGTGAATTGACGGCATTGGAGGAAAATGACAGCAAATTACCCAAGTAAATTGAGGTTTAGCATTTGTTGCGAACTTTCATGTTTACTTTCCGTTTAGCTCTCACGATCTTCTGTTTAACTCATATGAGTTTCCGTTCAGCTCTATTGAGCTTCTGTTTAACCCTTATGGGTTTTCGTTTAGCTCTTACGAGCTTCTATTCAACCCTTACGGGTTTCTGTTTAGCTCTCATGAGCTTCTGTTCAGCCTTCGGGCTTCTGAAAATAATGTACTATTATCCGTAAGCCATTCTCTGATTTGGGAAGATTTGGTAATTGATTATGTAATTGAAATTGAAAGACATATTATTTGTTATTGGTATTGATTTGAAATAAGTGTATTCATCGATTGAAGTTGTGATTGGCAGGGAGTTTACATTGAATGAATTTATTTAATTGATGTGTTATAGTAGGTTCGGTAAGATTTATGTTTAACCCATCGAACTTACTAAGCTTCATTAAGCTTACTTGTGTGGTTTAATGTCTTTGTAGATTTTCGTGAGGTCGGAAGATCGGATCAGCACATCAAGTCACACTATCCAGCTTATTCTGGTAGTTTTTGAAGCGTTCAACATGGTTTATATGGCATGTATAGGGATTGATGTGGTTATGATGGATATATGCTTATAGGTATTTAGTTAGTAGTAAACCTTAGTAAAATTTATTAAATAGACTAAATAGGTAAGTTTGAGTATTTAAAGTATATGTGATGATATATTGTATATAATACATGACTTTGGCTTGTTTTGAATGTTTTGTTGTGGTATATTGATGTGTTAAAATGTTGTGTTTAGGTTGATACCTAAATGGGTGAGAAAAGTGACCTTGAAATGGTCTATTTTCGTCTACACAGGCAGAGACACAGGCGTGTGTCTTAGCCATGTGTGACACATAGCCTAGCACGTGGGCGTGTGGTTTGGCCATATGTCCTCGACATCTTTAAAATTGAGAAATAGAATGCTTAAAATATTCACACGGCCTAGCACACAGGCATATAGCTTGGCCGTGTGACCCCTGCACTTTAATTTTACAAGTCAATATGCTCACACGGCTTAGCACACGGGCGTGTGGCTTGGCCGTGTTACCCAAGTCAATAAGCACCCCAATTTGGACATGGGCTGGGACACGGCCGTGTGCCTCAATTTCGAATGCCCACACGGCCTAAGTCACGGACATGTCTTTTGATCGTGTGAGCCACATGGCCTGGCCACACGGGCGTGTGTCCCTTGTTCCTTTGAAAATTTTTGATATTTTCTGAAAATTTTTGAGTTTCCAGTTTAGTCTCGATTTATTTCAAATGCGTATTTTGGGCCTCGAGGGCTCATATAAGGGACAATATGAGTGATTATGATTAGTTTCTGATATGTATGTTAAATGATATGAAATGTTTGTATTTGTTCTGAAAAGTTTGGTAATGCTCCGTAACCCTATTCCAACAACGGATAAAGGTTAGGGGTGTTACAATAGATGACCTAAATTTTCAGATTTTATTTCATTAGTAGCAATATTTTCGGTTTGATTACAAAAAATTCTAGCTGTATTTTCAACTTGTTCATATTTTTTATTAAAGGATATTTCATTCTTTAATTTTTATTAGATGTCTTAATAAATTTATTCTTCCAATGTTCTATAAGTTGTTTATAGGATCGGAAGTTATATTTTGTTGACAAGTACAATTTCTTTTCTGCTTTTTGATTTTTATGCCTTTTATTTTTAATAGATGATTCTTGAGCAAGTGTCTTCTTCTTCGACAAAGCTAATATTGTATTACTATTACCATAATATAAAGGACCTAAATGTATTTCTTATTCTATTTTTTATTAATAAGAACTTGTTCTAATTTATTATTAACTTCGATAAAATATCTTTAAATTCATTGTTCAAATCTAATTCATTACTTCTCCTAAATTATTTATTTATTATTCTATTTTATTTACTTTATTATATAACTTATGAAAATATATAGAAGTAATATCTATTAAACTATTAAAACCATTACTAATTGATGAAATATTATTTTCATTTTAGAGTCAATAAGCATAGTATGATTGCAAATTTTATCCTAGTATAGACAATCGGTTTTTAATGAAATTTATCTTAGGTTACCTAAAGCGTATGTTATCTATTAAATTCTCTTACTTTAAAACGCCTATCATCTCAACCAGAAAAAAAAGCAGAACAAGAAAAGCAGAATAATGTAAATATGAGTTTTAAGATAAATAACCATGAAATAAACAAAAGTGAGAATAAATGATAAAATTTACAATGACTACTATGATATTATTTTTCCAGAAATCGTTACACTATAGCTCTAATACCATTTACAGAGAGGACGGATGAAGGTTAAGGTTACAAAATGAAATTTGTAGTAAAGGAAAGATTTACAAAAGAGAGAAAGGACTTAAAACTTTGAGAAGTAACTTGAAGGAGAACTTGAATGCAAAACTTCAATCCTATATAACTTATAAAAATATATAGAAGTAATTATCTATTACTAATTGATGAAATGTTATTTTTGTTTTTAGAGTCAATATGCATGGCATAATTGTAAATTTTATCCTTATATAGACGATCAATTTCTTCCATAAAATTTATCTTAGATAACCGTCTGTTTTCTATTAAAGTTCTCTTACTTAGGACAAAAACAGGCAACAATAAGATTGAATAAAAGATATACGGATTTTAAAATAAATAAAAGTGAGATTTTATAGTTGTAGTAAAGGTAAATGTTTTGGACGCGCTAAAAGCAAAATGGTCAAAAAATCTCTTATTTGCAAGTTATGCATCTAAAAGGCTCAAGTATGCATGTGCCGTGTAGTATGCATAAACCTGATTTGAAAACCATAGATTAATTGCACAAACAAAAATTTAGTATATCAACTTACTTAAAAAGGGCAAAAACTCAATGTTTGACGTCCCATCAAAGCTATATCAACTCTACAACAACAACAACAAAAAAAAAAAAGATACAACTGCCACTAGTCTACAACTACCATCACGTCCTGTCTGTCTGTCCGCCCATTTACTCTTAACATTTAACTATAAATAAATCATATTAATTTAACACAAGGGTAGGTTTCTTTTACAGCATAACAAACAGCTTCAAAGTGAAAGGAACATGCTCTTTGTTACCAAATAATTATATTAATGAAAATTCATTAATACCATGTACAACTTTCAAAACTAATGAATAGTGATCATGAAAAGCAAATAGAGCCTGGCCATTACAAGTCAGTAGTCACCATTGAAGCTAAATCCAAGTCTTCATCAGAATCAATCACCTCCTCAAAGTCATAGTATGGATTCACCTGCACATGTGGCATTTATCTTTATGATGTTTACAGCAACAGCCAAAAATCTACAAGCCAGTTTGATACCTTGGGTCTTGGGGTAATTGCTTCAAAACTATGAAATTCAGGATTATCAAAACGAGGGGGCTTTAGTACAACATATGCTCCTTTGTTATTGTATCTCTCTTCTGTTGCCTGCATCATAGAAAAATCTTTTTAGTTAAATAAAAAATAAAGTGCTGTGGCTGTTCTAAGGAAATGCTGAAATCTGCTTTACCAGTCAAAATACCAACAGATACAAGATATGGAGAATATGCCCCCACAGCAAATATATTGTTCTGGTTCCCACTAGAATTTTATCCAAAATTTTCCTTCATATATGACAGCAACATAAAAATAGATAGATATACTTATATGCTAGACGCGGATCTTTAACAGGTATCAGTACCGTCACATACAGTTATTACTGTTTGCTTCATCCATGAGTGATGTTAAACCCCACACCCTTGATAGCTACAATGGACGTGCTATATGGATGGGTTGGAATACAAGATAGGATTAGTATTTCGTATCCACTACTTCATGGTAACATGATTAAGTAAAATTCCAGAATGACAACACTGACCCTAAACAATAAGTGCTGGGACTTAATGTCAGACTACTAAGAGCCACCACCAGCAAAAGATGAGTGTAGTTGAGATAAGATAGCTATAATGGATGTACTGATATTTAAGAAAAACCAGGAGCAAATACTTGAGTGAATTGGAAGAATGAAGTAGGTCCTGCTCTTGATGATCTAGACAACATATCTCCTTAAAGCACACAATTGCAGAAAAATGTTCTTTTTAGTACTGATTACTTTGTATTAGGTAGGTCCTTTTTTTTTTTTTTGGGGGGTGGGGGTGGGGTTGGGGACGGGGTACTAATAATACATCCATTATACCAACAATACAAACTAACAAATGGAAAAGGAAGAAGTCCAAAAACATTAGCTCATTCTACTTTAGTAATTTACTTGAGCAAGATATTCATAAACAGATACCTCACTTGCATGCATAGAAAACACAAATCAACCTTGGTACATCAAGTATATGTAAATTTAAGATATGTATACCCTTCTGAGTTTTGATGCATTTCAACAAGACCACATAACTTCAATCTAACCATGCCCAAGAAACAGAACAGCTTTTTAATTCCAATATGGAAGCCAAAAGATACATTAATAGGCATTCAAACCTCCTAAAACACTTCAATGATATCAAAAGACATCCACATATAACCACAAAAAAGTAACAGTAATATAAAGTCTAGGTATAGATCCATAGAAAATATTCAAAAGGATGTTATGGATGAAACTTAAGCCAAAACATGTACATAATTTGTCATTTGTTTTCGAGATCAAAGCAGAAACCAGGCATTTAAATCTTGAGGGACAACAAATAAAGCATTGAAGATCATGAAGATACCTGAAATTGTGGGTAGTCTGGAGCACTAAATACAGTTATCAGTTTCCCCGATTCCACATCATGATCTATTGTGTATCCTTCATCCATTCCTCCAAGACCAGGCCTTTTTTCTCTTGCATCTGGGCCTTCATGCGACCTGATAATTAGCTGAGGCAATTGCACCAAACAACAACCACACTGTCAATATTTTGCAACACAAAACAAGAGCTAGCTGATAAAATTAATGGCTGTGATGACTAATATGCAATTATGTAACATATGACTTAATTTCACTCAAACAATAAAAATAATATCAATTATATTGAACACAAAGAATGGCAAAGTCTGAGAAGAAATTAAAGTGTAAAAGCTCAATTTTACAGCGTCAAGTTACTATCTTACTTATAGTCTCCACAATTGCAAGTTGCAACCACAGTGCAAGTTTTGACAGGCAAACCCTACAACAAGTCATTTCCCTAACACACACTATAATAGATATGCATGTTCAAATCATACCAGATGTAGACTAATTACCATTTAGATAATGCATTCAGTCCCAGATTTAGACTCAAATCTAGGCAAAAAATTTGTATAAGATGTTCCTTCAAAATTGTTCAGTTCATACCAGAACCACTGCCAACTCTACTCTTTCTACATCCTAATATAGGGTCAAAACCTAATTTATACATAGCTTACCATGAATCACACGGGTTTAGACCCCAAAAAGAATTCACTTGTCCAACCTGAACTGCATTTTTCTCCATATTCTTTTTCCAACCCTGCATCTTACTGAGATAAATAGTTTTAACTTTCAGCAGTCACTAGTATAACTCCATTTCACAGCCTTCCATTAGAAAACCAACAACTGTTTTATCAAATCTTTGTTGATAGACAACAATTGATGGTTCAAGCAGTGTCCTCATTAAATTGCAGATTGAATGCATAAATTAAAGGATAGAAAGCACCTAAGAACATCTCTGTTGTGGATGCTTGGTAGTTGTTAGGTAGGACTATTAAGAGAAGTTGTTTGTAGGACTCTTCAGAATAAATTGTTTTCGGACTCTTAAAATAGAAGTTGTGTTTGGTAGGACTTTATTTACTTTCGTTAATTATTGTAATCTCTATTTAAAGGGATGATTAATAGGGTCGAATTTTACCAAAACCCTAAAAAGAGATTTAGGTCTGTAACGAGTCCTAAGGTTTTAGTCTCCCTATCAATCCCAAATTCACGAATGTAACAATTTCATATCAAAGCCAACAATTCTTAGCAATGGCAAAATTGTGGTAGGCAAAGTGGCAATATGCACAAAGCTCAAGTATATGTGAAGAGAGATAGAATAAATATGCAAGCAGCAAGTGGATGAAATTTTTGCTGAGAACAAAACTCAAGCATCCGATCAAATGCTTGAAAGAATGGATAACATGATTGCTAGTAAACAAGTTTGTAGCTCTAGGATAGATATCAAGGTAGACCCCTAACTAAACAAAAGCATACCATGGCAGCCTCTACTGATTTCGCTTCCCTATCTTGGTTTCATGGGTTTAAACTTGGTGAGGTAATTTTGTAAATTGTGAATGTTGGTAAGAAGTTTGAAAGATTTATTCAATGGTACTCGTAGATAAGAATAAATTTGTGGAGGTGCACAACCCCTATCAGTTTCAACTGTTAGTAATGGAAAGGAATAATGGTGTGGTAGCAGTCATTCTATCTAATAAAATGATCTTTAATTCAACTAAAAGGAAAAGGATGATCAATGGATGTATGAGCACCAAACCAGTTCCAATCTCTCTTGAGGAATCTACGTTTCGCCAAGTTTATCCTAACTCTGAGCTTGAGGACAATCTCTTTTCCAGGAGGGGAATATTTTCTGGATGCTTAGTAGTTGTTAGGTAGGATTTCTAGGACTTGTTAGAAAGAATCTTAGAATAAAGTTGTTTTAGGACTCTTAAAATAGAAGTTGTGTTTGGTAGGACTTCATTTAATTTCTTTAATTGTTGTAATCTCTATTTAAAGGAACGACTAATAAAACAAAGGCAAGTCACATTTTACCAAAACCCTAAAAGGAGATTTGGGTCCCTCTCTAACCAGTCCTAAGGTTTCCGTCTCCCTTTTTTAATGAGATGAAACATCAATCCCAAATTCACATACCCAACAATCCCAAATTCACATACTGGAATAACAGTATGTTACAGAACATCCCCTTCTCTTATTAAACATAGAACTTATAGAAACATAAATAGCATGTTCACACTAAGAGAAATAAACCATCTCGTAAAAAATTAACCGAATACCAAACTGCTTAAATGCCTCTACTAACGATGATGGAGAGTGACGGCAATAGAATTTAATTACAAAATGACCAATTCATTTGTTAAAAATTTAACCACAAATGCTTTAAATGAAAAACATAATCACAATAATACCTTTAGTTTGAACTTTTTTAAGAATTCCTCCGTGCAGTCAGGGCCCCATAACAGGCCAATGCCTCTCTCCTTATTTGGGGAAAGACCGGGTTTCATTGATGGATCTGACCATAGCACATCACCAGGAATCAAATTCAATCCTTCCCAAGGAGGATCGAGGACTGATCTTCGAGCTTTAGATAATTCCTCCAAGGAACCAAGGCATAAGGCGTTGGCTTCAGGGATGAGATTTATCCTACGATTCTTCTTCCCTTTTGACCTTCTAGAAGGAGTGACAGAAATGCTGCGGAAAAGCCCCCCGTGAGCAGTATATACACGCTCAGCAATTATAGAGGCCAAAGGTAGTCCTTCAAAGCATCCCAAACATTTTCGATACACATGCTTACCTTTATCCCCATACTTTGCCAGAACTTCCTTCTCAAACCCATAAGTAGAGGTGCAGTATTTGGATTCATGGTTTCCACGAAGGAGAAACACTCTATGCGGCATGAAAACCTAGAAGAATATGGTATCTTGTCACACGTTAGTTAGTTATCAAAATAGCATATAGTATCTAGTTTTACCAATAAATCAGTGTGAATATCAAAATCCAATGTATTTCAAGGAAAAAGATTATCAGCTTACTTTCTGGAACATGAAATGAGTCTCTAGATTAACCACAAGAGGCAAGCATGATTACAAGTAGGCTTCTACAGCATGGATCGAAATAAAAAACAAAATGAAAATGGCATGCTAATGACAAATGCTACTCTATAAATGATTGTCAGATCGATAATCGAGAGTGTTAAGAAGCTCCTTCTAGTTGTAGGGTCAAAGTCATTTACAAACAGAGTATGAAAGAAGGTATTCGTAAATTACTAAGAACAAATGGAATAAAAGAGTATTCTTTGTAAAGAGTAGTTGAAAATTGGAAGTACCTTCCAGGCTAGCAAGAGCAAGAAAGTCTCAAGACCCCAAGCTCCCCTGTCAACATAATCCCCATTGAAGACAAATATCCGATTTTGGGCAGGAAAGCCAGCATCTTGGAGCAGGAATAGAAGATCATGCAATTGGCCATGAAGATCGCCAACCACTACGACCGTTGAATCGGAGTCGGGGATGTTGATTTGGAGGCAATTGGGTTCCTTGTGGAGGATCTTGGAAGCAGTAAGAACGAGGGCATCAAAAACGGGAACTGGAAACACGGAGGGGAAAGCCGAGGGGGCCAGATTTCTCGAACTCCACTCGAACACGGACATGAGATGCTGGATCCACTCAAGGCAGAGCTTGCCATCAGGGGGCCAAGACAGAGGGTCTGGAGCAACAGTTGGGAGTGAGGACGGAGAGGGGTTGTCGCTGTAGGTGACGGCGGTGGAAGAGGGGGAGCATGCAACCGCATCTGCATCTCTTGAAATTGGACTGATATTATTGCTGTCATCAGAAGACATAGTTTATCTTAAAGAAAAAAGAAATCCTTCGAGAAAGGTTGCTTTTTTTCCTATTTTTCAGACGATAAACCGTTTCAAGAAATTTGGAAACCCTAGCTAGAACATTCAATTGCAAAAATTATGTTATTTTGGTTGATGACTTCACATTCCCCACCGATCTAAATTACTCTGGTAGAAATATAGGCATTCTCTGGTTATAATCATATTTCATAAATTTTGTCAAAAAGGAAAATATTTTGCAATGAGAAATATATACGCCTTGCACACGGAACCGCACATGTAAATTACACATTTGGTAATTAAGTAGTTGATTATAGTAAGCTTCCATAACCTCCCCGGTAATTGTAAATAGTTTATCTGATAAATAGGTAAAATCTTTTCATAATTTTTGTTATTTTTTCATAATTTTGGATGCACCCATAATTATTAGTAATTATTAATAATTTTAATATTTTCTCATAATTTTTTATGCGATCAGGATTTCTAATATGATTTGAAAATAAATTTTGACTAGAAAAATCAATTTTGATATAAAATAAATATTTTTGCATATTAATAAAATTTGTTATATCTACAAATAAAATTTAGAATTAAAATAAATAAATAAATAAATCAAAATTTATAAGACAACCAATATTTAGTAGTCTTTTACAACTCCCCATGTTTTTTGGTATTCACCTCATAATTTTTTTGGTATTTCTTATATGTTTTAGTATTCTAAAATTACGAGAGAATACAAAAAAATACAAAAATACAAAAAATTTGGCAGTACTAAAATAATATGATGAAATGTAAAAAAGACATGAGGATATTGATTTTGTTCGTCTTACCAAATTTGTTTTATTTATTTAATTTTTCATATTTTAAAAATTTGTCATGAATTATAATTTTTCTTACAAAATTTAGCATGAAAATAATAATTTAAAAGTTACGAAATTTTTCCTTAAATAATCTTATTGGAATTTTTAATATTTAAAATAATTTTTTACCCAAAAATATATCTCATTCCAAATCGTCATTTCAAACCATACCTAAAATTTTGAAGGTATACTAAAAAATGAAGTACCAAAAATTTTTGGAAATACCAAATGAGAGAATACAAAACATATAAGAAAGTACAAAAAAATGACTAACCACCAAAAGTTATGAGGAATACAAAAAAAATGAGAAAATACCAAAAAACTCGAGCACCAAAAAACACAGAGAGGAAGAATAAAAAATTAGGAGGGAATAACAAAAAAATGAGGAAATATAAAAATATTATGAGGAAATAAAAAAATTTACGAGGAAGTGACAAAAAATCGTAGAAAGTACTAAAAACATGAAGAAGTACAAAAAATATGAGGAATTATAAAAAAATTATAAGGAAATACAAAAAAATAAGGAAGTACCAAAAAAAAATCTGTAACACCCTATACCTGCCCCGATTGCCGAGCCCGAATAACAGGACACTACACCAAACCTCACAACTTTCACATTCCACACAGTATCATTTTCATACAATCATCATCCCACCTAAGAATTTATAGAAGATTTAACTCTAAAATACTCTAGGAAACATTAAAATTTAGGAAACATACATTAAACGGCCATAAAACAAGTTAAAAACATGCTTACGGATCACTTAATGAAAATTTCTAAAGAAGTCACGTAGGTATTGATACACACATACTGGCATCGATATTTCTCAAAATAGGTATCGATACCGTTCGAAAAATCGATACCTTTTTAACATTTTGTTTTTCTTCAAAATTCAAAACTCAGCAATTTATCGATACAATTCAAAAGTATCTATATTTTTACCCCGAGTATCGATACTCGAGAACTAGTATAGATACCAAAATGAGCAATTGTTTCCTGCACATTCATTTCAACTCAAAAGTATTGATACGTATGCCACTATTATTAATACCTCTGTAAAATTCTGTAAAAATTTTAGCAAAACAGGGCATTCCACATACTCAATCACATTCCACTTTAACATGTATCCATTACTTCAATATTAAACATCAAAATGTCCATATTTGCAGTCTATAGCAATATAAATAATTTCAACCAAGCAAGCCAATAAACTAATAGCAACGTCCACGAACCTAAGAGTATTAAAATCAAAATAATCATTTAAAAAATCATGAGAATAATCAACCAACTATTCTACCACATTGTCTTATTCCCACAGTTAAAAACTAATAGCAATAATATCACCTACTCAAACACTAAGCCTAACTTGGATCACTTCCTTGGAATTCCACACCGCCCACACCGAAAACACTAACTATCTGCAAAAGTTTAGAAAAAGCGTGTGAGCTTAAACAAGCTCAGCGAATGATCAGGAAAAAACTACCAATAAACATGATATAATACATAAAATGAGAACATCTAAATAGGTATCGATACCGTTTGGAAAATTGGTACATTTTTAACATTCTGTTTTTCTTCAAAATCTAAAACCCAGCATTTTACCGATACAATTCAAAAGTATCTATACTTTTACCCGAGTATCCATACTCGAGAAATGGTATCGATACAAAAATGAGCAATTGTTTCATGCACATTTGATTCAAATAAAAAATATCGATATATATGCCCCAATTACCGAATTCTTAGTATAATTCTGCAAAAATTCAACTAAAACAGGGCATTCCGTATACTAAATCACAAACCACTTCAACATGCATCCATAACTTCAATATTCAACATCAAAATGTCCATATTTGAAGTCCATAGCAATATGAATAATTTCAACCAAGCAAACCAATAAACTAATAACAAAGTCCACGAACCTAAGAGCATTGAAATCAAAATAATCACTTAAAACATCATGATAATTTCAACTATATTGTCTTATTCCCACAGTTCAAAAATAATAGTAATAATATCACCTACTCAAACACTAAGCCTAACTTGAATCAGTTTCCTAGAATTTCACACCACCCATACCGGAAACACTAACTATCTGCAAAAGTTTAGAAAAGAGTGTGTGAGCTTAAACAAGCTCAGTGAACAATTGAGAGAAAAAATAAAAATAAACACAATATCATACATTATATGAGAACAACTAAATGGGTATCAATATTTCTCAAAAGAGGTATTGATACCATTTGGAAACTCGATACCTTTTTAACATTCAGTTTTTCTTCAAAATCCAAAATCCAACAATTTATCGATACAATTCAAAAGTATCTAAATTTTTACACTGAGTATCGATACTCGAGAATTGGTATCGATACCAAAATGAGCAACTGTTTCCTACACATTCGTTTCAACTCAGAAGTATCGATACATATGCCTCATTTACCGAACTTCTGTATAATTCTACAAAAATTCAAGCAAAATAAGGCATTCCCACAATCATATACCACTTCAACATGCATCCATAACTTCAATAATCAATATCAAAATTTCCATATTTGCAATCCATATAATTATCAATAATTTCAACCAAGCAAACTAATAAACTACTAACAACATCCATGAACCTAAGAGTATTAAAATCAAAATAATCATTTAAAAAATCATGATAATAATCAAACAATAGCAATAATATCACTTACTCAAACACTAAGCCTAACTTGGATCACTTCCTTGGAATTTTGCACCGCCTACACTGAAAACACTAACTATCTACAAAGGTTTAGAAAAGAGTGTTTGAGCTTAAACAAGCTTAGTGAATGATCAGGAAAAAAACTACCAATAAACATGATATCATGAATTAAATGAGAACATCTAAATGTGTATCGATATTTCTCGAAATGGGTATCGATACCGTTTAAAAAATCGATACATTTTTAACATTCAGTTTTTCTTCAAAATCCAAAACCCAGTAATTTATCAATAAAATTCAAAAGTATATATATTCCTCGTTACCAAAGTGAGCAACTATTTCCTGCACATTCATTTCAACTCAGAAGTATCGATACATATGCCTCGTTTATTTGTACATTTGTATAATTCTGCAAAAATTCTAGGAAAATAGGGCATTGCACATACTCAATCATATACCACTTCAACATACATCCATAAATTTAATAATTAACATCAAGATTTTCATATTTGCAATCCATAGCAATATCAATAATTTCAACCAACCAAACCAATAAACTAATAACAACGTCTAAGAACCTAAGAGTATTAAAATAATCATTTCAAACATTATGATAATAATCAACCAACAATTCTACCACATTGTCTTATTTTCACAGCTCAAAAACAATAGCAATAATATCATCGACTCAAACACTAAGCCTAACTTGGATCGCTTCCTTGAAATTCAGCACCGCTCACACCAAACACACTAACTATCTACAAAGGTTCAGAAAAGAGTGTGTGAGCTTAAACAAGCTCAGTGAATGGTCGGGAAAAAACTACCAATAAACATGATATCATACATTAAATTAGAATATCTAAATGGGTATAGATATTTTTCGAAATGGTATGGATATCGTTTGAAAAATTAATACCTTTTTAACATTCTGTTTTTCTTCAAAATCCAAAACCCAGCAATTTATCGATACAATTAAAAAGTATCTATCTTTTTACCCTGAGTATCAATACTCAAGAACTGGTATTGATACAAAAGTGAGCAACTGTTTCCTGCGCATTCGTTTCAACTCAGAAGTATAGATATATATGCCCCGATTATCGATACCTCTGTATAATTCTGCAAAAATTCAAGCAAAATAGGGCATTCCACATACTCAATCACATACCACTTCAACATGCATCCATAACTTCAACATTAAACATCAAAATGTCCATATTCTCGGTCCATAGCAGTATAAATAATTTCAACCAAGCAAACCAATAAACTAATAACAACATCCATGAACCTAAAAGTCTTAAAATCAAAATAATCATTTAAAACATCATGATAATAATCAACCAACAATTCTATCATGTTGACTCATTCTCACAGTTCAAAAATAATAGCAATAATATCACCTACTCAAACACTAAGCCTAACTTCAATCACTTCCTAAGAATTCCGCACTGCCCACATCAGAACCACTAACAATCTACAAAGGTTTAGAAAAGAGTGTATGAGCTTAAACAAACTCAATGAATGATTGAGAAAAAACTACCAATAAACATGATATCATACATTAAATGAGAATATCTAAATGAGTATCGATATTTCTAAAAATGGGTATCGATACCGTTTGGAAAATCGATACTTTTAAAAATTTTCTTTTATTCAAAATTCAAAACCCAACAATTTATTGATATAATCCAAAAGTATCTATATTTTTACCCCAAGTATCAATACTCGAGAATTAGATTCAATACCAAAAAGAGCTACTATTTCTTGCACAATTGTTTCAACTCAGAAGTATTGATACGTATGCCCTGATTATCGATACCTCTGTATAATTCTGCAAAAATTCCAGCAAAACAGGGCATTCCACATACTCAATCACATACCACTTTAACATGCATCAGTAACTTCAATATTCAATATCAAAATGTCTATATTTGAAATCTATAGCAATATGAATAATTTCAACAAAGAAAACCAATAAACTAATAACAACATCCACGAACCTAAGATTATTAAAATTAAAATAATCATGATAATAATCAACCAACAATTCTACAACATTGTCTTATTCCCACAGTTCAAAAATAATAGCAATAATATTACCTACTCAAACACTAAGCCTAACTTGGATCACTTCCTTGGAATTCTGCACCGCCCACACCGGAAACACTAATTACTTGCAAAGGTTCAGAAAAGAGTGTGTGAGCTTAAACAAGTTTAGTGAATGATCGGGAAAAAACTACCAATAAACATCATATCATACATTAAATGAGAACATCTAAATGAGAATCGGTATTTCTATAAATGGGTATCGACACCGTTTGGAAAATCAGAACCTTTTTAACATTCTGATCTTTTTCAAAATCCAAAACTCATCAATTTATCAATATAATTCAAAACTATCTATATTTTTACCCCGAGTATCAATACTCAAGAACTGGTATCGATACCAAAATGAGCAGCCATTTCCTACACATTTGTTCCAACTTAGAAGTATCGATACATGTCCCCTGATTATCGATACCTCTGTATAATTATACAAAAATTCTAGCAAAACAGGACATTTCATATACCCAATCACATACCACGTCAATATGCATCTATAACTTCAATCTTAAACATCAAAATGTCCATTTATGTAGTCCATAGCAATATCAATAACTTCAACCAAGGAAACGATAAACTAATAGCAACGTCCACGAACCTAAGAGTATTAAAATCAAAATAATCATTTAAAAAATCATGATAATAATCAACCAACAATTCAACCACATTGTCTTATTCCTACAGTTCAAAAATAATAGCAATAATATCACCTATTCAAACACAAAGCCTAACTTCGATCACTTCCTTGGAATTTTGTACCGCCCACACCGAAAATACTAACAATGTGCAAAGGTTCAGAAAAGAGTGTATGAGCTTATACAAGCTTAGTGAATGATCGGGAAAAACTACCAATAAACATGATATCAAGCATTAAATGAGAACATCTAAACTGGAACCAATATTTCTCAAAATGGGTTTCGATACCGTTTGGAAAATCGGAACCTTTTTAACATTTTGATTTTCTACAAAATTCAAAACCCATCAATTTATCGATACAATTCAAAAGTATTTATATTTTTACCCCGAGTATCGATACTCGAGAACTGGTATCGATACCAAAATGAGTGATTGTTTCCTGCACATTCGTTTCAACTTAGAAGTATCGATGCATATGCCCCCGATTATCAATACCTCTATATAATTCTGCAAAAATTCTAGCAAAATAGAGCATTCTACATACTCAATCACATACCACTTTAACATGCATCCATCACTTCAATATTAAACATCAAAATGTTCATATTTGCAGTCCATAACAATATAAATAATTTCAACCAAGCAAGCCAATGAACTAAAGCAACGTCCACGAACCTAAGAGTATTAAAAGCAAAATAATCATTTAAAAAATCATGTTAATAATCAACCAACAATTTTACCACATTTTCTTATTCCCACAGTTAAAAACTAATAGCAATAATATCACCTACTCAAACACTAAGCCTAACTTGGATCACTTCCTTGGAATTCCGCACTGCCCACACCGGAAACACTAACTATCTACAAAGGTTCATAAAAGAGTGTGTGACCTTAAACAAGCTTAGGGAATGATAGGGAAAAACTACCAACAAATATGATATCATACATTAAATGAGAACATCTAAATGGGAATCGATATTTTTATAAATTGGTATCAATACCATTTGGAAAATTGAAACCTTTTTAACATTTTGATCTTCTTCAAAATCCAAAATCCACCAATTTATCGATATAATTCAAAAGTATCTATATTTTTACCCCAAGTATCAATACTCGAGAATTGGTATCGATACCAAAAAGTGCTACTGTTTATTGCACAATTGTTTCAATTCAAAAGTATCGATACGTATGCTCTGATTATCGGTACCTCTGTATAATTTTGCAAAAATTCCAGCAAAATAGGGCATTCCACATACTCAATCACATACCACTTCAACATGCATCAGTAACTTCAATATTCAACATCAAAATGTCCATATTTGAAATCCATAGCAATATGAATAATTTCAACCAAGCAAACCAATAAACTAATAACAACATCCAGGAACCTAAGAGTGTTAAAATCAAAATAATCATTTAAACATCATGATAATAATCAACCAACAATTCTACCACATTGTTTTATTCCTATAGTTCAAAAATAATAGAATAATATCACATACTCAAACACTAAGCCTAACTTGGATCACTTCTTTGGAATTTTGCATTTCCCAAATCGGAAACACTAACTATCAGCAAAGGTTCAGAAAAGAGTGTGTGAGGTTAAACAAGCTTAGTGAATGATTGGGAAAAAACTACCGATAAACATGATAACATACTTTAAATAAGAACATGTAAATGGGAATCGATATTTCTCAAAATGGGTATCGATACTGTTTGGAAAACCAAAACCTTTTTAACATTCTAGTTTTCTTTAAAATCTAAAACCCATCAATTTATCGATACAATTCAAAAGTATCTATATTTTTACCCCGAGTATCGATACTCGAGAACTGGTATCAATACCAAAATGAGCGATTGTTTCCTGCACATTCGTTTCAACTCAGAAGTATCGATGCATATGCCTCGATTATCAATACCTCTGTATAATTCCGCAAAAATTCTAGCAAAACAGGGCATTCCACATACTCAATCACATTCCACTTTAACATTCATCCATCACTTCAATATTAAACATCAAAATGTCCATATTTGCAGTCTATAGCAATATAAATAATTTCAACCAAGCAAGCCAATAAACTAATAGCAACGTCCACAAACCTAAGAGTATTAAAATCAAAATAATCATTTAAAAAATCATGAGAATAATCAACCAATTATTCTACCACATTGTCTTATTCCCAGAGTTAAAAACTAATAGCAATAATATCACCTACTCAAACACTAAGCCTAACTTGGATCACTTCCTTAGAATTCCGCACTGCCCACACCGAAAACACTAACTATCTGCAAAGGTTAAAAAAAGAGTGTGTGAGCTTAAACAAACTTAGGGAATGATTGGGAAAAAACTACCAACAAACATGATATCATACATTAAATGAGAACATCTAAATGAGAATCGATATTTCTATAAATAGGTACCGATACTGTTTGGAAAACCGAAACCTTTTTAACATTCTGATCTTCTTCAAAATCTAAAATTCAGTAATTTATGAATACAATTCAAAAGTATCTATATTTTTACCCCGAGTATCGACATTCGGGAACTGGTATCGATACCAAAATTAGCAACTATTTCCTGGACATTTGTTTCAACTCAGAAGTATAGATATATATGCCCTGATTATCAATACCTCTGTATAATTCTGTAAAAATTCAAGCAGAATAGGGCATTCCGTATACTTAATCACATACCCCTTCAACATGCATCCATAACTTCAGTCAAAACCCAGTAATTTATCGATACAATTCAAAATTATCTATATTTTTACCCCGACTATCGATACTCGGGAACTGGTATCGATACCAAAATAAGAAACTATTTCCTAGACATTTGTTTCAACTCAGAAGTATAGATATATATGCCCTGGTTATCAATACCTCTGTACAATTCTGTAAAAATTCAAGCAGAATAGGGCATTCCGTATACTCAATCACATACCACTTCAACATGCATCCATAACTTCAATCAAAACCCAGTAATTTACCGATACAATTCAAAAGTATCTATATTTTTACCCCGAGTATCAATACTCGAGAACTGGTATCAATACCAAAATGATCGATTGTTTCCTGCACATTCGTTTCAACTCAGAAGTATCGATGCATATGCCCCGATTATCAATACCTCTGTATAATTCCGAAAAATTTCTAGCAAAACAGGGCATTCCACATACTTAATCACATACCACTTTAACATGCATCCATCACTTCAATATTAAACATCAAAATGTCCATATTTGCAGTCCATAGCAGTATAAATAATTTCAACCAAGCAAGCCAATAAACTAATAGCAACGTCTACGAACCTAAGAGTATTAAAATCAAAATAATCATTTAGAAAATCATGAGAATAATCAACCAACAATTCTACCACATTGTCTTATTCCTACAGTTAAAAAATAATACCAATAATATCACTTACGCAAACACTAAGCCTAACTTGGATCACTTCCTTGGAGTTCCGCACCACCCGCACCGGAAACACTAATTATCTGCAAAGGTTTAAAAACCAATGTGTGAGCTTAAACAAGCTCAGTGAATGATCGAGAAAAACTAGCAATAAACATGATATCATACATTAAATGAGAACAACTAAAGTATAATTTCATACATATTTAATTAATGTGACATACAAAAATATTCATGCATCAACTATCAATTCATCTAACTTTGTAATCACCAAATTAGTCAACATTGCATTTCATAATATTTCATTTAATGATAAATTGGCACTTAAGGCTATGAAACATAAAAGTTGGCTGTATTAAGGCTATGAAACATAAAAGTGGGCTCTATCTCCACACATTGGATACACGAATTCCCAACACACCATAGACTCGAAGAGTCGAATATATCCCAAAAACGTAGGATATAGTTAACAGTCTCCAATACACCAACATATCCTAGTGAATGGATCTGAGCTCACATTCCTTACCTCTCCAAAACTGCCTTGGGCCTTAATGCCCCAAATCATAACACAAGGGTGAGTACTCACAAATTCTATGACATGCCAACTATATCCAACGATCTCAAAAGGTCAAAAGGCCAAAATATCCACAATAAAACACATATATACTTACCATTTTCTGCACACTTTCACTGCACATTTACATCACTAACACAACATCATCACTGTCATTCAACATGTTTATCATGCCCACAGCTAACACTTTTCTCAATATTTATCACAAACATATAACTCATATCACATTAACACATCATAACACTCAATCCACATTGTATAATCACATATCTTGCAAAATTAACGAGGGAAATAAAAAAGCTTACACTCGAAACTTAGGATAGGGGTTTAAGCTACTCCTAAGCTCTCATTTAATACTATGGATCGTGTCTACAAGCAGCATGATACGACCCCGCCCTGGAATCATCCTTGGCTCAGCCCACAAGCGAGGCTCGACATTTTCACAAGCTCATCCCAGTTCAATTCGGGTGGATTCTAGCTCATTGAGCTAGAATGCAATTTATTTAATTAAGATTGCATTTATTTTTTTGGAATAAATAAGTTGTTTGTTAGTTAAATTAGTTAATTAAATAAGTTAATTAATTTGTTTAAAAATCGGACATATTAATTTCCATGTTAAATATGTTTTATTTGTTTTAATGCATGCTTTAATTTGTCTTAAGCCTAATTAATGTGTTTTGTCATAGTTAATCTTTGTTGTTTAATGTGTCGGGACAATTTAATTAGTCTTGCTACAACCGAATTTAATGATGTCTTAAATGATGTCCATTGAAGTTAATTGTGGTCTTTGAATTAAATGTGCTTTAGGTTGCCAATTTATTGTGCATATATTTTCATATTTTGTGCAAATTAATTTATGTTATGTCTCCAACTAACACTTAAGTGCGAGTTATTAATATCTCAGTAGTTAATGTTGTGTTTATCTTAATTAATGTGTGTCTAAATGTTGGCGAATTTAATGTGCAGCAAACATGTATTAAATGAAATGTTAGCATGCAAGGAACGACATTTAAAGAAGGTGGCTGCTGCATTTTTCCTAAACAGCCGAATTTAATGTGCCCACAATGGATTTAATTTGCTGGTACATCTTCCTTAGGACGGCATTAAAAGCTGCTGATGCAAAGACAAGAATTAATGAGATGTTCCACATGCAATGGACAGCCATTCAATGAGATGTTGAAGAAAGCAAGAATTTGGGCATGGACGGCATTTAAATGAGGGAGAGTGATGAGGGCACCATGTGTGAACAGCAAATTAAGAGCCAATTGAAGATGCATAGACAAAGAAGATTCAACAAATGGGAAAGTGCATGGATGTCTAGCTACATTAATTTATGCAATGAATCTTTGGCCTCCAAGATGATTGTTCGGCCAAGAGACACTTATTGGTTAATACATTCATGCTATAGCCGAACCTAGACAAGGCTGATGGGCTACCATTCATTCATCTACATTCAAGAACTATGTTTGCTTAATCAAGAAGGTGTCCATTGATGTTCCATTCAGCCGAATATGGACATGCCTTT
This sequence comes from Gossypium raimondii, assembly GCF_025698545.1. Classification (NCBI taxonomy): domain Eukaryota; kingdom Viridiplantae; phylum Streptophyta; class Magnoliopsida; order Malvales; family Malvaceae; genus Gossypium; species Gossypium raimondii. Next base: position 15,512,036 of record NC_068571.1, read on the forward strand.
AAAGTACATTTCTCTAGTTTAATTTAACTCATTAATACCTGAATCACTTAGTCATTAAGCTGGTTTACTTTGTCCATTAGGCTATCAAATGTAGGCTATAAATAGTCTGTTATCACATTTTGTAAAGGACTTTTGATTTTTGATCATTTGAATGAACTTTGTTCAAAGAAGTGAGTTTTCTCCTCTCTAAATTCGTACGAGTTTCGATCTGACTTATCTAGCGTGCTAGTGGCGTCTATCGTTCTCTTTTGAACTTATCACCTTGCTTTGGTGTGGCGTTCAACCCTTCTACAATTCCGTAATCCCACCTTGAACCGAATAGAAATCGGGGTGACACTTTTTAGTGTTGAATCATTTTTGGTGTTTAAGCTCATTTATCCATTCCAATCAATATCCTAGATTTTACCCAACTATAATATCTTTTTTACAAAACCGAGCCTTCATTTATCCAGCTTCCATTTTTTTTATTGTTATCATTAAATCGAACCTACTACCCCTTATAAATTTACCATCTTCTTAGCCAACCTTTTAAAACCATTTGAAAGCTTCCGTATCTTTAGCCTTATTTCATCTTATTTCTGATAACTCAACTATTCCTCGTTGACGATCGGGCAATTATGTTAAATGACTCGATTATCTCGAGCCGGATCACATCATCTGGTATCAGAGCTACTAAAACGAGGAGCGTCGATGTTCGTATCAAGCTCGGAGTAGGTTCGTAACGTGAAAGAAAAATAAAAAAAATTCAGGTTGTAATTTTATTTTTATTTTTTCTTTTCTCTTCCCTTTGTATTTTAGCATATTGTAATTGAACAAAAAAATAAAAAAAAAGAAGAAGAGGAAATTCAAAAAAAATCGAAAAAAATTCATAAAAAAATTCGAAGTATAAAAAAAAAGTGAAAAGTCTTGTGAGTTTTATTTTGTTATTATTTCTTGTTGCTTCCGAGCATCCATTCATTCTACCATTCCCTCTACCCCCCCAAAACGCCACACATACTTTGATTTTTATTTTCCTTGTTTCAGCCTACCCTATACACCCTAACGTTATCCTTTGCACCCATTTGAAGCCGACCCTCTAAACCGCAATAAGTCTTCTTGAAACAAAATACGAATTCACGAGAGTGAGACGAGCGGAAAAAGGCACGAGTGGTGAGTTCATTAGAGCGAGCAAAGGCCATTAAACGAGTGTAAACACGAGTGGAGTGTTATCCAATTTTCTTTGTGAGTGAAACGTGAGATTTTTGTGGCGAGGTATTTACTTTCTATTTTATTTTAATCATTTTTTTGGCAAAAAAAATCATGTCACAAGAATTTTCCGAATCAGAATTCCAATATTTGATGCAAGAGATGCGTAGAATGGTGAAATCAAAATTTGATAAATTGCATGATCGATTGGATCGAGTGGAGGAAAGAGCCAGACGGAAACAAAATCCACCAAGTCGAGAAACGGAGTCGAGATCATCACGGCGATACGCGTCCAAAGACTACTCGCTAAGATATTCTTATCGGGATTCCTATTCGTCAAGGAATTCAAGACGCGACAGCTTAGAGCTTGCGACTTTTCGACATGACGAACGAGAGAGGACGAGTTATTCCTCGTATGATTCAAAGAAGTCCTTCCCGAAGGATTATTCCCGAAGAAATGGACGAGAAGCCTATGAAAATATTTTCTCTTCCTTAGGGGCAAATGATTATATTTTTGATTCTTTCGTGTCGACTGCACATTGTAATGAAATCGAAAAAGTGAGAGAAAAAGAAAATGAAGAGAAAGAATTCGAAAAAGAAATTGAGATTGTACAAGAGTGCGAGCGAGAAAAAGAAATCGAAAGAAAAGAAAAAGAGATTGAAAAAGAAAAAGAAATCAAAAAAGAGAGTGAGGTTGAAAATAAAATTGAAAACGAGAGAGGAAATGAAAAGATAAAAAAAGAAGTTGAGATTAAAAAAGAAACGAGAGAAAAAGAGACAAATGAACCAGAAAAAGTGAGGAGCATTTCAACTAATCCATATGAAATTTGTTCTTGTTCATTTACGCTTTTCGAGTATCCAAAAGGCCGAGTGACGATAATTTACAACTCCAATACCTTTCCAAGGAGAGAAGGTTCACCTTGGTTGAAAAAGGTAACGTTCTCAACTATCTTAGTACGCCTATGCCAAAAGAGGAGCAAGGTATGAGTTTTGAAATTCTTAAAGCACCTCTGTCTTATTCGATTGTTGATGGAAACCTTATTGTTGAATTGTCCTTTAGAAGTGATCTGAATTTTGATGTGGTTACTTGCCATCCTTTAATTGATGATAATATATTTGCGTGGGATGATGGCAAGAAGAATAACGCTTTTGGAAATAGCGATGCTGATGAGTTTGTTAGTGAAATAATAATTATTCGACATTTGCAATATAAGAAGACATATAAGCCATTCCATCAGCTTGATTTGGGTAAAAATATGCACTCATTGATCTTTTGTGAGAAACTACTTTGTATAAATAAGAATGTGCGTATGAGATTTGAGACGTATGAATGCTTGAAAACATGCATGTCTTTGATTTGTTTGTTTGATATGACGATGACATGTAAAATTGTTAGTGCACTTAAAGTTGAAGATGGTGTCTCAAATCTGCTTTGTTATCCAAATTCTGCATTTTTGAGCAAAATTGACTGACTGAAATTTAGATTACATGATCATTTGGATGAGTTCTCGATGTATTTTGATTATAATTCCAATTTGATTATGATGCATGCTCTATTGTCGAGTATGGAGATCCATTTTGAAAATGTTAATTCAAGTAAGGAATTTCGACTACTCTACATCGCCGAGGAGCGAAGGTTTTTGTTAAGCGAGCGAGGTAAAAATGAACTTTATTTTCCTGCTCCAAAAGGTAAGCCTCCTGAAATTTCTAAAATATTTTTGTTTTCCTCGGATGGTAATAACAATCTTGTTCGTGAATTGGTTTTTGAAAGATACTTTGATTGTGATATGGTTAATTGTTTTGCAACAATTGAACATGATCTATTTATTTTCAATGTTGACAAAAAGATTCTTGTTTTTGATAATTGTGTTGATGTAATTGTAATAGAATCGATAGTCAATCGTCTAATGCACGGTATGATTGTGAAACTTCGAGAACCATGTAAATACTTTTCATTACCTGTTTGTGATGCCTATGTACATATTTTGACTCATTACTCGGGATCCAATTATAGCTTGTGTAATCAATTTAAGATGTATGCATGCTCAGAAATCTATTCGATTTTGTTTCGAACATTTTTCATGGCCTTGTCGAGTAAACTAGTTCGCTTGCATGGTAATCTGAATCTTTCCAATAGCCTGCATTACATTTGTCTTGTTATACTCGAATTGCAAATTTGTTTACACTACTTTTTGCTAACTCATGGATATTTTTTTCAGTTGCTTTAATTGCCATTCGTTCCATTTGATCGAGGAAAGATGAGTAAGCGGAGTTATGATCGAATGAACCAACGGCTCGACTTGAGGACAAGTCGTTCTAAAGAATGGGGGAATGATACGACCTCGCCCTGGAATCATCCTTGGCTCAGCCCACAAGCGAGGCTCGACATTTTCACAAGCTCGTCCCAGTTCAATTCGGGTGGATTCTGGCTCATTGAGCTAGAATGCAATTTATTTAATTAAGATTGCATTTATTTTTTTGGAATAAATAAGTTGTTTGTTAGTTAAATTAGTTAATTAAATAAGTTAATTAATTTGTTTAAAAATCGGACATATTAATTTCCATGTTAAATATGTTTTATTTGTTTTAATGCATGCTTTAATTTGTCTTAAGCCTAATTAATGTGTTTTGTCATAGTTAATCTTTGTTGTTTAATGTGTCGGGCGAATTTAATTAGTCTTGCTACAACCGAATTTAATGATGTCTTAAATGATGTCCAGTTGAAGTTAATTGTGGTCTTGAATTAAATGTGCTTTAGGTTGCGAATTTATTGTGCGTATATTTTCATATTTTGTGCAAATTAATTTATGTTATGTCTCTAACTAACACTTAAGTGCGAGTTATTAATATCTTTGTAGTTAATGTTGTGTTTATTCTTAGAATTAATGTGTGTCTAAATGTTGGCGAATTTAATGTGCGAGCAAACATGTATTAAATGAAATGTTAGCATGCAAGGAATGGCATTTAAAGAAGGTGGCTGCTGCATTTTTCCTAAACAGCCGAATTTAATGTGCCCACAATGGATTTAATTTGCTGGTACATCTTCCCTAGGACGGCATTAAAATCTCCTGATGCAAAGACAAGAATTAATGAGATGTTCCACATGCAATGGACAGCCATTCAATGAGATGTTGAAGAAAGCAAGAATTTGGGCATGGACGGCATTTAAATGAGGGAGAGTGATGAGGGCACCATGCGTGAACAAAGAAATTAAGAGCCAATTGAAGATGCATGGACAACAAGATTCAACAAATAGGAAAGTGCATGGATGTCTAGCTACATTAATTTATGCAATGAATCTTTGGCCTCCAAGATGATTGTTCGGCCAAGAGACACTTATTGGTTAATACATTCATGCTATAGCCGAACCTAGACAAGGCTGATGGGCTACCATTCATTCATCTACATTCAAGAACTATGTTTGCTTAATCAAGAAGGTGTCCATTGATGTTCCATTCAAAGAATATGGACATGCCTTTAAAGTACATTTCTCTAGTTTAATTTAACTCATTAATACCTGAATCACTTAGTCATTAAGCTGGTTTACTTTGTCCATTAGGCTATCAAATGTAGGCTATAAATAGTCTGTTATCACATTTTGTAAAGGACTTTTGATTTTTGATCATTTGAATGAACTTTGTTCAAAGAAGTGAGTTTTCTCCTCTCTAAATTCGTACGAGTTTCGATCTGACTTATCTAGCGTGCTAGTGGCGTCTATCGTTCTCTTTTGAACTTATCACCTTGCTTTGGTGTGGCGTTCAACCCTTCTACAATTCCGTAATCCCACCTTGAACCGAATAGAAATCGGGGTGACACTTTTTAGTGTTGAATCATTTTTGGTGTTTAAGCTCATTTATCCATTCCACCGAATATCCTAGATTTTACCCAACTATAATATCTTTTTTACAAAACCGAGCCTTCATTTATCCAACTTCCATTTTTTTTATTGTTATCATTAAATCGAACCTACTACCCCTTATAAATTTACCATCTTCTTAGCCAACCTTTTAAAACCATTTGAAAGCTTCCGTATCTTTAGCCTTATTTCATCTTATTTCTGATAACTCAACTATTCCTCGTTGACGATCGGGCAATTATGTTAAATGACTCGATTATCTCGAGTCGAATCACATCATCTGGTATCAGAGCTACTAAAACGAGGAGCGCCGATGTTCGTATCAAGCTCGGAGTAGGTTAAATAACGTGAAAGAAAAATAAAAAATTCAGTTGTAATTTTATTTTTATTTTTTCTTTTCTCTTCCTTTGTATTTTAGCATATTGTAATTGAACAAAAAATAAAAAAAAAAAAGAAGAGGAAATTAAAAAAATCGAAAAAAATTCAAAAAAAAATTCGAAGTATAAAAAAAAAGTGAAAAGTCTTGTGAGTTTTATTTTGTTATTATTTCTTGTTGCTTCCGAGCATCCATTCATTCTACCATTCCCTCTACCCCCCCAAAACGCCACACATACTTTGATTTTTATTTTCCTTGTTTCAGCCTACCCTATACACCCTAACGTTATCCTTTACACCCATTTGAAGCCGACCCTCTAAACCGCAATAAGTCTTCTTGAAACAAAATACGAATTCACGAGAGTGAGACGAGCGGAAAAAGGCACAAGTGGTGAGTACATTAGAGCGAGCAAAGGCCATTAAACGAGTGTAAGCACGAGTGGAGTGTTATCCAATTTTCTTTGTGAGTGAAACGTGAGATTTTTGTGGCGAGGTATTTACTTTCTATTTTATTTTAATCATTTTTTTGGCAAAAAAATCATGTCACAAGAATTTTCTGAATCAGAATTCCAATATTTGATGCAAGAGATGCGTAGAATGGTGAAATCAAAATTTGATAAATTGCATGATCGATTGGATCGAGTGGAGGAAAGAGCCAGACGGAAACAGAATCCACCAAGTCGAGAAACGGAGTCGAGATCATCACGGCGATACGCGTCCAAAGACTACTCGCTAAGATATTCTTATCGGGATTCCTATTCGTCAAGGAATTCAAGACGCGACAGCTTAGAGCTTGCGACTTTTCGACATGACGAACGAGAGAGGACGAGTTATTCCTCGTATGATTCAAAGAAGTCCTTCCCGAAGGATTATTCCCGAAGAAATGGACGAGAAGCCTATGAAAATATTTTCTCTTCTTTAGGGGCAAATGATTATATTTTTGATTCTTTCGTGTCGACTGCACATTGTAATGAAATCGAAAAAGTGAGAGAAAAAGAAAATGAAGAGAAAGAATTCGAAAAAGAAATTGAGATTGTACAAGAGTGCGAGCGAGAAAAAGAAATCGAAAGAAAAGAAAAAGAGATTGAAAAAGAAAAAGAAATCAAAAAAGAGAGTGAGGTTGAAAATAAAATTGAAAACGAGAGAGGAAATGAAAAGATAAAAAAAGAAGTTGAGATTAAAAAAGAAACGAGAAAAAGAGACAAATGAACCGTAAAAAGTGAGGAGCATTTCAACTAATCCATATGAAATTTGTTCTTGTTCATTTACGCTTTTGAGTATCCAAAAGGCCGAGTGACGATAATTTACAACTCCAATACCTTTCCAAGGAGAGAAGGTTCACCTTGGTTGAAAAAGGTAACGTTCTCAACTATCTTAGTACGCCTATGCCAAAAGAGGAGCAAGGTATGAGTTTTGAAATTCTTAAAGCACCTCTGTCTTATTCGATTGTTGATGGAAACCTTATTGATGAATTGTCCTTTAGAAGTGATCTGAATTTTGATGTGGTTACTTGCCATCCTTTAATTGATGATAATATATTTGCGTGGGATGATGGCAAGAAGAATAACGCTTTTGGAAATAGCGATGCTGATGAGTTTGTTAGTGAAATAATAATTATTCGACATTTGCAATATAAGAAGACATATAAGCCATTCCATCAGCTTGATTTGGATAAAAATATGCACTCATTGATCTTTTGTGAGAAACTACTTTGTATAAATAAGAATGTGCGTATGAGATTTGAGACGTATGAATGCTTGAAAACATGCATGTCTTTGATTTGTTTGTTTGATATGACGATGACATGTAAAATTGTTAGTGCACTTAAAGTTGAAGATGGTGTCTCAAATCTGCTTTGTTATCCAAATTCTGCATTTTTGAGCAAAATTGACCGACTGAAATTTAGATTACATGATCATTTGGATGAGTTCTCGATGTATTTTGATTATAATTCCAATTTGATTATGATGCATGCTCTATTGTCAAGTATGGAGATCCATTTTGAAAATGTTAATTCAAGTAAGGAATTTCGACTACTCTACATCGCCGAGGAGCGAAGGTTTTTGTTAAGCGAGCGAGGTAAAAATGAACTTTATTTTCCTGCTCCAAAAGGTAAGCCTCCTGAAATTTCTAAAATATTTTTGTTTTCCTCGGATGGTAATAACAATCTTGTTCGTGAATTGGTTTTTGAAAGATACTTTGATTGTGATATGGTTAATTGTTTTGCAACAATTGAACATGATCTATTTATTTTCAATGTTGACAAAAAGATTCTTGTTTTTGATAATTGTGTTGATGTAATTGTAATAGAATCGATAGTCAATCGTCTAATGCACGGTATGATTGTGAAACTTCGAGAACCATGTAAATACTTTTCATTACCTGTTTGTGATGCCTATGTACATATTTTGACTCATTACTCGGGATCCAATTATAGCTTGTGTAATCAATTTAAGATGTATGCATGCTCAGAAATCTATTCGATTTTGTTTCGAACATTTTTCATGGCCTTGTCGAGTAAACTAGTTCGCTTGCATGGTAATCAATCTTTCCAATAGCCCGCATTACATTTGTCTTGTTATACTCGAATTGCAAATTTGTTTACACTACTTTTGCTAACTCATGGATATTTTTTCGCTTGCTTCAATTGCCATTCGTTCCATTTGATCGAGGAAAGATGAGTAAGCGGAGTTATGATCGAATGAACCAACGGCTCGACTTGAGGACAAGTCGTTCTAAAGAATGGGGAATGATACGACCTACTCGAATCATCCTTGGCTCACCCACAAGCGAGGCTCGACATTTTCACAAGCTCGTCCCGTTCAATTGGGTGGATTCTAGCTCATTGAGCTAGAATGCAATTTATTTAATTAAGATTGCATTTATTTTTTTGGAATAAATAAGTTGTTGTTAGTTAAATTAGTTAATTAAATAAGTTAATTAATTTGTTTAAAAATCGGACATATTAATTTCCATGTTAAATATGTTTTATTTGTTTTAATGCATGCTTTAATTTGTCTTAAGCCTAATTAATGTGTTTTGTCATAGTTAATCTTTGTTGTTTAATGTGTCCGGACGAATTTAACTAGTCTTGCTACAACCGAATTTAATGATGTCTTAAATGATGTCCATTGAAGTTAATTGTGGTCTTTGAATTAAATGTGCTTTAGGTTGCAATTTATTGTGCATATATTTTCATATTTTGTGCAAATTAATTTATGTTATGTCTCTAACTAACACTTAAGTGCGAGTTATTAATATCTTTGTAGTTAATGTTGTGTTTATTCTTAGAATTAATGTGTGTCTAAATGTTGGCCGAATTTAATGTGCAGGCAAACATGTATTAAATGAAATGTTAGCATGCAAGGAATGGCATTTAAAGAAGGTGGCTGCTGCATTTTTCCTAAACAGCCGAATTTAATGTGCCCACAATGGATTTAATTTGCTGGTACATCTTCCCTAGGACGGCATTAAAAGCTGCTGATGCAAAGACAAGAATTAATGAGATGTTCCACATGCAATGGACAGCCATTCAATGAGATGTTGAAGAAAGCAAGAATTTGGGCATGGACGGCATTTAAATGAGGGAGAGTGATGAGGGCACCATGCGTGAACAGCAAATTAAGAGCCAATTGAAGATGCATGGACAGCAAGATTCAACAAATGGGAAAGTGCATGGATGTCTAGCTACATTAATTTATGCAATGAATCTTTGGCCTCCAAGATGATTGTTCGGCCAAGAGACACTTATTGGTTAATACATTCATGCTATAGCCGAACCTAGACAAGGCTGATGGGCTACCATTCATTCATCTACATTCAAGAACTATGTTTGCTTAATCAAGAAGGTGTCCATTGATGTTCCATTCAGCCGAATATGGACATGCCTTTAAAGTACATTTCTCTAGTTTAATTTAACTCATTAATACCTGAATCACTTAGTCATTAAGCTGGTTTACTTTGTCCATTAGGCTATCAAATGTAGGCTATAAATAGTCTGTTATCACATTTTGTAAAGGACTTTTGATTTTTGATCATTTGAATGAACTTTGTTCAAAGAAGTGAGTTTTCTCCTCTCTAAATTCGTACGAGTTTCGATCTGACTTATCTAGCGTGCTAGTGGCGTCTATCGTTCTCTTTTGAACTTATCACCTTGCTTTGGTGTGGCGTTCAACCCTTCTACAATTCCGTAATCCCACCTTGAACCGAATAGAAATCGGGGTGACACTTTTTAGTGTTGAATTGTTTCTGGTGTTTAAGCTCATTTATCCATTCCACCGAATATCCTAGATTTTACCCAACTATAATATCTTTTTTACAAAACCGAGCCTTCATTTATCCAACTTCCATTTTTTTATTTTTATCATTAAATCGAACCTACTACCCCTTATAAATTTACCATCTTCTTAGCCAACCTTTTAAAACCATTTGAAAGGTTCCGCATCTTTAGCCTTATTTCATCCTATTTCCGATAACTCAACTATTCCTCGTCGACGATCGGGCAATTACGTGAAATGACTCGATTATCCCGAGCCGGATCACATCACAGCAATTTCAAACACTCATCGTTCGCGCTTTTGCCTAGTCGTCGAAAGCTTAATTATTTTAATTGATTGAATTCAAAAAGCCATAGCCGAATATATTTTTGGGTAACCACACATCAAAATTTCTGAACTCACTCTGAGCTAAAATTCCAAATTTACCCTCAAAAACTTCTAGACCCAATTTTGGGGTGTGACAAAATATAAGGGAGTACCAAAAATTATGAGAAAGTACCAAAAAAATCCAAGGGAGTACCAAAAATTATGAGGAAACACCAAAAAATGAAGAAGTATGAGAGAATACCAAATAAAATGAGGGGATACCGAAAATTGTAAGCAATACCAATTTTTGATTTGTCTCAATTTTTTTTCATTTATTTAATTTCTCGCATTCTTTTAATTTTTCATGAAATATAACTTTTTCAAGACCAATTTTTATCATTAAAAAGTTATAATTTATAATAGTTACAATTTTTTCCATTACAAAATCTCATAGAAATTTTTAATATTTAAACATAATATTTTTATTTCTTGTAAATTTATATCCCTTATGAATCTTACTTTCAAACAATACCAATATGATAAAATATCAAGAATTATAAGAAAGTACCAAAAATACAAAGAAGTATAAGGAAGTACCAAAACTTATGAGGATGCATAAAAAATTATGAGAAAATACCATAAAATACGAGGAATTACCAAAATTATGATGAATACAAAAGTTATGAGGAAGTATCAAAACTTAGATGTATAAAAATTATGAGGAATACCAAAAAAAGTACCAAAAATATGAGCGAATACAAAAACATTATGAGGGATACCAAAAAATATGAGGATGCACCAAAATTTTGAAGATGTATAAAAAGTTATGAGAGAATACTAAAATATATGAGGAAGTATAAAAAATTATGAGAATACCATAAAACCTGAGGAAGTATAAAAATGAGGATGTACCAAAATTTATAAGAATGTACCAAAATATGAGGAAATAAAAAATTATGAAGGAATACGAAAAAATATGAGAAAGTACCAAAAATATGAGGATGTAAAAATATGAGGAAGTATAAAAATTATGAGAGAATATCATAAGACTTGAGGAAATACTAAAATTATGAAAGAACACCAAGAGATCTTAGAAAGTACCCAAAAATATTATGAGCCTGTACCAAAATTTACAATGGAATACAAAATGAGAAAATATAAAAAATTATGGGAGAATACCAAAATGTGAGGGATACGAATTTTGATTCATTTCAATAATTTCTTTCACTTATTTAATTTTTCGTATTTTTAAATTATCATGAAATATAAATTTTTACCAATTTTTAGCATTAAGAATTATAATTTAACAGTTACAAATTTTTATCGTTACAAAATCTCGCTGAAATTTCTTAATATTTAAAAAATAATTTACTCCAAAATTATATCTTATATCAAACCTTCTTTTCGAACGAATAAAAATATTATAAAAAGTACCAAAATTTAGAAGGAATACCAAAATATTTGAGGGAGTACCAAAATTATTAGCACATACCAATTATTATGAAAAATTACCAAAAAATATTAAAGTATACCAATTACTAACTTGTTCAATAAGTAAAAGCTTATTATAAGCTGTTTTTTTTTTTGGTTAAGAAGCTCAAATAGAACCTCTCTTACAATATTGTTATTTATTTTATCTAGTTGTAATTTAGGGTACATTTGTTTCATAAAAATAATTTAAGAAAAATGTTTTATGTATTTATGTATTTGTTTTATAGAAAATAAGTTTGTCAACAAAAATAAATTATTTTTCACGAAAATTAATTTATTTTTAAAAAAGTAAATTTATTTTTGAAAAAGAGCATGAATAATTTTAATTTTATATAAAAATTATATTGAGTTAAACCTAATATTATTATATTAATAAATTTTTATTTTTATTTTTAAAATTTTAAAATTATGAAATTGTTACTATCAAATATAATAATGTTCAATATTATTGTTTTTGAAATAAATAGGCTGGGTCATACTTTTATTAATTAAGAAATGCAATAAAGATATTAATAGTCATATTTGACAAGCTCGAAGCCCCAACTTAAAACGAGACCAACAACTCACTTATGTCATGACTTTACTATCATATCTTAAAAAGTAGATAGAACCTTCCCGCACAGAAAACCTTTCATTTCCGCTCAGTCCAGAAAAGAGATCCCCCCCAACAGAACCATAACGATGTAGATGCCCTATCTCAGTCCATCGATTATCATCCTCCACTGCTTTCCTTACTGTTTCAGGGATTTTTTTCCATTAGGTAGGAAGTTTCTCCTTTGATTAGACCTTTTTTTTGTTAACTGGTGTGCAGCCTCGTTTGCATTTCTCCTCACAAAATTGAATCTACAATCCACAAAACCCCGACTGGCTCATTTCACATCGTTGATGATAGGACTAATCTTTGATATATCCTCCTCGTCTTTTTGCAGTTTCTTCACCACTGTGAGACTATCCCCTTCCAAAATGACCCTTTGGAAGTCAAGATCCAGGCCCATTTGAACTCCTTGGAGGCATGCAATCGCTTCCCCCGCAAAAGAAGAAGGTACATAGTCGTTCAATATCATTCTCATCCCCACTATCTGACCTTCTGAATCCCTTCCCACTAACCCCGAGCATGATTTTAACAGATGTCCTTGAAAAGAGGCGTCAAAATGGATCTTTACAAATGTCTGTTCAGGAGGCCGCCATCTCTCTTGTTGGACACATCTAGCAGATAAGCGGCTTTTGATCGCCTCTAGTTCTTTTAGATACGATACTATGGATCGAACCATATCTATGTTCTGTTTGATTTTTCTTTCATGCACTTGTTTGTTCCTATCACTCCAAATCACCCAAATGGCATAGATAATTTTTCTGCATAAATCTGATGAAGAATTCATGAATAACCAATCCATCCATTGCTTGTAACTTGCACAAGACATTTCTGTAGGCCACGAGATATCTAACATACTCCAAATCTCCTTGACAGCTTGACAGTCGCGGAAGGCATGTTCAAGAGACTCATCTTCTTGTGTACACCTGGGACAAGCAGCCGAATTTCGCAACCTTCTTTTCTGTAAATTTATGTAGATATGGATAAAATTTCTGTAGGCTCTCCAAAATGTAATTTTAATTTTTTCTGGGAGCTCTGTAAGCCATATTTTTTTTGTATACCTGCTTAGATGCTTTCTATTGTAAGGTAGGCTCCACTTCAGCAAACTCTTCCAACAATAACTTGTACTCACTTTGCACCGAATACTCTCCAGATGACTCACCTCTCCAGGCTTGTTTATCCTCTAGCCAATGACAAGATAGAGGAATACTCAAGACTTTCCTTGCCTCATCTGCAGACATTATGTGAGTAATTATCTCTTCCTTCCATTGCCTCGAATGTTGATCTAACAATGCAGAAACCAGATTATAATGTTGTCCCAAACCATTTCCATGCAACCTGCCATCTTCCAATCCTGGCACCCAGACATCATTCCATATTGAAATTCGAGATCCAGAACCCACCCTCCAGCACATTCCAGACTTGAGTAAACCTTTAGCTGCCCACACACTTTTTTAGGTATATGAGGGGTTTGCTCCTAAACAATTTGAGCTAAAAAACAAAAGTGATTTCTCAAAATTTATACATTGTCGTGAGCATGCTTCATGTTCCTTAAGGCCTTCCATTATAACAACCACTTCTCTTTCCACAACTTCCTCAAACAAAATGCAACCGTTAGCAAACATTAAATGAGAGATCATTGGTCCCCTTCTACAAATTGTAACACCTCTTAAGTTCCTACTTTCAAAAGCTAGCCTCATTATAGTTGATAAGCCCTCACTGCATAACAAGAATAAATAAGGGCTTAGACGGTCACCTTGTCGAATCCCTCTAGATGGTTTAAAGCTATCACCCTCGATGTCGTTCATGTTGACAGAGTAGGAGACTGATGAAACGCAATGCATAATTGACTTCACCTAGGAATCTGCAACCCCCATCCTCTCCATCATACTGTTTAGGAAGTTCCACTCAACTCTATCATATGCATTGCTCATATTCAGCTTTAGAGCAAAGTAACCCTTATTCCCAAAACGTTCGACTTTGAAAGAGAAGAATTTCATAAGCCAATAGAACATTGTCCGTGATCATACTATTTAGAACAAAAGGTTTTGAGCATCGTCAATGCACACATTCAACACCTTTTTAAAATGATTGGCCTTTGTTTTTGCTATAATCTTGTATAAAACTGAACAGAGGTTGATTTGATGATACTGCATTAGATTGAGAGGCTACGTATTTTTGGGCATCAAGACAATAAGAGTGGGATTGATAGACTTCACAGATTGTCCATCATTTAAGATCTTAAGGCAAAAATTCCCCACATCGTTACCCACCACATGCCAATACTTCTAATAGAACATGGCCAGAAAACCATCAACACTAGCCGTTTTTGTTGGACCCATCTCCATTTTATATTCTGTCGTCAGTTCACAATTCATTTCTACCGTTATGGAATGTTTAACCCCTGACAGAATATGATCAACATTCCCAATCCCATGAGAGTTAAAGAGATTGTTAATATATACCTTCGCTTCTTCAACCATCTCATCATGTGTTATCGCAGCCGTGCCATCAAATCTTTTCAATTCATGAATATAGTTGGTTTGTCTTCTTTGGGAAGCAAACCGTTGAAAAAATGTAGTATTTTGATCCCCCACCTTTAACCAATTTGCCCTAGAATGTTGCTCCCGATACGCCTCTTCTCTGTCCATATCCATATTTAACAACTTTGTATTAATGAGATCAGTAATGTTATCATCTGGTCGATCCTCCCTATTGAGTTCTTTAATTCGCTTTCAATTTTTTTAGACATCCCTTTTCTATTTCTTTGAATCGTAGCAGCCCATTGTTATAACCCTTCCGCCAATATGGATAGACGAGTCAGAATATCCTCAGTATTTAAAGCCCATATGTTTCGAATCTTATCTTCACGTGACTCCTATAAGGTCCACTAAGATTCGAACCTGAACCTTTTGAAAACTCGGTTCTCTTCTTCAAAATTTGTGGAGATAAGTACGGGACAATGATCGGAAAACGAATGAGTCAAGTGTTTAACCTGGAAATTTGGGAATAACATCCACCAATTAGAATTAGTAACACCACGGTCTAACCTCTCCCGAACATCATTAGCCTCAAAGTTACCCCTCTCTTAAGTAAACCATGGACCCACATAGCCAAGGTCATTCAATTAGCATTCATCCAAGGCTTCACGAAAGCTCCCCATACGACCACTCTCTCTTGGAATACCACCCTTCTTCTCAAAAGAGTATAGAATTTCGTTAAAATCTCCACCTACCATCCAAGGGAGATTGTTTCAACGTCTTAGAGTATTTAATAAATTCCAGGTGTCCTCCTTATACCGAACATCTAAAAAACCATAGAAGCCAGTAAATCTCCAAAGGCACCTTCTCCGTCCCATCAGCAACCTCAACATCAATATGATTTTTATGCATTCAATGTAATGAAATACTCAGATTGTCCTTCCACCGATACATAATCCTCTTCAAGATCCATCTTTCGACATATCTATACCAGAAAGAAAACCACATTTTCGTCTTATGACCTCCATTCGATTTGAATCCAATTTTGTCTCCATAAAGAAGACTATATGGGGATTGATTTTCTTCAACATATGTTGAAGTCTTCTAACAACTCGTGGATTCCCCAATCCACGAACATTCCAACAAAGAATCTTTATTGGTACCGGTTAGCCTACCCAAATTCGGCCACCGATTTTGATGTTTGACTCTCAAATACTCGTTCATCATGAAAATCTGACGAATCTGGTTTACCAGAAACTGTCAGATCAGATTTGAAAACTCTAGGGCATTTTTTTCTTCAAGATCTTTAAGAGGATTTTCTTCCATATCATCATCCATTCCATGATTTCCTCCCATAACCCCCTTTTCCTGTTTAGTAGACTTTTTAAAAAAGAGCTACCTTACAAATTAAAACCAAGGATTTGATTTGTTTTAACCCACTGATCACGGAACATCCCTTCTTGATTCGTATTCCTCCAATTACTCATCTTATTCTTCTCATCAGTAGTATTTCCATAATTATTCCCTGCGATATCTTCCTGAAGCCACACACTAGTTGCAATTGTTGCCCTTTTAGCCGCAGCCCTGAGGGATAGGTCCCACCCTAGAACTACCTCCATCTCTCCATTATATAGTCTCGTTGGACATAAACTATCCTCATGGCCTAGTCGGTCGCAAACAAAGTAAAACAAAGACAACTTTTCATATTTAAAATTTGCATAAGTTTGATCACCAAATGCTAAGATAATTTTTTTCGTCGTTTCAGAAGAAGACGAACATCAATCGACACCCGTACTCGCATAAAATTCCTAATTCCCCATCCAATCTATTTAGAATCGTACTCCACAAATTGACCCACAAAATTCCTAAATTGTTGAGCCATATTTTCTGAAAATAACCTTGAAGAGAGATTATGAATTTATAACTAGAAAAAGGAATAAATCAAAGGTACCTGTAAAGGTTCCTCATTTTCTTGTAAACGGTGAAAAATGAGAAGATGACTATTTAAAGTCCAAGGGGCTCCCTTCTCCACCCTGCCAATATCCAACTCGTGATAAAACCTAAAGAGGAAACGCTTCTCTCCCAGGTCTGATATCTCAACACCTCCCAAAGGATGCCAAATATTGGCCATAGTATTCCGCATTGCCTGAAAATTAATGACACTCGCTGTTAGAAAACAACCCACCAGACAAAAATCATACTTTTGATTCATATAGTCCCTATCTCCCTAGACATTCCAGGCTTCTTCATTATCCTCTAATCGTAAGTATGCTATTCCACTCTCCATACTCGAAGGAAAAGTGATGAAACAGGAAAATTAGAAAATAAAAGAAACAACAAAAAGAGAAAAATTGTTTACTAAAAGAAAGAAAACATGATGAAAAGACTATACGTGCCAAAACGACAGACAAAGTAAAGCGTGCCAAGCGGCAGAATTTTTTTTATATTTAATAATATAATAAATTATTGATATAATTAATATAATTTATTATTTTAGTAAATTACTGAATGTTATAATTTATTTTAATAAAAAATTTAACAACAATAATTTTAAAATTTAAAATTTAAAAAATATCTTTAATATCTTTATATTAATATTTTAATAGTAAATATATAATACAATTTATAAATATTTAATAATAAATGTTTTATAGTATAAACAATTGATATTTTAATAATAAAAATATGAATATTTGTTTATGAAATTTTAAAATCATTGTTGTAATATAAACTAAGTGCTTGGAATGAGTGACAGGGAGGTGGGTAGCTCTCTAGCACCAAACTATACATATTAAACAAATAGAGCACATAGTGATTTTTTACGCAGTTTGGTTTCCCTACGTTTATAGAGCCTAACTCAGTAAGAAATTATCCACTCTCTTCAACAATTACAAGAAATGATTCTATCTTATCATACACCCCGTAACAATATACCTCAGTTTTGCACCTTGAAGATTGATACTCTCACCACTAAGTTCAGCCTTGTGAGCTTAGCAAGTACAACCACAACACAAACTTTTTTACTATCAAATTGCACTTTAAGAAAAGTCCTTACATGAATTAGTTAAGTGCTTCAACTCTCTATCTAATAACCTATACAAGTCTCAATTAAATAGTTTATTTTGAGACTTGATAATATAAGAAGATCTATCACAATCCTATTAAAAAACAATAAGATAAGTTGAATACAATATAATAATAAATAATGTAAACATGGACTCTTGACAACTAATCAATTAGTGTTTCAGTCCAATTCAATATCTATGATTCAAAGGATTCAATGGGGGTGATCTGATCCGTTCCGATCCAATCTCCAAAATATGTTTCCCAAGTAACATGATTTTCATTAATGGGCTAGATATAATCCATATACTCAACACAACCCATAAATACTATTCAATAAATTTTCAACACTTTAAATATGGGAATTATCTTTAAGTAACTCCAGTGTTGTGGAAGTGAGCACTTCCCTGGCACTTAATTTGCCAGTTTCATATTTTTGAACTATCTCCCCCTAGCAATTTGTTGAACAAAACATACACAAACCCAGAAGCTATATCAACAAGAAACCTTAGCTCCCTCTTAGCATATTCCCATTAACTTAATAAACTTTAGCTTAATAAATAAATTAGTGAATTAATCATTAATGCTAGAATAAAATTGCATCAATAACCAACCAATATTATAATTAAGTAAGTTAATTAAGTGATGAAATAGTGCATCAAAGTAATGGTAGTTCATAGAAGAATCAAAATTTATCATTGGTTAGAATCATCAACATGTACCAAAATGAAGTATCAACATCAATCATAAAAAATTAATACAATTATCCATCAACTAATTAAAATAAGAGTTCAAAAACAATAACTCCCCCTCAATTAAATTAAAACTCTCCACTTGTAGATGACTCCCCCTTAACAGCAACTTTAGCTTCCTTCCCCATCTTCACTTTCTTCTCCCTATTTTTGTTTAAAAAAGTGCCAAATTACTCATCATTATGGGCAAGAAGATCAACCAATAGAGCTTTTTGCTTGTCAATGTTTATCCTCATTGCTTTGAACTTAGCACGTAGCCTATTTTAGTTTCTTTAATAGAATTCTATTGAGGTTTTGAGTAAAAAATTGTTCTTGTCCTTATGCCTTTGGGAATATAAGCAGCGCTTGCAGTAGTGGGCACTACTTAGGGTAAAGCTTCTCCTTTAGTAGCCTTTTCTGTCTCAGGTTCAAAAACCTCTTCTTGCTCATTCATCACATGTTTTGCCTCAATCCATTTTTAGGAAAACCTAAGTTCAGAGACAAGCTTCTTCCTTTGTTCTATAATGTAACACTCCTCACCCAGCTCGATCACCGGATCTGAGCTACGGGATGTCACTTCTATTCAGAGCAATCACATGTAATTCACAATAATAATTCATTCAACCATTGATTCTTATCATAAATTCAAGTACATTATAGTATACAATCAAAACCTAAACTCATTTGAGCTTACGAAAGCTCTTAAGATGTCTCGAGTATGAATAATGACCAATTTAAAACTTTTCAAAGTTTGAGAATAGGTATCGATACCAATATCAGGTACCGATACCATTTTTAGCTTCGATATTTTAAAAATCAAGTAAAATATACAAATATCAATACTTGGAATTTTTCGATACCCTTATTAGGAAGTATCAATACTAACTACAGTAACATCACTAGTAGTTTTCTCTACCCCAATTCCTAGTTTATCTGACATAATACAAGGAACATATGAATGTGTGAAACTAATGTCAATTAACGCAAAGTATTGTACTGAATGGATAGTAAAAGTACCTATTATAGCGTTAGATGCGTCCTGGTCCTCACGGTGCCTAGTTTCATACACCAAAGTAGGTTGCCTAGCATCAGTTCTGTTCACACCCTGATTCGATACTAGCTGACCCTACCTCATATTACCAGTTGCAATAGTATTCACAACTCTATTCTGACCTCGACCCTTTGGAGGTAATTGCCCAACTCTCTGATTCTGAACCTGATTTTGTACCAGAGCTTGCATCTGATTAACTATCACACTCCAAAATTGGGCCTAAGATTTTGAGGGTAATTTACAGAATTTAGCTCAAAATGTGTTCAGAAACTTTAAACCATGAAAACCAGAAAATATCTTTGTTAAATGGCTTTTGAAAATAAAATTGAATTGTGAAAGAAAAGAAAAAAGGCTTTAAATTTAAAGAAAAAAGGATTGTTTTGTAAAAAGGTTAGGTTGAGAGAAGCCCAAAGGAAAATATACCAAAAATTTAATATCACCCTATTTCTTCCCTTTTCACCTACAATAGACGTGAAAATATTCGCTTCCCCTTCTTGCTGTCAATTGAAATCCTTAAAACCCCATTCATCAATTTTGATCTTCAAAACTCATTATTTTCTTATCATCATTCCAAGCACCAAATCTTTTCTTAAGTTAAAGAGGAACACTGATACAACCCTAGCCAAGGACGCCCTTGATTTCAGCTTGAATTCAGCTCCTCAAGCTCCATTTAGCTTGGTTCAGCTCACCGAATTTTATTTTAGCTCACATGAGCTTAATTCAGCTCGTTTGAGCTTGGTTTAAAATCAATTCAGCTCATTATTAGCTCTTTAGCTAAATTAAATTTATTTGCTGGAATAAATTAATTATTTAAGTTAATTAGTTAATTTAGTTCTGACTCTTAATTACTTGTCGACTTATTACATGTTATAATTATGTTGTGTTAGCGAATTTAATTAGGTGGTGGATTATATTTAATTTGTCTTAATACCATTTAGTTCAGCCAAATATACATTTGCACTTAATTTAGTTCATGTTTTTTTGTAGGATGGTGAATGCATGAAGGAGCATTAAAGTCCAAGTGCATGAATGGTTCAAATACAACGTATGGGAGTATACATGAATGGTGAATACATGAATGGTTGGATTCATGGATATGGCTCATTTTATGATAATTCAAGGTGTTTATTCAGCCAAGAAGAGCAACTAAATTCATTCTCCAAAAGTGGCGATGCACTTCCCAAAACAAAGACCTATCGTTCACATTTGGAGTTCACACCAAGGACCATTTGGTGATCATTGTTCACACTTCCAAAGACTTTTCCAACTCCTTTTCACACCTTCAAGGCTATTCACGTTCACCTTTAATGCTGGTATCTTTTCACCAAGAATTACATTTTAATGAGCTCATTTAAGCTCAATTGGTGAACCTAGTCTAGCGCCATTTCTCCAAGTGCATTTGCTCTTCTAGAATCGTCCTTGAGCTTCAAATTCAATTGAATTTAGCTCAAGCAATTTAGTTTTATTTCCAAAATTTTCTAGCATTTTCTAGCCTAATTAATTACTTAGACATTAAGTCTTTGTTTTGGCCATTCGGCTACCTAGTGAACACTATAAATAGTTGATCATTTTCATTGTCAAAGAACTTTTGACTTTTGATCATTTGAATGAACTTTGTTCAAAGAATGAGTTTTCTCCTCTCTAAATTCGTATGAGTTTCGATCTGACTTATCTAGCGTGCTAGTGGCGTCTATCGTTCTCTTTTGAACTTATCACCTTGCGTTGGTGTGGCATTCAACCCTTCTACAATTCCGCAAATCCACCTTAACGAAATAGAAACCGGGGTGACACTCTTTAGTGTTGAATCGTTTCTGGTGTTTAAGTTCACTTATCCATCCCCACCGAATATCTTATATTTTATCTTTATTATTTTATCCTTAAACCGAGAAAAACAAATTAGCTATCTTTTTCCATTCCCTTGTTGTCAAACCTATCCATATCCTACTTACCCCTTTGTGAACTTATATCCATCACTTTACTACATATTTTTTAGTCGAATTACAAACAAACCATCCTTTTGGTACGAAACTCCTCGTCGACGATCGGGCATCTACGTGAAACGACTCGATTAACCCGGGCCGAATCGCATCATTTGGTATCAGAGCTACTAAAACGAGGAGTGCCGATATTCTTATCAAGCTCGGAGTAGGTTCGTAACGTAAAAAAAAAGTCAAAAAAAAATTTTGAGTTTGAATTTAATTTTTTTTCTTCCTTGTATTTAGTTTACTATTGTATTGGATTAAAAAAAAAGAGAAGAAATTCGGAAGAAAAAAATTGAAAAAAATTGAAAAAAAAGAGAAGAGGATTTCGTGAATTTTGAAGATATTTTGGTATTATTCAATTGTATTTGAAGTGAAAAAAAATCGAAGTATAAAAAAAAAAGAAGTGAAAAGTCTTGTGAGTTTTATTTTGTTATTATTTCTTGTTACTTCCGAGCATCCATTCCTTCTACCCCCCAAAAAAAAATGCCACACATACTTTGATTTTTTATTTTTCCTTGTTTCAGCCTACCCTATACACCCTAACGTTATCCTTTGCACCCATTTGAAGCCGACCCTCTAAGCCGCAATAAGTCTTCTTGAAACAAAATACGAATTCACGAGAGTGAGATGAGTGGAAAAAGGCACGAGTGGTGAGTACATTAGAGCGAGCAAAAGCCATTAAACGAGCGTAAACACGAGTGGTGTGCTATCCAATTTTCTTTGCGAGTGAAACGTGAGATTTTTGTGGTGAGGTATTTAATTTTGTTTTGTTTTAATCATTTTTTAGTAATTAATTCATGTCTCAAGAAGAATTCTCTACCGATGAATTTCAATACTTGGTGAACGAGATGGGCCGAATTTTGGAGGAAGAACTAAGCCCATTAAAAAGACGTTTGAACCGAGTGAAGGAAAAGTCCCAACGGAAACAAAATCCTCCAAGTCGAGAAACGGAGTCGAGATCATCACGGCAATATGCGTCCAAAGACTACTCGCTAAGAGATTCTTATCGGGATTTCTATTCAACGAGGAACTCAAGATGAAGCAAAGCAAGTTTTGAGTTTGAAGCTTTTCAAGGTGACGAACTAGGAATCACAAGTAGTCCTTCATATGCACCAAGGTATTCGTCCGCCAAGAATCAATCTCGAAGAGGTGATCATTTTTTGTATGAAAGTCGTTCTAATTATACCCAACGAGAGTCATTTTGTGCTGATTCATTTGCAACATCTCCATCCTATAATGAAAGAGCGAGGCAAAAAGAAAAAGAAATAAGAAGAAAAGAAAGACAAGAAATGTTGATGAGAGAAAATGAGCATATATGGAATGAAATCGAGAGACGAAAAAAAGAAATGAAAGAAAAGGAACAAGAAATCAAAAAAGTGAGAGAAAAAGAAAATGAAGAGAAAGAATTCGAAAAAGAAATTGAGATTGAACAAGAATGCAAGCGAGAAAGAGAAATCGAAAGAAAAGAAGAAAAGATTGAAAAGAAAAGAAATCCAAAAAGAGAGTGAGGTTGAAAATAAAATTGAAAATGAGAGAGGAAATGAAAAGAGAAAAAAGAAGTTGAGATTAGAAAAGAAACGAGAGAAAAGAGATAAACAAACCGAAAAAGTGAGGAGCATTTCAACTAATCCATATGAAACTTGTTCTTGTTCATTTCTTCTTTCCAGTGCACGAGATATCAAACGATAATTTTCAACTTCACTACCTTTTCGATGAAAGACATTTTCATATGGTCGAGATAGGTAAGGTTGAAGATGAAAACGTGCCCCAAGAGTTCAAAGGTAAGCGAGGTGAGGAAATGTTAACGATCGAGTCACGACCACCGTGTTTGAAAATTGTTGAAATACTTTTAGTGACTTAATTTCTAAACGCTCTCCTTATTTTGGTATGATTAATTGCAACTCCACGAATGTGGTTGATTTTGTTCCAATCAACAAACCAAAGATTTAATTTTGCGTGATAACGGTTTTTCACGAAAGGCGATTAAATTTTTCATTTGTGACAATTTTGTGCACCAATTAACGCTTTGTGGAAAATCCATGAATTTGTGCAAGTATGAATTGATGGATGTAAAAGTTTTAACTGTTTGTCCTGTGTATGCAAAAATCCCATTGGTTTAACGTGTTTGGTTTAATGAAATTTTGCTACATTTTGGCATGAATACTCAAAATCAAGTTTTTAAACCGGAATCTATTTTGGTTCGTTTTATGGGAAAGTCAAGCTTCATCAATTTTGTGTGAACAATTTCTATTGTTTTGATAATTGGGAGTTGAATAAGGAACCGAGGTATGAAAATTTGATTTCAATTTAAATTCATTCCTTAATCCATTTTGTGGTTGTATTTGAAGTTCGTATTTCATTTCGTTAAGGTTAATTCACCACGAGATTCGATTAGACTACATTTCCGAGGAGAGAAGATTTATGATGATCGACAAAGGTAAAAATGATCCTTGCTTTTCCATCCCTCGAGGTAAACAAGGTATGACTTACGAGAACTTTAAAATTTCTCTGCCCTATTCGGTTGGTAATAAACTTTTTGTTGAAGAATTGGTTGTTGCAAGGTATTTAAATTGTGATGTGTTTAACTGTTCAGCTTTATTTAAAAATGAATCATCTGTTTTGCTTGATGCTGATGATGCGATTTTGGAAGAACCAATCGTTCAATTTCCATTGCAAGGTTTTACTGTGCATTCATCTGTTTGTGATAAAAATTGGTGTTCAATAAGTTGTGGTGAGGAGTTTATTTGCTTGATCGATGAACGGATTAAGTTGATTATGTCCACATGTCTCTTGAAAATTTTTGGTAAGATTCTCCTTGATGACAAGTTTGTTGAAAAGGTGAAAGATCAATGGCCACTGTTAAGCTTAACTATGCAAGATTTAAGCCGATTAAGTGGTAAAATCATAACTTGCAAAAAGCTTTGTTCAATCGATTGTGGGTATGAAATTTGGAAAATACCTTCTTGCAAGGATTAAGAATGTTCTACCCAAATGGTACTTGGGCCACATATTTTCTCAAATGAATTCTTGATGATTTGTGATTACTCATTTAAAATAATTCCTTCGTTTGATGAGACTTTGTATGGTGAGGATGTAACAAAACAGTTTGGTAGTTTGTTTTATTTGTGTTCGATTCCGTTCGATCGAGGAAAGATGAGTAAGCGGAGCTATGATCGAGTGAACCAACGGCTCGACTTGAGGACAAGTCATTCAAAAGAAGGGGGAATGATACGACCCTAGCCAAGGACGCCCTTGATTTCAGCTTGAATTCAGCTCCTCAAGCTCCATTTAGCTTGGTTCAGCTCACCGAATTTTATTTTAGCTCACATGAGCTTAATTCAGCTCGTTTGAGCTTGGTTTAAATTCAATTCAGCTCATTATTAGCTCTTTAGCTAAATTAAATTTATTTGCTGGAATAAATTAATTATTTAAGTTAATTAGTTAATTTAGTTCTGACTCTTAATTACTTGTCACTTATTACATGTTATAATTATGTTGTGTTAGCGAATTTAATTAGGTGGTGAATTATATTTAATTTGTCTTAATACCATTTAGTTCAGCCAAATATACATTTGCACTTAATTTAGTTCATGTTTTTTTGTAGGATGGTGAATGCATGAAGGAGCATTAAAGTCCAAGTGCATGAATGGTTCAAATACAACGTATGGGAGTATACATGAATGGTGAATACATGAATGGTTGGATTCATGGATATGGCTCATTTTATGATAATTCAAGGTGTTTATTCAGCCAAGAAGAGCAACTAAATTCATTCTTGAAAAGTGGCGATGCACTTCCCAAAACAAAGACCTATCGTTCACATTTGGAGTTCACACCAAGGACCATTTGGTGATCATTGTTCACACTTCCAAAGACTTTTCCAACTCCTTTTCACACCTTCAAGGCTGTTCACGTTCACCTTTAATGCTGGTATCTTTTCACCAAGAATTACATTTTAATGAGCTCATTTAAGCTCAATTGGTGAACCTAGTCACGCCATTTCTCCAAGTGCATTTGCTCTTCTAGAAATCGTCCCTTGAGCTTCAAATTCAAATGAATTTAGCTCCAACAATTTAGTTTTATTTCTAAAATTTTCTAGCATTTTCTAGCCTAATTAATTACTTAGACATTAAGTCTTTGTTTTGGCCATTCGGCTACCTAGTGAACACTATAAATAGTTGATCATTTTCATTGTAAAAGAACTTTTGACTTTTGATCATTTGAATGAACTTTGTTCAAAGAGTGAGTTTTCTCCTCTCTAAATTCGTATGAGTTTCGATCTGACTTATCTAGCGTGCTAGTGGCGTCTATCGTTCTCTTTTGAACTTATCACCTTGCGTTGGTGTGGCGTTCAACCCTTCTACAATTCATAAATCCACCTTAACGAAATAGAAACCGGGTGACACTCTTTAGTGTTGAATCGTTTCTGGTGTTTAAGTTCACTTATCCATCCCCACCGAATATCTTATATTTTATCTTTATTATTTTATCCTTAAACCGAGAAAAACAAATTAGCTATCTTTTTCCATTCCCTTGTTGTCAAACCTATCCATATCCTACTTACCCCTTTGTGAACTTATATCCATCACTTTACTACATATTTTTTAGCCGAATTACAAACAAACCATCCTTTTGGTACGAAACTCCTCGTCGACGATCGGGCATCTACGTGAAATGACTCGATTAACCCGGGCCGAATCGCATCATTTGGTATCAGAGCTACTAAAACGAGGAGTGCCGATATTCTTATCAAGCTCGGAGTAGGTTCGTAACGTAAAAAAAAAAGTCAAAAAAAAATTTTGAGTTTGAATTTAATTTTTTTTCTTCCTTGTATTTAGTTTACAATTGTATTGGATTAAAAAAAAAGAGAAGAAATTCGGAAGAAAAAAATTGAAAAAAATTGAAAAAAACAGAAGAGGATTTCGTGAATTTTGAAGATATTTTGGTATTATTCAATTGTATTTGAAGTGAAAAAAATCGAAGTATAAAAAAAAAAAGAAGTGAAAAGTCTTGTGAGTTTTATTTTGTTATTATTTCTTGTTACTTCCGAGCATCCATTCCTTCTACCCCCCAAAAAAAATGCCACACATACTTTGATTTTTTATTTTTCCTTGTTTCAGCCTACCCTATACACCCTAACGTTATCCTTTGCACCCATTTGAAGCCGACCCTCTAAGCCGCAATAAGTCTTCTTGAAACAAAATACAAATTCACGAGAGTGAGACGAGTGGAAAAAGGCACGAGTGGTGAGTACATTAGAGCGAGCAAAAGCCATTAAACGAGCGTAAACACGAGTGGTGTGCTATCCAATTTTCTTTGCGAGTGAAACGTGAGATTTTTGTGGTGAGGTATTTAATTTTTGTTTTGTTTTAATCATTTTTTTTACTAATTAAATCATGTCTCAAGAAGAATTCTCTACCGATGAATTTCAATACTTGGTGAACGAGATGGGCCGAATTTTGGAGGAAGAACTAAGCCCATTAAAAAGACGTTTGAACCGAGTGGAGGAAAAGTCCCAACGGAAACAAAATCCTCCACGTCGAGAAACGGAGTCGAGATCATCACGGCAATACGCGTCCAAAGACTACTCGCTAAGAGATTCTTATCGGGATTTCTATTCAACGAGGAACTCAAGACGAAGCAAAGCAAGTTTTGAGTTTGAAGCTTTTCAAGGTGACGAACTAGGAATCACAAGTAGTCCTTCATATGCACCAAGGTATTCGTCCGCCAAGGTATTCGTCCGCCAAGGTAGTCCTTCATATGCCTAAATGCAAATGTACTGTACGGGTAGGTGAATGTTGTCTTGTGCTGATCTTTCGGTGCTACTATAATCTGATTATACCCCGAGTATCATCGAGAAAACAGTAATAGTCTCGCCCTAGGAATCTATCTAGCATCTGGTCCAAAAACGACAAAGGAAAGTGATCTTTCTTAGTTGCCTTGTTAAACTTCCAGTAATCGATGCAAATTCTCCATCCCATAACCGTTCTAGTCGGTATCAACTCGTTATTCTCATTTTCATTGATATGATATCTCCTTTCTTTGGCACGCATTGGACCGAACTTACCCATGAACTATCAGAAAATTATACCCGCATCTAACCATTTGATGATTTCTGTCTTGACTACGTTCTTCATGATGGGGTTCAGTCTTCATTATCCATCAATCGTCCCTTTTTCGCCATCTTCTAAGATAATCTTGTGCATGCATACAGATGGACTAATTCCGTGAATGTCGGCTATGGTCCATCCAGTAGCCTTCTTGAATTGTTTCAACACTAGGATGAGTTTCTCTTCTTGCTCAGTAGTTAATTCTACTGAAACAATCACAGACAGAGTAGAAGAGTTATCTAAATAAACATATTTCAAAGGTGAGGGAAGTACCTTCAGTTCTAATTTAGGTGGATTCTCGATTGACGCTTTTGGTTGGGCATAATCCCTTTTCTCTAACTCCAAAGTTTCAAAGCGGGATTGCTGATTAAATCCCCTTTGATTAGATTCTAACAAAGCTAAGTATTCATCCTCCTCTTCATCATTTGGAGGATCTGATGTCAAAATTTGTTCCAATGGGTCATTAACATAATTGAGTTCCTTCTCCACCATTAAATCCTCTAAATCGGACACTGCAGAACAATCATCAATTGTGTCAGGAAATCACATGGACTTTAAAACGTTAAATGTTACCTGATCATCCTAAACACGCATAGTCAGCTCGCCCTTCTGCACATCAATAAGGGTCCTTCTGGTTACTAAGAATGGTGTTCTTAGGATGATTGGCACTTCTTTGTCTGCTTCAAAGTCTAGAATCACAAAGTCAGTAGGAAAGATAAATTTGTCTACATGTACCAATACGTTCTCGGTTTTTCTTTCTGGATGTGCTAAGGATCGATCTGCTAATTGAAGTGTAACCGTAGTAGGTCTAACTTCACCTATCCCCAACTTCCTAAATATTGACATGGGTATCAAGTTGATACTTGCACCCAAGTCACATAGTGCCTTACCACAATATGTTGCTCCAATATTGCAAGGTATGGTAAAACATCCAAGATCCTTCAATTTTGGGGGTAGTTTGTCTTAAAGATATGCACTGCATTCCTTCGTTAGGGCTACCGTCTCAAATTCTCCAAGCCTTCATTTTTTAGACAGGATATCCTTCATGAATTTGATGTAGTTTGGCACTTATTCAAGTGCTTCAACCAACGGGATGTTGATATGAAGTTGCTTGAGTACGTCTAGGAACTTCTTGAATTGAATTTCCTGCTTCTGCTTCTGAGGTCTTTGAGAGTAATGGGTGGAGGTTTCTTTATTGGAACTAGTTGATTCATTTTCTGTGGCAATTCTGCATCTAACGGAGTTATTAGTTGATCAGAATTAGCTCGTTCAGAAGTTACCTTGTCAAATTTTACAAATTTATTTTCTGGGGAAACTGGAATTTCAACACTAGGTTGAACTTCCTCTGAGTATTGAGTGTCAACTGGCTCCTTCTCAACTGATCATATTAAGAAAGGGTTTCTTAGCATTTATTTAAGGTCATAGGGGCATTTACGTTTACAATAATTTAATTTCATAAACATAAAAACTATGCAAGGCAATAGAACTAACTAAAGATATTACGAACCTCAACTTAGTCGGTTTTAAGGATCTAAATTGAGCATTGCACCTTTCATTTATGTGTCCACTAGTCGTCGTCTGGTTAGGATCGCTCAATTAATTTGAGTGCACCCAATCACGTATGAATGAAATCCATCATGATATTAATTGAAAACATGATTAACTGAGGCCTAAACATGTTAAACATCAATAAAATAGATCTTATTGAATTATCATAATCATCCTAGCAAATAGGATTTAAAATATCATTGCTGATCTCAAAAATAATAAACTCAAAGCAAACATAATTAAAATAGATAACAAGAGGAAAAAGTAAATTCTATTCAGTTCACCAACCTTTCATATCTATTTTGACTGATGCGCTCATATATTCTGCTCGATGCATATTTTGCTAAGGAGTTCCCAAGGTGGCTAACCAAAGAATGCTTTTGACAAAGCTTTTGTGGATAAAGAATGGAAGGGAGATGGTGGCTATGCAAGGGAAAGAAAAGGGAAATGGAATGCAAAAAATGCTAATGAGAGAAGAGAAATGAGTTGTGAGGGATGAGGGATGATTTGAGAAGTGATAGGTGCTTGATATTTATAGGTGAAGGTAAGGGATTGAGTTAGCTAAAAATAACATTTTAATTCCTTCTTTTTCTATCACACATGGTCAGCCATATTTAAACGAGAAGGGGATGACTAAGTCTCCTTAATTTGAATTCAAACCAAGGCTATTAATAGCCATAGGGTGGATGGTTTCCACAGCAAATTGTTGGGATGATTTCTTATTATTTTCTAACTATAAGAACCTTCAATTAAATACCCAAAAGCTTGCTTTTGCGCTACCATCTACTTATGCCGAAACAGGGCTTTAGTTCCCCCTTGTTGGACAGTTTCTTAGTCCAATGATGTAGCAAACATGTCCATCTTTTAGCACCTCTTTTACTGGGTCAAACTATCAACCTCATGACCCAAATTGTATGGTCTTGCCATCCACATGAATTGAATTGTACATGCCCATGTTTCATTCACACTAATCACATCTTCAATGGTTCTCCTACATAGTGAAAAAGAACATATTAATAAATTCACATGAAATAATATAAAATATGTACAAAAATCATGTAATTAAGCACAAATTCACATACTTTATAAATTCATGCCCAATATTACTAATTAAGTAAAATTCACTTATTTTAATCACAATTACTCA
This sequence comes from Gossypium raimondii, assembly GCF_025698545.1. Taxonomy (NCBI): domain Eukaryota; kingdom Viridiplantae; phylum Streptophyta; class Magnoliopsida; order Malvales; family Malvaceae; genus Gossypium; species Gossypium raimondii. Next base: position 15,542,230 of record NC_068571.1, read on the forward strand.
AGAACATAATTATTAAGTAAAAATGTGGTAAAAATACATAGAAAAACCCTATATAATTTTGAGTTTACAGCTAATCGAAATTTCACTTTCATGAGGAACTAGCTTAGGCTTGTGCTTTTGGTTGATTTAGGTGGGTCTATGTCTAAATGTTAATTGTGTTGATTGTGTGTGATTTACTTTTTTGAAGCTTCAGAATCGTTAAGACCTTCTACGAGTAAAGCGAAAGGCAAGGAAAAGCTAGTTTAAGCTTTTGGCATCTAGGTGAAAGTGTGAATGGTGAGTGTTTGGGATCGCTACTTGTAGACACGATTGATAGCGTTAAATCGGAGCTTAGGAGTAGCTTAAGCCCTTACTCTAAGTTTCGAGTTTAAGCTTTCTTTATCCTTTGATTTATTTGTGAAATATGTGATTGTGTGTTGTGAATTGAGAATTAAAGATGTGATAAAGTAACCTATGAAATATATAACACTCCTAACCCGTATTCGTCACCGAAATAGGGTTACGAAGCATCACTGGAGTTAACATTTCAAAACTATCAAAAATTTAAATCATTTACTTCACAACATCAATCATATCAAATTCCATCAATAACATACATATTGTCCCTTATACGAGCTCTCGAGGCCCTAAAAAACACATTAGAAATAAATCTAGACTAAATAAAACACATATAGAATTTTTAGAAAAAATATGAAAATTTTCAAACTACAAGGGTCACATGGCTGTGTGGCCAGGCCGAGTGACTCACGCGACTGAGACACACACTTATGTCTCAAGCCTTGTGGGCATTCGAAGTAGGGACACACGGCCATGTCCCAACTCGTGTTTGTGCCCGTGTAACTCTCTAACTTGGGTCACACGGCCAAGCCACACGCCCGTGTGCTAAGCTGCGTAACTCTTTAAATGCAACCTTTAAAAACCTACAGGGGACACACAGTTGTGTCACATAACCGTGTGTGACACATGATTCAAAAACATGCCCATGTCACTGGCCGTGTGGGGAAAAAAATAGGCCATTTCGAAGCCAATTTTCTCACATATAATCAAGCATCCAAAAGTGCATCAAATCGTGCAACAACAAGCTATCCAAATAAAGTATATGCTCATACAACCAATATGCTTAAAAGGTACCTCAATCAAATCCACACTCATACCACCAAATTGACCACACAACATTTAGCACCATTAGCCATATATGTCAACTACATTCCATATACCAAAATGACCACATTTAACCATATTAAAAAACATACCATTACATACATTTTAAATACCATTTCAACTTCCATCACTTAAGCATCATAAAGACTACAAAATCAACACATGTGCATATTTAAACAATTATCACTTAACTTATTTTCATACCAAAACATAACATAATTGATACATAATAACCATACCATTTTGGCCATTTAAAGATACAAATCTAATCATATCCAGATGGTTCCAACTGTAACACCCCGAATTTTGGGCCTAGAAGAAATAGGTTTTGAATAAGGGAACAGTTAGAAGATTGCACATAAATATTTAGTTGTGCAAGGAAGTGACACAAATACTTGTCTGCTTTAGTGGTTAATTGATTTAGGAGTGTTTGAGAAGCCTGGGTTCAAGTATTGGCTTTTGCAGAATTTTTAGTTTTGCTCTTAAATGAATCTGGACACTGGCATATAGGCCCTATAAATAATAGTGTTTGTTTTATGACACAAAAAGAGCTTGTGGTCTAGTGGCAAGGTGGCGTGTTGTGTAACAGTGAGGTCTGAGGTTCAAGTCCTGGGTTGTGCAATAGAGTATTTATTTTGCTGCTTGAGCTGTGTAGGTGGTGGAGTTGGACTGAAACACAGCTAAGGGGAGTTTGAATAGAATTTGAATGGGGTTGTAGGGAGAGTTGAAGAGAAATCGGTGGAGTAATTCAAGGAGGGATAAGGGGAGAGATATTAGGAGAAAATCAAGGGAAGTGAGGGTTGAGGAGATGTTTGCCGAAAGTGGACTTTGATACTCAAGAAATTCGGCTGGAGGGGTATGCTGCTCATTTTGGTATACTTTTCATTTCGGTTTGTGTAAATGTTTTCCCTCTTTTTGCTTTTGGTGCCAAATTTTTGCTAAGATTTTGTGTACCTCTCGGATTTTCTTTTGCTGCTCTTTCCTTTTATTCTTTTTTTTGTTTTGGCTAAATAGCTTTTTGGTTCCCTCATCTGCCGAATTCTCTTCTCTTTTTGCTCTTTTCTTTGTTGCTTCTTTTCTCTCATCTACTTTTCCAAACCTAGACCGAATAGTGTTGAAGTAGTTTCGTGTGCATCTTTCGTTTGAATTGCTCTTCTTCCTCTACCCCTTTTGATCGACTGTGTGTCGAATATTGCCCTTCTCTCCCTTTTCATCTCTTCAATTTTGTTTTTCGCTTGACAATTATTCTCTGACGGTTCAAATTCCTCGAGGAACGAAAGAGTATCAAGTAATATTAAAGTTCTCGAAACCTTTCTCCCATCACTCGATCAAGGTAAGTATGTGGTCTAGCATTCTAAAGTGTAGGCCGAGTTCTTTCTGTGGATCCGTAAGATATCATGTGTGGTTTTAAACCACATGAGTATACAATCTTGTTTAATGAATCGATTTGTAATGTAGATATCCGTGAAAGAAATTGTAGTTAACCTTCGTCAGTGGTATAAGTTGGCTAAGCCACATTTGACAATCGAGGTTTTGGTGCTCGTGGATCTTGGTGCATTTTCATAATCAGGTGTGTAAACACCCCATTGTAACTGTAGAACGGCAAAAAACCGAAAAGCCAAAAATACGTGTTTGAGACTACACAGGCGTGCGATCGCTCGTGTGGTAAGCCCAATCCACGAATCATGGGCGATAGACTGTAGAGGCCTCCATGAGCATTTTCATGGGCTTGGGCTGTAATGGGCCGCGTTGGGTCGAAATGGGCCGTGTGGGCTCAATGGGCTCGTAGGCCCCACACGGTTGAAATTCACGATTTGTGGCAAATACTGGACTGAGCTATGTAGATCTCATAGCTGTGGCAAAATCTATGCTAAACGGGCCGCACAAGTATATGGGCCCACTTGGGCCGAGTAATGGGTCTTGGGCCCATTTACACTGTTATGACCATTTAGGTTACTTGAGTCACTCGAGGCGACAGTGGACCATTCAAGAGGTTGATATCTACACCGAGACCCCAAAATAGGTAAAATGATCGAAATACCCTTATAGGGTAAAATGACCAATATACCCCCATAGGGTAGAATGACCAAAATACCCCCATAGGGTAAAATGACCAAAATACCCCAATAGGGTAGAATGACCGAAATACCCCCATAGGGTAGAATGATTGAAATACCCCCACAAAGTAAAATGATCGAAATACCCCTATTGTAACAACCCGGTTTTGACTCTAATCGGACATAGTGGTTTCGAGACCACAAGTCCGAGTCAAAAAATATTTTAATATTATTTTGTGTGTTTATTATGTGTGAATTTAATTGTGTGAAATTTTCGTGTTTTAATTTTGTCATTTGAGTGTCCGATTAAATAAAAGGATTAAATCGCTTAAAATAAAAATTTACGAGTTAAATCTAATAGTACCTAATTGTTGTTGTCTTTTTAAAATGGGGGATTAATGATGCAATTAGACTAAAACATAGATAGTGGGTGGCAAAGGACTAATATAACCTTATTATATATGTTTTGTTTATTAATTATTAAAGGTTAAATAAGTAAATTAATAAATAATGTATAGTATAATAAAACAAAACATAAAACAAGCCATTATCATCTCTTTTGTTGGCGAATGTTGCAAAGAAAGAAAACATCCATGGCATTTAGGGTTTCACACTTTACTAGCTTGATTAAGGTGTGAAATTGTTTGGTTTTGATAATTTTACATTTTGAGATCGTTGCTTTGAATACTTCAAAACCCATGTATTAATTTTGTGAATTGTTGATGATTTTGAAATGTGTCATTGATGAATGTTTGAGTTTTGTCATGTTAGTTGATGAAATATGAAATATATGTGTTAGATTAACATGTTTTGTCTTTAAATTTTTAGTGAATTTGAGTAATTAGAGTTAAATTGTGAAAATAAATTTTTGAAGGACTAAAATATGAAATAAATGAAATGTGTGGACTTGTATGAGAACCATGAATATTCGGCTCTTGTGTGGTATGGGCAAATTTTGTGTATTTTGTGTTTTGTGCAAAAAGGACTAAATTGCAAAAAGTGCAAAATGTTAGGGGCAAAATGGTAAATTTCCCATTTATGTATTTTTGAACTTAATTGAATGTTTTGATGAATAAAAAAGTTAAATTTGATTATCTTTAGATCAAGAAACGAAGAAAACGAATTTGGATCGGGGAAAAACGAAAGTAATCGAATAGTCGATCGTGTCCGCTGATATCCGAGGTAAGTCTATTAGCAATTAAAATTTATTATGTTAATATTTATTCATGTATACTAATTGTATTTGGAGTTGAGCTATAATTAAAAGTATATTGATTGAGTAAATTTTGAAGTATGGATGATATTTATATATATAGAATGTTCGAATATAAAAGTATAATCTTGTATAGATTTATGGGTTGAAATAAAGGTAAGAAATGTATAAGAGTATAGTTGATATTCGAATAAGCATGTATATATATATGTATATATATATAATGCTAGAATATATATATATATATATATATATATATATATATATATATAAAAGTTATTGAAATTAGTTAAAGTATGAATATTGCATAGGTATAAATTCTTGATTTTAATTAAAGAATTGTATAATATATATATATATATATATATAGTGCGAATATATATATATAGATATATATATATATATATATATAGGCATATATATGTATGAACTCTTGGATTTATTTGAAGTTATGTAACCCATAATTGTAAGAGAAGTTTTAAATAGATATGTACATGTGAATTATAATTTATATATATATGCTATATTTGAATAAGCATGCTTACATATATGTATATGTTCTTATAATGAATTTTAAGTATGAGTGTTATATATATATATATGCATAAATTAAGTTTGAATATGTATATATATATATATATAAATATAAATGTACATTTATTATATATTTGATGAGCTAAAAATTTAAAAGTATATGTATTGAAATTAGGTATGGAATTATATATTGATATACATGGTTGATTGTATATATATATATATATATATATAGATATATATATAGGTTTAAGATTTGCATTGAATTAAAAGTATAAATTTTAAATGCTTGCATGATTCAAACATGGACTACCAATTTTCTTGAGATAGAGTTGAGATTGTGAATTATATATAAATGTTATGAATGTATGTTGCTATTAAGAAATATACGAGAAATCATCCTTGTATCTGTGAAATTGAGATTTTCAGGCTAAGCACCTAGCAGGCTACGTGCCGGTGATTTGAATTGGGTTATAAACCTAGCAGGCTACGTGCCGGTGATTTGAATCGGGTTATAAACCTAGCAGGCTACGTGCCGGTGATTTGAATCGGGTTATAAACCTAGCAGGCTACGTGCCGGTGATTTGAATCAGGTTATAAACCTAGCAGGCTACGTGCCGGTGATCTGAATCAAGCTATAAGTCTAGTAGTCTATGTGCCGTTGAATCTATTTTAATTAAGTGATTGTATACATTGAATATATATATGTATATGATTTGGTTATTTATATTGGATTAATATATGAACATCTGTTGCTATGTTTTTGAAGAGCATTTAAAAGCTCGAATCTTTGTGTCTAGTAAGTATATATATATATATCTATGCGTTCGACATATGTGAACTAAAGTATATATACATATATGTGTGCATTCGGCACGTGTGGCCGATAAGTATATTTGGAATATATATATATGCAATTAACGATGATGTATATAACTTAATTTTTATGTATATAATGATAATACAAGTGATCGTTAATATGTATTTTGGATATGCTATAAACTTCTTGAGTTTTAGAAGCTTACTTTGATTGTTTTTGTTTATTTGTTTATAGATTTTGGAGACGCGTTACGAGTTCGGGATCGTCGACAGTCTATCACACTATCGACCGTTCTTGGTATTTTGTATATTTTGAACTCGAACCTATGGCATGTATAGTCTAGTTAATATGTTTAAATTATTATTTTATATGTAAATATGAGCCATGCGAAAATGGCTTGTCTCTTTTCGTTTTGAATTTGGTATTAAAGAATATGTTTTAATGGTCTATTTCTTATGCTTAATTTTGGTTTAGTTAAAAATGGCTTGATCATTATGTTTAAACTTAGTTTTATATATATTCTAGGTTGAATGTTCAATGTGATTGATTTAAATGATTCGACTATGCATAGGTCTATTTGTATAAATGATTATTAGTATGATTGATAGCTTGATTATATTTCTTGATTGGCTGTGTTTGTTCGGTAATGCCTTGTAATCCTAATACGGCAACGTATACGGGTTAGGGGTGTTACACCTATAGGGTAAAATGGCCGAAATACCCCTATAGGGTAAAATGGCCGAAATACCCCTATAGGGTAAAATGACCGAAATACCCCCATAGGGTAAAATGATTGTTATACCCCTAGGTGATGAAATGACTGTTATGGCTTTATGTTATGTATGACTGATTTGCTCTATGATATGTATGACTATGATTAAGCATGACATTTTGCATACACGTATGATATTATGTCACGATATATTGCATGGGGATGAGCTGTTATATTTGGAGGAAGTGTACCGTACTGATAAGGTTGAACGGGTCGCCCAAGACGACTGTGGACCTATTAATGCTATATGTCATTTATTTTTACTAGCAACTTTGCTGCAATACTGTTTAGTGCTGCAACCAGTGCTAATCTTGGTGTGTCTGGCTGGGTGGGTCAATTTTATCCCCACATGATGTGTTTGGCAGGACGGAGTGGCCTGTAGAGGGTGGATTGGGTAGGATTTCTAACTGCATATCTGCACTGATTAATGATTTTGTAATGTTACTGCATCGATTAATGATATTACATACTGTTCACTGCATGATTGATATCTGTTACTGTTATGGGCCAAGTCCCCACTGATATTATTACTAAAATTGGGCAAAGACCCTACTAATTACTGGCATTGTGATGGGCTCAAGCCCAGTCATTTACTATTATAGGAAAGGGCTTAGGCCCACACTGAACTGGACTGTTACTGTAATGGGCTAAGGCCCAACTGAACTGAACTGTTATTAAATTGGGCTTAAGCCTAGACTGTAAATGTATTAGCTATTTGCTTGTTAGGGGATTACACACTGAGTTTTCGTAAACTCACTCTTTCCTTTTAACTGTGCAGGTAATTGATACGAGTCACAAAGGCCTTAGATGCGTATACGAAGGAAAAAGAAAATCAAGATTCACTTTCTTGTTTTCAAGAAAATCAAGAAACTGAATCTTGATCCAATTTTGCTGTTTTGAGCGATTTCAAGAATCAAGAAAATCAGGATTTCAAATCTTGAAAATCTTGGTCCAAGAAACCGAATCTTGCAACTAAGGCGCATTGGATCTCAGTTACAAGCATTAACAAGCCAATTTCGGGAGAGAATGGATTACAAGCCCAATTTCTTGAAAATAAGGCACAATAAGATGTTCCAAGCCCAATCAAGAAATTTAAATTAAACTTAGTTGAAAATCAGGCCAAATTGTCAAAGTGGCCCAATTTGTTAAGTTTTAATTCTTTAAACACTTAGTTTTCATTTTAGACTTTATGAATAAATTTACGGTAAAATTAGGTCCAAGAGGCCCATTTAAAGTCCTTGGCGAATTTCCCCTTTAAAGTAAAAAAAAATTAGGTTTTTTTTTTAGTTTTCCTATTAGGACTAGGAAAATAGTTAGAAGGCCTATATGTATGGCTTGGCCAGCCACCCTTATAACACAATTACACTTGAATATTACATTGAAATCTGATTTGTTTTGTTGAGTGAAAATTCTCTTTGAGTTCTCCAAGAATTTTCTCTTGAGTTTTCTTTAGAATGAGTTTTAACAATCTTTTTGATTGTGGGAGCCATCTTCAGCCTTCTTCTTGCCATTGTTCTTCATTGGACGGAAGATTAGAGCCGTTTGAAGGGAGTTGTGGAATCTTTCAAGATTTCAAGGCTTCTTACGACTTTCTTTATTTTCTTGCTGTTCGTTCTTCTTTATTAATTTCTGCTTGTGCTGATTTATTGATTAACTTGGGATTAATTGTTCTTGTTGCGTTTCAGCCATTCCAACTTCAAGATCTGATTCGGCTTCGTTCTTAGGCATCAAGAAATGTTCTTCATTCATAATTTCCAGATTTCTTGCCGCCCAAGTATTTCATATTCTATTCGATTTGGGTTTCTTGATCTGACAAGTTTAGTTCTCTATTTTCTGTTTTCTTTGTAGCCAATTTGTTTATAGATCTCGTAGGACTTTCCTGTGACTTGACGACTCGATCTTGGTTCGCGCGCAACTCTCTATCAGTAATCCTCAACCTTAAGCGATTTGGTGCTGCGAGGGACTCAGAGGTGGCCACACTACTACAGCTGTTCTACACTTTCTTTAATTTAAATTTAAAGTTGTGTTGGGTTATATTTTTGTAATAAGGCCATTTATGTTTGTTAAAGTTTTAATTGGGCTTTTGCTTACTTATTTTAAACCGCTAGTCTAGGAGAAGACGTATTTTAAAAATAATTGCTGTTTTCCAAGACATGAAATCAAAGCACTGGAGTTTTAAAAGCTTCCGCGTTTAAAGATCAACTTATTATGACAATAGTAGATAATAAGGCAAACGTTTTAACTAGTTGATTTGTTAAATAATAACAAAGGGGTTTTAAAACTTAGAAATGAATTTTTACCAACGAGTCCAATTTCCGAAAGACACTTCAATGTGACACGCAGATCCGACCATAACGTCTAGGCCGAGTTTGGGGTGTTACACCAACATTCAACATGTATACAAACCATATTTCAATCATGCACATCTATTCAAAACCTTTCCAAAGCATACCATATCTTGACCATGTTGAGGTCAATTCATCATATATCACTTTGGCCATTCAAACATGCTTTAAAACATTATCAAATTAACACATATCAACAAGGCACCAAATGTACCAAGGCTACATCACCCCAAATGACAGATACATGCCAAACTCATCAACTAACATTCAACCAATCATCAACCATAAGTTCACCTATACATGCCATTATAACCTTAACCAAGATACTAAAATCTACCGATATAATCGTTGGATAGTGTGACAGATCTCCGACAAGCTTCTAACTCAATCGAGCTTTCGATAATGTGAAAAATAAAGGAAAAACAACTACGTAAACAATGAATGCTTAGTAAGCTCGTATAAACTTTAGTCATATTAATCCATTTCAAATATGAAATTTATACATATCAAGAATAATCCTATACCAATACCGCAAGATTCATGAAACCATATTCAACAACTCACGAAGAGAATAAATCCACATTACATATACATATCATCCCTAGTATAGTAGGATTTTGTAAAACTTTAAACCCTTTCAAATTTTCTTACTTTCATTTGCATTTCATTACTTTCTATTTTTATTTACTTTCGTTAGCTTAAATAACAATAACAATTCAACTCATCATTCCCTATTTCATCATTTTACACTTCAAGTATGAACTTACTATTTCATTACCATTCCACACCAATTTCATATGCTTAACACACAAGACATAAGCATATCATCAACCATAGCCACAAGCTAGTGCATTTAGACATAGTTCTTTTGCAATTAACCACATGATACCATTTCATAAGAAATTACATAACTTAAATCTTACCACTCTTTCATGAACACAAGAATATTTCCATTTGGGCACTTACCATTTCAATGCATAACTTCTAATTATGCGTAATACAATCCATCCAATAGCTTCGCCAAAGCCTAAGCATTCATAGCAAACATGTTAGCAATATAAGCATAAGACATAGGTAATTTACTCATGGATTATCACAACATTTAAACATGTAACATATGAATATATCATCCATCTCAACTTATATTTATCCATGTATCACAAATTCAATGCGATTCATATGTGAACATGTCTTAGTTTGTATCAAACTCTTACCATTTCCTTTCAAATTATGCCCGTTGAACCGTTTAGAATACCGTTGGATACCCGGGATAACTCACACAAAATGTGCTAAGTCATATAATTGTAATCCGTCAATTCCTGTACATGTATGCACACGAGTTGTGAATCAAAATGCTCACACGAGTTGTGAAAATGGGCCTGCTCACATGAGTTGTGAAAATGGGCCTGCTCACGCGAGTTGTGGGTCAGAACGTAGCTACATGATGCTGCTCAACGAGCTATGGAGTATCCGCAACACATGCCAGACCTCAGCCATCGGTAGGACGTTCAAGGCCTGCACCCAAATCATGTAAATCCTAATGACATGTCATTTGTATCCTACGAATTCTTAAGGTTCAAAAGGGGCTTGGTATTCGTCGAAACATTGTTGGATTCCCATCATTTCATTACAAGATAAATTGCATACAAACTCATATATATTAAATTAATCACAATATAATCACATATTAACATTCAATTTAATTAAAATTATACAGAATACAGTTCATACGAACTTATCTGGCTAAATTACAGAAATGTCAAAGTACAGGGGCATTTTGGTAATTTTCCATTCTCCTTGATTTTCCACTCGATCTTGATCTAAATTAATAATTGCATTTAATCTATTAATTTATACAGTAAGATAAAATATTTTATGCAAATTAGTCAATTTTGACATTTTTACAAAAATTGCCCCTAAAGTTTTAGTTTTATTCGATTTAGTCCCTGAGCCCAAAACATGCAAATTAACCATTTTTAATGCCAATTCATAATAGCTTAATTTCATGGCACCCATATCAGCCCACAAATTTGCAAAAATTTCACATCAAATCCTTGTACTTTTACTATTTTAACAATTTAGCCCCTAATTAAAAAATTCATCAAAAATCACTTAATAAAATAATTTTAAATATCAACCAACATTTCAAATTCATGATTTAACATCTAAAATCACAAGGTTCATCAATGACAACATTCAAAATCTTTAACAGTTTTAAAATCGAAGGTACGGGCTAGCTGTACCTAGTTACAACGATCTATAAAACATAAAAATTACTAGAAACGGGGCTAAAATGGACTTACATGCATCCTATAAAACTTGGCTGAAGATTGACTGTTTATCAATGGCTTTCTTCTTTCCCAAATTCGGCAAAAAAATAAAAGGAAAAAGATGATATCTTTAACTTTATTTTATTTCTTTTTAATTTGTTTTATTTTAATTAAAAAAACATACATATTTTCATAATAAGACAAAGCCAACCACCCACTCATATATAATATGGTATATTTAACATTTTAGTCCATATACTTTCATTCAATAAGCCATTTAATCACTTAAATTAAATAGCGATAAAAGTTTACATCTTTTATGATCTAGTCCTTTTAATTAATTAACTATCAAAATGTTAAAGTTTTTCAACAAAACTTTAATAGCGCCTAAATGACACTCTTTAAATATTTAGAAAAATATTTATGGCTCGGTTTATAGAAACAAGGTTCTAATACCTCATTTCCTAAAACTACTTGACCTTAAGATCATACCACTTAAACTTAATAACTGGCTTATATAACATAAATTATCAAATAAAAAATCTTTTCAAAACCATATTTGAATCGTAAATATTATTATTTAATATTTACAAACTTACTCGTCAGATTTAGTGGCCCTGAAACCACTGTTTCTGACACCACTGAAAAAATGGCTATTACAACTACTGAAAAACGAGATGTTACAAAATATGCTTGTGATGACTATTGTGAATGAGATAACTGTAGGTATGTTATACATGCCGATTGACAGTGATAATATTGTAATTATAATGTGAATGTGCAGTGAAAAAATGCAGAAAATGACAAGTAAAATATGTGTTTAACTGTGGATATTTGGGCCTTTTGATCTTTGAGACCATTGGATATAGTTGGCATGCCATAGAATTTGTGAGTATTCACCAATGTGTTGTGTTTTTGGGGCTTTGAGGCCCGAGACAGTTTTGGAGAGATAGGGGAATGTAAGCTCGACTCCATTCACCGGGATATGCTGGTGTGTTGGAGAGTGTTAGTTACATGCTACACTTTTGGGATATGTTCGACTCATCGAGTCATTGGTGTGTTGGAGATCTATGTATCCGATGTGTGGTGGTAGAGCCCACTTTTATGTTTCATAGCCTAAAGTGCCAAATTATCGTTAAATGTGATTTGATAAAATGTGATATTATGGTATGTGATGAATGCATAAAAATGTGAATAATAAGCTAAATGAGTTAATAAATATTGCATGAATATGTTAGCATGTCATCATAGTGAATTGCGTATGTGATTGTGCTTTGGTCATTTTCGTTTAACATGTGAATACTTGTCTATTTGGTGGTTATTTCGATCATTCACTGAGCTTGTTTAAGCTCACCCTCTTTTTAAACCTCTACAGATAGTTAGCATTGCGGTGTGAGTGGTGCGAAAATTTCCAAGAGAGTGATCCAAGTAGATTTAGTATTTGAGTAGCTGATTTATAGCTATTATTTTGAACTGTGGGAATAAGGTAATGTGGTAGATTTGTTGGTTGATTATTGCCATGATGTTTTAGATGATTGCTCAATTTTATTAATCATAGAAATTATGGACGTTTGAAACTATTACTTTGATTTGGTTAACTTAAATTAATGATGACGTATTGAGTTGCAAATTGTGATACTTTTGACGATGAATTTTAAGGTTATAAATGCATGATGATTTGGTATATGTATGGTTGCATTAAATTCCCTGTTTTTGTGATATTTTTTCTTTTTTGTATAGATGTATCGATAATCGGGTATTTAGTATCGATACATCCATGATTTTTTGAATGTGCAGGAAGTTAGTAGCTAATTTTGGTATCAATACCATTTCTCGAGTGTCGATACTCGTGGTAAAAATGCCTATACTTTTTAAGTTGTATCGGTAGTTTGTTGGTTTTTAATTTTTATAGGAAAATAGAATGCTAATTGGGAATCGATTTTCTGATTGGTATTGATGCCTTTTATGAGAAATATTGATGCCATCGAAGGAGTATAGATACCTACATGATCTTTTGGAGATTTTTTTAAGTGGTCTCTAAGCATGCTTCTAAGTCGTGACATGATCATTTAATATATGTTTAGTTAATTTTAACCTCATATAAGATGCATTAGACTTAAAACTTCTGTGATTATTTTTATGATGGTAATTGAATGACAATAAGATGTTTTATGTTATGTGGATGATTAGACAGTGGTGTAGCATCCTGTTACTTGAGCTTAGTGATCGGGCCAGCTATAAGGTGTTACATTAACCCGGTGAGGACAATCCTTAACTCGGCGCTTGATCGGCTGTTTAATGTCACAACAGCAATGTGCAAGCGTACACTATCGATACAAGTATAGTAGACAGATATGAGCCTGTCGGATATCGATTCCACGAGGATGTTTGTCTTTTGTCTATCAATGTCGGTGCAATAAATAGATAGAAAAGAGATAAATTGTGAGAGTAGTTGTCGAAGAAATAACTTGAAATCAATAAGATAAAATATGATAATGATAAACTAGGATCCCCAACGTGAATATTGAACAGAATACTAAGTGCTTATAAGGTATAAAAGGATAGGTGATTGTCGATGCATTAAATTGCCATGAATATCTTACCAAGCTTAACTTCTATATTTAATCTAAGACTTAAACATGCTCATTAACTACACCTTCTGATGATGGCAATGGAACACTATTAAGAACAAGTGGATTAAATTCCTCTAATCCTTAACCAACTTCCGTTGTCATGCTTGTTAGCTTGAACTGTCGCTGCACTTTCCAGTGTCGGTGATTGCAATAACACTTCCATGCTAAAAACATTCAAACCCAAAGATTAAATAGTAGAAGAAAGATTGAATAAAATAACATTTAATCCAGAAATCATGTGTACTTCTATACAAACATGAAACATAAAGTAATCACCATCGTTTAGAAAAGAAATATAAAAGAAACAAGTGGAGAATACTATTCCTAGACAATCTCGATTTGAATCCCTCCATTCCCTCTTGTGTTGCACGCAGGGCTCCTCGCCAGGAGCTGATCTATGTCCCTTTCACACTGGTTCCCCCGTAGGAGACTTAATCCGACATAGCCAAAAAGCTTCAAAAGATAGGTTGAAGAAGATAGTACCCCCCAAAAAGCCTTCCTTTTTTTCCTTTTCATGTGAATATTAATATTTATCCATATAGCACAGGTGTCCTTTCATCATAATCATGCTGCCTCTGTATGTACAAGTTGGTTATCTAGACTAGACAGCTCACACATTCTTGTTCTTATCTGGAGAGCTGTCAGGTGCGGCGACAATTCTGGGTGCAATATGGAAATACTCATGCAGCGACATCAGTACCAAAACATGACAAAATTAAGGATAAATAGGCTAAGATCCACTAAGTTATAAAATGCAATTTACTGAACTAAAAATGCTAAAATATGTGCTAAAGATAACTAAATGGGGACAAATTAACAAATAAGTAAGGAGAAAACATATGTTCTTTCTAGTACCATCAGTGCTCAATAGATCCACAACCCAAACATGCACTTGAATTTTTCCAACCGAAACTCTGGCTACTCCATAAGGACTACCAATACCCATTGCTGCAATATTCTATTGTGGTCTGCCCTCTCTGGCTCGCTTTGAAGGTCACAAATTTAGACCAATATAACCAGACTCCCTCTTATTCAGTGCCTTGTTCTTCTACTGCATTTCTTGCTCCAAGTGCTTAATTTCCTCAACAATCTTGGTCTTCTCAACCAAGGTTTCAAACACTCTCTCCTGATTCGAGGCTATTTGGATTTTCAGGTCATACCTTAAGCCATCTTCAAAACACAGACTCTTGTCTTGCTCCGTCGCAACCATACTTGCAGCATAATGGTTAAGTTTCATAAATTCAGACTCATACTCGGCCACAGACATATCTCACTGTTTAAGCTCTATAAATTCCAATTGATGAGCCTCAACATACCTAGTACCCATGTACTTCTTTTGAAAGGCCTCCTAAATATTATTCCAAGTCAGATGCTCAGCTTGTGTACCTCTCACCATAGAATGCCACCAATGGTAGACCTCATCCCTCAGCAAGAACACAATACCCTTTAATTTTTATTTTGGAGTACAATCTATATCCTCCAGAATTCTCTCAGTGGTCTCCATCCAGTACTTTGCCACATTAGGGGTCGTTTTGGCAACACCCTTGAATAATTTGACCCCATTAGATCGAAGCCTCTTAGTAATTGACCTACAACTTCCAGTTCTAGTTTAGGCTCCAACAACCCCTTGTAGTACTCTCAACATGGCTTGGGATATTGCATCATCCCTAGTTCCTTGATTTTTTCCATTAACGATAGGCACCTTAACAATATCATATGCCCTAAAGAAGTAGATGACTCAGCTTGAACTGCTCGATGTTGAGCCTTATGATTTCTCATGCTATAAGTGTTCATTATGAAGTCTCGAGTTTATGAACTTATTTTTATCTACAGTTTTAGAATGATACAAACACTAGTTATTTCCTGAGGAGTTTTAGTTTTAAATCTACAGTTTTATGCATACTAGTCCTAGTGTTTGTCTACAATTTGAAGAGTACTATGAGGGTGGCATCGAAATCTCGAAAAATCTATTTTTGAAAAACATTTTTCCAAAACATTGTGGCACAGTTCCTATTAACCCATTTTCCTAAAACATGCATGTAGACTCACTTAAAACCTCAGGCCATGTTTATAAACTTGGTTCTTATGCCACCAAATGTAAACTCCCTAATCCAAACTGGATATAATGGCTAGATTTTGAAGGCTACAATAGCCATTGAAATGGTTTAGTAGATCTGTTCAGTTTTTGCAACATTTATTTGCCCAATTTTTGGAAAACTTAGAGTAGTTGTCTTATATTTATTAAAAACATTAGATTTTAAGTCGAGTTAATCTTAAGAGTCCAAATTTAGTTAAATGTTCTGACTTTTTGAGGTGACTTTATTTGATTTTTGCTTTTGAAAACTCTTTTCCTTGTTATGCAGTGAAAAAAGTGGAACCATCAATTTTTACTTTAAACCATATTCTATACGATATTAAGCAGATTAATTGTATTTGTTTAGTTTAATGAAATTAAATGCATGCAGAAATCCAAACTTAAAAAGAACCCATGCCAAGTCCCAAAAACCATAAAAAATAAAAACCGAGATGAGACCTGCGAATGTTGTATCCGATCCTAACCTTGGGGATTATTTGTAAGGATAAAACTATGGGGGTGAGATTTAAAAAGCTCAGTGTGAGTCTTAAATAGAATAAACAGTGTACATACATACAAACAATCTATTCGCTACTCACCATGATTGAACAACAAAATAGTAAGAGTTGTGGCTCAATATGGATAAACCACCAGTAACAATTTTGCAATTACATTGCCAATAATTTGCAGATAAACCGCTAGTACTCCAAAAAATACTCTAGGGTTGCAAATAAATTGCAAATATAATTTATGGATAAATCACTAGTACTCCACAAAACTCCTCTGTCACCCATCAATCCCAATCCCCATGCAATGTGACATGTCATATCAATAGTGTAGCAAGTCATGCTCATCAATATCAAATTCAATAACGGTGGCATGCTTAACATGCATTCAATTTATTAGTATCGGTGGCATGCTTTTCATACATTCAGTAATAACAATATCAATTGGTAGTATGTTTTTACATTCAAGCAATAAATAGTGCACTAGGCATGCTCAACACGCAGTCAGTAAATAGTAACAATAAATATGCTACAGTACAATTAATAACAATACCAGTCAACAAATTTTAGCAATCATACAGTCGACTTAACCTTTATAGCACTTACTGTAACACCCTTTACTCGACCTGAATTACCGGATCTGGATATTGGGTGCTACAAGACCTAAACACTAAATAAAAATTTCAAAACATGCGTAACTTAAATACAGCAGAATTCTAATTTATTTCCTCACAACTATTAAAAAGAAATACTCATTAAATAAATCAACCTTAAATATGATATACAAGTCATTACAACTTAAAACCTTGTTAGAGACAGACTCCAACATTGCATAGAATACATTTTGCCATTTTTCTACAGTGTCCTTCGTATGCATAATAACACGACTCGACCAACCTCCATCCATGGTACATTCCTAGCTTGGTGATGCGATCTCGGTTTAGTAGATGAATCCGAGTCGTTTAGTTGCCTGATCGATAAACGTAGAAGTATGTTTTGTTCTTAGAGTTTAAAAGAAAATAGGCTAAGTTCGAGTTTAAGGAAAGTAGGTTGATTCGTAAAAGAGAAAGGATAATGTGTGTGGTTAGGTTAGATTGGATGTGGTTTAGATTTGGTCGAATCTGGTTTAGGTTTTAGAATGAAATTGGTTTTTGGTATTTGTATGAAATGGTATGTTTCAATACGAAATAAACCAAATTGGCTCAAAAAGGTCAAGGATGAACCAACACTAAAGAGGAGTGTTGACCCGAAACTTATAGGACCTAAAAGAGTCAGAAATGGCAATTTGGGAACCTTGACCCTATACTTAGGAAAGTATGAACCAGAGGTATTAAGGGTGAACGCCACACTCGGGTTTAGGGAGTGATAAGTTCAGAAAGACTCGAAAAGATGCCACTAGGAGCTAGATAAGTCTCATGGGGCTCGAGCGAAATTTGAGACAAAAATGCCTCACAAATTCGGCAGTAATTCATTAACAATATGCCAAAAGTTTTTTTACAAGATGAAATTTTCAGCTATTTATAAGCAGCACTTAAGCTAGCCGAATAGTCACATACATTCTTAATAATTAAGCAAATGAACCCAATTAATGGTGCTAGCAAGATTCGGCTGAATGGGAGCTCCAATGGACAACTTCTAGATGGATGAATGAATTATAAACAACTTGGATGGTGCATGGATGAGCTAGGTTCGGCCAATGAGCATAAATAAGCTAATTTAAATTGCAACTTTTGCTGAAAAGTGACCAGCAATTAAGGAGGTAATGAGCAGCCATTTAAGGTGTGAAAACCTTGAACCGAACAGTCTTTATGTGTGAACATTTGCCCAGCAATGTGAAAGGAATAATTTTAGCTCAATGGACAGCTTGGGAGTAGGAAACAACAGCTCCTTTGGCCGAATGGTCACCTAGGAGACTTCAAACAGGAGCCAAATTTAATTTCCCAAACATGCATGTTTCGTCCCTTACATGTACCTTCTTTTAATTCCTTCATGCACCAAGGACGTCCAAATGTGGTGCACCTGTAGCAAAATTCATTCAATAAATCAAATACATTTTTAGACACATTAATTTGGTAGCAAATGACACTAAAATTCTGCACATTAAATTCGGCAGCCTTAGGACATAATTAAAACATGTAAAAAAATTGACACATTAAAAACATGCATAAAAACATATTAATAAGCTGTAGAAATTAAGACAAAATTAATAACATGTAATAATAACTCAATTAACATGCATAATTAAATTTGCCCAGATTTTAAACCAAGTAAACAACGAAAATTAGTTGAGCTGTAAAAAAAACTAATTAATTAACTCAAATAATTATTTTAGCTACTATAATAAGGTCTTAATGATATTGAGCTGAATCATAAGTGATTTGAGCTGAAATTGAGCTGGTTCGAGCTCACTGAGCTGAAATGGAGCTTAATTCAGCTCGCAACAAAATGCACGGAGAGCTCATAGAATTGGTCCAAGCTTCTTCGATGTGTCCAACCAAGGTTTCTCCCCAAACTTTATCAACTAAAGCTGAAACAGCCTCTTTGAAAAGCTTGGCTCGCGATCGAGTGATAGGGCTTGGGGCAGCTCCAAAGGTTTCTTGCTTGAGCTAGTTGGGACTTGGGGCGTGTCCGTATCATCCTCCCCCTCTTCAAAGCGATTTGCCCTCAAATCAAAATCTACATCAAACAGAGATAAGTCAGACACATTAAAACTCGCACTTATGTTATACTCACTAGGTAGGTCGAGTCGATAGGAATTCTCGTTGATCCGTTCTAAGACTTGAAAGGGGCCATCACCATGTGGTAATAGCTTTGATTTACGTTGGGCTGGGAACCGTTCCTTCCTCATGTGAACCCAAACCCAATCGCAAGGTTTGAAAAAAACTCTTTTTCGACCCTTGTTCTCCTTTCGGGTATAACTTTCGGTCCTTGCTTCAATGTTGGCTCGAACTTTTCGATGTAACTCCTTTACATACTCGGCCTTTTTTCTAGCATCTGCATGAATAAGTTGATCATTAGGTAAAGATACTAGATCTAAGGGAGTTAACGGATTAAATCCATAAATGATTTCAAAAGGGGAGTGTTTAGTTGCCAAGTGAACGGATCGATTATATGCAAATTCGATATGCGGTAAGCACTCTCCTAAAACTTAAGATTTTTCCGTATAATGGCGCGCAACAAAGTAGATAACACACGGTTGACGACTTCCGTTTGGCCATCTGTTTGGGGGTGGCAAGTGGTTGAAAACAGCAGTTTAGATCTGAGCTTTCCCCACAACGACCTCTAAAAATGACTCAAAAACTTCGCATCCCGATCGGAAACGATCGTTCTTGGGATTCCATGCAAACGAACAATTTCCCTAAAGAAAAGGTTAGCAATATGAACGACATCATCAGTTTTTGCACAAGAAATAAAATGTGACATTTTTAAAAAATGATCAACTACAATGAAAATCGAGTCCTTCCCCGTTTTAGTTCTAGGCAATCCAAGGACAAAATCCATGGAAATGTCTTCCCAAGGTGCGTCGGGTATAGGAAGGGGCGTATATAGCCCGTGCGGCTTAACCTTGGATTTGGCCTTCTTGCACGTCACACAACGCGCACAAATCCGTCAACGTCTCGTTTCATTTTTGGCCAATAGAAATGCTCTTGGAGAGTTGCTAAAGTCTTTCCAATGCCAAAATGGCCCATGAGGCCTCCACTATGCACCTCAATTACTAAAAACTCTCGTACGGAACTCCGCGGCACACACAATTTTCCTTCTTTAAAAAGGAAACCATCACACCTATAAAACTTATCAACAACAACATTTTCACATGCAACAAATATTTCTCCAAAATCTTCATCAGCAGCATATAAATCTTTCAGCAATGTAAAACCAAGCAGTTTAGAATCCAAATATGACGAGAGGGTATACCTTCTCGAAAGAGCATCAGCCACTATGTTTTCCTTACCCTTTTTATACTTGATAACATAGGGAAATGATTTCAAATATTCTACCCACTTAGCATGGCGTTTGTTTAATTTGTGCTGGCCTTTAATGTGCTTTAATGCCTCATGATCTGAATGGATCACAAATTCCTTCGGCCATAAATAATGCTGCCAAGTCTCGAGAGCTCGAATGAGCGCGTACATCTCTTTGTCATAGATTGGGTAGTTCAATGCGGCTCAATTCAATTTTTTGCTAAAGTATGCGATAGGTCTTCCATCTTGCGTTAATACGGCTCTGATTCCTACACCTGAGGCATCACATTCAATCTCAAATGTTTTAGAAAAATCAGGCAATGCTAACAATGGAGCTTTAGTAAGACAATCTTTAATAATATTAAAAGAATTTTCTTGCTCTTCGCCCCAATGGAAGGTTGAGGTCTTCTTGATGGTGCTTGTCAATGGTGCGGCCAACGTGCTGAAATTGGGTACAAAACGCCTATAGAAACTTGCCAAACCATGGAAGCTTTGCACTTGGCTTATACTCGTCAGTCTCGGCCATTCCTGAATTGCTTTAATATTTTCACTATCTACTTCAAGGCCTTCCGAGCTGACCACAAAACCTAAGAAAATCACTTTGTCAGAACAGAATGTACACTTCTTAAGGTTAGCATACAAAGTCTCCTTTCGAAGAACTTCCAAAATAGATCGAAGATGCACTACATGGTTATCCAACGATTCACTATAAATGAGTATATCATCAAAGCACACAACAAAACTTACCAATGAAATTTTGCAAAACATAATTCATAAGTCTCATAAAAGTACTAGAGGCGTTGGTTAAGCCGAATGGCATAACCAACTGTCGAAACCTTTTTTTCAAATTTTGAAAAATGTGGATCAACTTTTAAAATAAAAACGGGAGTCACCACCGATCTTTTATTGTGGTGTGATCGGATCACCTTGAAAATAATTTTAGGTCTGTGAATTTTGAGAAAACAGGTTCGGGAGTCGGTTACGCACGAGGAAGGGTTAGCACCCTTGTGACGCCTAAAATTGGTACCGAATTGATTGTTTAATGTCTTAATGTCGAAATTTTTAAAAGATTTTAAAATACAATCTTTGAAAAGAAAATTTTAATAATTGAATTTAAAATAAGACTTACCCACTTTAAAGAAATAAACCGTCACACTCAGTGGGTTAGAGCGCAACAATTCAATCTTCGAAGTTAGATTCATCCTTTCTATAAAAAATACATTTTGATAAGGATATTTGGTTATTTAGATCATTCGAGAAACCAAAACCCAGTAAGTTAGGGTTCAATTTCCTTAAAATTCCTAAACACCAAATATTTCTTTTATTTAAAAATGAGATAACAAAATGTCATATCCAGTAAGTTAGGATCCAACATTTTGAAATCTAAATAATTTTATTTTTAAAAATGTACATCTTAGAAATAGATACTTGATGATATAAATTCATCGAGAAGAATTGAAGCCCAGTAAGTTAGGGCACAGTTCTCTCGAGAATTATTTAACACCAAGCCCCTTTTTGAATTTTGAAATGAAACAATTATAATATTTTAATGGAATGCAATTCTCACGAAAAGAACATGATTGGATAACGATACATATGATGTACAAGAAGAAATACAATCTACGTTTAAACTAAGAAACAATTAAATAAGTGTTATACCAATACCAATATTAAATTTAACAACATCATATAAACTTGAACACTAATAAATACGCGATTAATAAATCCAATAAAATAAAAAGTTTAAACAACTAAATGATTATGTTTAAAACCATGTAAAAGAAAAAGGTTCAAGTTAATACCACGCTTGAATACTAAATGTTTGCATATGAATTATATATATTTACAAAAGAATCATATAATTTTATAATGAAAATAAGATTTAAGTTATTCTAAAATTCCTCATTTAAAGAGATAAAGTAACTAATAGATATATTAGAAAAACTATGGAAACAATTATAGTACTAAATTTGAAAATAAAGTATACAATAAAATTTTGAAATAATGTTTAATGAGCTTAATATTTTCAAAATAAAAATTTGCAAGGATTTGTGTATTATTTTCTAAAATTATGCTAATAAAAGGAAATTTGAAAACAATATTAAACTAAATATCAAAATAATGTTAAAAGATTAAAAGTGAGAATTAATTTGCTTAAAAATATTTTTGAAGATGAATTTAAATATGATAAAACAATTTTAAGAATGATACAATAATTATAATAAAACATCAAAAAGTAGAATTTAAATAGAATTTGACAAAAAAAAAGCTAAATTAAATAGATAAAATTAACAAGTTCCAACTAATAGTGTATAATGGATTTGAAAGTATTGATGATAAATCAAAATAATAATTTACTAAATTTTAAAACTATGGTAACAATGTATTTAAAATATTATTAAGAGTTAAATATCAAAACATATGTCAAATATTATAATAAATGAATGTAAAACTGATTCTATTTTTTAGAAAAAATTGTTGAAGTTAGAAAGGAAAATTTGATTTGTATTAAATTGAAATTGATTTTAAAATTAAGGGACTAATCAGGCAATTAAACACAAGCATCAAAATAGTTTCAATCATCCACAAAACGGTGTCGTTCAAATCTGGACCTAAATGAATGCGGAAACAAATATATGGTACAAATTACAAATAAATAAATAAAAAATCAAATTACAAATGCAGTAAACGCAGAGGGACCCGTCGCATAAATAAACCAAACGCTTAATAATCGCGCGGATCCTTTCCGGACCGGGTCACCGTTTGGGTCAGGCCATCGAATGATGCCGTTTCAGTGCCATTGTTTGGGCTCTGAACGGCGTCGTCTGAATCCTATACTTAAGGTTAAGTAAGCCCTAAAAGAGTGTCATCTACACTAAACAACCTAGACTAAAGCAAAAAAACTCTACACCGTTTTGACGAAGCGACGCCTCGGGCCTTTACCCACCCTCCAACTCCGATTGCGACGGAGCAGAAGGAAGATCGGCCATCAGGTAAGGTTTCTGAACCCTTCCCCTCTGTTATTCCTTCCTTACTAATAATCAGCGAAACCAAAACGAAAAAAGAAGAACGAAACAAACTGTGAATGAAAAAAAGAAGAAGAACCCAGAAAAATCACCTTTTTTCGAATTTTTCTCTGTATTTTAATTGCGTAAGTAGCAGTACAAATCCTCCTTTTGGTTCTTATATCCTCTTTTTTAACCGAAAAATTGTCGAATTCAATTGAAAAAATAAAAAAATAAAATAGAAAACCCCCCATTCCTTCCTCTTTGCTGTGTTGTCTTCATTTTGTTTGCAGGTGAAATCGTACGGGGGCGTGTACGGAGGCCAGCTAGGAGACAGACACGCGCGTGGTGGCACAACACGTGCGTGGGGGGGGGGGAAGCTTGGCCGTTGCGGCACTAGGAGCCAAAGCTGCTAAAGGCTAGGGTTTTCAGAGTTTAGTCTTTAGGGCTTAGGTGTTGATTTTCTCTGTTTTGGGCTGCGAGTATTTGGGCTTGGTTTTGGGTTTAGGCTAGTTGGGTTTGGGTTAAAGCTGTTTTTTTTTTTGGACAGTGAATTTGGGCCATTAGGCCTGCTGTAATGGACTGTGGACATTTTAAGATTTTGGGTTTATTTTATTTGGTTTATTTTTGTTTATTTATTTCTAATTTGGGTCGGGCAAATTTGGGTTATTACAGTTGCCTCTCTTTGCTCATTGTCATATAACGGAAATGAAGTAAAGACTAAAAATGGCCAAAATTGCCCGGTTGTGCTGGCCCTTGGTGCTCTTTTTCTTCAAGTTGCCTCATTCCAACCTACTGCATCTTCAGAGGTATGGGAATTGGTGCTTTGATCCACTCCACTGTAACATCAGGGAGATAGGATTCGTAACTCGTAACCTTAATCTGCTTAATTGTGAGGTCGAGCCGGTGAGATTTGCTGTTGTAGCTTCAATCTGATGCGATCTACTCTACTGTAACTTCAGAGAGATAAGATCCTTTGTTTTAATCCGCTCCACAGTAATCTCAGGGAGATAGGATTACTAGCTTCAATTTGCTCGCTGAAATCTCAGGGAGATAAGATTTCTGGATTCAATCTGATGCGATCTACTCTACTGTAACTTCAGAGAGATAAGATCCTTTATTTTAATCCACTCCACTGTAATCTCAGGGAGATAGGATTACTAGCTTCAATCTGCTCCGCTGTAATCTCAGGGAGATAAGATCTCTGGCTTCAATCCGGTGCGATCTACTCTACTGTAACTTCAGAGAGATAAGATCCTTTATTTTAATTCGCTCCACTGTAATCTCAGGGAGATAAGACTTGTAATTTCCAACCTATTCCACTGCTGGTCAGGGACATAGGACTTGTAATCTTCGATCTGCTTCACTGTCGACACAGGAGGGCAAGATTTGCTATCTTTAACCAAATTCTCATCAGAATCGATGGAGGCAAGGCTTTGTTTTCGATCTGCTTCGCTGTCAATGCAGGAAGGCAAGATCTGCTATCTTCACTGATCTATTCTCTGGGGAACATGACCTGTATAATGAACATAATTATGCCTAATGATTAGGACAGCATGATCAAAATGAACCAAATGCTCCTAACTAGACATGTGTGAATGGTGTTTGCATGAATGCAGAATTTTTTATTATTTTTTTGAAAATGATCCCGCTTAGGTTGTCATTACTCGGAATTTGTCAAGGCATTAACATTGACGTGCTATAACGCCTTCTCGCTTGACCGACTTCTTCAAAGAATCACTTAGTTAGATTGCCCCACTGTAAACCGAAAAAGTTCAATCCCTTGGGGCGCAAGATTTGTACCATCATTCTCCCACTACAATCCAAGAGTAGAAATAGGTGTCTTTTCCTGAAACCTCTCTTATCATAACTCAAGGATATAGGATCTGAAACGTTCTAGTTTCTTACACCATTCTCAGGGTGTCGTACCAAAAGGCTCATGCGCAAGTGAAGGTTCTCTTCTCCAAGGTAACCCCTTCCCATTGCTTGATGATCATTGCTTACTAGTTTATTTAAGCTTTATCATTAACATGACATCTTGTTATTTTGTTCAATCGATGCATTTGTCAACAAAATCTAAAGAGAAAGTCTAAATTTAGACTCTTCTTTCTCAAATTTCCAACCTTTAAACTTGGTGTGTTCTAAACAATAGTCCTATTTCAAGCTCCTATATTATTTAGAAACTTTTCAGAGTAATATGCAAAACTTCCTTTGTGAAAGTTTTATTAGTCTATTAATCATTATTCCAATGCAACATGTTTGTACAAGGTCATAACAATGGATAAGAATAAAGTTGGTTCTGAGCATAACTCAAAATGAATAAGTTATCAGAAATAGTAAAGAAGGATAATAAAGAAATTGATTGGGAATGTATATCTTGGAAAAGAAAAAATATTCCAAGAATCAACAAATTCAATAATAGGAGAATTAAGTTCCTCAGATATCGTAGCTTGAACTTCTCTGTACAAACTTGCTAAAGGCCATTCTGAGTTTGACATGTGTTTAGGAGATCTTCAGTGCTTTGTCGATGCCTCAAGCCGTCGCCTATCCCTTCCTGTTGATTCAGGTATAGCAAGATTGCCACACATCCCGATCTGATCAAGATACCAGCTGCTCTAAACACTTCATGTCCCATTCTGATCAATATTCGAGCCGCCCTTTTCGGGTTTTCAACTCAAATCCCCTTTGGCCTAAGGTGCCCTTTGCGGGTTTTCCCTTTAGACTCTCCATTTTTTTAGGAATCAAAGCGCCCTTTGCGGGTTTTCCCCTTGATCCCTTTCCTTCAAGTGAAGTATTTCTTGACTGAGTCTGAATTTATAGGATTTGGCAAGTCTTTTCCATCCATCTCACTTAGAATCAAAGCTCCACCAGAAAAGGTTTTCTTTATGACATAAGGACCCTCCCAATTTGGCATCCATTTTCCCCTAAAGTCCTTTTGCATAGGAAGAATCTTTTTTAGCACCAAGTCTCCTTAGCTAAATTCTCTGGGGCGAACCTTTTTATCATAGGCTCGCATCATTCGTTTCTGGTACATTTGCCCATGGTGAATAACTCTTAACCTCTTCTCCTCTATTAGGTTCAACTGATCATATCAAGATTGGACCCATTCGGCTTCGTCCAACTGGAGTTCGGATAATACCTGTAGTGAGGGAATTTCAACTTCGATGGGTAATATTGCCTCCATTCCGTAAACTAGAGAAAAAGGTGTTGCCCCAGTAAAAGTTTTAACAGATGTTCGATAGGCAAGGAGAGCAAATGATAACTTCTCATGCCAATATTTGTAAGTCTCAGTCATTTTCCCCACAATTCTTTTAATATTCTTATTGGCCGCCTCTACTGCGCCATTCATTTTTGGACAATACGGCGATGAGTTATGATGCTTGATCTTAAATTGGCTATAAACCTCAGCTATTGTACTATTGTTCAAATTCAACGTATTGTCGGATATGATTCTCTCAGGCATTCCATATCTACAAATAATCTCCTTTTTCAAGAATTTACTAACTACTGACTTCGTGACATTTGCGTATGAAGCAGCTTCTGCCCACTTTGTGAAGTAATCAATAACCACAAAGATGAAACGATGCCCGTTCGAAGCCTTTGGTGATATCGGCCCAATAACATCCATGCCTCATAAGGAGAAAGGCCACGGAGCAGTCATAGCGTGCAGAGGTGATAGAGGTACATGTATCTTATCTCCACAAATCTGACATTTATGGCACCCCTTGGCATAGCTAATGCAATCCCCTTCCATAGTAGACCAATAGTACCCAAATCTCATGATCTGTCTGGCCATGGTGAAGCCATTGGCGTGCGTCCCACAGATACCCTCATGGACCTCCTCCAAAATTTTCTTAGCTTCCACAACAACCACACATCTTAACAGTACCTAATCTTTCCTTCTTTTGTAGAGCACTTCCCCATCTAAGACATATTCAATGGCTATTCTTCTCAGAGTTCTCTTATCGTTCTCTGTTGCCTGGCTAGGGTACTCCTGATTCTTCACATACTGTAGGATACTCTGATACTAAGGGTGATCGTCTTTTCCCTCCCCCTCAATATTGTAGCAATGAGCTGGGGTTTCATAGATACTCATCTGAATAGGCTTCATTACTTCAAGCCTGTTCACTTGAATCATCGAAGCTAGAGTAGCCAATGCATCAGCCATTTGGTTTTCCTCTCGTGGGAGATAACTGAAGGTGATGTCATCAAACTCGCCAATCAATTCAAGAACCAGTTCTTTATAACTGATCAATTTAGGGTCTCTGGTTTCCCAGTCTCCTTTGAGTTGGTATATCACCAACGCGGAATCTCCATACACTTTAAGCACTTTGATTTTACGTTCAATGGCCGCATGAATACCCATAATACATGCTTCATATTCTGCCATGTTATTTGTGCAATCGAAGTCCAACTTGCTAGCAATAGGATAATGATCTCCACTTGGGGGTACCAAGACTGCCCCAATTCCATTACCTATAGCATTTGAAGCTCCATCAAAATTTAACCTCCAGATATGGTCTGTTCGAGGGTTTTCTTCAGTGTTTTCCACGTACAATAAGTCCTCATTTGGAAAATCAAAATTTAAAGGCTCATAGTCTTCCAAGGCTCTGCTGGCTAGAAAATCAGCTATTGCACTTCCTTTTATAGCCTTCTGACTTACATATACTATGTCAAATTCAGAGAGCAAAATTTGCCATCTAGCCATTCTCCCATTTAAAGCAGTTGATTCCATCATGTACTTTAAAGGATCCAACTTTGAAGTCAGCCAAGTTGTATGATATAACATGTATTGCCTTAGTCTTCGAGTTGTCCAAATTAAAGCACAACACAACTTTTCAATAGACGAGTATCTCATTTCACAATCAGTGAATTTCTTGCTGAGATAGTATATTGCTCTTTCTTTCTTCCCTGTTTCGTCATGTTGACCCGAGACGCATCCCATGGAATTGTTAAACACCGTTAGATATAATATAAATGGCCTATCTGGACTAGGCGGTGATAGTATTGGAGCATTAGCCAAGTATTGTTTTATTTTGCTAAAAGATTTCTGACATTCCTCATCCCATTCTCCCGGGTTATGTTTCTTCAGAAGACGAAATACTGGATCACATTTCTTAGTCAATTGTGAAAGGAACCGAGCAATGTAGTTCAACCTTCCTAGGAACCCTCGGACCTCTTTCTGGGTGTTTGGAGGAGGCAGATCTCGTATCGCTTTAACCTTATCCGTGTCAATCTCAATCCCCTTCCTACTGACTATGAAGCCTAACAACTTTCCTGACCTGGCTCCGAATATGCATTTTGCTGGGTTGAGTTTGAGCTGGAATTTTCTCAATCTCAAGAACAATTTCCTCAAGACTCGGACATGATCCTCTTCAGTTCTAGATTTTGCAATCATATCATCAACATAGATTTCAATTACGCTTTGATACGTTGCTCCTGCATTCTTCAATCCAAAGGGCATTACTTTGTAACAAAATGTTCCCCATAGGGTAATGAAAGTGGTTTTCCTCATGTCCTCCGGGTGCATCTTTATTTGATTGTATCCAGAAAAGCCGTCCATGAAAGAAAATAATGAGTAGCCAGCCGTGTTATCTACCAAGGTGTCAATGTGCGCCAGTGGAAAATTGTCTTTTGGACTCGCCTTATTCAGGTCCCTATAATCCACGCACATCCGTACCTTTCCATCCTTTTTGGGAACAGGGACGATGTTTGCTACCCATTCTGAGTACTTTACCTCCTGTAAGAACCCAGCATCGAACTGCTTTTTGACCTCCTCTTTTATTTTTAGCACAATATCAGGTCTCATTCTTCTGAGCTTCTGCTGAACGAGTTTGCAATCCTCTTTTATAGGTAAACGATGTACCACAATGCTAGTATTTAGCCCTGGCATATTCTAGTAGGACCATGCAAAAACATCTTTGAACTCTCGGAGTAACTCAATGAGGTCATATTTCGTCTTTGTGGTGATATCAGTTCCAACTTTCACCTCTTTTCCTTCCTCTAGGCTCACAATTTCTAATGATTCCTTATGAGGTAGGATTTGCTTATCCTCTTGCTCCACCATTCTCAACAAATTCGGAGATACACCACAGTCTTCGTCATTTTCAAAGTCATGAGATCCTTCCAAACACATGTCTTGCTCAAAAAGAGACTCCGTGTTTGAAACAACATCACTCATGTCATTGATATCTGAGGACCTATGGGGATACACCAAAGAATATACAAAGTATAAATTTATGAATAATTATTTGCACGATTAGGTTATAAATGAAAAAATATTTGGAAGACAATTAATCAAATGGAAAATATATACTTGCTTGGAAAGAATAAAAGAATAATTGCTCGAAATGAATGTAAAGATGTATTTTATTAGGATAAAGATGTTTAGACTTAAGCCTACTTCACAAAGGATTTCTTATCATTCTTAGGCTAAAAACAACAAAACATTACTCTGAATATGCTCTAAAGACTACAGGTATTTCTTCCGCAGTCCAATTGTTTAGCTCACTCCCAGGTTCGTAAGGGCCAATCTCCAGCAAGGACCTTCTTTCAGCTGTCTCTATAGCATTGATATGAACTTTTTCCAACATCTCCTCAATGCCTTCCTTTCTGGACACCCCTCGCTCAGGGTAGATAAACCCACCTGACACAAAGGATTTAGATATGTGAGGGAAGGTCAAAGGCTCCCACTTGACTTCCTCTCCGCTTAGACGTGCCCTTCTTCTCTCCTGCCTTTTCTCCACTTCTTTTCTCCTTTTTTTCATATCTGGCTTGTAACCTAAGCCAAAACGATCAAACTTTCCCCTTAGCATGGGTGCTTCAACCCTTCCTTGAAGGTATTTCCCCAACCCTTTTCCTGGCGAAGCTCCTCTTCCAATCATCAACTGCAGACCCATCTCAATAGTCTTGGATATCTTTGGTACCGGGATCCTATTTCCTTGAGCGATAAACGTTGCATTCACAAATTCTAAGGACCAGAAAGAACATTCCACTGCTTCATCATTGGTCTCTACATAAGGTGCATCACCCGTTACCATTGCGATAATATCCTCTTCCGCACTTATTGTCACCAATCGACCCTCCGATATTAGTTTCACCTTCTGATGTAACGATGAAGGCACTGCCTCAGCCGAGTGTGTCCACGGTCTCCCCAATAAACAATTGTAGGAATGCTTAATATTCATTATTAAAAAGTCCACCTCATAAGTAATTGGGCCAATCCTTAACGGTATTTCAATTCTTCCTACAACTCTTCTTTCTGTTCCATCAAATGCCCTTACTATACCCTGGCAGGGTTTCATATGTGAACTGTCCACAGGTAATCGATTAAGAATGGAAAATGGCAATACGTTCAATGCGGATCCATTATCAATCAAAACCCTTGGTAATGTGTCCCCCTGACACCGGGTAGTGATGTGTAGAGCCTTAGTAGAACCCCTACCTCCAGATGGTATTTCGTCATCGTTGAAGAAGATGAAATTGTCAGCACTTATATTGTTGACCAAACGATCCAATTTATTGACTGAGATGTCCTCAGCTACGTATGTTTCGTTTAGTACTTTCATTAGTGCATTTCGATGTACTTCCGAACTTAGGAGCAAAGCTAATACAAAAATGCGGGCCGGTTGTTTGTGCAGTTGCTCCACAACACTGTATTCATTGTGTTTTAAAAACTTCAAAAACTCCTTTGCTTCCTCATCTTTTATTGGTTCATTTACCAATGGCTTAGATTCCACCGCCTTCCCTTTCCTCTGTTCCACTGTCGGAGTCCTTTCTCTTGGCAGTTCTGCTCGAGTGTCATAACATTTTCCATTACGTGTATAGGAACCCCTTTCCTGGTATTCTTTTACCATATTGCCCTCA
The DNA here is from genome assembly GCF_025698545.1 of Gossypium raimondii. Taxonomy (NCBI): domain Eukaryota; kingdom Viridiplantae; phylum Streptophyta; class Magnoliopsida; order Malvales; family Malvaceae; genus Gossypium; species Gossypium raimondii. Next base: position 15,573,448 of record NC_068571.1, read on the forward strand.
ACTTCTTTTCCTGAGATTGTCACATTGCATCCGTAATTCCACGGGACCATTTTGTCATCCTTATATGTGAAACTTGACGGTTTCATGATTACAATTTTTGGTGTTACCTGAGCCCTAGCCTCATTACTCTTAGGGCATGAGATAATAACTACAGGATGATTTATTTTCGGGGTCCCTGTTCCTGACTCTGTCATGCATATGCTCCTCCTTTCTTCCGCATCCTCATAGAACCTCATCTCCTTGTTATCCATCATGCTTTGAACCAAAGCCCTGAATCCTTCATATTCTTGGATTTCGTGCCCTGTTTTACGGTGGAATTCACAATAATTTTCCATCTCATACCCTTCCTCTAAATCTGAAATAGCTAACCCTCTTTTTGCCATCTCTTTCCATACTCGTTTCAATGGAGTTCTTACTTCAGCAATGTCAGTCTTGGCTCCTTCCCCCGTACCCTTGCTCAACATATTCACTCCCTTATCATCATGATTGGGCAATGGACCTTCTGTGCTGGGTGAGTCATCAAATTTGACAACACCCAATTTTATAAGTCCTTCTACGACCTTCTTGAAAGCGGTACACTTTTCTATTGAGTGTCCTGAAATCCCCGCATGGTAGTCACATTGAGCGTTCGTGTCATACCATTTGGATACAGGGGTTGTAGAGGACTCAGGTAATGAGGGGCAATAACATGTGCATTAAATAACTTCTGATACAGCTCTTTATATGTCATTGGAATGGGAGTGAACTGAGGCTTCTCAGTATTTTACCTCGTTCCCGATTCTGGTTTCAATGAGCCTTGCTGATTAGCAACCATCTTCCCTGGTTGATTCACTGTAATTGATTTACTATATGCGTTCACATTGTTTACTTCACCTTCTCTTTTCTTTGAAGCTGACCTTCGACTATTCTCCCCACCATCTATTTTTCCACTTTTAATGGCATGTTCAATCATTTCGCCATCCATGATTATATCCGCGAAACTCTTCGAGGCACTTCCTAGCATGAGCATGATAAATGGCGCCTTCAATGTGTTGATGAAAAGCATCGTCATTTCTTTTTCCAAAAGTAGTGGCTGAACTTGAACTGCAATCTCTCTCCACCTCTGTGCATACTGTCTAAAACTTTCGTTTGATTTCTTTTCCAAGTTCTGCAAAGTAATTCTGTCAGGCATTATTTCAGATACATGACTGTATTGTCTCATAAAAGCCTCCGCCAAATCCCTCCAAGTGTTGATTTTGGCCCGGCTCAACTGGTTATACCATTTAGACACCACTCCTGTAAGACTTTTCTGGAAGCAATGTATTAATAATTGATCATTATTAATATACCCCATCATTCTCCTATAGAACATAGTGATATGGGCTTCAGGGCAACTGGTCCCACTATATTTCTCAAATTCTGGCATCTTAAATTTGTAAGGTAGCACCAAGTCTGGGACCAGACTCAGATCTTTTGCATCTATTCCATGATAGCTTTCAGTGTTTTCTATCGCCTTAAACTTCTTTTCAATCCATTTCCATTTCTCCTCAAACTATTTTGGTAATTCTTCTTTTTCTTTATCTTTCTCAGCTACTTCATCGTAGTCCGGGACAGCAAGATTAACTGGGTTTTCACCAGGGTTAGAACCTAATCCAGCTTGGGAGTTCATCGGTATTGGAGTATCTGCCTGAAACCGTTGAGGCTTTATTGAAACAGAGGATCTACGTGGCGGCATCTCTGTCTGAACCTGCGCATGCGGAGGCGTAAAGCCTGGAGGATAGGTGGGTGTCCTATCTACTTCTTCATCATTGATCATAGGGCCTTTCCCCTTATTTAATCCTTTTAATAATTACGTCAGCTCAGTCATCATATCCTTTTGAGTCTCCAGCATCTTTTCTGTCATGTCTTGTTGAATTTTTTCCAATTGTTCCTTCATTTGTATCTGTAACTGATCTTGCACTTCCTTTCGAAGTCGCTCCAACATTTCCAATCGTTGATCCATAATTTTTTACTTTGCACGGGTACCGTAGCGGTGTTTGGTTGATGAGTTTTTGTCGATTTCCAGATTAACTGAAGCACAATATTAACCAATTAAAACCCCTTTTAATAATCTTAAATGCATATGATTTGATGCAGATGCATGAAATGAATGCAAAAAGAAGCGTCAATTCTGATTGAATTTCTTTTTAGAAAACTTTATTGATAAACAAAATTCTTTACATAAAATGGATTACATATATCGCTTTGCCCTAATGCTCAGAGCTCTAACTTCTTTTAACAATGAAGCTAACTCCTGACCCCTATCTGATTCTAGTTCGTACTTTACACTTAAAACATCAGCCTGAACCGCCATTGTTTGCAAATGATCAGCTACTTCTCGAACCTGAGCAATAGCTCTGCCCATAATGTAATCCCTGTTCTAAATTTGATTCTACGAATGATGAAGTTTCTCCCTCCAACACTCTTCGTTTCCTTCCAAAGATTCGATCCATTGCCTACAGCCTTGTAATGTGTACTCCAATTCTTCTATCCTCTTTTTCAATTCTTCAATCTTGCAAAGACTTGTCCTTAATTCCACTACAGAATTACGACCTCTATACGCAGCAAGCAACTTCTCGAGTTTCACTATTCTAGCTTTCAGGTCCGCTTGATAATTTTGAGTTTCTAAAAACTGCCACTCTAAGGCCTCTCTCTGAACTTGAATCTCCCAGGACTTTCTTTCCCACCGATCGGCTTTGCTTCTTTCTTCCTGGATCTCCTGTCGCCACTGCTCTGAAGTCTTTCCTAGCCCGGCAGTTCTCATTGATACTCGTAATTTCTTGTAATCCGTCTTCAAGCATCGAGATCCTCCTCTACTTTATTCTTCCCCTTCTTTAAATTTTCAGCTTCTAATTTTTAGACGTCGACGTCTAGCCTCAAGTGCATCTTCTCTTCTTCCAACTGTTCTATTTTCTTTTCAAGCTCTGAATTCCTCTTTTCAAAATCTTGTTTTATAATCTCCAACTCTGATGGGATCACTTGTAGATACTCTTCCATTGGTCGAGCACTCTCCAAGTTTAACTCCGGGATGTTATCATTAATCCTTTTACATCGCCACTCACCATACTCTGGAGTTGTCATCGAACCCACAGCTAGCCTTTTCATCCTGTGAACCTGATTCCAAGCCTGAGAAATTTCCTTCACCTTTTTCCTGATTCCAAGCTTGAGCTAAACCATATGTTACCGGCACAAACTGTCTCGAATTGTATTGCCTTAGGACCAGCAAAGGTGCATATCCGACGGCTCCCCAAATCTCGAGCAACGGAACCCAGTGAAAGCTTCCACAGTGGTAGAGAATTCCATCAGGAATCAACCAAGGAGCTCTCCATTCCACATCATCATCCTGAAGATTTTGCAGAATTGCTATCCAATTTTCTTCTGATATATCGTCCCTTTTGGGTGTAGCCACTATTTCCTTTAACGGGGAATAATGCTGAGAGAAAACTGGATATGAAACTTTGTCCACCTTCTAGAAATGACTATGGAACCAAGCTATCAACAATTGCGCACAACCTATAAATCTTCCTTCACCAGCTCGCCTACACGCATTCAAAGATCTAAACGTTTCAGCCAAAATCGCAGGAACAGGTGTGACCCCTTTACCCAACTGATCAATAATATTTGAAACAGCTTCGTCAACATGCCCCAGTGCCCTCGGGAAAATCACTAATCCGTAGATACTCAAAGAGAACACATCAACCTTCTTTTTTTCATCAAGATGTGCTAGGATCAAGTCTCGCAAATTCCTCCATGGGATACATTTACACTCACCCTTCTATTTAATCCTGGCCATGATCCATTGTTCACTCATTCCCGTAATACTCATTAATTTCTTCCAAAATGCTGGGACATACGCGGCTTTGGAATATGCTTTATCAACCTGAAGCCTAGGGCAGTGGAGTAAAGCCGTATATTCCTCTACTGTAGGTACCAAATCTACATTCCCAAAAGTAAAACAGCTATATGCAGGATTCCAATATTGAGCAAGAGCGTGAAACAGTCGTTCATCCACCTTGATGCTAAGTAAATACGGCAAATCCCCATAATTAGAGTAGAACAACTGCTTAGTTTCATCATCCCACCGATCCCAAATCTCACTCAACTCCTGAAGGCTATTTTGCGTCACACTAATACGAGTGTAGTCCCAAAGTTCTGACACATAATCCTTAGCTAGACTGTCTCCCTTTTCCAATTGCATTTTCTCTGACCATATACGGACAATGGCATTGTCTTCCACTTTACCATGAAAATCGTTTGCCATGACAATTTTCTAATTTGGTAACCGAACTCGAATCGACACTCCTTGAAATATGCAATGACATGCAACGAAAACAAGTCAGTATAACACCAGAACAATTCAAAGCAAGTACAAGAAAACCAAGCACCTATCCGGGTAACCGCTAGAGGTTGGAACAATTCTAACCAAGTTGGTTTCTTAAGTCAACTACATGAGGTTTGGTTCTAGAGTCAAGGTATCCGAACCAGTAGATTCCTCGATCTTCACCCATTATAGGCTCATATAGACCGAGTTTAGTTCAGGGGAATACATGTCCTTATGGCTGCACGGAGATGAAAATCTCACGAAGACATAGGTACGGATGTATCTCGAAAGCGATTCACTATCCTGCACGGAGGTGAAAACCTCACGAAGGAGTAGCTTCTCACTCCCACTTAAAAGGACAAGACTAAACAGTCTTATGCAATATGATGCCAAAATATACAACTCAATTTACAATAATCATGCAAGCAAATGCAAAGATTGTAATTTTTCAAATCAATTTTTGACAATAAGATAGAAAACAATCAATTTTACGGTTTGACTCTCTTGGTGATCCCCAGCGGAGTCGCCAAGCTGTCGAAACCATTTTTTCAAATTTTGAAAAATGTGGATCGACTTTTAAAATAAAAACGGGGGTCGCCACCGATATTTTATTGTGGTGTGATCAGATCACCTTGAAAATAATTTTAGGTCTGCGAATTTTGAGAAAATAGGTTTGGGAGTTGGTTACGCACGAGGAAGGGTTAGCACCCTCGTGACGCCCAAAATTGGTACCAAATTGATTGTTTAATGTCTTAATGTCGAAAATTTGAAAATATTTTAAAATACAATCCTTTGAAAAGAAAATTTTAATAATTGAATTTAAAATAAGACTTACCCACTTTAAAGAAATAAACCGTCACACTCAGTGCGTTAGAGCACAACAATTCAATCTTCGAAGTTAGATTCATCCTTTCTAAAAAAAATACATTTTGAGAAGGATATTTGGTTATTTAGATCATTCGAGAAACCAAAACCCAGTAAGTTAGGGTTCAATTTCCTTAAAATTCCTAAACACCAAATATTTCTTTTATTTAAAAACGAGATAACAAAATGTCATATCCAGTAAGTTAGGATCCAACACTTTGAAATCTAAATAATTTTATTTTTAAAATGTACGTCTTAGAAATAGATACTTGATGATATAAATTCATCGAGAAGAATTGAAGCTCAGTAAGTTAGGGCACAATTCTCTCGAGAATTATTTAACACCAAGGCCCTTTTTGAATTTTAAAATGAAACGATTATAATATTTTAATGGAATGCAATTCTCACGAAAAGAACATGATTGGAGAACGATACATATGATGTACAAGAAGAAATACAATCTACGTTTAAACTAAGAAACAATTAAATAAGTGTTATACCAATACCAATATTAAATTTAACAACACCATATAAACTTGAACACTAATAAATACGCGATTAATAAATCCAATAAAATAAAAAAGTTTAAACAACTAAATGATTATGTTTAAAACCATGTAAAAGAAAAAGGTTCAAGTTAATACCACGCTTGAATACTAAATGTTTGCATATGAATTATATATATTTACAAAAGAATCATATAATTTTATAATGAAAATAAGATTTAAGTTATTCTAAAATTCCTCATTTAAAGAGATAAAGTAACTAATAGATATATTAGAAAAACTATGGAAACAATTATAGTACTAAATTTGAAAATAAAGTATACAATAAAATTTTGAAATAATTTTAATGAGCTTAATATTTTCAAAATAAAAATTTGCAAGGATTTGTGTATTATTTTCTAAAATTATGCTAATAAAAGGAAATTTGAAAACAATATTAAGCTAAATATCAAAATAATGTTAAAAGATTAAAATGAGAATTAATTTGCTTAAAAATATTTTTGAAGATGAATTTAAATATGATAAAACAATTTTAAGAATGATACAATAATTATAATAAAACATCAAAAGTAGAATTTAAATAGAATTTGACAAAAAAAACTAAATTAAATAGATAAAATTAACAAGTTCCAACTAATAGTGTATAATGGATTTGAAAGTATTGATGATAAATCAAAATAATAATTTACTAAATTTTAAAACTATGGTAACAATGTATTTAAAATATTATTAAGAGTTAAATATCAAAACATATGTCAAATTTTATAATAAATGAAAGTAAAACTGATTCTATTTTTTAGAAAAAATTGTTGAAGTTAGAAAGGAAAATTTGATTTGTATTAAATTGAAATCGATTTTAAAATTAAGGGACTAATCAGGCAATTAAACACAAGCATCAAAATAGTTTCAATCATCCACAAAACGGTGCCGTTCAAATCTGGACCTAAATGAACACGGAAACAAATATATGGTACAAATTACAAATAAATAAATAAATAATCAAATCACAAATGTAGTAAACGTAGAGGGACCCATCGCATAAATAAACCAAACGCTTCATAATCGCGCAGATCCTTCCCAGACCGGGTCACGGCTTGGGTCGGGCCATCGAATGATGCTGTTTCAATGCCATTGTTTGGGCTCTGAACGGCGTCGTCTGAATCCTATACTTAAGGCTAAGTAAACCCTAAAAGAGTGTCGTTTACAGTAAACAACCTAGACTAAAGCAAAAAAACTCCGCGCCGTTTTGACGAAGCGACGCCTCGGGCCTTTACCCACCCTCCAACTCCGATTGCGACAGAGCAGAAGGAAGATCGGCCACCAGGTAAGGTTTCTGAACCCTCCCCCTCTGTTATTCCTTCCTTACTAATAATTAGTGAATCCAAAACGAAAAAAGAAGAACGAAACAAACTGTGAATGAAAAAAGAAGAACCCAGAAAAATCACCTCTTTTCGAATTTTTCTCTGTATTTTAATTGCGTAAGTAGCAGTACAAATCCTCCTTTCGGTTCTTATATCCTCTTTTTTAACCAAAAAATCGTTGAATTCAATTAAAAAAATAAAATAGAAAACCCCTCATTCCTTCCTCTTTGCTGTGGTGTCTTCATTTTGTTTGCATGTGAAATCGTACGGGGGCGTGTACGAAGGTCAGCTAGGAGATGCACACGCCCGTGGTGGCACAGCACGCGTGGGGGGGGGGGAAGCTTGGCCGTTGCGGTGCTGGGAGCCAAAGCTGCTAAAGGCTAGGGTTTTCAGATTTTAGTCTTTAGGGCTTAGGTGTTGATTTTCTCTATTTTGGGCTGCGAGTATTTGGGCTTGGTTGTGGGTTTAGGCTAGTTGGGTTTGGGTTAAAGCTATTTTTTTTGGATAGTGAATTTGGGGCATTAGGCCTGCTGTAATGGACTGTGGACATTTTAAGATTTTAGGTTTATTTTATTTGGTTTATTTTATTTATTTATTTCTAATTTGGGCCGGGCAAATTTGGGTTATTACACCAACCATTCATACAAACCATGTTTCGTTTTCAAAGCGATCTTCCATTCATCACCTTCTCGCATTCGAATCTAATGGTATCCGCTTTTGAGATCAATTTTCGAGAACAACTTTGCACCACTTAACTCGTCGAGCATGTCATCTAGGCGTGGTATAGGATGCCTATACTTAATGGTGATTTTGTTTACAGCGCGGCAATCAACGCACATGCGCCAAGTTCCGTCCTTCTTTGGCACCAACAAAACTGGAACAGCGTAAGGGCTAAGGCTTTCTGGAATGTAGCCCTTTTCCATGAGTTCATTAACTTGTCATTGAAGCTCCGTCGTTTCTTCAGGATTGGTTCGGTATGCTGGTCAATTCAGAATAACGGCTTTAGGCACGAAATCGATTTGGTGCTCAATCCTAGGAAGGGGTGGTAAACCATTAGGCACACCATCCGGAAACACGTCTTTGAAATCCTACAAGAGAGACAAAACAGAAGCAGGGGGATTTCTGGTTAAGTCATTAGTGTTAAATAAGTTTTCCTTATACATAAGTACAAGGATCGGTTGCCTTATCAAAAATGCCCTTCGAACATCACTAATTCTCTCAAATGCATTCAATTTTTCACTCGCTTTTTCTTTTTCATCTCTCTCTTTACTCGCATTCTTTTCACTCTCTTTTTTTGATTTTTCTTTCTTCTTCTCATTTTTCTTTTCTTTTGTGTTCTCTTTTTTCTTTTTCTTTCATTTGTTCTACAGAATTTTTCAGCTTGATTTGGTCCTCGTAAACTTGCTTTGGTGTCAACGGAGCTAATGTCACATTCCTTCCCATGTACTTGAAGGAATAACAGTTTGAGTGTCCATCATGCATTACTCGATGATCAAATTGCCACGAGCGGCCAAGTAGAAAATGACCAGCGTGTATAGGGACGACATCATATAGCACTTCGTCGGAATATTTTCCAATGGAAAATGAAACACGTACTTGCTTCGTCACTTTTAGCTCTCCTCCATCATTGAGCCATTGGAGTTTGTACGGATTTGGATGTTTGGTGGTCGGTAGATTTAGTTTTTCCACCATGAGAGTGCTCGCCACGGTCGTACAACTTCCTCCATTGAACCTTGGGTGAGGCTTTGGAGTTTTTGGTGTAGTTCCTGGTGATAGTAAGATGGAATGAAACGTCGTCGAATCACAACCTTCATTTCGGCCCAAGTAGATATTGGCCGTTCCCCATTTCTTCTCCGGCTCGTGGTGAGTTGGTCCCACCATATCATAGTGTAATTGGAGAACTCTATGGCTGCCAACTTTACCTTCTTGATCTTGGAATAATTGTGACAATCAAAGACCAATTCAATCTTTTTTTCCCATTCCAAGTAGGGTTCCGGATCAGATTTACCTTGGAAGGATGGAATGGAGAGTTTAATATTTCTCAAATCATCATCCACTCGTCCTCGTTCCCGATTGCCTCGATTCCTTTGACCTCTTTGCCTTTCACTTTGGTTCAACCCTTGATCACTTTTGGCTTCACTTTGGTCATAGAGGTCGTCTTGATTGATTTTCGGTTGGCCTCGTTCTCTTTGTCGCCCTTGGGGGTACGTTCTCGTTGAGTCCTCTCTTCGACTCGTTCCAAACGCTCGTTGAATGATTCTATCTCATTCCAGAGCATGCGTTGGAATTCTCACAACATGGCTTGTTGAGCCAAACCCGGCACTCCACCTCCTCCAGGCACAACGTTTCAGATTGGTTGCCTTCCACCTCCTTCCGCCATTTTTTGTTCAGGATTTTGAGACATTAAAATAAAGACCTCACAACAAAATCCTCACAAATCTCTCGAAAAGAATATTTGGTGTCACTCACACTCGTGTTTGCATTCATTTTCGGCTTTTACCTCCACTCTAATGCGTTCACACACTCGTGCCTTTTTCCACTCAATTTCCTCTCGTGATTTCGTAAGCGACTCGATGTGACGTTATCTTAGTCCAGAGGGTCGGCTTCAAAATGGTTCACAAGGGATTGATGTTAGGTTATGGGTAGGCTAAAAGAAACAAGGGAGGCTTTGAACTAAGTGTGGCGTGAAAGAAAGAAAGAAGAGTGTTAGGGAATGATCGGGATTACAAAGAATGAATAAACAAAAATTCCAACACTTCACTTTTTTTTTTCGAATTTTTTTTACTTCGTACTCTTTTTTTATTCTCAATTTTACTTTTTTTTTCGTAATTTCCTTTTTTTCAATTACAATAGATGAAATACAAAGAAAAAAATTACAACTTGAAAACTTTTTTAATTTTTTTTCACATTACGAACCTACTCTGAGCTTGATACGAACATCGATGCTCCTTGTTTTGCAAGCTCTGATACCAAATGATGCGATCTCGATTTAGTAGATGAATTCAAGTCGTTTAGTTGCCCAATCAATAAACGTAGAAGTATGTTTTGTTCTTAGAGTTTAAAAGAAAATAGGCTAAGTTCGAGTTTACGGAAAGTAGGTTGATTCGTAAAAGAGAAAGGATAATGTGTATGGTTACGTTAGATGGGATGTGGTTTAGATTTGGTCGAATATGGTTTAGGTTTTAGAATGAAATTGGTTTTTGGTATTTGTACGAAATGGTATGTTTTAATACGAAATAAACCAAATTGGCTCAAAAAGGTCAAGGATGAACCAACACTAAAGAGGAGTGTTGACCCGAAACTTATAGGACCTAAAAGAGTCAGAAATGGCAATTTGGGAACCTTGACCCGATACTTAGGAAAGTATGAACCAGAGGTATTAAGGGTGAACGCCACTCTCGGGTTTAGGGAGTGATAAGTTCAGAAAGACTCAAAAAGATGCCACTAGGAGCTAGATAAGTCTCACGGGTCTCGAATGAAATTTGAGAGAAAAATGCCTCACAAATTCGGCAGCAATTCATTAACAATATGCCAAAAGTTTTTTTACAAGATGAAATTTTCAACTATTTACAAGCAGCAACTAAGCTAGCCGAATAGTCACATACATTCTTAATAATTAAGCAAATGAACCCAATTAATGGTGCTAGCAAGATTCGAATGAATGGGAGCTCTAATGGACAGCTTCTAGATGGATGAATGAATTATGAACAACTTGGATGGTGCATGGATGAGCTAGGTTCTGCCAATGAGCATAAATAAGCTCACTTAAATTGTAAGTTTTGCTGAAAAGTGTTAGCAATTAAGGAGGTAATGAGCAGCCATTTAAGGTGTGAAAACCTTGAACCGAACAGTCTTTATGTGTGAACATTTGCCTAGCAACGTGAAAGGCATAATTTTGGCTGAATGGACAGCTTGGGAGTAGGAAACAGTAGCTCCCTTGGCCAAATGGTCACTTAGGAGACTTCAAACAGTAGCCAAATTTAATTTCCCAAACATACATGTGCCGTCCCTTACATGTACCTTCTTTTAATTCCTTCATGTACCAAGGACATCCAAATGTGGTGCACCTGCAGCAAAATTCATTCAATAAATCAAATACATTTTTAGACACATTAATTTGGCAGCAAATGACACTAAAATTCTGCACATTAAATTCGGCAGCCTTAGGACATAATTAAAACATGTAATAAAATTGACACATTAAAAACATGCATAAAAACATATTAATAAGCTGTTGAAATTAAGACAAAATTAATAACATGTAATAATAACTCAATTAACATGCATAATTAAATTTGTCCAGATTTTAAACCAAGTAAACAACGAAAATTAGTTGAGTTGTAAAAAAAAACTAATTAATTAACTCAAATAATTATTTCAGCTACTATAATAAGGTCTTAATGATATTGAGCTGAATCATAAGTGATTTGAGCTGAAATTGAGCTGGTTCGAGCTCATTGAGCTGAAATGGAGCTTAATTCAGCTCGCAACAAAATGCACGGAAAGCTCATAGAATTGGCCCAAGCTTCTTCAATATGTCCAACCAAGGTTTCTCCCCAAAATTTATCAACTAAAGCTGAAACAGCCTTTTTGAAAAGCTTGGCTCGCGATCGAGTGATAGGGCCTTGGGGCAGCTCCAAAGGTTTCTTGCTCGAGCTAGTTAGGACTTGGGGCGTGGCCGTATCACTTGGTCTCTTCGGAATAACTCACCTATTCCTCGGTACCTGATTGGCAGATACTTTTCCTTTTTCATAGTGGATTCATATACACTCATTTCTGCAATTGTCCACAATAAATTCATTCCACCTGTATGGCGGACTACAATATTCACCGCTCATTGGGGGTCTATTTCACAATATCTTCGATGATAGAAATTGATGCATTCCATAGAATATATTCATCTTGACACCGCTCTTGGTAGATTTCCACACAGACAGTTGGATACTTCTCTCAAATGATACACATAGTTATTACTCTTGGCGGATCTTATAATAACTGATTTCTTAGATTGATCTACATATGAATCTTACCTCTTTAAATTTCTATATCGGCTAATTTCAGAACAATTCCCAAGCGGGTCCTACCTTGGGACGATTCTGATATTACATCTGGTGTATAACACCCTATACCCTGCCTGGTCACTGAGCCCGAGTAATAGGATGCTACACTGTCATCACATTATCACACATTACACAACGTCTCATTAGCATGCGAACATCATGTTTAAACGATTATAGAAGATTTAAGTCAAAAATACCCTAGGCGTTATTGAGTTATACTAAGAATACATTAAACGTCCTTATATCAAGTCAGAAGCGTGCTTAAAGACCAATTAACAAAGATTTCCAATAGATCATGTAAGTATCGATACACATTCATAAGTATTGATATTTCTCACACTGGTATTAATACCATTTAGAAAATCAGTACCTTTTTAGTATTATGTTTCTTTGTAAAAATTAAAACCTTGCAAATTATTGATACAAATATAAAAGCATCAGTATTTTTAGCCCGAGTATCGATACTTGAGAATTGGTATTGATACCAAACTAAGCTACTGACTTCCTGCACATTTGAAATATTATGGAGGTATCAATACTAAGTACCCGACTACCGATACCTCTGCACAAAACAACAAAAATGTCACCCAAACAAGGCATTTAGCATAGCCATACATTTACCAATTCATCATGCGTTTATAATCTAAAAGTTTAGCATGAAAAATATCCAAATTTACAGTTCTACATGTTATAAAAAAATTAAGCTAAACAAATCAATGAACTAGTATAAAACGTCCATAAATTCTGAGTAATAAAATCAAACAATTGTCTAAAACATCATGAGAATATTTAATCAAAAAATTGACCACATTGCCTTATGTCCACAGTTCAAATAATAACTATAAACACCACCTACTCAAATACTAAGTCTACTTGGATCACTCCCTTGGTATTCTTGCATCGCTCACACTACAACTCTAACTGTCTATAAATGTTTAAAGTGAGTGGTTGAGCTTAAACAAGCTCAGTGAATGATCGAAATAACCACCAAATAGACATGCATTCACATGTTAAATGAAAATGACCAAAGCACAATTACATACAGAAATTACTATGTTGACAAGCTAACGTGTTCATGCAATATTTATCAACTCATTTAGCCTATTATTCACATGTTTATGCACACATAACATATAATAATATCACATTTTATAAAATCACATTGAACGATAATTTGACACTTGAGGCTATGAAACATAAAAGTGGGCTTTACCACCACACATTGGATACACGAATCTCTAACACACCATTGACTCGATGAGTCAAACATATCCCAAAAGCGTAGCATTTAGCTAACACTCTCCAACACACCAACATATCCCAGTGAATGGAGTCAAGCTCATATTCTCTTATCTCTTCAAAATTATCCCAGGCTTTAAAGCCCCAAAAACACAACAAATGGGTGAGTACTCACAAATCTTATGGCATGCCAACTATATCCAACAGTCTCAAAGATCACAAGGCCAAGATATCTGTAATTAAACACACATTTTACTTAATGTTTTCTGTACTTTTTCATTATACATTCACATTATAATCACTGTCAATCGGCATGTATAACATACCTACAATTATCACATTCACACTAGCCATCACAAGCATATTTCACATGTCACTTAATCACATCTTTGATTCTCAATTGACAACAGACAATCACATATTTTACAAATTAATCAAAGGATAAAGAAAGCTTATACTCAAAATTTAGAGTAGGGGTTTAGGATACTCTTAAATTCCTAATTAATGCTATTAATTGTGTCTACTAACAGTGATTCCAAACACTCACCAATCGCCTTTCGCTTAGTCGCCGAAAGCTTAAACTAGTTTCTCCTTCCCTTTTTCCTTGCTCAAAGAAGGTCCTGACAATTCTGAAGCTGCATTAAAGTAAATCACACACAATCAACACAATTAACAATCAGCCATAGACCCACCTAAATCAACCAAAAACACAAGCCTAAGCTAGTTCCTCATGAAACTGAAATTTCAACTACCTTAGGTGAAACACAAAAATCTTGACACCTACTCGTTTCTATTGCATAAAATTGATTCCAATCACCTAATTATACATCTAAGAACAATTCCCAACCTTCAAACCACTCAAAACTACATATATTTCATGGTTTCGCAATTTCAGCATAAAATGAAATTTTTTACAAAAAACTTAATAAAACCTTAGAATTCTTTAACGAAACTTTAAGGAAACTTTAGAAACATTCTAATAATATAAAAAGTTAAAAAAACACTTTGAAACATCATTTTCATTCAAAATCACGAATTCCACCATTAAAGATCTAGTTTTCAACATTTAATTAAAACTTTCGATTCAATAGATAAAAACTCGATTTAAAAGACTAGATATCATCAAAAACTAATAGGAAAACAAATCATTACCTTCAATAATAGAAAAATGAATGTTTGGTTGAAAATCCAGAAAACCCATAAGTTTGAGAGATGGTAAAATTAATGGTGTTTTTTTTTATGGTTTTTATGGAATTCTTATGAAGGTTTAATGCTAGAATGATAATAGAAATCAAAGGATTGATGTTTTGGAGAACAAAATTGAATAAATGGAGCTTGGGGATGCAAGGGAAAACAACAAGGGTGAGGAAAATATGTTTTAGTGAGTTTTGCTGTAGATGAGGGGAAGAAATAGGTCAAGTTTTTAAACTTTAGTAAATTTACCCTTTTGGTACTCCTAACTTTAACCTCTTTTCAAAATAGTCTTCTATTAAAAATTAAAGGTATTTTGTACATCATTTTAAAAAATTGATTTAATTTTCTAAAAGACATAGACAAAGACATTTTCGGTTTACCATGCTTCGAATTTTTGAACACATTTAAGCTAAAATCCCTAAATTACCCTCAAAATTACTAGGCCCAATTTTAGGGTGTGACTTGGTGACTGACAGAGTGCCGGTCAGATCGAAACCTTCTCAACACAAATAACAAATTTATTTGGATGAATGTGACATTTGAGTCATTCATTTAAACTCCAGATAACCATGTTACAAATCATTATAGTTCCCAAGTTTGGCGAATACCATAGAATCAAATAACGTCTTTACTTATTGTGGATTTGCTCAAACTTGGCGGACATTTACACTGCCCATACTTTCGAGTACATTGTATTCTTTTTCTGACAGATTGCTATAGCGAAGACATAGGTCAAGTCACCAAAAAATGAACTCCTTAAGAAACTACTTCGAAGAGTAACCAGACTTTGCCACAAAGGCAACTAACTATTACTAGCCATTTATGCATTACATAGTATGGCACAAAGGCTCCATAGAATAAGCCATAAAGACTTCAGGTATAACTTGCCTAAAAAGGCTCTGTTTGGTTGCCACCAAGGCACCACATGAACTACTATGTTTGTGATTTGAATGTGCCTAAACTCACCATCATGTGAGGTTTGTCTATCATCACCCCGAGACATGTAGAAACCTAAGTAGATAAATACGACCTATTCGCCCTTTCCAGAATATGTCATGGGCATGGTCTTTCCTAAAATTTACCATACTAAAAATTCATATTTACTGTCTCGATGGACTTCATTGAATACCACTGCATGGTCAAACCTCATATTACACAGTTTCTCGACACTTCGTCAAACCCCCATATCTCTAACGTTCTCAACCATGCATCTTACATATAACATAAGTACACATTCATGTAGACTTCACTCTTACTCATAGCAGATTCATATTTCTATACATACCTACAATATCTCAACACAATCATGCAGTACAACATATGTTCCAAGTACGATCATACAATTGCTTCACAAAAACACAAGTACTCATGCATACAACACATCACACACTTAAAATCATGTAGATGCTATATGAGGATCACACATACACATTCAGTATTTACTTCAAGAGACATTCATTATCAATGGAACATCCACCATAATAAGAAACTTTCTGGAAGAACTTGTAGGAGTCGAGGCTAGGGACTCACCTGAGAACTCACCTTTACTCCAACTCAAAGTTTCTGTTTCGATAATCCTACCTAATCTGGAAACAACAACTGCTTAAAAGATTATGGAACTTCCATTAAAATCCCATTTACAGATAGTTTACTAACACCTCAATTACAGACAATATCATGGAAGGCCTCCTATTCAGACCCTACTTTTTTTATGCCTCTTAACATCCTTACTCTTTTAAAATCATAACATGTAGAGCTATCAGACTTACTAGGAGATTGAAACATCCACTGACTAACCTAAAGACTTAAGCTTCTAGTATAATAAAGAAAAAATATAGGATATTTAGTCTTAAGAAAAACCAAAGTGTACAATGGAAGGAAGAAAAACCATCTGAATGTTCCTTTCATACCATATATATACTTAGTTTCTCTTACTAAAACTTGAAAAGTGTCTAATGAATACATAAATTGTCCCTTAAGAGCCCTACAAAATTTGAGAAAAAATATAAAAAAGAATCCGATGCAGATGCAGTTTGGCCAGTCAATGCATTCAATTAACTCCCAACTAAACACGTTGCAAAACCCACCTTGCAGGGTGTTCGAGCAAATCGAGCATACCATACCTTTGTCGGTTCCTCTTCGATTGGTGTACTTCAATTGGGAAACATCTCGAGATGAAAACCATAGATTCTACATGAGTGGATACATTATACACTAGAATTTAACTTGTCCAAATTTTTAGAAGTGGTGGACTATTCTACAATAGTGCACCAAAACATGTAACTTTCACATCTATTCTTCTTTCTCTCGGATCTACCAATTTTGGGGTGTGACACTTACACATTTAGTAAGTCATGTTTTAAGGCCCATGAACAGTCAGCTAATGCCAATTAGGGCACTTTTTGCATTCAACCAACCCACTTTACCACTTAGCATGTTCGGCCAACCTCATGGGTGGCATAAGACCATGCGATCATCACTAAAATAAGACATACACAACTCGATAGACACTTAACAATAGCACTCATGCTTTCATCAAACAACAAACACTTAAAGTTAATATGCACATTTGAATAATGTGAATATGAAGCACAATCACTAATCAACAACTTCTAAGTTTTAGATCTTACTAAATCTAGTTCAGATTTGTACGTAACACAAAGAAACAGTTGCTAGAAATCAGCCACTACTCACTCTATAGGGTTCGGCCAAATCAGAGAAAAAAATGACCATTTATATATGATTTTTAGAGTTCACTTACACGTCAACTGATTAAACATGAGATGTGATCAGTCTCTTATGATGTCACTAATGATCTGAGATGTTCAGTTTTGGACCTTCCATAAAAATTAAAAAACACACAAAAAATAACACATTAAGTTTGGCCATTGCTAGCTTCAAGAAAGGCATGAAAACCAATTATCAAGTCTGAAAAATAGATGATTGAGAAAATAGTTGTGCATCCAAAAACTAAATCAAAATTAGAAGAACACTTATGCCTTACAAGAAAATGGAAATATAGATTGTTAGTGGAGATCTTGAGCGATTAAAGATGATGAAAATGAAAATGGCAAGAAAGAAAAAAAAGAAGAAAGCAGAGGATCGACGACAACAATAGAGGAAAGAAAAAGAAAGGAAAAGGAAAAGAGATAAGGGGAAAGAGACAACACAAAGAGGAAGAGAATGGAGAGAAGTTAGGGTTTAGGAAAGAACAGCAGTAATAAGCAGAAAAATGAGAAAATAAGCTGAACAACAAATAAAAATTTGTTATATACCTAGGTTAATAACAAGGCACTACACCCTAGGGTTTGGGAGCAAAACATAAGCTGAAGAAAATATACGTGGGAGAGGAATAGATCCCGGAACTTAAGAAAAAAGTTACTAACATTTAACCATCTGAATAGAAACTAATTATATTAACTAACATGCAAAGATAACAATAAAAAAAATTAGGGCGTGACATTTAGTGTGGTTTAAAGAGATCAAGGAAAGGATCCAGATTTATAACGAATACTTGGATATTTGCCCATAGTGGTTGCCAGTCTGATATGGAGAAAATAGGCATCTATGTTGAGGCATATCACAGAGAGTATCAAGAAGGTCTGTAACTTAAAATGATTAATTAGATGTTGACACCTAAGTTGTAAGAACTTATCACTAGATATATATGATTTTTTTTAATAATGATTAGATTTTTGAAATTTAAGTTGTTCAAGCATGTAATTAAAGCTGATTCATAAATACCATTAAGTTATTTGGGTTACTGTATCATTTGGTACTCAAACCTGGTGATTGGGTCAGGTATAGGGTGTTATAGATTTTCTCAAGACGTCTATTAGAGGTACCTAAGGAGGAAGAAAGATGGGATGCAAATAACAAGGAAAAGGCTCAATCCAAATCCAAGGCTAATGTAAGCATGGGCACAACTTTTCGACCAAACATGAAGTTTCCATTAATTAGAGATGTATTGCACATACCTATGGGGCCAATTACTAGAGTAAGGGCTAGAAAACTAAAGGAGGTGCTCATTGTTCTCTTACAAGTCATTTGGGCTGAGTTGGAAAAATCTCCATTGCATTCTAAACTAAACATGGAATGTTAATCTTGCAGCGTTTTATTCGTTGCTCAATAAGTCTTTCTTATTTACATTTTAAATAAAGCTTATTTGCATTTTTAATAAAGAACTTGTAGTTTTTCTATTCTATTCTACTTGTTTGTTTTGTTTCAATACTTTTATTGTACTCATAATATTTTAGTTTATGCATATGGATGATTGAGTTGTGAAATGATTTATATTTATGTTGAATTAAAGGTACCATTGTTGGCCATACATACTCCATGAAGATCTTTCATCTCCAAATCATAATTCATGGATTCAAGCATTCATGGGCAAATTTAATGGAGGGAAGACTTTAAGGATTCAAGCATTCATTGGAAAAATTAATGGAGGGAATTCCAAAAGGTTTACATGCATGCATCTTAGGTGACCATTCGGTTAACCAAAGTACTTGTTAATTACCACCATTCAAGATGGGAGCTGAACACGACCTTTGGAAAACAAGTGACTTTTCTGCAACCTCATGACTTTTGGAGAGATCTTATTTATAATGCATTTATGCACAACAAGTGATCTTTTAGTAACCCCCATGCACATTCATTTCCACCATCCAAAAAGGGGGTTGAATGTGAATTTTAGGTTCTTACTTGTTTAATTAAGTTACATGTACGATTATGAGTTATATAACTTTTTGTGAATAACATGCATTCATGCACAATTAAGGCATTAATCTTCATAAACGGATTGACTATTCATATACCTAGAATAATCTATAAATAGCTGCTCACTTTGTAATTTGAAGGATTTATGAATAAAAATACATTTTGTAAGGTTTTCTCCTGAGTTGTTTAGAACATACAAACTAAACTTTTCAAGGTTTTCACCCTATAGTGTTCTTTTTTCATTTCTTATACCTTCAGTTCTTGTTTCCTTCACAAACAACGGGTCGGGGTCTGTTCAAAACTAAATCTTGTTTTCATTTGTTTTTCTTATAGAAAACAAGTCACGTTCAATAACGTTGGTTCTTTTCTCGTACAATTGATTCAAGATACCTATATTATTTCATTAGTTATCAAGTACCTGCTTAAAAACGGTCTGGCATTCGAGTGACTTGTAATTCTAAACGAATTATGAGTTTACATCATTTGGTACCAGAGCACAAAATTTTTCACATGTATCATTTTATTTTCTCTTTCTCAATTTAAAAAATTGAAAGAACAAAAATATTGAAAAAAGAAAAACCATTATAAAAAATCATAAAAAAGGAAAGGAAAGGAAAAGACAATTTAGGATAAAAAATTCTAGGAACTCATCAAAAAAAATTCTTCAACAATTAGTACTTTTGAGCCTATATTGACATTTTGGTATGTTTTGGTGATAACAAAAAAAATTTCTTGTCAAAATTTTCAGTTTGTCCGAATCATCCAAATCACATTCCATTCATCATTTTGTTCTATTATGTCTATTTTTTCAAAGTAGTTTAAGCATTTTCGTAATTTTTTTATTTTTTGTATTTGAGTCATTTCTTTCATTTTCACCTATTTGTTTCTATTTCTTTAACGTTGTTACATCCTATCAGTGTTCACAAGGTCATGGGTTATGATAAGTTCATTCCAAGTGTTCTTGAAGAGCTTAAGAGGATTTTAAGCCAAAAAAGGCAAGAGCATATGAGATCAATCGAGTGGTAAAATCCTAAATTATGCGCAAACACGAGTGGGGTGATTTTTCTTTTTGAGTGAAAACTGTGAGGTTTGTTTTAGTGAGGTACATATTCTACTATTTAAAATTATTCTTTTGGTTACTAATCATTTTCTTGTGCAATTTAAAGAATGCCTACTAACGAACATGATAGAGGTGAAAAAGGGGAAATTCCTTACCTTTAAATGCAAGCTAAGTTGCAAGAGATGTGAAGGATGATGCAAGAGGAACTAGATCAGATTAGTGAATGTGTTGATCATATGGAGGAAAAGGCTCAAGGGGTAGGGTTTCGAAGAGGAAGATCTCCAAGAACCCTTAGTGTACGAGAATGTGAGGCATCCAACAGATCCAATAATGATCGAGTGGGAGAATAAGATTGAATTGGTGTTTGTTTTTCACAGCTATTCTGAATTGGAAAAGGAAAATTTGGTTGCCATTGAATTCAATGGTTATGTTATATTTTGGTGGCACCAACAAACCATGTCCAGGGGAAGACATGGATAGTGCCTAGTAGAAACATGATCCTAAATGAAAGCCATAATGAGACGAAGGTTCATTCCAAACCATTACCAAAGGGACTTCTATAAAAAACTTCGAACTCTTACCTAAGGGAAAAAGAGTGTGGAGGACTATCAGAAAGAGATGGAAATTGCGATGATCCGCGCTAATGTCGATGAGGATTGTGAGTGCACAATGGTAAGGTTCATGTAGGATTAATCGAGAGATTGCCAACGTTGTTGAGTTGTAGCATTATGTGAAATTAACCGACATGGTTGTTAACTCTTGAAAAGAGTTATATTTTATGCCTTTAAACTTGATTAATTGCCTGTACTTAGGTAAGTTTAGTTGCATTTTAGGATTTTCCATTACTATTTTTAGGAAATTGTATTAAAATGCTTGGACTGTGCTTAAATGTTATTACATGTTACTTTTAATTGTTTGCGGGAAGGATTTGTTTATTAAGAGGCAAGTGCAGAATGAGGAAAAGAAGTTAAGGAGTGAAGGTTTGTTGTGGAAAAAGGTTGGACAGTTTGCCAACATAAATGCCGTGGTAATGCTAGGAAATGACCCAATCAACACTTAATCGTTATCAGCCCTATTGTACGTGTACTAGAAAAATCAGCCTAAAAAAAGGAAAAAGATCATGGGATCATGGGATGATGGGTCTACCCTAAAGGAGGAGATATAAACCCAAAAATAAAAAACTAAAAAGGAGTGGATAGTTAGAGAGACATCTGGAAAAAAATCCTTGGACGAAAGTAGAAGATAATGGTTAAGAGCAAGGCAGAGTTGAAAAGAGAGAATAAGAAGGCAATCCCTCTAGGCAATCACAAGATATTGAGTCGCTAGAGTTATGGGCTGGATAGGCAAAAGCTATCTTCCCTAAGTTCTTCCCTTTCTTCTTTATTTGTTTCTTTGTGATCTTAATTGATGAAAATGATGTTGAATTTTATTTTAAATTTTGATGTTATTTACCAACCTATGAGTTAATCTTATAGGGTTGGGATTGCTTGATGAAACCTTTATTTCCTTTAATGGCCAAATCCTAGATTAGTTTTAAGTTATTGTTTCATTCAATGGTATTTATGAATCGCATGCATGTAATCTCTAGACATAGATGAATGTGCAGCATGTTTATGAAACTAATATAATACTGACAAGGTTAGGTTAGTTAGATCAAAATTGAATGATATGAGCAAGTATTCGACCGAATACTTGTAGCAATCTCTAGACATAAAGCAGTGTTCTATACGAAAAGAAAACAAAGTAATGTGATGGGTACTGTGCTAAGCCTATAGAAATATATCGCTTTAGGTAAGGTAACGTGAGGTCTTGCTATCGAAACAGGTAGACCATTTTAGACCTCTTCCGAGCATTAGAATAAGATTGATTTTGCCAAGGCATTATTGGTTAATAAGGGTAGATTCTCATTAATCCCAACCTTACGGTTCAACATCGCAGATCCTTTAACCTTTTTTGTAGCATCTATAATTTCACATCCTTAGTTGTTACTTGTTTTCATATTATTCACATAGTCTTTCTCATAATTGTCATTGCATACTTATTCTTGTCTTGCCACAGCATTTTCATTTATTTGTTAGAATTCACATATTACACAAATCACTATTCTTTAATTATCTCTGCATTCATATTATTATTTTTGTCATATTATTAAACACACTCCTTTATAATAACTTGACCAATTTATACCTATCCAATCCATGTGGAGAAGATCTCACTTATCACTTTATAACTTGATTCGACGTGTACACTTGCAGAATTCACTTAGCATATTCACACATGACAAGTTTTTGGCACCATTGTCGTGGATTGACAATTTGGTAATTTTTTTGGTTATTTTTTATGTAATACCATCATTTTTATTTCACTTAGTTGCTTTTAGTTTCTATAGATTTTTATTAGTGCACGAGTAGAGGCATTCCTATTAACGAAGAGTTTTTTTTTGACCTTGAGATCAAGAGAACTTTGCGAAAAAAGAGAAGAGAAGTGCGTAACATGGCTAGGGTCGAGAATGATCCTGGTTTGATTGACCCATTAAATCCAAATGGTCAGGATGTTGATCTTCCTATTCATCCCGTTATAGATGATCGAGACATGCCAATTCGTGAACATGTTGTGCCAATTTTGGATTATTTAAATCCATGGATAGTTAGACCACACATTTAAGCTCAACATTTTGAATTGAAACTAGTGATGTTCTAGATGTTGGAAATAGTGAGACAGTTCAGCGAGTTGCCGACTGAAGATCCACGATTGCATTTAAGACTTTATCTAGAAGTTTGTTACTCGTTTAGACAATAGGGAGTTCCTAAAGATGCCTTGAGACTTAAGTTATTTCCATATTCCTTGAGACACTGAGCAAGAGCATGGTTGAATGTTTTGCTATCGGGGATAGTGGCATCATGTAATGACCTTTGTCAGAGGTTTTTGTTACAATATAATCTGCCAAACATGAATGCCAAGCTTAGAAATGACATCACGTCTTTTCGACAATCAGAGGATGAAACATTGTAGAAAGCTTGGCAAAGATTTAAAGAACGACATTGGAAATTTATAATGCATGGGTTTCAGCACTAGACACAGATGGACATGTTTTATAATGGGTTGAATGAACATACAAGAATGGTTTTTGTTGCTTCTGCCAATGGTATCTTGTTGGATAAATCTTACAATGAAGCTTATGAGACTTTGGAACGGATTGCCAACAGTGATTATTAATATCCTACCACGCGAGTTAAAACTAACAGGAGAACTGGTGGCTCCATGGAACTTGATGTAATCACTTTATTGATTGCCCATGTATCATCTTTAACTAATATGATAAAAACAATGAAGAGACTAACTAGAGTTTAGGAGATGAAAGCAGTCGAGCCAGTGTGTGTTTATTGTGGTGAAGACCATGAATTTAACGAATTCCCATCAAATCCAGCTTTTGTGTCCTACATGGGTAATTTCAACTTGGAAAATAACCCCTATTCCAACACCTACAATCCAGGGTGGAAGCAACATCCAAACTTTAGTTGGAAAAATCAAGGTGCGGGGAATTTTAACAATGCTGCAAGACAGAATGCCACCAGTGCACCACTTGGTTATACTCAACCTATGCCGAGGCAAAATGCCTTACAAGGTCGGACATCTGCTTCATCATCATCTATTGAAGCCTTATTGAAAGAATATATGGCCAAGAATGATTCTATAATCTAGAGTCAAGCTGCATCCCTTCGAGCTCTTGAGAGTCAAATGGAGCAGATAGAAAATGCTTTGAGTTCGAGACCACAAGGAGCTCTACCAACTGATACTGAGAACTCGAGATCATAAGGGAATGAGTATTGTAAGGTAATTACTCTCAGAAGTGGGACTCAGCTGAATGAAATCATTAAAGATGCCATGGCAGAAGAGGGCAAATTAGATTGTAATAATGGAAAGATTTTAGAAACGTCTGAAAACAATACTACGTTTGGAAAGGCTACACAAAAAAAATGTTGAAGAAGAATCAGATCATCTTGCTAATGGAAATGCTACAATAAAACAACGTCAGTAACCTAAAGGAAAACCACTTTCACCATTTCCTCAGCGATTCCACAATTGTAAATAAGAGGCTCAGTTCAAAATATTTCTAGATGTCCTTAAACAATTTCACATCTACATATCACTGGTTGAAGCTTTGGAGCAGATGCCTAATTATTTTAAATTTATGAAAGATATACTATAAAAAAAAGCACAGATTAGGAGAATTTGAGACTGTTGCTCTCACTGAAGGGTGTATAGCAATCTTGACTAATAAATTAACTCCAGAGTTGAAGGACCTAGAGAATTTCACTATCCCTTGTTCAATATGAAATCATTATGTTAGAAAGATATTATGTGATTTGGGAGCAAGTGTAAATCTAATGCCTATGTCTATTTTCAGGAAGATGAGAATTAGGAAAGTAAGGCCTACAACAGTTATGTTGCAATTGGCTGATTGATCCAACACACATCCAAAAGGTAAAATTGAAGACGTGCTAGTAAGAGTAGACAAGTTTATTTTTCCAGCAGATTTTCTTATTTTAGAATTTGACCCTGATCATGATATGCCAATTATTCTTGAAAGACCTTTTCTTACTATAGGTAGGACTTTAGTTGATACATAAAAAGGTGAACTGACCACGAGGATGAATGAACAACAGATCACGTTCAATGTATTTAATGCCCTGACATGTGGTGATGAGAATGAAGAATGTCACATCATTGATTTGATAGAAATAGTAGTGGAGGAAGAGTTCACAAGATTTTGCCACATCAATTCTGATAGTGATGAAGACTCACTTGAGCGGAGTGACGCAATAATATTTGAGAACCATGATGAACTTGGAAAAGCCAAGCAGTTTCTGGATAGACCAAGGAAGAAGTTTGAATCCTTGGATTTATCAGATTGCTCTTTCAAGCCTCTTAAACCTTCTATAAAGGAACCTCCCACAATGGAGTTGAAGCCTTTGTTGCTGCACTTAAAATATGCTTATTTGGGAGAGAACAACAATTTCCCAGTAGTTATTTCTACGGAGTTGACACCCGATCAATAGATGAGGTTGTTGGAAGTACTCTGATGATCTAAAAAGGCATTGGGATGGACAATTGCCGACATCGAGGGAATCAGCCCTACTATTTGTATACATAAAATTTTATTGTGGGATTGCCATAGCAATTCTATTGAACAATAGAGGAGGTTGAATTCAATCATGAAGGAAGATGTTTAAAAAGAGATTATCAAGTGGTTGGATGCTGGTATTATCTATTCGATCTCTGACAGCTCATGGGTGAGCCTTGGACAATGTGTACCCAAGAAAAGAGGTGTCATAATGGTCAACAATGATAACAACGAGCTTATTCCAACTCGTACTGTCATGGGATGGAGAATATGCATGGATTATCGCAAGCTTAACAAGGCAACTCGGAAGGACCATTTTCCCCTACCATTTATTGATCAGATGTTAGATAGATTAGCTAGAAATTTATCCATAATGCCAAACAATATTATTGGGATGAGTCGTTTTTATTCAAACATTGTGCAGACCAAATAATTTAGAGGTGTGTTCCAGATGACAAGATTCAAAGTATTTTATATTATTTCCATTCAACACCATTTGGAGGACACTTTGAGGGCATGAGAACTGCTACAAAAGTTCTCCAATATGGTTTTTATTGGCCAACCATGTTTAAAGATGCTCATAAATTTTGCCAAGCTTGCGACCGCTATCAAAGAATTGGAAATCTTTTGCGGAGGTATGAAATGCCGTTGTAAACTATTTTGGAAGTGGAACTATTTGACATATGGGGAATTGATGTTATGGGTCCATTTCCACCTTCTTGAAGCAATGTATATATACTTGTACCTGTTGATTATGTCTCCAAGTGGGTTGAGGCTGTTGCTCTACCAACAAATGATGCGAAATTGGTACTGAAATTTCTACATAAATTTTTTTTCCAAGTTTGGTACCCCTTGTGCTTTGGTCAGTGATGGAGGTTCACACTTTAACTGCAAATTGGTTGCTAATGCTCTGAATAGGTATGAAGTTAAACATAAAATTGCCACGGCATACCATCCCCAGAAAAATGGACAAGTGGAAGTCTCTAATGGAGAGATTAAACAAAATCTGGATATGGTAGTCAATCCCACCCACAAAGATTGGTCATCTAGATTGGATAAGCTTTGTGGGCATGTCGCATTGCATTTAAGAAACCATCGGGGATGTCGCCTTTCAAGCTTGTTTATGGGAAACCCAATCATTTTCCCGTTGAACTTGAACATAAGGCATATTGGGCAATTAGGAAATTGAATATGGATTGAAGTGCTACTGGTACTAACCACCTATTGGAGTTGAATGAGATAGAAGAATTCAAAGCACAAGATTATGAGAATGCCAAGCTGTACAAAGAAAAGACTAAACAATGGCATGACAACAAGATTTTGCCACAACAATTTGCACCTAGACAACAAGTCCTGTTATTTAATTCTAGGCTTAAATTGTTTCCTGGGAAATTAAAATCTCGTTGGTCTGGCCCATTCGAGATAGTGCATGTTTCTCATCATGGAGTTGTCGAAGTCAAAGATAGCAAGATTAGTTCTACTTTTAAAATTAATGGCCAATGATTAAAGCATTACTTTGGATCTCCTATTCCATCACTTTTCGAACTGCTTAATATTTCTCACTTGCACTGTTTTATTCATTTACTTTGTCTTTAATTTCTTTGTTTTGTTTATTCAATAAGTTTACTTAATTTTTATTTTCTTTTGTTGCAAGCACATTACGACCCAGGTTTGTAGAAATCAACCTTTTTAATATATTAGTTAATTTTTGTTTAATAATTTTTTTCTATTATTTTCATTTTTCCCGCTCAATTTTTTTCTCTGTGTTAGGGCACAAGTTAAGGGTAATCTTACCCTCCACGTCACTGCTATATCTTCTCCACGTTTCACCTTAGTCGATTCACTTTTTTTCCTATTTCCTTTCTATTTCAACTTTTTCACCCTTCTCTGTTTTTACTCCATGAAACTATAAAGGTCTCACATTTTTTATTATCCAGTCACTATTTTATCTCAAATGGCTCGCCAAGCACCATCTTCTTCCACCTCTGTGCATCCGCGAACATTCTTTAGCAAAATTGCAGAAGAAAAGTATACCCAGAACATATCAAAAAAGATAATTTTGTATGGAAAAAGGTTTTCCTTTTATGGGCCATTTTGAAGCCATCTCTTCTGTCGTGGAGAAGCATGGATGGCAAATCTTCTGTCTCCACGTAGATGACGTCCTCACCAAGGTAGTGAAAGAATTTTATGCTCATCTCACCTCTCCTGTTAATGCTTTTATATATGTTTGATGAAAACTCAATCAGTGCGCAATATGGGTTATCTTACGACCCTGGTGAACACTCCCAATTTGTTAAGACCAGTACAATTGAAGGACTCAACCAAGTTCTGACAGATTTATGTGTAGAGAGAACAAAGTGGACAGTTTTTCAAAATGATTGCTACACCATTGACCGTGTATCGTTGAAGCCTCAATGTAGGGTCTAGTATCAATTCTTTAAAACTCGTGTCATCCCTTCTACTCACAACTCAACTATTTCTAAAGAATGCTTGTTATTATTTCACTCGATTATTGATTGGCAGAAAGATCAATGTTGGAAACATTATCTTTAGAGAAGTCCACCACTACTCCCAAAAGAATATCAGCACCTTAAGTTTTCTATTGCTCATTACGACACTTTGTCAAAGGGTGAAGGTTCCTATTGAAGCGAATGAAGACACAATCCCCAACAATGGAGCCATAAAAAAGTAAATTGCCCTAAGATTTTCTGGGGAGGAAATGCCAAGGCATCTGAGCTCTACATCCACAGCTTCTCCACCTATGACTTCTAATGCTGGCCCATCAACATTTCACAGTAACTTTGAGCAAAAAGTGAATAATGCTCTTGAGATGTAGCAACAACAATTTTGAATGATGAAAAAACAACTGAGGATAGTCATTGATCTTGGCTGAACTCAAGAAGAAATGGCTCTACTTTAGGGATATATCAGACGACGGGACAAAGCCATTAAGAAATCCTTTCAGAAGAACTTTTCCTAACCTATGCCTACATTCCCTATTTTTCCTAAAGAATTGTTGTTGGAGCTAGAAGATGATGGTTAAGATGGAGAAGAAGCCACTGTAGAGACGAAGCACACAGAAAAAGAGGGAGAGAAGGATAAAACTAAATTCGTGCATGTTAAATCTGATAAGGATGAAGCTGGTATAGCTCAAACTTCTACACTTGCTACACCTGACATTACACCAAAATCCATTACACTTATGACCGAGCAAGAGCGTATGGTTCATCAACTGATTGATGATCTCACAAAATTAGATACTGATGATGATGAAGAGGTGCCCATTAACCAGCTTAAAAGGAAACGCTACAAGCAAATTGATAGGAAATCTGTCCTAGATGATGCTGGTAAAGTGGAAAGGAAGTCACTCTACAAATGCAGTACTAGAAAATCAACCCAAACCAATTAGAGTAACCCAAATTCCTTCCAAGCTTTTGTTTTTATTTTCACTTGCATTTTTTTCATTTTATAGCATATGTTTCATGTATTCATATTTGGTTGTCATTGCATTTTTATAATTATAAGTTGTTTTTGCATTTTGAAATGTTTCATTGTTCATGCATTGAGGACAATGTACCCCTTAGGTTTGAGGCTGTGTTGTGTTGTAAATATAGTATGCAGTAGATATATGTTTTAATATTCATGCATTTTTTCATTCATTTTTCCATTACAGCCAAATGCCAAATAACTGCCAGACTATGTTGAGTATATTGTTATCGGTGATGTTCGATGAGGATAATAACTCTTCGATCAATTTAGAAAATTGTGATATTTGATTAAGCATGTTTAGCTTAGAATAGTTGTTTGAAAATTGATTCCTAAAAGTAGAATAACTTAAGTATCATTGCAATTAATTTGAAGTAGGGTTCTTTTAATGCATTTAAAATTTCTTGAACCTAAATTTAATAATTTGGTTATGAATAATAAGGAATACCATGGCAATAGTTTTACAGTCCAATGATTGAAACTGTTGAGTTGTTCAGTAATGCTTTATTTGCTCTATCGTATTATTCATCAAAAAACAAGTTCAAATAAGAGTGACTAAAAAATGTATTAATAATAATAATTTAGGGACACTCCACTGCAGTTCTAGGCTGAGTAGCTAAGGAGGTAGTTGTTTGCTTCATCCATTTTCTAAGTTAAAAGCCTTAGCTCCATGAGTGAACTACATTCAAATTGTGGCATGATATACTGTAACACCTCTAACCCGTCTTTGTTGCCAGACTAGGGTTATGGAGCATTACCGTACAATCTAAAACATTTAACATAATAATATTCAAATAGATTAAACATATCATAATCCATCTAATCACATGCACTTTGTCCCTAAATTTAGCCTTCGAGGCCCTAAAATATCATAGAAGTAGTTCGAACTAATTACAAATAGGGGTCAAATGACCGTGTGGCCAGGCCATATGACATAGCCCCAGGTTGTGTAACTGATACGAGTCACAAAGGCCCAATTCAAGCTCAAGAACGTGATGGGTTCAAATTACCATAAGGCCCAATAACGAGGTCAAAGGCCAGGCAAATGCGTACGAAACTAAATGGAACCGTTAAAGACTTCATTAGCAAGGCCTTAGACGTGTATACAAAGGAAAAAGAAAATCAAGATTCACTTTCTTGTTTTCAAGAAAATCAAGAAACCGAATCTTGGTCCAATTTTGCTGTTTTGAGAGATTTCAAGAATCAAGAAAATCAAGATTTTAAATCTTGGAAATCTTGGTCCAAGAAACCGAATCTTGCAGCTAAGGCGCATTGGATCTCAGTTACAAGCATCAACGAACCAATTTCGAGAGAGAACGGATTACAAGCCCAAATGCTTGAAGATACGGCCCAATAAAATGTTCCAAGCCCAACCAAGAAGTTTAAATTAGACTTAGTTGAAAATCAGGCCAAATTGTCAAAGTGGCCCAATTTGTAAAATTTTAATTCTTTAAATACTTAGTTTTAATTTTTAGGCTTTATGTATAAATTTTTATGAAACAATTTAGTCCAAGAGGCCTATTTAAAAGCCTTGGATGGCACTCCTCTTGAAAGTAAACAATTAGGTTCTTTTTTTAGTTTCCTAATAGGGCTAGGAAAGTAGTTAGGAGGCCTAAATATAAGGCTTGGCCAGCCACCCTTATACATTACACATTGAAAGCAGATTTTTACTGAGTGAAAAATTCTCTTTGAGTTTTCTCAAAGAATTCTCTCTTGAGTTTTCTTTAGAAGTAGTTTTAACAATCTTTTTGATTGTGGGAGCCATCTTCAGCCTTCTTCTTGCCGTTGTTCTACATTGGAGGGGAGATTCGAGCCGTTTGAAGAGAGTTGTGAAATCTTTCTTGGTTTCAAGGCTTTTTAGGACTTTATTCATCTTTCTTGCTCTTTGTCCTTCTTTAATTGTTTTTGTTTTTGTCGATTTGTGGATTAACTTAATTTAATTGTTCTTGTTGCGTTTCCAGCCATTCCATGCTTCAAGGATCTGTTTTGCAACATTCTTTGGCATCAAGAAACGTCAATTAATTTATAATTTTCCTCCTTTCTTGCCGTCCAAGTATTCTGCTTCTAATCCAATTCGGTTTGCTGGGTTTTTGAGTTTAATTTGCTGTTTGTGTTCTCTTTATCGGATTCGGCTTGGGGATTCTTTTATTGAAGTTAAATTTCGTTTTCATTGCGTCCAAACAACCCTATTAATAAGGTTTTGATTATTGTCTGATTCCTTCTTGTTTTGTGGTGTTTCTTTATAGATCTATTGCTGCTAAGATTGATTTTCTATTTTCGTTTCAGATCCAAGTGTCTATTGTTTTCATAGGATTTTTTTCCCGTGACTTGACAACTCGATCTTAGTCCGTGCGCAACCCTCTATCAGTAACTTTCAAACAAAGGACACATGGTCATCTCTCAGCCCATGTAACTTTCTGAGTTACCTCACACGCCCGTAAGCCAGGCCGTGTGCTAGGCCACGTAACTCACTGACTTGAACCCTAAGAAAATCCTTAGAATGACACACAGCTGTGTCACTAGGCCATGTGCCTTACATGGTCGTGTAACAGCCCGTGTCCCAGCCTGTGTGAACCCAAAATTTACCTAAAATGAAGCCATTCCCAAACCAAATCCTACCTAACAATTCATAATATTGGGCACATCTTCAAGGGGTTCGAATATCATCCAAACATACATGAACATGCCATTTCAAACAACCTAAATCACCTAACCAATATGCCATTGAAAGGCACAACAATTATACCAAAACTTCAACAATCAAAACATGCCAATATTACCTCGTTTCCAAAGTATCATCAACATACCAAGAGTATTTCATTTACAAGCATTTTAAGGTACCAAAATGACATAACTTAGTGAAGTGTTATGGTTCACCAAATCAAATACAAACTTCAAAACATATATATACACCAAAACACCATTAACATATTCACAAGATACCACTACAAAACGTCCTATACAAACTATCTATAATCAAAAGATTTTTAATCAACTAATACCCCCTAGGTACATGCCGAAAACACAAAAGAGAACATCACCGACATTGAGTATGGGATTCTTGTAGGATGCTGAGTTCGAGTCTACTATTTTCCTACCTGTAAACATGGAAACCAATCCACATTAAGTAAACTTCACTTATTCGAATAACCATAAATATATCTAAAGCATTTGAATTTAATTCACAACTTTAATAATCCAATTCAAGAAATATATCATATCTCCCAATGAATACATATATATACATAAGTGATACGATCTCGGTTTAGTAGTTGAACCCGAGTCATTTAGTTCCCAATCGTAAACGAAGAAGTAGATTAGACGAGAAGAAGTTAGAAAATATTTGTGTTCAAAGAAGTAAGATAAGTTCGTGCAAAGTTGGATGTGGATTTGGTTTAAGTCGAAATGGTATGAATAGAATGGACGAGTTCGGTTTAGGATAATTAAGAAATGGTCTTTGGTTTTGGGTACGTTTTGGTATTTGGGAATTGGTATGAAACGGTAAGGGATTTGAAACGAAATGGTAATGGATTTGGTACGAAAATGGAAATGGTTCAAAAAGGCCAAGAGTGAACCAACACTAAAGAAAAGTGTCGACCCGAAACTTATAGGACCTAAATGAATTGGAAATGGTTGAAAAGGACCTTGACCGAATACTTAGAAAAGTATGAACCAAAGGTATCAAAGGTGAACGCCACACTCGGGTTTAGGGAGTGATAAGTTCAGAAAAGACTCGGAAAGACGCCACTAAAATCTTAGATAAGTCTTACGGGTCTCGAACGAAATTTGAGAGAAAAATGCCTCACAAATTTGGCAGCAATTCGATAATTAAAATGTCAAAAAGCCCTTTACAAAATGAAATTTCAGCTATTTATAATCAGCAACTAAGTTAGCCGAATAGTCACATACATTTTCTTAAAAATTAAGCTAATGAATTCTTCAATGGCTTGGCTAGGTTCGGCTGAACTTGGAAAGCTTCTAGAATTCACATTGAACCTTGGACAACTTGAATGGTGCATGGATGAGCTAGATTCGGTCAATGTGCATAAATAAGCTCATTTAATTTGTAGCCTTTGTTGAAAAGTGACCAGCAATTAAAAGGGACTTGAATGGCCAAATGAAGTGTGAACACTCGGTTTCAAAGAGTCCTTGTGTGTGAACATTCCAAACCGAAAAGCCAAGAGTGTGAACTTCATGTGTGAACGACAATATGTGGTTCTTGAATCATTTAAAATCATTGAACATTCCTCATGCATGTAACGCCACATTCATTGAACCTATGATGCATGCACCTAGCTTAAATGCTTCCATCCATATTCGCCAACCTACACAACATGAACAAATGAATTTAGTTGATCATTATTCAAATGAATCATATTAAAAACGAAATTTAGACAACATTAATCCAAATAATTAAAACAAAACTCAATTAATTAAACTAAGTCTAATTAATTCGGTTTGGACAAGACACATTAAAAACATGTATTAAGACTTATATATAAGCTGTAGGAAATTAATTTGACTTAATAACATGTAGGAAAAACACAATTAATCATGCATAATTAATTCCGACCAGATGTGAGACAAATTAAATAGCAAAAATTATTTGAGCTGAATTTGCAAGTTTTGAGCTAAATTGAGCTAATTTGAGCTCATTGAGCTTGAAAGGAGCTGGAAACGAGCTAAATGAAGCTCCACAAAATAAGATTGAGCTACGTCCAGCTTGCAAACACAACGAGCCTCGCTTGTAGGCTGAAGCAATGGCCGTTCCCAAGGGCAGGTCGTATCAATAAGTAAATATAATTCTTCCTTAGTAATACCTATAACCAACCTTTTTCAATGGTTCATATAACCTTGCTGTATAGTCCAATTCCCGGTGCCTAGTAGATAAACCGCAAAAGAATTTGCACCCAGTGCTAGTCGGATGAACCGAAAAATGTGTGCCTAGTACTAGTTAGATAAACTGACGGAAGTTGCGCCGAGCACTAGTAAGATAAACCGACGAATAATTAGTGAGCCCAACTCTAGTTGGATATACCAACGATATTTGCGCCGAGCGCTAGTCTGATAAACCGAAGAATAAATTGTGAGCCCAGCTCTAGTTGGATATACCAACGATATTTGCGCCCAGTGCTAGCCGGATAAACTAAAGAATAAATAGTGAGCCCAGCTCTAGTTGGATTTACCAACAATATTTGAGCTCAGCGCTAGTCGGATAAACCGGTAAATAAATAGTTATTTATTTTCACAATTTCCTCATTCATTAATTAACATCATCATTCCAATATGAACATAAGATTGTATATACAGTATTTAAATAACATTTAATTATCAATTAAATAAATGATTAATAAGAAGATTAAGTTCGAGAGTACGAACTTACCTAGCATGTAAACACAATATTTTATTTAACTCCATCCATTAATCAACACTATTCAACTTCAATCTCATCAATTCGCAATACATCTCCATATATAACATTTCCATACTATCAATTTAAGGCTAATTATTCATTTATGCATTTTATCAACCATTCATTGGATTAAATATACATTTTATCATATCTCCAAATAGCTAATAAATGTATACAAGTATCATATATATATAAATATCAAAGTTCACAAGTAAGTATTTAAATAGTTCAAGTTAAAGAGTTGCGAACTTACTTAGCATTAAAGAACTTACTTAGCATTAAAGAAAATATTTATTTACTTCACATGGATGTTGATAATTTACATGTAATGGACTATTCAAACAACTTAATTGAGTCATTGAGGTCGTTTGCACAATTGCTATAATTTAATTTGTATAAATATAAGCTACAAATCACTTAAATAAATACTAAAATTCTAACATGTTGGGCTACTCGCACAATATAATTAAGATCTAATAACACTTATGTAAGTGCTGAAATTGTAACATATAAATGATGTTTGAACAACCACGAATAAGGTACAACTCTAAATTTGTTAAGTGATATCACATTCTATCAATTCATAATCAATCTTTCGCATTAATCAATTATGCTATATCCTATGATCGAATTTCATAACATTCAATATAATTCCATAATATTTCATTCAAACAATTTAAATTCTAATCATTCATTGATTCATTTCATAATGCCACATTTCATATATATATAATTCACAATTTCTCATTTCATAATTTAGTCATTTGCATATACATAAATATAACTAAGATACCAAAATAATAATTAAGTATTTAAATTAAATAAATAGAGTTCAAGTTCAAAGACTACGAATTTACCAAATTTTACGATAGTTTCCAATGATTAAGGTTGATTAATCAATAACTTTCTCCTTCCTCAATTTATTTGCTTTACTCGTTTCAATTTAAAATACGAAAATATAATTTAATTACTAACTCAAAATCACAATACTTTAATTTAACATTCTATCATAAAATCATACTCATACATTTAGCCCTCAACAATTGGCAATTACACAATTGAATCATTAACACCAATATTTAACTTAATCACATCTTTATTTAATTTCCATAGCTAACCAATATACCTATGGTTCATTTACAATACCTAAATTCTTGAAATTTATAAATTAACACTATGCTAGTTTAATTTATAGCATTTAACTCCTTAAAAGTTAATACTAACAAAACCCATAGTATAAAATATTTTAATTACTCACTAATACTTAGTAATTCAACCTAAATTTCCAGCACAAAGAACAACTTCGAAACAGTTCCTAAACTTCACATAATTAAACAATTTAACCCCAAAATCTATTAAACAACTTCAAGAACTGAACTTTCACGAAGATGACATTTTCCACAACATTAACAACTCTAAAAATTTCAACATGAGGAATTTAGCTTATGATTTAAAGGATCCAAAAACAACAAATTTATGCAAAAAAAGATCAAAGAATATCAACCAATTTAAGCTTGAGAAATTAGAGGTTAAGGTCGAAATTGCTACTTCTTTTCTCCCCAATTTTAGCATGCAAGGATGAGTTTTTCCATTTTTCTTTCTTTCTTTCTTTCTTATCATTCTCTTCCCCCCCACTAAGTTATTTGTTTCTAATTTTTATTACTACATTTTCCATTTACTATTATTATTTCTTTTATTTTTTTAATTAACCAACATGTCTTAATTATCATATACATAATGGTCTATTAGTTTAAATAGTCCTTTAATCTATTCCGACTTTGAAATTTAATATTTATTCTTACTTTTATCACTTATTTGATTTTTTCCCTTTACATTAATTAAACACTCTTTCGTCAAAATTACATAACCAAAAATTTAATTAATTTTTAATATAACTCTGTAAATATTTAATAAAAATATTTATGAGTCCAATTTAGGGAAACGAGGTCCCGATACCTCAATTTCCAAAACCATCGACTTTAGAACCGATACGCTTGTACCTTGTTTAACTTTCTAATAATTAAAATTATTAGATCAACCTCAATATAATACTGTAATACCTTTGTAACTATGAATAAATAATATTCACTAATTCTATCTTTGGAAAGGAACATTCCGAAACCACCATTTTTGACTCTACTAACTTTTGGGTCGTTACATATACTACCTGGCAATCTAGTGTATGCTCCATTGTGATTGTCAAGTAGAGAAACCATGTGACAAGATGAATTCCCTGAAAAATAATATTTGTAATTAAAGTTTTGAAACAACGGAATAAGTAAGAATAGAGAAATAGAATTTAGAGGAAAGATAACCTAAATACATTAGGAGAGGTCTGCTATAGTCAGAATTGCATAATTATTTAGGAATTTTTATTATTAGGAAACATTTTCTGCACTTCATTTGCTAAACAAGCCTATAAAACTTGAAGCAATTTTTTTTGTTTTAATAGAAGACTGTTGAGAATAGAGGTATAGAATATACGACAAATGGTTTAGTAGTATATATGGCAACTGTGTGTTTTGGAAAATTCATGCATTCATGCATACTCATACATATTTTGCTTGAGGACAAGTAATAATTCAGGTTTGGGGGTGTGATAACTCTTGAAAAGAGTTATATTTCAAGCCTTTAGATTAAATTAATTATTTGTAATTAAGTAAATATGTTTGCATTTTTAGGATATTTTTAGAACATGTCATAACAAAGCTTGGATTGTGCTATAAATTTTATTATTTGTTACTTTTATTATTGGGGAAGAAATGTGTTGGTTGTGGTTGGCAGGAGGTGCAGGATGAAGAAGAGAAGCGTAGGAAAATGAAGGAAGTGAAATATTTCCATGGTAAAATGTTGGTTAGATTGCGAACAAGAATGCCATGGCAATTCCAAGAAGATGACGTAGCACACAGTCCACGTCACTCTCAGCTAGCTGTACTTGTACCAGATAAACCACTCTGAAAAAGAGGAAGCAAAAGGTGTGTGCTGAAAGGGAGAGACCTACCCTATAAAAGAGGAAAGAGAAAAGAAAAGAGAGGAGGATTTTTGGAGAGAGAAGAATTGGATAGCAGTGTTCCTCTCTACATTAGATTGTTGTGGAAAATCTCAAAGAAAAGAGAGGAGAGGATAGCAGCTTACAAAGTAGAAAAATCACAGACGCAAGGAATGTGAAGAGAAATATGCCCTGGGTTTTGCATCAAATCTCATTATTAAAGTGAAAATTTGAGTAATGAGAGATTCCTGCAGTTTTGCCTTTAATTTTTTATTTGACCTTTGTGATTTGTAACTTGAATAATGATGTTGAATGATTTAATTTTTTATTTGAATCCATAAGCTAAATCCCATTGGGTTGGAATTATCTGGGTGAAATTTTACTATCTTTAATGCCCATGGTCTGATTTTGAGTAGATTACTGTTTCATTCAGTTTGTGATTATTTTAAATTCATGCATGCAAGCTCTAGACATAGATGATTGTATGGTATGTTGTTAGATCTGATTTAATTCTGAAAAGATTAAATAGATTGGATTATTATTAGTTGATACAGGCGAGTATTCGAAAGAATATTTGTAGCACTCTAGATGTAGAAGTTACAATCCGTACAAGGAAAGGAAGAACAGTTTAGATATAATTCTTGAGTTCTATAGACATACAAAAACTCAAAATGATAGCTTAAAGTCTGACTCTTGAAAGAAGCAGACTGCAGTAGTGAATCCCTGAGCAGTAGAATGGTCAAGGTTTTTCCATGGCATTATTATGATATAAAGATAAAACCTGAGTAATTTCAAACTTTATCATTCAACAGTACAAATCCTCCCCACTTATTCTTTGAGAATTGCCACAACATTTCAATTGCCCTAGCATTTTTTTATTTAGAATTGGTTTTATTAATCCATTCATTAATTCTTTAATCAATTTGTCATTTGTTTCTTGTGCAGAATTTAATTAGTCAAATTCATAGTAATAGCATAACCAATTATTTTAATCAATTCCATTCCTTGTGGAGACGAGACTCACTCATCACTTTATTACTTGATTCAACGTGTATACTTGCACATTCTCATTACATATTCACACATGACAGAAGCTGAAAGGCATAAGAATAATTTGGGTTTTTGAGAACTCAGGCCCCTAAATATTGATTCTTTTTTTTCTCGGGTGGTACTACAGTCGTACATTTTAGTCTCCACGCATAGCAAATTTGTGGGGGTAATGGATTGAATAATCTGGCCACGGCCCCTCCCTTTGGTAGTAGCTCTTCTCATGATCGGGGATAAGGAAAAATGGTACGAATTGATGAAAGAAAGAAAAAAGTTACCTTGAAAGAATCTGAAGTGGTAGACGGTGAAGACAAAAAGGTTGAGTAGGGAAAAGGTTAAGGCTTTTATGATTCTACAAGTGAGAGAAGAAATGTTTGTGTACCTATTTTATAAAAAGAAACTTGCGCAAGAAGTTTAGTTAGTGGAAACTGTTCAAGTTCTCCAATAAAAATTTGACATTTTTTTATTGAGGTAAGTGTGTAACATTTAAAATTTACGCGGTAGTCATCTAATTTTGAATACGCCCATCTCGCGCTATGCTCCTAGCATAGTTAATCAGTTACTAGTTATTCAAAAAATTCTCCAGGTTGAAATTTCAAGGATGAAATTTTGTTTAGGGTAGGAGAGTTGTAACAGTCTAATTCTGTGTGTGCAAGGTTTTGGAGAGTAGACTCAAATTAATATGTTTGGTGGGGCAATATCTGCCCAAGAGTTCCCTTTGGCATACCGAATGGGTGCATTGCTAATAGTGTTCAAGTCAAGGGTAGCTTAATGACAGGTCATTAAGTTGGTTTGAATGATATAACAAACAAGAGAAGAGATGACTATAGAAGGAGTACTCACCTAAAGCTTAGTGCCCCATGTTATTAGAGTTACTGTGCTAGTTGCATTTTAAGTGTAGTGGTCAGGGACCCTTTGGTTAGGGTAACTGGATATTTTCTATATTATATTCTTAATTATAATCACATTTATAGTTGTAGACCATTAATGAAGATATTTTTGAAAGGTCGTGACATGTATCAAGCTTCATGACGGGAAATGAATCTTATCTGTACATATATTCTAGTTAAATGAGCCTGAGAAAATGAGTGTTTCTTCTTCCTCCCATTAGGGTGTTGTTATAGGCTTCCTCTAGAAGTTGAATATAGTTTGCTATATTTGAGTTGGAATTGAAGATCGTATATGAAGTAGGAGATTTCATCATATCCTATGTCAGTATTTCAGTTATGCATGTGGAATCCTGAAGAGTGAGTTTGATAACTTTGGTGACCAGTAAGATTAAAGGAAAATGGGCTTTTTATTGGGGTTTTCAATGTTTGAGAAGATGGTAAAATTTATATGAATGGGTTTTGATGATGTTTCTATGTTCTTTAAGCAGTTATGGCTGCTAATTTCAGGTCAGATGTTTGGATCTGGCATTCAAGCTACTGTAAGTGGGTTTCAGGTGAGTCTCCACTCTGGCTCTTATTTGTGAATCATATGCATAAGATTTACTAAACAATGATAGACCTGGAGTGTTTAGCGGACAAGCAAAACTTAGGAAAAATTATACAAGAGCAAGGATAGTATATGCAGAACCTTCATGAATTAAAAGTGGATTGACGAGTATATAGGTAAAGTCTGAGTGTAGAAAGATATAAACTTTCCAAGTGAATCCTTAAGAACAACATCTATAATTTTTCTAGGTAACTGTGTTATGAGTTATGATATGGTAATCTGATTGAGGTATATAGATGATTTATGAGGAATATTGTTTGTGCATTAGAAAAAAGGATTAGATAAGTTTGAATGCATGATGATTGGTGCATGGATAATTGTTATGCTGATTTTTGTAAACATGAATGTGAATGGATGATGTATGAGTACTAATGTCAAAGTATGGTTGTATGTTTATGCCTAAATTGTGTGCTATGAGTTGATTTTTAGTTTGGGTGTCTGTTAGTGAATTAAAGTGTAAAGTCTTAAATGATGACAATGCATGAAGAGTCTGTCAAGTGAGTTTGTGTTTGTTCATCGCAATGGAGTCTAAAGGGGTCCATTGGGACTAAAAACACAAACACTGATATAAACCTCTGAAGGAAAAGCCCATGGCCATGGTATCCTCTAAACATAATTTAAGGATTGTGATTACCCAATGTGGTTCTCTGCGTGTCCTAGGACAATGATGGGCAAACATCACGTATTGTGAGTTTAGGAAAATCCATGTTGTAAACATGTCAGAAAAGAATAAGCCTTTGTGGTGAACTATGAAAGAATAAGCCTTTATGGAGAACTATGACTGATTAAACCTTTGTGATGAACTATGAAAGAATAAGCCTTTGTGCCGAACTACAAAAGAATAAGCCTTTGTGGTGGACTCCTTATGAAGCGATATGCATATCCTGCACGACCTTTAATCACAACCAGAAAGACTAGAATAAGCTATAGTATTTGATGGTTTCAAGGTAAGGACCAAGTAAATTTAAGAAACGATTGAATATGATAGTTTAAAGAGATAACAAGATGGATGAGATTTCATTTAAAGAACAAATCTAAATAAAAGTTGCATTTGATAATTTGAAGAAGGGCATGTGTCTGTAAACAATAGTAGAAAATAATTGTAGAAGTCAAGGTTAGGTATGAAATCAATTTTCAGCAATGGTTTGCAAAGAATATGGGTAAGGATCCATGATCAAGATAATTTGAAAGAGATTCCTAAGAGAACAAAGTTATTGATATATGATGGTAATGGATTCAGACTAGGTAATAACAGATAGAAGGAATGGAAATGTTTTGCAATTTGTGTGAAACTCATTGTGATAGATAGTGGATGATGAAAGAAGTGAAGCTGGTGGTGATGAACTACCTGGCACTTTACTAAAAGGATGACTAATGTATAAGAGATTGTTTCAGGTTGAATGTGAGTATGTGCCAAGAGGGACGATGTAAGGACTACGTCGAACGAAGTGGTCTATCAGGTTAGTATGCATACGGAGCAAGTTTGGTGGCGTGTATGAAGTTTGAAATGTTACTTAGAAAACCATATCTTAGGATAACTGTAATAGATTAGGATTTTGAATTAGATATCCTTATAATTAAATTACCATGTGTCGCAGTTGTATGTAGTATGCATATGTAAATTAGTTTGATTCAATGTGTAGTAAAGTTGTGAATAAATTGTAATTTGTATAAGTAGAATAAGCTTTGCCTGTATTCGTGTGGTAATACCCAATATACGAATCCAGCAAATCGGATTGGGTTGAGGGTGTTACATGTAGGGGTGAGCATTCGATCGAATCGAATCGAAAATTTTCGAGTTAATCGAGTTTTCAAATCTCATTTTATCATCCTAACTTTATTTGAAGTTTTCTCGAATCGAGTCGAGTGAGATGGAATTCGAATCGAATCGAATATATTTTTCGAGTTAAATTTTAAAAAATAATTTTGGGTCCTTGTAACCATTGTCACCCATCGTAATAAAATTTGTCCACCTTAATCAAATTTTTATTAACTTTCATCACTTCATAATTTATTTATTAATTTTTATATACCGGTTAGCTTCTTTGCTTGCTTAGTTGTTTCAATTATCTTGATTCTTGTCATTATGTATTTTAGAATTAAAAATATATTAAATGTAAAAATATAATTTTTAATAAAAGTTATTTTTAAAAAATGTGAAATTGATACCAATATAAAATTTTAACACGAATATTTTATGGCATAATTAATAATTCAATTTTAATATAAATATTCAATATGACTAAACAATTCAATAATATAAATAATATAAAATGTGAAATTTAATTTAATAATATAAATAGTAGATATAAATAAAATTATTACTATTTATATTTAGTGATTTTTGGATAATTTTAATTTTTATTTGAGAGTTAAGGGTGATAAGTAAAAGTTTAGGGAAAAATAAAAGTTTTGGGGAATAAAAGTTTGAGGGAAAGTAAATAGGGGGAGTAAAATTTTGGAGGGAAAATATTAAAAAAAATTGGATGGGGGTTTGGGATAGATAGGAGATGGGATGGGAAGTGAATAAAAGTTTTAGGGGAAAAGTGGGAGGGAGTAAAAATTTTGGGCGAAAATAAAAGGTTTTGAGGGTTTTGGGGAGTAAAATTTTGAGAAAAAATAAATGAGAGAGTAAAATTTTGGTGGGAAATGGATTTTGGGTAGATTGGGGGTTGGGAAGGGAGGGGAGTAAATGTTTTGGGGGGAAAGTGGGAATGAGTAAAAGTTTTGAGGGAAAAGTAAAAAGGTTTGGGAGTTTGGGGTAAAAATGTAAAATATTATAGTTTGATATTCGAATTATTCGAATTATTCGAGTTATTCGAATTCGAAAACTCAACTCGATTCGAACTCGAAATTTGAAAAAAAATTTTGAGTTGATTCGAATAACTCGATTAACTCGAATAACTCGATTCGATTAACTCGAAATTCAATTTTTTTTCGAGTCGAATCGAGTTTTGCTCACCCTTAGTTACATGTCATCCACTCAGGATTTAGGTATGTGACATTATGAATGTCACCTGTGAATAAATCCATAAACAGATTCGAAATCTATTCTTCTTAGGTCTAGTCCCATGTACTGTCAATCAAGTCAGTCACATCTATGTCTCTATCTCCTAGGAGTCATCCACTCCGATGCCTAAGACAAAGCATCTCTCCAATTGGACTTGATAGACGACATATTAGTCTTTCAATTAGTTTCCTCATTTTCGATTTGACTAAGGACATTTTTATAAGTTGTCCTTTTGTATTACAGAATCTAACTGCAAGTGTACACAGTCGTTATCAAGTAATAAGTAAGTAAAAATAGTTATCGTCTCCATAGGGATTGTGTTTAAATCAATAATTTTAAAATTAATATTTACAAGTTGGTTAAGAAAATGAATATTTTAAGGTGGTGGATGTTCAAATTAAATTAATCAAGTATATGCAAATGAATTACCCTAAACATAATAAAATTGCAATGAGATGGTTTAGCAGCAAATCAAAAGTTTTAATAAAAATAACATGAATAAGCTAGAACAATTACAAAGCTTGACTCAATTCATTCTTTATCATGTTTAACAACATCCTGGAAAATATTTCATGGCAACTCGATCATTCATTAACTTGGAATCTCATATAAGTTCTTTCGAAGTATTATACTTAGAAAAACATATATATTTCTACGCCCATATTTAACTAAGGATTCCTTAGAATTTATGTGAAGTAATGGGGACGTGTTAGGTTTGAAACAATTTAATCACATAATCGTAAAGTTATGCAAGGTAATACTGTTCTCTCAATTTATTACAAACTTTTAATTGATTCTAGGTTGGATATAAATTAAGCATGCACCTTCAAATTA
Source organism: Gossypium raimondii (assembly GCF_025698545.1). NCBI lineage: Eukaryota > Viridiplantae > Streptophyta > Magnoliopsida > Malvales > Malvaceae > Gossypium > Gossypium raimondii. The sequence goes on from NC_068571.1 coordinate 15,617,191, forward strand.
TTAACCATTAATCACCATCTGATTAGGATTAAACAACTAATTCTAATGCATCCAAACATATTTTAATGCATGAATAACATGAATGATTTTAATTGGAAGCATGAACAATTGAGGTACAGAACAACATAAACATGAATCGAATGAATTTAATCAAATCATTGCAATTATTCTAGCTAAAACAAATTAAGTCAACATCATTATTGGAAAACACTTAAACAATTTGCAATCATGTTTGAACAACTAATAACAATTTAAAGATAAAGGAAGACTGATCGTGGTGGCTTCTTCTAGTTCTCGTGGTTGCTCCTTCGCAAATTGCTCCTCAAGGTGGTCAGTAAAGAGAGTTTTTCTTAAGGAAATACTAGCTAAAAGAAATTAGAAGATGGAGACCTTTAGGCGTGGAAGAGATGAGAGAAAGATGAGTGAATGTTTAGTGTTGAGTGATGTCAAGGATGATATGAAAGGTGAATGGAAGAGCCTAATTATACTTGAGGGAGAGCTTGGGAGTTTGCTAAAAGTAACATGCACATCCCTTGGGAATCTCCTAAGCATCGCCGACCATGATTTGTAGGATGAGGGGTTGATGGTTTCTTGATTTGTGGCCGATTCTCCCTTGATTCATGGCATGGAGTTGGACAGCAATCAATGAATTAGTTGGGGTTGATTTGTTATTTTTCATACATGTAGGGACCTCCATTTTAATTATTCCAAAGCTGATTTTGAGCTACTCTTGATGCCTTGCCAAATTTTGGCTTCTCTTTCCCTTTTTGGACGGTTTGGCAACCCAAATAGAAAGCAAATTCATTCTCTTCAACAACCATATTCCAAGCTGGGTCAAGGCAATTTTTATGAGCCCAATTCATTCACTTTTACGTCAATTGATTTTGAATTGAAAATGGCACAATCATCTTATCATTGCTTTCCAAGTTGAAACCTTTTTCTGGCATCATGGGCTGATATTTGAAGATGGAATCAAATACTTCCCTTGTTTGGTCATCTTGAATCACATTTGGGTTTTTGCAGAAATTTTTTAAAATCTAGTTCTCTTTCAAGTCATGATGATTTTCTCGAAATAAGTTGAGCAAAAAAAATTAGCGGTGATGGAGTTGATTTAAAACGAGAATGGAACAACAACAATGGTCTTTGCAGTGGCAAGGGTAAGAAATTTAATATGGAGGTTGCGGCAAAGCTTGGCTAGGATTGGAGATGGTTGATGTGGCAAAGGAGAATTGTGGCAACGATGGATGATATTTGATGCGACAAAGGGTGATACAATGGCAAGAAAGGAAGAAACAAAAAGATATTTGAGAGGGAGCTTTTGAGCTTTGAGGTCGACGGCTAAAGGAAAGAAAATAAAGGGAAAAATTAGGGCTAACGGCTTAAGTGTTCTGAAAAATAAGATGGTGTTAAGGGGTTTTTATAGTGGTAAACCAGGGTAAATTGTTAGCAAAAATTTAGCAAAGGAAAGACTTGGGTGGCAAGGCATGGAGGGAAATATGTGGTGGCAATTTTAGGGTTTTAGGGAAGCTTGGAGGTGACAAAAATTAGGTATTTTCCTCCTCTTCACTGTTTCGGGCCTCGAGCCAAAATGTAATTATTTATTGTTCTATAAATTAAACGAAACAAAAATAAATAGATCAATACTTGGGCCAACTTGACTCTCTTATTTAGCATGAAAATGAAAATTTAAAATAAAATAAAAGTTCCTTTTAGGCTAATTAAAAAATTTTCTCGAAAGATTGGTGGGGTCACAAACGGTCCTACTTAACTTCCAATGTCCTTAGACAGAATTAATTTAATTTACTAATTGAAGAAAATTTTTCTAATTATGCCATTTATTCAAATGAAAAAAACTAAAACTAAAATAACGACAGAGAAAGTGAAGAGAACTCCCTTAATGTCATTCGTGATCGTCACAAACCAAGGTGATGTCAAAGGGCCATTTGTCATACCAATCATACACATCTAGAAAGAAGAAATAATCTCGCCCAACAACTTCATTCGACAATTGATCAAGAAAAGAAATAGGGAGTGATCTTTCCTGGTATCCTTGTTTAGCTTCCTACTAATTATCCAATTTGTGTTTGTTCTTGCTAAAATCAACTCATTTTTGTCATTCATAATCGCAATAATTTCACCCTTCTTTGGCACATACTGTACCAAAATTACCCATGAACGATTTGAGATGGGGTAAATAATTCTTGCATCAAACCATTTGATAACTTCCTTCTGAACTACCTCTTTCATAATAGGATTAAAACTCATTTGCCCCTTGATTCTAGATTTTTTCCCTCTTCTAATATAATCCTATGCATACAAAAGAAGGTCTTATTCCTTAGATATCAGCTAAAGTCCAACCGATTTTCGTTTTTAATTTATTCAGAACTTCAATTAGCTGCTCCTTTTGGCTTTCTGTTAGTTCTATTGAAATAATCACAGGCAAGGTAGAACAGTTACTTAGATAAACGTATTTAAAATGAGAAGGTAGTACCTTTAGTTCAAGTTTGGGTGGTTCCTCAGTTGACAACTTTTGTTGTGTGTATTCCAAAGTTTCTAACTCTAATGATTCAAAACATGCTGGTCGAACATAGCCCTTTGGATTGGCTTCCATCAAAGTCATATTTCCCTTACCTTGTTTATCTTCTAGTGTCTCAGACCTTAAAGTGTTTTCTAATGGGTTTTCTATAGAATTGTACTCCTAATCTGTAGAGACTAAGGTTTCTAGCTCCTCCATTATTAAGTATTCTTCCACTGGATCAGGGAAATTCATGGGTTTAAGAACATTAAAAGTCACCTGGTCAACTTGAACTCACATAGTGAGTTCACCTTTCTGCATATCTATTAATGTTCTCCTCGTTGCTAGAAAATGTCTTCCTAGATGTGCAGAAATAAACTTATCTACACGAACCAAAACATCCTCAATGTTTCCTTCCTCCAGTTAGAGTGTAACAGTTGTTGGTCGAACATCACTTATCCCCAACATCATAAAAATAGACATTAACATCAAGTTGGTGCTCGCTCCTAGATCGTATAGAGCTTTCCCACAGTAAGATTCTCTAATGTTACAGGGTATAGTAAAGCTCCTGGGGTCCTTCATTTTCGGAGATAGCTTGTTCTATAGGAATGCACTATGCTCCTTTGTTAATGCCACAGTCTCAAACTCGCCAAACCTCTTCTTCTTGGACAAAATGTCCTTCATGAATTTAACATAGTTGGGCATTTGTTTTAAGGCTTCTACCAATGGGATATTGATGTGAAGCTCCTTAAGAACATCCAAAAACTTCTTAAATTGCTCTTGATATTTCTGTTGCTTGAGTCTTTGTGCATACGAAGGTGCTGGAACCTTGGCTTAGATTAGACAACTTTTCCAAGGTGTTGTATCTGCATCTAACTAAGGTGTTAGCTTATCAGAATTTACTAGTTTAGATTTTACCTCTTCAGAATTTTCAAATTACGGTATCTGTGGTGCAAGAATTTCAACTGTAGATTGATATTCCTTTCTCTTGGCATGTTCATCTTCGACCTCAACTTCCTTGTGTTCCAAAGTCCTTCCGCTTTGTAAAGCAATCGCTTCGAAATGTTCCTTACCCATACTCCTTAGATTTTTCGTGTCACTCGGCAAGGCTCCTTGCGGTCTATTGTGAAGCTCCGTAGCTAACTAACCTACTTGGTTCTCCAAAATTTTCAATGTTGTTGCTTGACTCTAGATTAAGGCATCATTCTTATCCATGTACGCCTTCAAAATATTCTTCAAATTGTTGGATGATTCAGCTTCTGGTGGTTTTTGAACTTATTAATTGAACCCTAAAGGTTAATTCGATCAATGTTGCATGTAGATGTTGTTCGGTCCAACTCTTTGGTTACTCCAAGAAAAGTTTGGATGGTTTCACCATGAAGGGTTATAAAAGTTGGACTATGGTCATTGTCCACTCCTATTTAACACCCTAAACCTAACCTAGACGTTATGGTCGAATTTGATGTGTCACATTGAAGTGTCTTTTGAAAATTGGTCTTGTTGGTAAAAATTCATTTTGATGTTTAAAAACCTCTTAATTATTATTTAACAAATCATCTAGCCAAAGCGTTTACCTTGCTATCTTGATTTTGTTATAGTAAGTTGATCTAAAATCGCAGAAGCTTTTGAAACTCTATTATTTAGGTCTCGTGTCTTTGGAAATAGTAATTATTTTGAAAATTCGTCTTCTCTTAAACTAGCAGTTTAAAATAAGAAAGCAAAAGCGCAATTAAAAATTTAAACAAACTTAAAGGCCTTATTACAAAAACAAAAACCAACATAAACATTAAATTTAAATAAAAGCAAGTGTAAAATAGCTACAGTTGAGTGGCCATCTCCGAGTCCCTCGCAGCACCAAATCGCCTAAGACTTAGGATTACCTGCACGGTTAAAAGGAAAGAGTGAGTTTACGAAACTCAGTGTGTAATCCCCTATCAGTCAATCAGTATACAACAAGCAGTGACAGTCTGGGCCTGAGCCCAATTCAGGAACAGTAGAATGTGGGCCTTAGCCCAATACAGTAACGGTGTGGGCTTTAGTGCAGTACAATATTAGTATAGTGCAATAATGCAACCCATCCTAATCCAGCCAACACACCTCTCCGTACCACTAACACACCATGTGGGGATAAAATCGACCCACCCACCAACGATTAATATCGCAAAGAAAGTCGCCATAATAGTATCGCAAAGAAAGTCGCCAGAATAGTATCGCAAAGAAGTCATCGATGCGATGATTGCAAAGAAAGCGCCAATAACAGTATCATAGCAAAGCTGCTTATAACACCCCAAACCCGGTCTAAACGTTATGACCGAATCTGGCGATGTCACATTGTAACACCCCTTACCCATATTCGACGCCAGAATAGGGTACGAGGCACTACTAGAAGACATACATTTGCATACGTATTAAACCGAATTACAAAATTTCATCCGAATTAAAACTTTCAAATTTTTAACGTGCTTTTATAATTCTTTACAACATATCCTCGAAATATTATATTCATAACAAATAGGGCCTACGAGACCCGATATTTACTCATGTAATTCAAAGCTTCATTTCCATTTCATTAAATTAACAATTTCTCATGTTCACAATTCAAATCAATTTCTCAATCCAATATATAAATATTTCAATCATCTAAGAATATAATTGAAGTTACACGAACTTACCAGGCTAAATTGCAGAAATACCAAAATTTAGGGACATTTTGGTAATTTTCTATTTTCCTCGAATTTCCACCCAATCTTGATATAAATTAATATATCATTCAATTTATTAATTTAAATAATAAAACAATTCATTTCAAGCAATTTGGTCACTTTTTGACATTTTACAAAATTACCCTTCAAATTTTACTTTTATTCAATTTAGTCCTGAAACCTAAAACATGTAAATTAGCTATTTTAAAATAAACTCATATTAGCTGAATATTCAAATATATTTTCCTCCTCTTCCACTCCATTCAACATCCTTGATATATACATAATACCACTATTAACTTGTTTACTCATAACAAGTCGTTCACTTGAGTCATAGTCACTAAATTAATTATATCTTAAGCTACAGAACTATAAATTAAGATCTGAAAATTTTATCTAAAGATAGACTAACATATATTATTACCATAAAATTTTCAAAATTTTTGTTTAGCCAATAAGTACAATTTATTCTTTTAAATTTCCCTATTTCACCGCTTGAAAGTTCCAACCCTCTTCACTAAAAATTAATTATCTCTTTGTACATAATTCAGATGATGTTCCCATTTGTTTCTATTGAAAATATACTCATTAAGGATTTTAAAATATAAATTATAACCCATAATTATTTTTGAACAATTTTAATGATTTTTCCAAATCAAAATAGGGAACCCGAATTCATTCGATCTTGTCTCATAAAATTTATTATATCTCATGATTTACAATTCCATTACTTACACCGTTTCTTCTATGAGAAACTAGAATCAATAAGCTTTATTTTCATATTTTATTCATACTGTAATTCTATTTTTACAATTTATGGTGATTTTTCAAGTTTAACCTACTTCTATGAGAAACTAGAATCAATAAGCTTTATTTTCATATTTTATTCATCTTGTAATTCTATTTTTACAATTTATGGTGATTTTTCAAGTTTAACCTCATCACGATGTCCAAAACTGCTTTTAGTGCAAAATGTTGATTACTAGGTGTATAACTCCCTTATTCCTCTCTATAATATTTCCCATCACTTTCACTTATTTCTATTCACTAATATATCAAGAACATACGATCTCATATGAGAGAACTCTACTATAACATTATTTCCATGCTTTTTCAATAATATCAAACTTAAAAATATATTGAAATCTTGATGTTCTTACCTTGTGCTATTGATTTCAATCTTTAACTTGATTTTCTCACTCCTCCAGCTTCTATTTCTTGAATCTAACTTCTTATTTTAGCTCCCCATTGTCTCTTTGTTATTCTTCTATCTTGGAAGATATGGAAATTCTTTTGATTTCTAGGTGAAAATGGTAAATTTTTTGTGGAAGGACCAAATTGTAAAGAAAGCAAAACTTTCTTTCTTCTCCTCTCTTCTCACGTTTGTTGAATCGAAATACGGTGGAATGGATGATTTGTCATCTTCCTTTTCTTATATATACTAAATAAAATACTAATAAAATAATAAAATATCATTTAAAAATCAAATTAAAATATTAATAAACTAATATTTAATTAATTAATTAATTAATATAAAATATCTCCAACATCATCATTATCTTCTAGATTTCTCTCTTCTAATTGACCATTTTTCCCTTTATAATCTTTAAAAATTTCATCCTTGAGTCATCACTTAATTTAGTAAAATTGTGATTTAGTCCCTCAAAATTCTCCACCTTTTCAATTTGGTCCTAATTCATCCATTTTCCTTAGTTTCTAGATTATTCCACCCTTCAGATATTTACACTATTGGTCCTTCACCTTTTTTGTATTTACACTTTAATCCCTCAAATTTTGAGTATTTACTCTTGGGCAACAAAACTTTTCTCACTTTTGCGATTTAATCCTTTCTTGAATTAATATGTCATAATATAATTCCCAATGTTGCCATAACTCAAAAATTCCCTTTTTGTCATTTTATTTCCTTATTGTACTATCAAGGATACCTACTTTCTTACTGTAGTAATTTTTGGGGTATTACACTGCTAGTAATAGTATACTACCTCCATAACAGTATCCCAACCCCATGCGGTATGTCATGTCATAAATCATACGTGATGGAGAATGTCATACTCAATCATAGTCATACATATCATAGAGCAAATCAGTTATACCTAACATAAGGACATATTAGTCATTTCATCTCCTAGGGGTATAATAGTCATTTTACCCTATGGAGGTATTTTAGTCATTTTATTCTATGGGGGTATTTTAGTCATTTTACCCTATGGGGGTATTTTGGTCATTTTACCCTATAGGGGTATTTCGGTCATTTATTGACCTCTTAAAAGGTCCATAGTCGCCTCAGCAACTCAGGTAACCCAAATGGTCAAATAATGTAAACAAGCCCAAGGCCCATTACTTGGCCCAAGTGGGCCCACACGTTCGTGCGGCCCGTTCAGCCCAATATTTGACACGGCTATGGGATCTAATCGCCTAGTCCAGTATTTGCCACAATTCGTGGATTTCATCCGTATGGGGCCCACAAGCCCTTTGAGCCCACACGGCCCATTTCGGCCCAACGTGGCCCATTACGACCTAAGCCCATGAAAAAGCTCATGGAGGCCTCTACAATACATTTCCCATATTTCGCGGGTTGGGTTTACCATACGAGCGATCACACGCCTGTGTGGTCTCAAACGCCGTATTTTTAACTTTTTGGCTTTTTGCCATTCTACGATTGCAATAGGGTATTTACATATGTGCTTACGAGAAGAGCGCAAATCTCCACGTACACCAACCTAGATTCAATCATGACCCAAGTCTGTCCTTTAAACACTAGGGTAAAACACCCTCTTATTGACACTTAATCCAAAACACCATCCTTACCTTTCTTGAAAGAAGGTGACTTTACTCCTCCAAGACCGCCAACCAAAAATGGTCACACACTTATCGATTATCTGCACCACAAATAATGATCTCAATAACTAAGTTAGGCCATATCAGTGGCCCAGAAACGTATTCGATTTTAAGAAAAATAATGGAAGAGAATCGGTTTAAACAAAAAGTGAGGAGTATCAATACTTTACCGATAATCAGAAACACTTGCAGCAATGGGATAGCAAAAGCAGCAAGGAGAAGATCGGCGCAAAGAGTGATAGAAAAGAAGGGTGATATTCGGATGAACCGCACTCAATAAAGGGAGATAGCTCTCGGTCAAAAAGAAAATAATGGAGGTAGAAATAAAAAAACAGAAAGAGAAGGATATTCGGTCAAAGAAAAAGAGGAGAAGAGAAAGGAGATTCGGCCAACAGAGAAGAGAAGATGGGAAAAAAGAAAGGAGGACTCAATAATAAGATGAGAGGGGAAGAGGGAAGAGTATTCGGCAAGCAGAGAAAAGGAGAAGGGAAAAGCAGAAAAGGAAAGCGAACAAACCCGAGAGGTACTTCAAAAACTTCAAAAAATTTGGCACCAAAAGCTAATAGAAGAAACACCAAACTAACAGAAACCAAAATAGAAAGAAGAAAAACAACCCCCAAACACCGATTACCTCAGTGCCTAATGACCAAATTCGGCACAAGCATACCCCCAGCTGAATTCTCAAGCTAGAGTTTCCCCAAACGGCACAACTCTCCTCTCAAACAACTCCTTGATTTTCTCCTCGTATCTCTCGCCTTATCCCTCCTTGAATCACTCCATCGATTTTTCTTCAACTTCCCTTAGCTGTGTTTCAGTCCAACTCCGCTACCTACACAGCTCAAGCAGAAAAATAAATACACCATTGCTTAACCCATGACTTGAACCTCAGACCTCACAGTTACACAACACACCACCTTGCCACCAGACAACAATCTCTTTTTGTGTCATAAAACAAACACTATTATTTATAAGGCCTATATGCCAGTGTCAAGATTCATTTAAGAGCAAAACTAAAAATTCTGCAGAAGCCAAGACTTGAACCCAAGCTTCTCAAACACTCCCATACACCCCCAAATCACTTAGCCATTAAAGCAAACGAGAAACTTGTGTCAATACATGCAAGAATTAAATACCTAAATTTTTGGGGCGTTACAACATTCCCCCCTTAACGAAATTTCGGCCTTAAAATTTACCTGGTCAAAAAAGATGAGGGTATTGTTGTCGCATCGCCTCTTCGGGTTCCCACGTGGTCTCTTTTGAACTGTGATTACGCCAAAGAACATTGACTAGTGGAATCGATTTCTTTCTCAGTACTTTAACCTCACGATCCAATATCTGCACTGGCTCCTCCTCGAAGGTCAGATCTGGCCTAACCTCAATCTCCTCGATTGGTACTATATGTGTGGGATCAGATCGATAACGGCACAGCATGGAGACGTGGAACACATCGTGAATCCGATCTAATTCTGAAGGCAACTCAAGTTGATATGCGACCGATCCCACATGCTTCAGTATATGGTAAAGCCTAATGAACCTAGGGCTAAGCTTACCCTTCTGCCCAAACCTCAGTAACTTTTTCCAAGGAGAGACCTTGAAAAATACGTAGTCCCCCACAGAATACTCAATCCCTCAGTGTTTAAGATTTGTGTAAGATTGCTGCCTATCGGATGCTTCCTTCAATTGGTTTCAAATCAGTTTTACCTTCTCTTCGGTATCAGAAACTAACTTTGGCCCCAGCACTCGCAGCTCGCCCAACTCAGTTCAACAGGTAAGAGTACGACACCTACGACCATATAACGCTTTGTACGGTGCCATTTGAATACTAGACTGGTAGCTATTATTATATGCAAACTCTGCCAGCAGCAAATAATCTTCCCAGTTTCTCGAAAATCCATTACACAACACCTTAACATATCCTCCAGTATTTGAATCACCCTCTTTGACTGACCATCTGTCTGGGGATGAAACGTAGTACTAAAGTCCAGTCTTGTACCCAAAGCCTCGTGTATCTTCTTCCAGAATCAAGATGTGAAGCGAGGATCTCTATCTGATATAATAGAAGTCAATACCCCATGCACTCTTACAATTTCTGCCACATACAGTTTAGCTAACTTTTGCAAAGAGTAATCAGTACGGACTGGTATGAAATGGGTAGATTTAGTCAATTGATCTACAATGACCCATACCGAATCCTTCTTAGTAGGCGTTAAGGGCAGCCCACTCACAAAATCCATGGTTACTCTCTCCCACTTCCAAAGGGTAATTTTAACCAACTGAAGCAACCCTGAAGGTAACTGATGTTCAGCCTTCACTTGTTGACAAGTTAAACACTTACCCACAAAATCAGTAACTTCACGCTTAGGACCAGGCCACCAATATAACTCACAAAGGTCACAGTACATTTTATTCCCGCTGGGATGCATAGCATAAGGACTACTATGTGCTTCTTGCAGTATAGACTGTCTCAAATCATTATCCCTCGGTACACTGACTCTCCCACGAAAACACAGTACTCCTTCACTATTCAACCCAAAATCTGAAGTTTCCCCATACTCAACCTATCGGAGACGAGGAAACAGTGACTCATCCAACAATTGTTTGCCCTTAATATGCTCAGTCCACGTCGGTCTAACTTGTAGCTCAGCCAACAAGCTACCATTAGCAAACAAGCTGAGACGAGCAAATACTGCTCTCAAATCAGATGCAGCCCTATGGCTCAGTTCGTCAACTACCACGTTAGCATTACTAGGGTGGTACTCAATCGAGCAATCATAATCCTTAAGCAGTTCTATCCATCTTTGTTGCCTAAGATTCAGCTCCTTCTGAGTGAGGAGGTACTTAAGGCTCTTGTGATTTGTGTAGATAGTACACTTCTCACCTTGTAAATAGTGCCTCCAAATTTTCAGTGCGAATACCACCGTGGCTAACTCCAAGTCATGAGTAGGGTAATTCACCTCATGAGGCTTAAGCTGACGAGATGCATAAGTAACCACCTTACCCTCCTGCATCAGTACACAACCCAAACCAATGTGTGATGCATCACTGTAGACAGTGAATTCCATCCCAGACTCTGGCTGTATCAAGACAAGGGCCTCAGTCAGAACTTCTTTCGATTTCTCTAAAATTTCTTGCTACTTATCAGTCCAGTTAAACGGTAACCCTTTACACAGGAACTTAGTCAGAGATGCAACAATCAAGGAAAACCCTTCAACAAAACGTCTGTAATACCCTGCCAGACCTAAAAAGCTTCGAATCTCAGATACGGTCTTAGGTAGTTTCCAATCCAGTACGGCTTCAATTTTTCAAGAATCAACCCTAATCCCCTCGGTAGATACTACTTGACCTAGAAATGTCACCTCTCGCAACCAGAATTTACACTTGCTAAACTTAGCGTACAGTTGTTTCTCCCTTAAAATCTACAGAACAATTTGGAGATGTGCATCTTATTCATCCTCGGTTCTTGAATACACCAAGATATCGTCTATAAATACCACCACGAACTGATCTAGGTAGGGCTGGAATACTCGATTCATTAGGTCCATGAAGGTAGCTGGAGATTCGTCAGCCCAAATGGCATCACTAAGAACTCGTAATGACCATAACGAGTCCTAAAAGCAGTCTTATACACATCAACCTCCTTAACCCTCAACTGATGGTACCCAAAATGAAGATCTATTTTGGAGAAAATTGAAGCTCCTCGCAACTGATCAAATAAATCATCTATCCTCAACAAAGGATACTTATTCTTGATAGTCAGTTTATTCAATTGCCGATAGTCTATGCACATGCGCATGGACCCATCCTTCTTCTTTACAAACAACACTGGTGCTCCCCATAAAGACACGCTCTGTCGAATTAATCCTCAATCCAAAAATTCTTGGATTTGAGCTTTTAATTCCACCAGCTCCTCTAGTGCCATCCTATAAGGGGTGATGGACACTGGAGCTGCTCTTGGCAGGAGCTCAGTACAAAATTCAACTTTGTGGCTCGGAGGCAACCCAGAGAGCTCATCAAGAAATACATCAGAAAAATCCTTAACAGTTCTAATATCTTCAACAAAAGAACCCTCAGAATCAAATACACCAATATAGGCTAGAAACGCCTAACAACCCTTGCGAACCAGTTTTTTGGCCCTTAATGCAGAAATCACATTAGACAGACAGTCCCTTCGCTACCCAATCACAGCCAGCTCCTCATCCTTTGTAGTCTTTAATACCATATGCTTAGCAACACAATCCAAACTTGCACGGTGTTTTACCAACCAATCCATCCCCAAGATTAGGTTGAATTCACCAAACGGTAGCTCCATCAAATCCGTTAGAAATATAACTCCTTGAACCTCTAGGGCTCATCTTTAAACAACTTGACTACCCTTATTAACTGTCCCAGTGGACTTAACACAGTCATCTCATTACTAGTATCTCACAAATGATAGCCAAGGTGCCAGAGACAGTGCATGTAATGTATGAATGTGTAGACCCTATATCAATTAAAACAGTGTAAGGTACATTATGAATCAGGAACATGCAGGTTATAACATCTAGAGTGTCACCATCCTCTCGGTGACGAGTAGCATAGACCAGTGCTGGCTGTCTCGCCTCAATGTTACCAATACCTCTGCTTGACGCTCCACGACCTTGTCCCACACCATTTCAACCTCTAGCCTGCCCACGACCTCTCGGTGGCTGCTGACCACCTCTTCCTAGCTGAACATAACCCTGACCTGCAGCTTGCATCTAAACAGGCCTCTGAGGACAATTCTTAACTTGATGCTCCATAGACCCACATCTGAAACAAGCCCCAATCTTCTTCCAGCACTTACCTAGGTGATGTTTCACAATATCAACACAAGGCTGTGATCTTGCAACAAAAACCCCATTTCGGACTGGCCCATCAAACCTTGCCTTCTTTTTAGGCCTTCCAGAAGAACTCGAGAGCTCTACATCCGTCTTATATCTACCTCTAACCTTTTTACGATTCTGGAACTTAGATTACTTCACATCCTCAGTGATTTTTTCCTTTTCCACTAGGGTAACAAAATCTCGCTCCCTCTATGGAGCTATCAAGACTCGTAACTCATCTCGGAGGTCGTTCTCGAATCTCACACAACATTCATATTCGGTCGCCACAATCCCACGAGCATAGTGACTCAGTCGCAAGAACTCTGCCTCATATTCTGCCACAGTTTTATTCCCCTAGGTCAAGCTCAGAAATCCCTTTCTTCGGGAGTCCACATAACTTGCACCCACATACTTTCCTTGGAATGTCGTCTTAAAGAAATCCCACGTTAACCGGTCAGCCTGGGTGCCCTCTCTCACAATAAGCCACCATTGATAGGCTTCATCTTGCAGTAAAGACACTGTACCTTTTAATTTTTACTCAGAAGTGCAGTCGAGGTCATCCATTGTTCTCTCTGTGGCTTCCAACCAGTATTCAGCCACATTAGGGGCTACTTCAGAGATAACCCTAAAAATTTCTGCTCCATTTGAACAGAGCCATTCTGAAATTGACCCATGGCCCACAACACCAGTACTGGTCCCTGCGACCCTTTCCAGAATGCGAAGCATAGCTTGGGATAGTTCATCGTCCCCAGCTGCTTGATCGATGATCCCGACTGAGTCATCGATGAAGCTGGTGCCTCCCTAGCCTCAACATTAGGCAAGTGGCCTGATGCTGAAGACCCAGCCCTAGCACTTCTTCGGCCTCTACCAAGGCCCCGTGTACCCTTCCGCGAGTACCTCTAGTGCTCATATCGAGTAATGTATTATATATTTACGAAGTTTTATGCATTAGTCTGTAATTCCAATAATTATTAACAGATGTCTTATGAAAAGATGTAATCAGAGTTTTATTTCCGTAAATCAAAGTCTCCCTACAGTTTTCAGTTCCCTACAGTCTCAGTTTACTCTAACTAAAGTTTTTCAGTATAGTCCTATTATCTATAGTAATCTCTCAGTGTATTTTAGTTCATGCAGTCTACAATATAAAAAAAACTTATGGATTCGGCGCTAGAGACTCGGTGTGCCACACTTGTAAACCTTCCTAAACACATCAAGAACAGTTTTCCAGAAATTCCAAATATTTTAAAAACCCATTCCACATTTGAGTTTTGTAACCTGCCTCTGATACCACTAAATGTAACACCCCAAACTCGGCCTAGATATTATGGTCGAATCTGACGTGTCACATTGAAGTTCTTTCAAAAATTGGTCTTTTTGGTAAAAATTCATTTTGAAGTTTAAAAACCTCTTAATTATTATTTAACAAATCATCTAGCCAAAGCGTTTACCTTGCTGTCTTGCTTTTGTTTTGAAAACAATAATTATTTTGAAAATTTGTCTTCTCCTAAACTAGCAGTTTAAAATAAGTAAGAAAAAGGCCATTAAAATTTTAAACAAACTTAAAGGCCTTATTACAAAAATAAAACCCAACATAAACATTAAATTTAAATAAAAGCAAGTATAAAACAGCTGCAGTTGTGTGGCCACATTCGAGTCCCTCGCAGCACCAAATCGCTGAAGACTTAGGATTACCTACACGGTTAAAACGAAAGAGTGAGTTTATGAAACTCAGTGTGTAATCCCCTATCAGTCAATCAGTATACAACAAGCAATGACAGTCTAGGCCTAAGCCCTATTCAGTAACAGTACAGTGTAGGCCTTAGCCCAATACAGTAACAGTGTGGGCCTTAGCTGATGTAATCCGGCCCGGTTGATTGAGTCGGGTTCACTTAAGATGCCCGATCGTCGACGAGAAGCTCGTTCAAATTTGTAGATAGATGGAGTTTGAATGTTTTATAAGCGAAAGGTAGGCAAAATGGGTTCAAAGGATGGGTTTTGGTTTGATGAAAGATAGGTTCGGTTTAACAAAGAATTAAGTTACAAAGATGATAGATAAATGGAAATGGATAAAGAACTCAAACTTTAAGAATGATTCAATACTAAAAAGTATTGCCCCTAGTCTTATATTGCTTAAGGTGAAATTTGATAAAAGATAGAAGCGGACCTTGACCTGTTACCTATATGGAGGTAAGAACCAAAGGTATAATAATATGGTTGAACGCCACACCGGTTCGGTGATAAGTTCAATGGAGTTCGATTGACGCCACTAGCAAGCTAGATAAGTCGCTTGAGACTCGAACGAAAGAAGAGAGGAGGTAACCTCACAAGAACAAAGTTCTATTAAGTTTTAATTGATCAAATTCGTAACCTTTACAATAAACAAAATAAACTATTTATAGGCTCTCTAATGCCTATTAAAATTCAGCTACTAATGTGTTCACACAACAATTAAAAATGTTCACACTTCAAGCATTAAATCTGCTTCATGGATAGTGTAAGTTCATGCATGGTTGAATAATCATGTTTCTTCCCAAAACCCGTTCATGCATGCTTAACCAATAAGAAAGCTTCCTTGTTCCATGAATGTGCATCTTCAATTCATATCCAACCCCTTGGATTTAATGCTAGGTGCATGGGTCATGCATCTCTCTTAATTAAAGCTTTAATGATGGGTTGGTTCATGAATGGAAGCATGTACCTTGTAAATTGTTCTCCCTTTGTACATGCACATTATACATTCAATGTGATGAATTAAGGTAATATTCCTCCTTTGGACGTTCATGAATCCACCCATACATGTATAGGAGCCGATTGGTCAAATTGAGGTGTGAATGGCTTAGATGTCAGCCTTGGGAATACGATCGCCAAGCTTGTGCTTTAAGTTGTTGGACACCTTTTGGCCAAATAGGTGCCTTGGGGAGCCAAATGGATCAGCCACCATTCATTGAAAGAGGCCTTACATGCACCGTCCCATACATTGAACCTATCATGCATGAACCTTGTTTAATTACTCTCCAAATTCAAATCACCTACAAAAACACATGAACCAAAATTAAATCACATAAAATTCAAATGAACAAACATTAATATAATTTAGACACACTAATTAAAACATAATTAAACTAGACAAATTTAATAAAGTCTTAACAAGACATATTAAATTCGCCAAGACATATTTAAAACATGTAATAAGTCAAAACATAATTATGAGTCAGTAGTAATTTAAGCTAAATTAATAAATTACTTAATTTATTCGACATTAAAATAAATGAGTTGAAATAAACTTAAGCCAAGCTCAAACGAGCTAAAGTAAGCTAAATTGAGCTCAAACGAGCTAAATTAAGCTCATGTGAGCTAAATCGAGCTGGGAAAAACTAAGATTGAGCTTGTTGAGCTGAGATTGAGCTTCATCTTGCACTTGGGGCCCTCGTGTTTAGGCCAATCACGATAGCAACGAGTGGTGCCACAACATGATGCGATTGAGATCACATCATTAGCCCAGTACAATATCAGTATAATACAATAATGCAACCCATCCCAATCCAGCCAACACACCTTTCCGTACCACCAGCACACCATGTGGGGATAAAATCGACCCACCCAGCCAACACACTAATATTACAGCAAAACTGCCAGTAATAGTATCGTAGCAAATATTTAAATAATGATGTCGCAAAGAAGTCGCCAATAATGATGATCGCAAAGAAAGTCGCCATGTGAAGATACTACCTCCATAATGGTATCCCAACCCCATGCGGGATGTCATGTCATAAACCATACGTGATGCAGAATGTCATACTCAATCATAGTCATACATATCATAGAGCAAATCAGTTATACATCACATAAGGCAATATCAGTCATTTCATCTCTTAGGGGTATTTCGGTCATTTTACCCTATGGTGATATTTCAAATATTTTACCTTATGGGGGTATTTCTATCATTTTACCCTATGGGGTATGTCGGTCATTTTACCCTATAGGGTTATTTGAATCATTTTAACCTATGGGGGTATTTCGGTTATTTATTGACCTTTCAAAAGGTCCATAGTCGCCTCGAGCAACTTAGGTAACCTAAATGGTCAAATAGTGTAAATGGGCCCAAGACCCATTACTTGGCCCAAGTGGGCCCACACGTTCGTGCGGTTCGTTTAGCCCAAAATTTGGTACGGCTATGGGATTTATATCACCTAGTCTAGTATTTGACACAATTCGTGGATATCATCCGTGTGGGGCCCAGAAGCCCTTTGAGCCCACACGACCCATTTCGGCCCAACGTGGCCCATAACGGCCTAAGACCGTGTAAAAGCTCATGGAGGCCTCTACAGTCCATCGCTGATGTTTCGCGGGCTGGGCTTACCACACGAGCGATCGTACACCTGTGTGGTCTTAAACGCCGTATTTTTGGCCTTTCGATTTTTTGCCATTCTACGATTGCAATATGGTGTTTACATATCTGTTTACGACAAGAGCGTAAATCTCCACGTACACTAACCTAGATTCAATCATGATCCAAGTCAGTCCTTTAAACACTAAGGTAAAACACCCTCTTATTGACACTTAATCCAAAACACCATCCTTACCTTGCTTGAAAGAAGGCGACTTTACTCTTCTAAGACTACCAACCAAAAGTGGTCACACACTTTATTGATTATCTGCACCACAAACAATGATCTCAATAACTAAGTTAGGCCATATAAGTGGCCAAGAAGGGTATTCAGTTTTAAGAAAAAGAATGGAAGAGAACCGGTTAAAACAAAAAGTGAGGAGTATCAATACTTTACCGATAATCAAAAACACTTGTAGCAGTGGGACAACAAAAGCAGTAAGGAGAAGATCGGCGCAGAGAGTGATAGAATAGAAGGTTGATATTCGGCTGAACCACACTCAATAAAGGGAGATAGCTCTCGGTCAAAAAGAAAATAATGGAAGGTAGAAATCAAAAAAAAAGAAAGAGAAGGATATTCGGTCAAAAAAAAGAGGAGAAGAGAAAGGAGATTCGGCCAACAGAGAAGAGAAGTGGGGAAAAGAGAAGGGAGGATTCAGCAATAAGATGAGAGGGGAAGAGGGAAGAGTATTCTGCAAGCAGAGAAAATGAGAAGGGAAAAGCAGAAAAGGAAAGCGAACAAACCTGAAAGGTACTTCAAAAACTTGGCAAAATTCGGCATCGAAAGCTAATAGATGAAACACCAAACTGACTGAAACCAAAACAGACAGAAGAAAAACAACCCCAAACACTGATTACCTTAGTGCCTAATGACCAAATTCGGCACAAGCATAACCCCAGCCAAATTCTCAAGCTAGAGGTTCCCCAAACGGCACAACTCTCCTCTCAAACAACTCCTTGATTTTCTCCTCGTATCTCTCCCCTTATCCCTCCTTGAATCACTTCACTGATTTCTCCTCAACTCCCCCAACATCCATTCAAATCCATTCAAACTCCCCTTAGCTGTGTTTCAGTCCAACTCCACTACATACAAAGCTCATGCAGCAAAATAAATACTCCATTGCACAACCCAGGACTTTAACCTCAGACCTCACAGTTACACAACACGGCACCTTGCCACCAGACCATAAGCTCTTTTTGTGTCATAAAACAAGCACTACTATTTATAAGGCCTATATGCCAGTGTCCAGGTTCATGTAAGAGCAAAACTAAAAATTCTGCAAAAGCCAAGACTTTGAGCCCATGCTTCTCAAACACTCTCATACACCCCCAAATCACTTAGCCATTAAAGCAAACAAGCAACTTGTGTCAAAACCTGCAAGAATTAAAGACCTAAATTTTTGGGCCATTACACCTATTATGGATTTCCCTACATAATAAACAGACTCATGATTTGATGGACAATTCTCAAACGAATGTCTATCCCCACAGTATACACAGGAAATATTTTTGAATTGACTTGGTGGTTAGGTTGCAACATCATTAAAACAACCATTAGTTGTAAACTGTTTCAACATTGAATAGATAGAAGATACCTAAGCTGAGAGTGAAGTAAGGGCATCTACATCATGAACTCTACCTACTCATCTTCCTAAAGCTACTCGATTGGTCAACCACTGATAATTGTTACTGGCTATTCTCTTGATGATTTCATAAGCCTGATTATAAGACTTGGAAAGGATAGCACCATTTGTAGAAGCATCTACCACCAACCTAATGTGTGCATTGAGACCATTATAAAATATCTCCAACTGGATGCAATATGGAATCCCGTGGTGATGGCAATTATGAAGTAATTCCTTAAATCTTTCCCATGCCTCGTATAAGGATTCATCATCCATTTGTTGAAAAGTAGTGCTCTCATTCTGCAACTTAACATTTTTGCTAGGTGGGGAAATACTTAAACAGGAAGTGTTTTGCTAATTCTTGCCATGTAAAAATTGAGCTTGGGGGCAAAGAAGTAAGCCATGCTCATGCTCTATCTCGCAACGAGTATGGAAACAACTTCAATCTTGATGCATCTTCGGTTACACTGGCTATCTTGAAGGAATCACTCACATCCATGAATAGTCGAAGGTGAAGGTGTGGATCTTCTACGAGCATTCCACTAAATTGGCCCATTGTTTAAAGTATCTGAAACATCACAAGCTTTAATTTGAATTGTGGTGCCTCGATCTCTAGTCTTCTAATCCTGGATTAAGCTCATTAAAAAGTGGCACATCACATTGACTTATAGATTGATCCCTATCATCAACAATAAGGATTGGATTACGAGAATTAACGACTCCATTCCCTTGAACATTATTTTGGTTTTTAAGGTCCATTTCTATGGCTTGTCTCTGGGCTAGTCTTTCTCATCTCCTTTGTCGAAATGTTCGCTCAATTTCAAGGTCTACAGGGACTAAATTGATGATTTGATCTATGCTCGTAAACACATGAGAAGAAAATGAGAAAAAAATAAAAAATTAATTAAATAAGAACAAAAATAAATAAACCAAATTGCAAGAAATACTTTTACAAATAAGGATGAAATTAACAGCCCCCGGCAACGGTACCAAAAACTTGGTTTGCGACAGAATGTGCAAGTGTACACAGTCGTTATCAAGTAATAAGTAAGTAAAAATATTTATCGTCTCCACAGGGATTGTGTTTAAATCAATAATTTTAAAATTAATATTTATAAGTTGGTTAAGAAAACACATTTAACTAAGGATTCCTTAGAATTTATGTGAAGTAACGGGGACGAGTTAGGTTTGAAACAATTTAATCACATAATCCTAAAGTTATGCAAGGTAATATTGTTCTCTCAATTTATTACGAACCTTTAATTAATTCTAGGTTGGATATAAATTAAGCATGCACCTTCCAATTATTATCCATTAATCACCATCTGATTAGGATTAAACAACTAATTCTAATGCATCCAAACAAATTTTAATGCATGAATAACATGAATGATTTTAATTGGAAGCATGAACAACTGAGGTACAGAACAACATAAACATGAATCGAATGAATTTAATCAAATCATTGCAATTATGGTAGCTAAAACAAATTAAGTCATCATCATTAGTGGAAAAACACTTAAACAATTTGCAACCATGTTTGAATAATTAAGAACAATTTAAAGATAAAGGAAGAAGAAACTCTTGATGAATTTGGCGATTTCCCAAAAACTGATCGTTGTGGCTTCCTCCAATTCCTGTGGTTGCCCCTTTTCAAATTACTCCTCAAGGTGGCTGACCAAGAGAGCTTTTCTCAAGGAAATGCTAGCTAAAAGAAATGAAAAGATGGAAACCTTTAGGAATGGAAGAGAGGAGAGAAAGATGAGAGAATGTTTAGTGTTGAGGAATGTGAGGGATGATAAGAAAGGTGAATGGAAGTGCCTATTTATACTTGAGGGAGAGCTTGGGAGTTTGCCAAAAATAGCATCCACATCCCTCAAAAATCTCTTAAGCATGGTTAGTCATGTTACCACCTCCGGATGTACCAACGTCTAGAGTAGAAATCCTGCACAAAAGATGTAAAAACGGTAGTCAGGTTGTAATATGGTTATAAAGAAGTAGCTAGATAAGTACTCCGTTGATCGTACCCAAGGGAGGCGAGCACTAAATTAATTTTAACCTAAACATAAATAGATCTAAGTAATACTTTAATTGGATTATAGTATGAAGAATTAAAAGAAAGGTTTTGATAAACTATACTAAAAGTAATAAGAACGGAAATAAAAGAAAGTAAATAAATGAAACACGAGAAATCAAATAATCAAATATGTATCAAATCTAGGCATGGGTTTATTAGCTGAATTTGGTAATCATAATCAACTGTCGTCTTAGGTTTTCTTGTTCAATCAACTAGTCAGTACCCTAGTAGGATCTTTCAATTCTTTCAGTGAAATACTAAGTCGATAAGAACTACTTATCTTTCGACCTCATAGTCCAGACTAATTCAAGGTTAAGATATTCACGGATAGGACATACCAATTTTGTGTTAATTCCCACCTTTATGACTTCCTAGGGTTTTCAGACCTAGGGTTTAGGTTTTTCCATCCTCAATATTTGATCCGTTAAGAAATCTGTTGATACGAACCTGGTTGCATCATGTTACGATTCAACTAGACGTCATCAAGAATGGCCTAAACTCGGGGGGCCCAAGTGTAAAATGAAGCTCGATCTAGCTCAATCGAGCTCAATTCATGAGCTCGTTCCTAGCTCACAACCTTGTTTTTAGCTTACTTTAGTTTGTATTTAATTATGCTGGAATAAACATTTAAAATGTGTTAGTTAAATTTGTTGGTTCAGCTTAAATAGTTATTAGTATTTAATTTGTTTAAATCTGGACAATTTAATTATGTGTGTTAAATATGTTCTATGTTAATGCATGTTTTTAATATGTCTTATTAAAGTGCTGGTTTAATGTGTCTTGTTGATGCTAAATTTAGTACATCTTGTTTAGGACTTTATTAAATTTGTCTAGTTTTAATTATGTGTATTTAAATTGTCCAAGTTATGTTTTTAACTATGTTCATCTGAATTTTATGGCAATTAATTTTGGTTCATGTTTTCTTGTAGGTGAGCCGAATTTGGGGTGCATTTAGTTAAGATTCATGCTCATCAGGTTCAATGAATTGGTAAGTACATGCATGAACGGCAATGAAGATGCTTCAATGAAGGTACATTGTGACCGATCACATGGAAGCTCAAATTCATGTCATGTACATTCCTTAAAGATGAAGATTGTGGTTGTTCAATTCTGCTCATACATGAATTAAACAAGAGGAATGAATCTGTCCATTCATGCACTCCAAAGGGAATTGTACGGGTTTTAATGTCATGCCTTGAATCTCCAAGATACATGCTTCAAGTTCATGAATAATTAGCTCATTAATTCAGCCTATATACCAGCACATACATGCATCGAAAGTAAGGGCTGAATCAGTTAAATGCCAATTGCCCATTTATGTGCTCAAGACGCCATTAAGATTCAATTAAAGGATATGCATGGCACCTTCACCTTCAAGAACATCCAAGGGGGGAATTGACACATAAATTCAACATATTGAATGACTAATGTACATGCACAAAGGGGGGAATGAATTTACAAGGTACATGCTGCCATTCATGAACTGGCCCATCATTAAAGCTTCAATTAAGAGAGATGCATGTTCCATGCACCTAGTATTCGTCCAAGAGGGTTGGATATGAATTGAAGATGCGTATTCATGGAACAAGGAAGCTTTCTTATGGGTTAAGCATGCATGAATAGGTTTTGGGAAGAAACATGATTATTCAACCATGCATGAACTTACACTATCCATGAACAGAGATTTAATGCTTGAAGTGTGAACATTTTTATTATTGTGTGAACACATAGATGCCGAATTTGAGTAGTCATCTTTGTGTTTATAAATAGCCTTCTTGTAAACATTTTGGGGTTAGACTTTTGAACCTTTGTTTAATGTTTATAACATTTTGTGAGTTTTCAACTCTCTTATTTCGTTTTAGACTCAAGCTGACTTATCTAGCATAGCTAGTGGCGTCTACCTTGTTCCTTTAAACTTATCACTCAACCCTGAGTGTGGCGTTCACCCCAATTATACCTTTGGTTCTTACTTTACTGAGTAACGGGTCAAGGTTCTATCCTATCCATTCTATAAACCACCTTAAGGTCTTATAAATTTCGGGTCGACACTCAACTTTAGTGTTGGTTCATTCTTGATCTTTAAGCCCATTCACTTCTATCTTTCACCAACCATTTCCTTTACTTATCTTCTTGATTAGCCGAACCTATAGTTCCTCAATATTCACTATTTCGAGCCTATCCTTGTTAACATTATCTAAACTTAGCCTAATTTCCATTATATTTCAAGATCGAGCGATACTTCTCCATTTTAATGATCGGGCACATCAACGACTCGACTCATCACCGAGACCGAGATCGCATCATCTGTACAAAATAGTTAAATATTCATACCTCCACTCACTAATCCCCCACAAGAGGATTACTACCTCATGGATCTAATAAATGATATAACCTTGATAGAAAGAATGAACATAAAGAACAATTCAAGAGAATAGAGTTTAGAAGAAGTCTGATTTGTATTAAGATTTAAGTGTAGAATCCTTACAAAAGTTGATAGTATTTCTCAACTCTGATTTCTCCACCAAAAGTAAATAACAAGAACGGAAATAAAATTTAAAACCTAAGAAAAAAGAAAACCTAAACACTATATCTAAAGGAAAAATTACACAATATGAATTGTGTCATAACATTTTCTAAATTGGCCTAGTTATAGACTTTAAAGTGGTTGCCGTCCTTAACCCTAGGTTAACTATCGTCCTCGTGCTTAACGTTTGATTTGCGGACCAAAACACCCTTAAATCATAATTATTTCTCCTACAGAGGTGATGTTTGACACACCAGGTCCTGTGTCGCGATATCGAGGGAAGTATGCTCTTCTTTAGGGTGTCTTCAGGGGTATGTCACAACATTGAAGGTAGTATTCAAATTCTTTTATTCTGCTCCCTATGTTGCAACATCCAATGCTCCATGTTGCAACCTAGTGACCAGTATTGAGTTAATACGCCATTAATAGCACTAAAAAGAATATAGGTTTTCCCCCTTACTTATTGGTTAAATTGTTCCCATTTAGTTATCCTTATCATACATTTTAGCATTTTTAGTTTAGTAAATTGCATTTTATAACTCAGGGAATCCTAGCATATTTTACCCATAAATTTTTTATCTTTTTGCATTAATGATGCTACATGAGTGACTTTCAGATTACGTCCAGAATTATCACTACACCTGATAGATGTCTGGATAAGAACTAAAATTGTGTGAGCTGTCCAGTTTAGTATAACCAACCTGTACGTACAACGACAGAATAATTTTGAGGAAAGGACAGTTGTACTGTTGGAGGAGGACATAAAAGGTGGGTGTGAGAAGAAAAGCTAGATCTTTTTTCTGAATCATCATCTTAATCATCCTACCTTGAAGCTTGCGGCCATGGAAGCTTAAGCCCCTCACGGGTGAGCCAACGTGAAAACCAAATGCAGACTAGCTTCTGACTAGAATACCTAAATGCAAGACAAGAGAGAATAGAGAGATTTAATTGTGTTGTCTATGAATAGTATTCTCCACTCGATTCTTTCTTATTTCTTTATGAATGCTAATGATTCTCTATTTCTATTCGTATGGAAGTACACATGAATTCTTAATTAAATGTTATCTTATTCAATCTTGCTTTTATTTTTTAATCTTGGGGTTTGAATGTTTTTTAACACAGAAGTGTTATTGCAGTCACTTACACTGGAAAGTGCAATGACATTTGAGCCAACAGGCTTTACAACGGAAGTTGAGTGAGGATTAAAGTAATTTAGTCCGGTCGTTCTTAATAGTTTCGTATTGCCATCATCGGAAGGTGAGGTTAGTATGCATGTTTAAGCCTCAGATTAAATAGAGGAGTGACACTTGGTAAGATATACATTGAACTTTATTGCTTCAAAAATCACCTATCATTTTCTTAGTATTCTCTTAAAGATTCATGTTGGGGATCCTAGTTTATCATTATCATATTTTATTTTATTGTTTTCAAGTTATTGCATCGACAACTATTCTTACAATTTATCTCATTTCCATCTAGTTGTTGCACCGACATTAATAGACAAAAGACTACCATCCCTGTGGGATCTATATCCGACAGACTCACATTTGTCTACTATACTTGCATCGACAGTGTACGCTTGCAGATTACTGTTGTTGACTACGTCCCAAAGTGGGTGGAAGCTATTGCAGTCCTAAAGGATGTTGTAAAGACAGTGCTAAAATTTTTCACAAGCATATACTCACCTGCTTTGGCACACCAAAGGCATTGATTAGTGATCAGGGTACACACTTTCATTGCAACCAAGCGGCAATTGCACTGAAAAGAGATGGAGTTAATCATAAAATGGCTACTACTTATCATTCGCAAACCAATGGACAAGCTGAAGTATCGAATCGAAAAATTAAGAACATTCTTGAGAAGGTTGTAAACCTTTCGAGGAAAGATTAGTCTTTTCGATTGGATGACATTTTATGGGCATTGCGGACAGCATACAAAACTCCATGAGTGATGTTGTCGTATCAATTGATTTTTGGGAAAGCATGTCACTTACCAGTCGAACTGGAACACAAAGCAATGTGGGCAATCAAGCAAGTTAGCATGGACTATCAAGCGGCTAGAAAGAAAAGACTGTTGGATATCATAAACTAGAGAAGATTAGGAGAAATGCTTACGAAAATGCTGCAATTTACAAGGAAAAGACCAAACGATGGCATGACAAGATTATTTTGCAGTGACAATTTATCGTGGGTCAACAGGTTTTATTATTCAATTCTCGACTCAAATTCCACCCAGGTAAATTGCGTTCATGTTTTCTGGACCTTTTAAAGTTGTCGACATATTTTCTCATGGTGTAGTCACAATTTGAGATTTACGTGATGGCAGTTCAAAGTAAATAGACAGAGGATGAAACAATATTTTGGCAACAGTGATCAAAAGCAGGCAGAGACCATTAAATTGGTCGAAAAGTTTTATTTTTAATTAGTAATCCATGATTTTAGTTTATTTTATTTATGTTTTATTAACGTTTGTTTTCCTTCCTTTTTGCAGAATAAATTAGGTACCTTTGTCGACGCATTAAAATTTTGCTGTTGGCACATTCCATAAGTTTGTATTACCATTTATATCTCATAAGAATTTAGGGAAATTCAGAATCCACCGTTGGATCAAAATCACCCAGTCGTTTGATCCTTCTGAGGGGGCATAATTTCTATTGGACACAACTCTTCCCGCCAGCCTTATACCTCTCCACAAAACAACATGTCTCTCCATCTTCCTCTTTCACTTACTATAAATCCTCACTCACTATAAATCATTTCCCACTGTACTGACTGTAACATATTCAAGCAACCATTTTTATTTCTTTTCTTTTCTTAAGATCACATCTTTTTAACTCCAAACCGTTCTCCCTCAACAAAAGATGGCCAAAACAAGAGGCTCGGTCAAGAAAGCTACCAAATCTGCTGGAGAACATGCATCCTCTGCTACCACCGTTTGTGAATCAGAGTCCTCCAGGCCAGTGCAGACAAAGGAGCTAGTAATCTTTTTGAATAAAGAGGCAAAGTAATGATTTCACGACAACATGTTGAAGCGAAACTTCTGTCTCGAACAGGGCATTTCCCTTTCGCCACAACAAGACTTGGGTAAACAAGTCTACAATACCATCTTGAAGTTAAAATGGGAAACTTTTTGCACCCATCCTGAAAGCTACTCGCCTTCACTAGTATGTGAGTTTTATCCTAATCTCTACGATTATGAGTTAAAGTTTTCATTCGAGAAGGTTTAATACCATGGGACGCTGAAAAAATCAACGAGCTGTAGAACTCCAAGGTCGATGTCAACAAACACTCCGAGTTCATTGATGACATCACAGATGAAAAACAAGACCTGCTGGTGAGAGACTTGTGTGTCGAGGGAGTAATGTGGACGAGTTCCCATCAAAAGAATTATACGATGCACCATCACTTCCTGATGCTGCAAGGCAAAATTAGGTTTTATTTTTTCAACTACAAGCTAAAACCCTCTACTAACAGCACCACAGTCACCCTAGACAGAATGTGTCTGATACATTTTATCATCAAGGGCAGAAAAATTAATGTAGGTGCAATACTTCACCAAGAAATTGCTAACTGCACCGCAAGGCAGACTGGGATCTTCGTTTTCCCTTCACCGGTGATGTTAATTATGCCAGCAAAGCGGAATCATGCCCAATACTGGTGAAGAAGTCCTAGAAAATAAGTTTCCAATTAATGAAGCCTCTATAGAGAGAATGACTCATGGCAATGACACATTGATACTAAAGAAGGCGGAAACCAACAAGACAAGAAAGGTCAAAGCCAAAGCCGATAGTAGAGGAACAAACCTAAATGCAAATATATCATTATGGCACAACCTGAAGGATGTCAAAAAAATGGTAAATTTCATCAACAACAGGCAGATCAAGATTGTCGATACAGTAGAAAGTATGGAGAAACCCCAGAATTTGTTTACTTATACTAGAGCCTGGAACAGTTCTATTGTAGCCACATTAGGCCAACTGAGCCCATCCCTACTACTGGAATTCCAAGTGTTTCCACCAATCACTCAAAATTATGACCTTTCTTCCTCAGATGAGGATTTAGAAGGCCGAGATAGATCAATGACATCCTGGAACGACAAAAATTTGCAAGCGTACATAATCGCAACAAGTAATAAAATGACGAGTAAATGTCGAGTTATCGTACCCACAGGGACTATAAAAAGGAATATTTATGAAATTAATGTTAAAACACTTTGGTGATGGAAAATATTTTGGTTTAAAGATGATTAAAAACTAAAGGTTAAAAACTAAGTAAAAAACATTAAAAATAAAAAGGTTCTAATGCACGATTTCAAATAAGGTTTAATCAAGATGAAATAATTGTGTTGGATTAATTACATTCCTTTAACTTAGAATTATTAAACTTCTGTTTATACTGCTACGAACAAATTCATAGCAACTCAGTAATTTGCTAACTACTGCTTATACATACTTATTAAATTAATCAATCTCTTGAACATTTTTCAATGTCAATCCAAGCGATTAATCA
Source organism: Gossypium raimondii (assembly GCF_025698545.1). Taxonomy (NCBI): domain Eukaryota; kingdom Viridiplantae; phylum Streptophyta; class Magnoliopsida; order Malvales; family Malvaceae; genus Gossypium; species Gossypium raimondii. The sequence continues at coordinate 15,645,229 of NC_068571.1, forward strand.
ATCTTCACAAGCATATAAAAGATCAAGTGAGGTAACAGAGTATTTCTACCTTGAAACAGTTTAATCACAATAATCTTGCAAGTTATGCAAGGCATATGTATCGCCAAATACAATGCTAAAGAAAGGTCAAAGCCAAAGCCGATAGTAGAGGAACAAACCTAAATGCAAATCTATCATTATGGCACAACCTGAAGGATGTCAAAAAAATGGTAAATTTCATCAACAACAGGCAGATCAAGATTGTCGATACAGTAGAAAGTATGGAGAAATCCCAGAATTTGTTTACTTATACTAGAGCCTGGAACAGTTCTATTGTAGCCACATTAGGCCAACTGAGCCCATCCCTACTACTGGAATTCCAAATGTTTCCACCAATCACTCAAAATTATGACCTTTCTTCCTCAGATGACGACTTAGAAGGCCGAGATAGATCGATGACATCCTGGAACGACAAAAATTTGCAAGCGTACACAATCGCAACAAGTAATAAAATGACGAGTAAATGTCGAGTTATCGTATCTACAGTGGACTATAAAAGGAATATTTATGAAATTAATGTTAAAACACTTTGGTGATGGAAAATATTTTGGTTTAAAGATGATTAAAAACTAAAGGTTAAAAACTAAGTAAAAACATTAAAAATAAAAGGTTCTAATGCACGATTTCAAATAAGGTTTAATCAAGATGAAATAATTGTGTTGGATTAATTACATTCCTTTAACTTAGAATTATTAAACTTCAGTTTATACTGCTATTTAACAAATTCATAGCAACTCAGTAATTTGCTAACTACTGCTTATACATACTTATTAAATTAATCAATCTCTTGAACATTTTTCAATGTCAATCCAAGCGATTAATCAATCTTCACAAGCATATAAAAGATCAAGTGAGGTAACAGAGTATTTCTACCTTGAAACAGTTTAATCACAATAATCTTGCAAGTTATGCAAGGCATATGTATCGCCAAATACAATGCTAAATTAATTCCAGCTACCTTAGAAGAATAAACATGCACTGATTAAGTATTGTGTCGATTAATTACAATTTCAATACGATTTAATAATTAATTCATTAGTTATCTAACAATTAATATTACAAGAATAACTTAGGCATGATTTTACTTAATAAAGATTTTACCGAGGCCTATAACAGCACAAACACAATTTTAATAATTCAAGCAGACAAAATATAATCAACTCAACACGGATTAAATTCAAGATAGATTGATTAAAATAACCATTTCAATAGCATAAATATTTATAAACATGTTTTTCAAAACAACAATGAAATTTAAAGAGATAGGGAACAAGAAGCAAATCCAGTGTTTCTCAATGGCTTGACTGATTTCTCCATTCTTCGTTCTCTATTGTCCTCAGCTATCAATGTGGCTTATGAACACTTTAATTGCTGCTCAACAATGGCTGATGAGGACCTCTTTCCCAATAGAAGAAATTGGCACTTGAACAAAAGGGAAAATGGGAAGGAAAAGTTGAGAGAAAGTGAGAGAGGAGAAGAGAGAATGAGAGTGTGAGGGATGAGTTGAATGATCAGCAAGGGGTGGCTTTTATAGCTGATTATGGCTGCTAAAAATAGTAAATTCCATCAGCCAAAGAGATCCCCCTTGGCTGGCCACACACATGGCAAAGTTGAGAGATTCAACTTTGCTAAAAATAGCCTAGGGCAAATCCATAAAGCCACATTTTTTAGAGAGGTTTGAATGCAAGGTTGAAAGTTCCTCAAGGGCTTCTTTGCAAGCTTATTTAGTCAGATAAAATGCTGATTTGGGTCAGCATATGGATGATTTTGAGCAGCCCAATTGGTGGCTGGTTCAGTTCACTAGATTTGATTCAACCAATGCGGTTCAACTGGACCCTTTTTTCATAATTAATTAATAATAATTTAATTAGCCAAAATTAAATTGGGACTAAATTAAAATTAATTATATTATGAATTAACACACATTTTTGGACCATCTTAGGCTGGAAATAAATTTTCCACGATGCTTCAAATTGCTTCTCGGTTTTATTCTTCGAGCATTGTTTGCCGAGCCAATTTTTGCCCTTTGTGCGAATCTGTCGAAAATAGTCAAAATTAATCAAAATTAACTATAAAATTAATTAAAATTCATCATGTTCATATTTTTAACATAATTTAATTGTTTTATAATATTTAATTATTTTTCAACAAGAAGTTAACCGAAATAGCATAATTTTAAGTTAAAAGGGCTTGTAAAAACACATAAATTTTCATGTTTCCACACCCCCAAACTTAATTCATTACTCGTCTAAAGTAATGCACAAATTTGGAAAGAATTTTCTTGGAAACACTTTTTGAAAAACTCTTTCAGAACAACATTTTTCCCAAAATCATGAAATCAATATAGTTATGCTCAAAAACAAGAAATTTGATAATTATGCTGCTCAAGTATATATATCGTTCAAATTAATCTCAACAATTACTACAATAGCAAAATTAGACTAAATGTTTCGTAATAAAGACATGTTAAACCCTACAAATTTTATTTTAATCCCTTATTCAAAATTAAACTGCAATCATTAAGCTTAATTGATGTCTTTATATGTTGAACTAAGCAATTTCTCTCATCTAATGTAGGTAACATTGGAACTTTGAATCAATAGGTCTTTAACAAGGTTGTAACGTGGCTGGGCTTAAGGGTAGGTAAAAGATAGATAATTTTAGGTTTAAAAAACCCTAGACTCAGCTTGTATCAGACCTTTCAAAATAATTACCTTCAATGCATCAACTTTTCTTTCCTTTTCACATGTTCTTTAGTGTAATTTACTTCAAGTACATATGTTTTTTTTCAAGTATTTTACTGCATGTACTACAATTTTTAGAGCATTTCATACTTCTTTGCAACTCCCCCAAACTTATTTTCAAAGAATACTCGAATAGTAATTGAGTCTAGTGTTTGGGACATTTTAACATAATTAAGAAAAGTGATGGCTAACTTTGTAAGGGTTCAAATAAAATTAGGCCATAAAGTCTCAAAGTTGGGTTTCAAAGGATAAAATTTCATCATGGTTGGCTTGAAAGGCTCAAACGGTCCAAACAACAGTTCCTAAATCATTTTCAACGCTCCATGCTTCCTAGGATTTCGCCAAGAAACTACCTAGTCAATTCTAAAGACTTAAACTTTCATGCATGCCTAACTTTCCTAAAAACTAAAATTTTATGGTATGATTTGCATGCTTTATTAGAAATACATTTCATGTTATTATTAAGCTAACATAAAAATTTATTGAAATAATCAAACTTTATTCATACTTAAATTTAGAGTACTTAACAAATTTCAAATTTATTGAACAAAAATATATCATGTTCATAATTAAAAGAAAAAAAATTATTCTGAGTGGAAATAATTTCAATTTTTGGTCCCCCCAACTTAAAATGAATAATGTCCTCATTGTTTAAAGTGAATAGATACTATACACCAAGTAGGATTCCAAAAAAGAGGAGGTGAGTCAATTTGACTGCTTAAGTACCAAGCTTTTCCTAGATCCAATCCTAGACATGTATATACCTATTGCCACACTTTAGACTTTACTACTTGTTCTTATTTACTTTTGATTCCCATCTCTTATTTTATTGTGCAGAAATAAAAAATTCCTAATTAATCCTAATTCTAAGCTAAGTTGATAAAAATTAATATATAAATTATAAATAATATAATTATATATTAAAGTTTATCAAATTATTAATAATATTAAAGATATTTATTCTAGATGCTTCTTGAAAATATTCACAAAGAAAGGCACCTAGTTTTTTATTATTTACGAAAAGAGCGACTAAATTTTAAAAATAATTCAATTAAGTCCCTAGACTTAATGAAAATTTAAAATTGAGTTGCAAATTAAAACTTGGATCAAAATTTACCCTTTTATTTGAAACTAAAAATTTATTTTTCCATTTAGGGGATAATTTCTTGGAAAATTATGTCAAAATAAATTCCCAAGAAAAATTGGAGGGGTCACAAACGGTCCCTCTTAAGTTCCAATCTCCTAGACATAATTTATTTAAACTTACTTTACCCGAAAATATACCCTAAATCATTTATTCAAAAAGAAAAACAAAAAATTAAGTATCCGATAAAATGAACACGATTTTATCCCATTCAATTTTATCTCCCCAATAATGTTTCAGGCGCTGAGCATTAACTCAGAAATTACCTCCATTACCTTGGAGTTCAACAACTCCATATGGATAGACTTGGTGAACCATAAATGGACCGGACCAACATGATTTTAGCTTACCTGGAAAGAACTTCAATCTGGAATTGAACAACAAGACTTGCTGATCTACTTCAAATTCTCGAACTCGAATGTGGTTATCATGTCATTTCTTGAGTCTTTCTTTAAGTAAATTAGCATTTTCATATGAGAACATTCGGAACACTTCTAACTCATTGAGTTGGAACATCCGTTTCTCTTTCGCGAGCTTAGGATCCAAATTAAGATGTTGAAGAGCCCAGTAAGCTTTGTGCTCTAACTCCAATGGTAGATGGCAGGCTTTCCTAAAGACCAACCTATAGGGTGACATCCCTAACGGTGTCTTGTATGCTGTTCTGTAAGCCCATAAAGCATCATCCAATATTGTGGACCAATCTCGTCGGTTCGGGCAGACTACCTTATCAAGTATGCCTTTGATCTCCTTATTTGCCAGTTCAGCTTACCCACTTGTCTGCGGATGGTAAGCTATTGCAACCTTGTGTTTCACTCCGTGCTTGTCAAATAACCATTTTAACCACCTGTTCACAAAGTGGGATCCTTCATCACTGATGACAGCTCTTGGGGTTCCAAACCTTGTAAACACATGCTTCTACAAAAACTTCATCACAACCTTAGCATCATTTGTCGGATATGCCTCAGCCTCGACCTCGACCCACTTAGACACATAGTCTACTACTACTTGTATGTACTTGTGACCGCAAGACGGAGGAAAAAGACCAAGAAAGTCAATACCCCATACATCGAACAAATCTACCTCAATGATGTTTGTTCGAGGCATCTCATTTCTGTTGGTGACATTTCCAATCCTTTGACATCGATCACAGCTCTTCACGTAAGCATATGCATCCTTGAATAGTTTTGGCCAAAAGAATCTGATTTGCAATACTTTGGCCGCTGTACGTGTACCTCCAAAGTGTTCCCCACTTAGAGTTGAGTGACAGTGGTGTAAAATCTTTGGTATTTCATCTTCTGCAACGCATCTCCTGATCATTTGATCTGCACACTTTTTAAACACATTTGGCTCTTCCTAGAAATAGTACTTCACATCGTGAAAAAACTTTTTCCTTTGTTGATATGTCTTATCAATTGGCATCAAACCACAAGTTAAATAGTTAGCAATATCAGCAAACCAAAGGGTATTATCGACATGATTTACCTTCAGGATATGTTCGTCTGGAAATGTCTCCTGAATTGGTATAAGAGGAGAATTCCCTTATTGTGGCTTCAATATGGACAAGTGATCTGCTACTTGATTTTCGAGTCCCTTTCGATCTTGAATTTCTAGATCGAACTCTTGAAGTAGAAGTACCTATTGGATCAGCCTCAGCTTAGCGTCTTTCTTTGCAAGTAAATACCTAATTATCGAGTGGTCCGTATAGACAGTCACTTTGGTACCTACCAGATAAGATCCAAACTTGTCGAAAGCAAACACAATAGCAAGTAACTCTTTTTCTGTTACCGTATAATTCAATTGAGCTCCTATAAGGGTTCAATTTGCGTAGTAGATGGGATGAAAAACTTTGTTCCTTTGCTGGCCCAAGACAGCTCCAATTGCGAAGTCACTTGCGTCACATATCAATTCGAATGGCAAATCCCAATCTGGTGTGACGATCATGGGTGCCGTGACTAATCGATTCTTCAAATCGTTGAAGGCTTTTAAGCATTCCTCATCAAACTTGAATATAGGGTCCTTCTCCAATAATTTGCATAAGGGTTTAGCAACTTTAGAGAAGTCCTTGATAAATCTTCGATAAAAACCGGCATGGCCCAAAAAGCTCCTAACACCCTTTACAGATGTTTGAGGTGGGAGTTTCTCAATAACGTCTACCTTTGCTTTATCTACCTCAATCCCATGTTTCGTTATCCGATGCCCTAGAACAACTCCTTCTCGCACCATAAATGACACTTTTCCCAGTTGAGTATGAGATTCGTTTCTTCGCATCGCCTTAGTACCTTAGTTAGATTGGCTAAGCAATCATCGTAAGTATATTTGAATATTAAAAAATCGTCCATAAAAACTTCCAAATATTTCTCAACCATGTTAGTAAAAATAGACATCATACATCCTTCAAATGTAGGTTGGGCGTAAGTGTTACTGGTTCCAGCCCCTTGGTTACTCCAGGAAAAATTCGGATGATTTCGCCACGATGAGTTATAAAAGTTGGATTGCAATCCTTGCCTCCCTCGGTTTTGGTTTGGTTACCAATGTAATATACGGATTCGGGGTTCGATGGACATTCTTCAAACAAATGTCCTTCCCCACAATACACACAGGATATATTCTCAAATTAGTTAGGTGGTTGGGCCGCAAAACTGTTAGACCCATTAGTGGTAAGATTCTTAAGCATTGAGAATATTGAAGATACTTGAGATGCGAGTGAAGTAAGCGTCCACTTCATGTATTCCAACGACTCGTCTTCCTGACGCTGCTCGATTGGTTGGCCATTGATAATTGTTGTTGGCAATCCTCTCAATAGTTTCGTAAGCCTCATTATAAGACTTAGAAAGGAGAGCACCATTAGCAGAGGCATCCACTACCATCCCCGTGTGAACGTTGAGACTATTATAGAATGTCTTAGGTTGAATGCAATGTGGGATTCCATGATGAGGGCACTTTCGTAATAACTCTTTGTACCTTTCCCATGCCTCATACAAGGACCCGTCATCCATTTGTTGAAAGGCAGTAATCTCATTCCTTAACTTGACATTCTTGCTCGGCGGGAAATACTTCATGAGGAATCTCTTGGCTAACTCTTACCATGTAGAAATAAAGTTCAGCGGCAATGAGTTCAACCAGGCACGATCTCTGTCCCTTAGCGAATATGGTAACAGCTTCAGTCGTAATGCATCTTCTGATACTTCGACTAACTTGAAAGAATCGTTCACTTCCGTAAATAGCCTTAAGTGAAGATGAAGATCTTCAGTAGGCATTCCACTGAATTGGCCCACAGTCTGAAGCATTTGGAACATGACTGGCTTCGGCTCAAATTGTTGTGCCTCGATTTTGGGTCTCCTAATACCCGGATTAAGACCATTAAATACTGGCACGGCATACTGTCGTAAAGCTCTATCCCTATCTTCAGCAATAAGGATAGGATTCTGAGCAAGGTTTGCTCCATTTCCTTGATTCATATTTTCAAAGTTTATCTCTTCGGTCCTTCTCTAGTTCGCTTGTCTTCTTCACTGTCAAAAGTTTCGTTCTATTTTAGAGTCCACAGGGAGTAAGTCGATAATCTGGTCAATACTCATAAACACCTAAAATAATCACAAAAAGATTAAGTAAGTAAAGATTTAAACAGGAAAATAAATAAACCAAAATGTAAAAATAGATTCACAACTAATGGCTTTTTTTTAAAAACAGTCCCCGGCAACAGCACAAAAAACTTGTAACGATAAAAATATGCAAGTGTACACAATTGCAACAAGTAATAAAGTGACAAGTAAATGTCGAGTTATCACACCCACAGGGACTGTAAAAAGGAATATTTATGAAATTAATGTTAAAACACTTTGGTGATGGAAAATATTTTGGTTTAAAGATGATTAAAAACTAAGCGTTAAAAACTAAGTAAAAAAATTAAAAATAAAAAAGTTCTAATGCACGATTTCAAATAAGGTTTAATCAAGATGAAATAATTGTGTTGGATTAATTACATTCCTTTAACTTAGAATTATTAAACATATGTTTATACTGCTACGAACAAATTCACAGCAACTCGGTAATTTGCTAACTACTGCTCATACATACTTGTTAAATTTAATGCGAACCGGCCCGGGTTGATCGAGTCATTTCACGTAGTTGCCCGATCGTCGATGAAGAGTATCGTACCAAAGGAATGGTTTGTTTGTAATCAGCTAAAATACGAAGTAAAGTGATGGATATAGGTGCACAAAAGGTTAAATAGGATATGGATAGGTTCGGCAACAAGGAGATTGAGGAAGATAGTTAATTTGTTTGGCTTGGTTTAAGGATAAACTAATAAATATAAAATATAGTATATTCGGTGGGGATGGATAAGTGAGCTTAAACACCAGAAACGATTCAACACTAAAGAGTGTCACCTCGATTTCTATTCAGTTCAAGGTGGGTTTACAGAATTTGTAGAAGGGTTGAACGCCACACCAAAATAAGGTGATAAGTTCGAAAGTGAACGATTGACGCCACTAGCACACTAGATAAGTCAGATAAAAACTCGTACAAATTTAGAGAGGAGAAAACTCACTCTTTGAACAAAGTTTATTCACAAAATGATCAAAAGTCAAAGGTCCTTTTACAATGAAAATAATCAACCATTTATAGCCATGACATTGGCTAGCCGAATGGACAAGCAAAGATGCTGAATGGTCAGCAAAATTAAAGCTAAATAGGCTAGAAAATTCTATGAAGCTTCCTAGAACGTCCTTGGGAAGTTTCTTAGCTTGGAATGCTCAATAGTCAGCTTCTAGATGGAGTCCATTTAGCTGGGCATTAATGGAAGGATGGTGAGCTGAAATGTCTTAGTAGATTCGGCCTAGGTGCTTGAATGGATTTAATTGAAGTTCCTTGTCTAGCTGAATAATTTAGGAGCTTTAATTGGCAGCTTGGGTATTGTAATGGTCACCCAAGTATGAAAACGAATTCAAACAGCCTTGTGTGTGTGAAAAAAAATTTCTGGACTGCCTTGTAATGTGAACGGAATGTGCACCATTATGAAAACTTTTAAGGCTGCCTTGGAGACTTAAACGGTGAGCTTGGGGAAGTCAATTAGCAGCTCCTTTGGCCCTTGATGTCCACAAAAAGACTATTGGAATTAGCTGAATAATCAACTCAATTAAGGGTTCTGTCCATGCAATGTACCTGCAGCAATTAAATTCAACCATTAATTCATAGTACATGCATAGGCGCCGTCCAAGATGATATGACCCCGCCCCGGACATGTCCTTGGTTCAGCTCACCTAATTTTAATTCAACTCAAATAAGCTTAATTTAACTCGTTTGAGCTCGGTTTAATTTCTTTTCAGCTTATTAATTTTATTTGCTGGAATAAATTATTTGAGTTAGTTAAATTAGTTAATTCAGCTCAATAATTGTTAGTCTTTAATTTGTTTAAATCTGGACAAAATTAATTATTTATGGTAAATGTGTCCATGCAAGTTTTAATATGTTCTAGTTATTACATAGCATAAATGTGTCTATCTCATTACATCTAATTAATGTGTCTTATTGTTGATTTAATATGTCTGAATTCAGCCGAATTTATGAGCAGGTTTATTGTCTAAGTTGCAGCCGAATTTAATTTGTATTAACTTGATTAATTGGCTCAATTTAATTGCTGCAGGTACATGCATGAAACAACATTGATGGAGCTGATGTTTCCTCTTTTCCATATGACTATTCGTGGAGCTCAATGGACAATGAGCTTAATTAAAACTCCAGATGCTGTGTTGAGCTTCTCCAAGTGGCTATTCAAATGGAGTCCATTCAGCTGGTGGCTGATCAATTTCGTCCTTTCACACTTAGAGGCTATTGGAGTTCATCCATTCACATTATTTGGGCGGTTCATGCTCCAAAACTCCTATTAAAATGCTGCTGCACGTTCATCTCCTCAAGGCAAGATTAAAGGAGCTCATTTAAGCACTTGGCTGAACATAGACAAGGCCAATTAGCTCCCAATGTCTTTCAATTAATTTTGGTACCTCCTAGGCATCTAAAAGCTATCCTTAGAAGTCCTCAAGAAAGCCAATCAGTTCTCATGCATCCCAATTAATTCCTGCTGTATTTAGACATTCTAGAAGCTGTCCAAAGACATTTTATTTGCTGGTAAAGTTTCCTGGAATTTTCTTGAATTTTTCTGGAAATTTTAGCTCATTAAAAGCTGAAATTAGATTACTATTTGGCAAGCCCTTGTTTTGGCTATAAATAGTTGTTTATTTTCATTGTAAAAGGACTTTTGAACCTTTGATTAATGTTTATACATTTTGTGAGTTTTTCAACTCTCTTATTTCGTTTTAGACTCAAGTAGACTTATCTAGCTTGCTAGTGACGTCTTCCTTGTTTCTTCAAACTTATCTCTCAAATCCTGAATGTGGCGTTCAACCATTTGATACCTTTGGTTCCTAACTCTTATAGTTAGTGGGTCAAGGTCCTTTCCACCACATTTAAGTGTTTTTATAAGAATCGGGTTAATACTCGATTTTAGTACTGATTCCTTCTTGACCTTAAGTCCATTTTTATCTATTTCCTCCACACCATTCCATTCTTATTATTTTCTTGTTTGTTGAAACCTATACATTTCAAACTTAACTCTCTTGAACCAATTTTTGAAACCTTACTCCATATTTAGCCAACTTTCAAACCACATTTCAGAATCGAGCAATACTTCTCTATTTTATGATCGGGAACATCAACGACTCGACTCACATCATCGAGCCGGTTCGCATCATTTGGTATCAGAGCTAGCTAAAATCGAGGAGTACGGACGTTCGTGAAGTTGCCGGAGTAAGTCATTGTAAAAAAATTGAAAAAAATTTGAAAAAAAAATTCAAGGTGTACTTTTTTTCATTTGTATTTAGCTTTCCATTGTATTGAATTAAAAAAATTTAAAAAAATGAAATTCGAAAAAAAAAGGAAAGAAAAATTTCGGGGAAGAAAATGTTGAAAAGTTGCAAAAAAAGAAGAAGAAAGAATCTGTTTTGAAGGCGTTCATAGTTTTCCCAATTTGAAAGTGCTTTTCTACCGAACACAAGTCAATCGCCACATTTAGCACCATCCTTTTTATTTTTTTCTTTTCAGCCTTCCTTGCACTCCTTACATCGACTACCTTTGTGAACCCCTTTGAAGCCGACCCTTTAGGCCTGCTAGAAGTCTAAACGAGTCGATTACGAAGTTTGAGAGGCAGATCGAGTGGTAAAAGGCATGTGTGAAAATACATAAAGATAAAAGCCAAAATAAGAGTGAAACACGAGTGGAGAGCCATTTATTATTTTCTTTGCGAGAGAACTTGTGAGATTTTGTGGTGAGGATTATTTTTTTCTTTCTAATTTATCTTTTGTTTTCAACATTTTGTTGAAACATGTCCGAAGAATTTTCTGAATTTGATTTCCAAAAGTGGAAGCGAGAAATGCAAAGGAGAATGCGGTCTGAATTCCGGCAAATACAAGAAGTAGAACTCCAAGTACCATTCGCCAAAGATAAAGAAGATTTGACACATGCTATTGTTGACACCGAAAAGAGTTCAATCCTTCAAAGATTGGAGATCAAACCGCAACGTGAGAATCTGTTTCACACTCGATGCCGTGTCCATGATAAAGTCTGTTGCATCATTGTTAATGGTGAAAGTAATTCAAATGTGGCCAGCACTAGAATGGTGGAAAAACTTGGCTTACCTATTACCAAGCATCCCCAACCTTATAAGCTGTGATGGTTTAACGACAAAGGCGAATTTGAGGTTACTCAACAAGTGCGTGTTGCCTTTTCCATCGGTAGATACCAAGACAAAGTTGTTTGCGATGTGGTGCCTATTCAAGCCTGCCATTTGTTGCTAGGAGACCCATCGCAATCGGATTGTAAGGTCACTCACGATGATCGTACCAATAGGTATTCCTTCTAGCATCAAAGAAGGAAAATCACCTTAGCGCTGCTCACACCGGAACAAGTCCATGAGGGCCAAATCAAATTGAAAAAATTGGTTGTAAAAGAATGTGAGCGAGAAAAAAACATTGAAAAGGAAATTGAACGAAATGAAAAAGAAAAAGATTAAGATGAGAATTCAAAAACAAAAGTGAGTGAAAAGGAGAAAGATATTGAAAAAGAAATTGAAAAAAAAATAAAAGAAAACGAAAGTGGAAAAGAAAGAGAGCTTGAAATGAAATCGAGTGAAAAGGAAAAAAAATTTGCAAAAGAAATGAGTGAAGAAAGGAATCAAGAAAAAGTAAGGAATATTTTTGCTAACCCCCATTTGAGTTTGCCTTTTGATTCTTCTTCGTTTCAAGCTTGCAAAATTCAACCCATGGATTGGTTCCAACTTCATTACCGACCCAACGAATGACGATTTCAATTGATTGAAAAAGGTAAGTTGGATGATGTGACTACCTTTCAAAAATTCGAAGGTAAGTCAGGTAAGAAACCTTGTGATGTTCAATCTAATTGTGGTTTGGTTTCTTTTGACAAATTCGTCCATTTTGTTTGTCTTAAAGAAAGTCCTTTAAAACATTTGTTTTTTTGTTTAACCTTGAAGCGAATTGATGACTCTGTTCTGAAAAGTGTCTTGCAATACTCTAATCATCATTTGTTTCCTATTGAGTCACATCACGTTCAATTGCAAGAAATCATTCATCCAAACCTTCAAGGAAAGCAAGGTAATGTATCTTTTAAGATTCAATCATATTGGAACTTCTTGAATTCTATTGATAAGTGTGCCTATGAACTTGACGAAAACCATTATAATTCTTTTCCTAGTTGCTATAGGTTGAATCGATTTGCTGACTTTGATCTGATTAGCGTCTTGGAGTGCCCTTCTCATCATTTGTTCCATGTTGATTCAAATCACCTCAAATTGCATGTTGTGGATGATGATGGCATTACACCAACTTTAAGTCAGCAAAACATGATGGTTGAGTGTGATAAAAAGTATTCATGCAAAATGATTAATTTGATTGGTTTTGATTGATTGCTACATGAATTCTTTCAATCAATGTGATGAAATTTTGTGGATCCCTCTGTTTGTTCGAAAGATTTTTGTAAGGAATGATTGTTTGAATATATTGATGTTTAATCCTTATTCTTTTAACAGTTGTGAATTGTTGCTCAGCAAAAAGTTTTCATTATATTCGATCATAAGTAATCAAACTTGAGTGTTTAAACCCGAAATTTGTTTTGGTTCAATTTATGGAAAAATAAAGCATCTTAAATTTCGTGCGAATATTATCTATAGTTTTGATACTTGGTTTTTGAATAAGGTAACAAAATTTGCCCAGTTTGTCTTCAATTTGTATTCGTGCCTTAAACAATTTCTTTAGTTGTATGTGAAGTTCGCGTTTCGTTTGGAAAAGGTTAATTCCACCACGAAGCTTCGACTACACTATATCTCCAAGGAGAGAAGGTTTGTGTTAATCGAGCGAGGTAAAAACGATCTTTATTTTTCTGCTCATAAAGGTAAGACCCTTGGAAGTCTTGAAACGTTGTTGTTCTCCTCAAATGGTGTTCAAAATCGTGTTGAAGATTTAACTTTTGTAAAACACTTAGATCATTTTGTGCTTAGTTGTTCCATTTTGCTTGATGATCATCTATCTATTTTGGTTGTTGATAAAAAGATTTTTTTTTGAGCATCGTAACTTTGTTGACGACCATATGATTAAACAGAAATTGCAACGTCCAACCAAGCCAATTCATGAATCATATGAATCTTTTCAAATACCTGTTTGTGATTATTATGTCTATCTTTTGACCCATTATTCACATTCTGGTTATGACTTGTGGAAAAAAATTGAGACATTTGAATGCCTTAGAACATGTTCATTTTTGTTTCGAATATTTGATGAGGCATTGGCATGTAAATCAATTTGTTTGCATGATTGTCAACATGTTGTTTTGAAACTGTCCACTCGCATGCGATTTACTTGTCTTGTTATGCCTACATGTGAATTACAAATTTGTTTGAAACACTTTTTGCTAACTCGTGGGTATTCATTTCAGTTGATTCAATTTCCATCCGTACCATTCGAGCGAGGAAAGCCGGGTAAAAAGAGCTATGTTCGAGTGAACCAACGCCTCGACTTGAGGACAAGTCACTTCGACGAAGGGGGAATGATACGACCCCGCCCCGGCCATGTCCTTGGTTCAGCTCACCTAATTTTAATTCAGCTCACATGAGCTTAATTTAGCTCGTTTGAGCTCGGTTTAATTTATTTTCAGCTCATTAATTTTATTTGCTGGAATAAATTATTTGAGTTAGTTAAATTAGTTAATTCAACTCAATAATTGTTAGTGTTTAATTTGTTTAAATCTGGACAAAATTAATTATTTATGTTAAATGTGTCCATGCAAGTTTTAATATGTTTTAGTTATTACATAGCATAAATGTGTCTATCTCATTACATCTAATTAATGTGTCTTATTGTTGATTTAATATGTCTGAATTCAGCCGAATTTATTAGTAGGTTTATTGTCTAAGTTGCAGCCGAATTTAATTTGTCTTAACCTGATTAATTGGCTGAATTTAATTGCTGCAGGTACACGCATGAAACAACATTGATGGAGCTGATGATTCCTCTTTTCCATACGACTATCCGTGGAGCTCAATGGACAATGAGCTTAATTAAAACTCCACCTGCTGTGTTGAGCTTCTACAAGTGGCTATTCAAAGAATTCAATGGACAAGGCTTTTCAATGGAGTCCATTCAGCTGGTGGCTGATCAATTTCGTCCTTTCACACTTAGAGGCTAGTGGTGTTCATCCATTCACATTATTTGGGCTGTTAGTGCTCCAAAACTCCCATTAAAATGCTGCTGCACATTCAGCTCCTCAAGGCAGGATTAAAGGAGCTCATTTAAGCACTTGGCTAAACATAGACATGGCCAATCAGCTCCCAATGTCTTTCAATTAATTTTGGCACCTCCTAGGCATCTAGAAGCTGTCCTTAGACGTCCTCAAGAAAGCCAATCAGTTCCTATGCATCCCAATTAATTCTAGCTGCATTTAGACACTCTAGAAGCTGTCCAAAGATGTTTTCTTTGCTGGAGAAGTTTCCTGGAATTTTCTTGAATTTTTCTAGAAATTTCAGCTAATTAAAAGCTGAAATTAGATGACTATTTGGCTAGCCCTTGTTTTAGCTATAAATAGTTGTTTATTTTCATTGTAAAAGGACTTTTGAACCTTTGATTAATGTTTATACATTTTGTGAGTTTTTCAACTCTCTTATTTCGTTTTAGACTCAAGTAGACTTATCTAGCTTGCTAGTGGCGTCTTCCTTGTTTCTTCGAACTTATCACTCAAATCTCGCCTGTGGCGTTCAACCATTTGATACCTTTGGTTTCTAACTCTTATAGTTAGCGGGTTAAGGTCCTTTCCACCACCTTTAAGTGTTTTTATAAGAATCGAGTTAGTACTCCATTTTAGTACTGATTCCTTCTTGACCTTAAGTCCATTTTGATCTATTTCCTCCACACCGTTCCATTCTTATTATTTTCTTGTTTACCGAAACCTATACATTTCAAACTTAACTCTCTTGAACCAATTTTTGAAACCTTACTCCATATTTAGCCAACATTCAAACCACATTTTAGAATCGAGCGATACTTCTCTATTTTACAATCGGGCACATCAACGACTCGACTCACATCACCGAGCCGGTTCGCATCACAAGATATGTACCTGCAACTACAAATTAAAGATAGATTAAGATATATTAAATTGGCAGCAACTTAGTCAATAAACCTGCTCATAAATTCGGCTGAATTTAGACATATTAAATCAAAAACAAGACACATTAATTAGATGTTATGAAACAGGCTTATTTATGCTATGTAATAACTAAAACATATTAAAAGCATGCATGAAACACATTAAACACAAATAATTAAATTTGTCCAGAAACAAATTAATTACTAACACTTATTTAAGCTGAACTAAAATTAATTACTAACACTTATTTGAGCTGAACTAAAGTTAATAAACTAACTCATTTAATTTATTCCAGCAAATTAAAAATGCATGAAATTAAATAAAAGCGAATTAAGCTCAATGAGCTAGCATCTAGCCGAATTGAGCTCCATTGAGCTAGAACGAGCTAGTTCACGTGCAAGAGTTTACGAATGATGCCTAATGGGCTGATCCAAGTACGTTCCCGGGGCGTGGTCGTATCATTTCCCCTTCTTCAGAATGACTTGTCCTCAAGTCGAACCGTTGGATCACTCGATCATAACTCCTTTTACTCGGCTTTCCTCGGTCGAACGGGACGAATGGAAATTGAGTCAACTGAAAAGAATAACCATGAATTAGCAAAAAGCAATGCAAACAAGTTTGCAATCCGAGCATAACAAGACAAATGTAATGCATGCGAATGGACAGATTCAGATTACCATGCAAACAAGCTAATTTACTCGCCAATGCCTCATCAAATATTCGAAACAAAAATGGACATGTTTTAAGGCATTCAAACGTCTCAAATTGTTTCCACAAACCATGAATAAGTCACGAGTAATAAATCAAATGGTAAACGTAATCATCACAAATAGGTATTTGAAAAGGTTCACACGGTTCTCAGAGTTGCACAATCATACCATGCATTAGTCGATGGACTATAGATTCACTTACATGTGCATCATATCAATTATCAAAAACAATAATATTTTTATCAACCATCAAAACAAATAGATCATCAATAAGAAAAATAGGACGGGCAAGCACGTTTCGATCTAAGTGTTTTACAAAAACTAAATCATCAACACGATCTTTGTCACTATCCGAGGAGTACAAAAATGTTTCAAAAGTTTCAAGCATATTACCTTTATAAGCAGAAGAATAAGGGTTGATTTTACCTTTTCCATTTAATACAAACCTTCTCTCCTCGGAAATGTAGTCTAGTCAAAGCTTCGTAGCTGAATTAACCTTGTCGAAATGAAATACGAACTTCAGGTACAACCACAGAAATGGATTAAGGAATGAATTTAAATTGAAATCAAATTTATCATACCTCATTTCCTTATTCAACAACCAAGTATCAAAACAATAGAAATTGTTCGCACATAATCGATGATGCTTGATTTTCCCACAAAATGTACCAAAATAGATTTCGAGTTTAAAAACTTGATTTTGATTATTCATGCCAAAGTGTAGCAAAGAGTTCATTAAACCAAACTTGTCAACCTAAAAGGATTTTTGTGTCTACAGAAACAAATGTTCAAATCTCTTTACTTCTTTCAAACTAAATTTGCAAAAACTCGAGGATTTCAAACAAAGTACTAAAGGACTCACAGAATCACCACAATTATTTAAATTGAGATGTTTATATGAAAACTCGTTGTTATGCAGAATCGAGTTTCACAATTGTCGATTGAACACAACTTCACCTTTAAACTTGTCAACGCAAAGATTTGTTTTGGAAAAGCTCGTCTCACTACCTTTTGAGATTACAACACTAATCGATGAAGGAAAATCAACCACTTTTTGGCACGGAGCTTTTACAAAGATGAAGTTTTTGATATTATATCTACCCACATTCAAGGAAGATAGTGGAAATTCAAGTGCTAAGTGTTCCTTACCTATCTTACCTTCAAGCTCGTGTGGTTCGATTTCAACTTCATCCTTACCTTTTTCGGTCATGCAAAAACGTCGATCGTTAGGAAGATATTGAAGTTGATAATCGTCACAGGGATTTCTCGGAACCTGAAAAGAAGGAACAAAAAAAAAGCAAACATCACAGGGGTTAGTTAAAATTTCGTTCTCTTTTTCTTGTTCTCGATCACTATCTTCATTTTCTCTCGTTTCTTTTTCAACATATTTTTCTTTTTCAATTTTTTTCTCAATCTCAATTGCTTTTTCAATTTTCTTTTCTTTGTTTTCTTTTTCTCCCACTTTTTCGATTTCTTTTTTGCTTGCAATTTCTTTTTCTTTTTCGTTTTCTATTTCTTTTTCACTTTCTTTTTCTTTTTCTTCCTCTTTGTTTTTATTACAATGTGAGGACAATACAAAAGAATCAAAAAGATAATCGTTTGGCTCAAAGCAAGAGAAACTATTTTCGTAGGCTTCTCATCTATTTCTTTGGGAACAATCTTTCGGGAAGGACTTCATTGAAGCATACAAGGAATAACTCGTGATTTCTTGATGTGATTCGGCTCGGTTGATTGAGTCGATTCACTTGATTGCCTGATCGTCGACGAGAAGTGTCATTCAATTTTGTAGATCAATAGAGTTAGGTTGAATAATAAGAAGTAGTTAAAATGGGTTCAAAAGATGGCTTGGTTTGATGTTGGATAGATTTTGGTTTAGCAAAGAAAATAACTTATAGATTGATAAATAAAAATGGAATGGAAATACGAACTCAGGCGTCAAGATCGATTCAATGCTATGTGAAGTATTGTCCCGAGACTTATATTGCTTAAGGTGGGATAAATGGAATATCGAAGATGGACCTTGACCCGTTACTTATGAAGAAGTAAGAATAAAAGGTATAAAAAGGTGGATGAACGCCACACCAGGATGGTGATAAGTTCAAAGAGTCGGGTTGACGCCACTAGCTAGCTAGATAAGTCATAATGAGACTCAAACGAAATAGGATAGGAGGAAACCTCACAATCAAGTTTTGATAATAAAAAATGTCTAACCTTTTTTACAAAGATGAGTAAACTATTTATAGACCTAAAATGCCTATTCATATTCGGCATCTATGTTGTTCACACTAACTTAAATTCTGTTCACATAGGTATTTAACATGTTCACACAAAAAGCATTAAAATTCGGTTCATGCTTGAAGAGGGTACATGAATTTGGCCGAACCATCATGATGCTTCACTTGATGGATTCATGCATCCTTAACCTTGAAGAATCTCCATAATTCCATGAATGTGCAGCCCTTTAATGCTCATACATCTCCCTTGGCCGAATGAGCCTTAATGTGCCTGAAATACTTGAATGCCATCTTGAAAATGCATGAATCAGGCATGAAACGTCCCAATGTATTTTCCTCCTTAAATACGATCCATGAATCTTTAAATACATGAAAATTCAGCAACTCCCTCTTGCATGAACGTCCCAAATGCATGTGCTCCTTTAAATGCCATCCATTGAACCGAACAGTGCATGAATCAACCTTAATTGTTCCCTTTCACATTCGCTGAACCTGCAAGGAATTTAAACAATTTAAATAGTTATAGATTCAGCTGATCTTGGACAAAGCAGCATGTAGACAAATTAAATAATATGTTAGGACAAATTAAAAACACTTAAATAAATGTCTAGCTAGTAATTAAATTCGGCTAGCTCAAAAAGATGTGAAATAATTAATGAACTAATTTGAGCTAGGAAATTCGGTCATGAGCTGTGAAATTCGGTCATGAGCTATATGAAATTGAATAAATTAAAGCCAATACTTAATTTATTTAAATGATAAAAGAAACGAGCTGAAAATAAGGTAAATTGAGCTCAAACGAGCTAAAATGAGCTAAAATGAGCTTATTTGAGCTCAGTGTAGTCCAGGGAGCTGAAATTGAGCTAAAGTCAGCTTGCACTACGGTGCATGGATTCTTCAAGGAGTTGACTCGAGCTTCACCATCATCAATGAGTTGATTCTCCTTCCAAAGTTTAAGAAATATAGCCGAAACAGCTTCTTGAAGGCGCCTAGATCGAGCTTGGGTCATTGGTCCTTTTTGAAGCTCAATGGGTGCGAAACTAGTACTTGAAGAGCCATGGGGCGTGGTCACGTCATTTCTCGTTCGTCATATCGAGAAGTCGCAAGCTCAAAGATTCTTTTCTTTTTCTCAAATTCCTTGACGAGTAGGAATCTCGATAAGAATTTCATAGCGAACAATCTTTGGATGTACATCGTCGTGATGATCTCAACTCCGTTTCTCGACTCGGTAGAGTTTGTTTCTGTCAGGCTTTTTCCTCTAGTCGGTCTAAACATCTTTTTAATGGACCTAGCTTCCTTTCAAGCATTCGGCCCATCTCGTTCACCAAATACTGAAATTCATCAACCGAAAAGGTTTCTCGAGACATGATTAAGTAATGACAAGAAAAGTGTTAAACAAAATAAAGAAAATAAATACCTTACCACAAACCTCACAAGTTCGCTCACAAAGAAAAAATTCACTAACTCTCGTGTTTCAACTCTCTTTTAGGCTTTTGCTCGCTCTAATGTACTCACCACTCATGCCTTTTTTCTGCTCGTCTCACTCTCGTGAATTCGTATTTTGTTTCAAAAAGACTTATTGCGGCTTAGAGGGTCGGCTTCAAATGGGTGCAAAGGATAACGTTAGGGTGTATAGGGTAGGCTGAAACAAGGAAAATAAAAATCAAAGTATGTGTGGCATTTTGGGGGGGTAGAAGAAATGGTAGAATGAACGGATGATCGAAAATAGTAAGAGATGAAACAAAATAAAACTCGCAAGACTTTTCACTTTTTTCTTTTTTTTATACTTTTCGTTTTTTTTTAATTTTCGTAACTTTTTTTTTCTTTTAACACTTCAAATACAATATAATGAATTCAAGAAGAATAAAATACAACTTGATTTTTTTTCATGTTACGAACCTACTCCGAGCTTGATACGAATGTCGGCGCTCATCGTTTTAGTAGCTCTGATACCAAATGATGCGAGTCAGCTCAGGTTGATCGAGTCATTTCACGTAGTTGCCTGATCGTCAACGAGGAACTTTGTACCAAAGGAATGGTGTGTTTGTAATCGGCTAAAATATGAAGTAAAGTGATGGATATAGCTGTACAAAAGGTTAAGTAGGATATGGATAGGTTTGGCAACAAGGTGATTGAGGAAGATGGTTAGTTTCTTTGGCTCGGTTTAACGATAAACTAATAAAGATAAAATATAGGATATTCGGTGGGGATGGATAAGTGAGCTTAAACACCAGAAACGATTCAACACTAAAGAGTGTCACCCCGTTTTCTATTCGGTTCAAGATGGGTTTACGAAATTTATAGAAGGGTTGAACGCCACCAAAATAAGGTGACAAGTTCGAAAGAGAACGATTGATGCCTCTAGCACACTAGATATGTCAGATCGAAACTCGTACAAATTTAGAGAGGAGAAAACTCACTCTTTGAACAAAGTTCATTCACAAAATGACCAAAAGTCAAAAGTCCTTTTATAATGAAAATAATCTACTATTTATAGCCATGACATTGGCTAGTCGAATGGACAAGCAAAGATGCTGAATGGTCAGCAAAATTAAAGATAAATAGGCTGGAAAATTCCATGAAGCTTCCTAGAACATCCTTGGAAAGTTTCTTATCTTGGAAGGCTCAATAATCAGCTTCTAGATAGAGTCCATTCAGCTGGGCATTAATGGAAGGATGGTGAGCTGAAATGTCTTGGTAGATTCGGCCTAGGTGCTTGAATGGATTTAATTGAAGTTCCTTGTTCAGCTGAATAATTTAGTAGCTTTAATTGGCAGCTTGGGTATTGTAATGGTCACCCAAGTATGAAAACGAATTCAAATAGCCTTGTTTGTGTGAAAACAAAATTCTAGACAGCCTTGTAATGTGAACGGAAAGTGCAGATTATGAAAACTTTTAAGGCTGCCTTGGAGACTTAAACGGTCAGCTTGGGGAAGTCAATCAGCAGCTCCTTTGGCCCTTGATGTCCACGAAAAGGCTACTGGAATTACCTGAATAATCAGCTCAATTAAGGGTTCCGTCCATGCATTGTACCTGCAGTAATTAAATTCAACCATTAATTCATAGTACATGCATAGGTGTTGTCCAAGATATGTACATGCAACTACAAATTAAAGATAGATTAAGACATATTAAATTGGCAGCAACTTAGTCAATAAACCTGCTCATAAATTTTGCTGAATTTAGACATATTAAATAAAAAACAAGACACATTAATTAAATGTAATGAATCAGGCTTATTTATGCTATGTAATAACTAAAACATATTAAAATCATGCATGAAACACATTAAACACAAATAATGAAATCTGTCCAGATTTAAACAAATTAATTACTAACACTTTTTTAAGCTAAACTAAAATTAATTACTAACACTTATTTGAGCTGAACTAAAGTTAATAAACTAACTCATTTAATTTATTCCAGCAAATTAAAAATGCATGAAATTAAATAAAAGTGAATTAAGCTCAATGAGCTAGCATCTAGCCGAATTGAGCTCCATTGAGCTAGAACGAGCTAGTTCAGTGTGCAAGAGTTTGCAAATGATGCCTAATGGGCTGATCCAAGTACGTTCCCGGGGCGTGTTCGTATAAAAAATAATCAATCTCTTGAACATTTTTCAATGTCAATCCAAGCGATTATTCAATCTTCACAAGCATATAAAAGATCAAGTTAGGTAACAGAGTATTTCTACCTTGAAACAATTTAGTCACAATAATCTTGCAAGTTATTCAAGGCATATGTATCGCCAAATACAATGCTAAATTAACTTCAACTACCTTAGAAGAATAAACAAGCACTGATTAAGTATTGTGTCGATTAATTACAATTTCAATACGATTTAATAATTAATTCATTATTTATCTAACAATTAATATTGCAAGAATAACTTAGGCATGATTTTACTTAATCAAGCATCTTACCGAGGCCTATAACAGCACAAACACAATTTTAATAATTCAAGCAGGCAAAATATAATCAACCCAACACGGATTAAATTCAAGCTAGATTGATTAAAATAACCATTTCAATAGCGTAAATATCCATAAACATGTTTGTTAAAACAACAATGAAATTTAAAGAGATAGGGAACAAGAAGCAAATTCGGTGTTTCTCCATGGCTTGACTGATTTCTTCGTTGTCCTAGGCTATCAAGGTGGCTTATGAACACTTTAATTGCTGCTCAAAAATGGCTGATGAGGACCTCTTTCCCAAGAGAAGAAATCGACACTTGAACAAAAGAGAAAATGGGAAGGAAAAGTTGAGAGAAAGTGAGAGAGAAGAAGAGAGAATGAGAGTGTGAGGGATGAGTTGAATGATCAGCAAGGGGTGGCTTTTATAGCTGATTGTGGCTGATAAAAATAGAAAATTCCATCAGCCAAAGAGACCCCCCTTGGCTGGCCACGCACATGGCAAAGTTGAAAAATTCAACTTTGCTAAAAATAGCCTAGGGCAAATCCATAAAGCCACATTTTTTGGAGGGGTTTGAATGCAAGGTTGAAAGTTCTTCAAAGGCTTCTTTGCAAGCTTAATTAGTCAGCTAAAATGCTGATTTAGGTCAGCATATGGACAGTTCTGGCAGCCCAATTGGTGGCTGGTTCGGTTCACTAGATTTGGTTCAACCAATGCAATTCAACTAGACCTTTTTTTCCATAATTAATTAATAATAATTTATTTAGACCAAATTAAATTGGGAATAAATTAAAATTAATTATATTATTAATTAACACACATTTTTGGAGCATTGTCTGTCGGTTTTATTCTTCGAGCATTGTCTGTCGAGCCAATTTTCGCCCTTTGTGCGAATCTGTCAAAAATAGTCAAAATTAATCAAAATTAACTATAAAATTAATTAAAATTCATGATATTCATATTTTAACTTAATTTAATTATTTTATAATATTTAATTATTTTTCAATAAGAATTTAACCAAAATAGCATGATTTTAAGTTAAAAAGGGCATGTAAAAACACATAAATTTTCGTGTTTCCACATCCCCACCTATTGTCCAGGTCTCTGATAATGAGAAAGAAGAGGAATCTAGGGACATTGAAGAATGTCTGTGAAAAATTGGTAGCTTGTTTGAGGGTGGTATTTTTGCTGATCAAGAGGACACTATTGTTGAGAAGGAAGTTGCTATTGCAGACGAGGAAGTTGTTGCTGAAGAAGAAAAAGTTGCCGAAAATGAGAACGAAAAAGAATGAGGAGAAGAAGATGAGGAGAAAGAAACATCATGCAGCCACATCGATGGTTGGGAATAATTGAGTTAGTTTATTTTAAGCTTTAGTTGTAGTATTCATGCATTGCATGTAGCTGTAAGTTTTATTTCGATAAGTATACATTGTAATTGCATTTTTTTATTATCATTACATTTTCATGTTACTGCACTCGGGACAATGCAAACTTTAAGTTTGGGGGAATGCACATGGGCTTAGAAATGCACCCATATTTCAATTTTTTTTTTCGAAAATGAAGCATGCTAGGTTTAATTATAGTTAATGAAAATTGTTCAGAAATTTTTGTTACATTCAATGCTTAATTCTTGAATCATGTGAATTATCAATGAATGAGTTGGATAAATTTAAAAGAAGGTTGCAGCTTCAATTCTTTGATGAATCAATTAGGTTGCATTAGTAATGGATGATTTCTATCATTCCTTAAATCTTGAATGAATCTACTTTTTACAGCTGCTTATATATGTATATATAGTTATAAATTAGAGACACTCCAAAGTGGGTGTAGTAGGGAATGTTAAAAAGGGAACACCCCAATACAAGCGTTGGAAAAATCATTCTAGCCAAAGGCTGTCGCTACATGAGTGTGTTCAGTGCAATTATGTACTCCTTATGGGTTTGTTGCACCCCATCGTTACTTCTCAGGAACAAGGGTACAGTAATGCAACGATATCCCTTATTCTGAAATTTTTTTTATATAATATATAAATACTTAGTATTTTACAATAAACGTTGTAATGGTAGATAGAACTTAGGGTTTGAAGCATGATGCTAGCATTGATGGAGTTGCAACCTTATTGATTCATGCGTATGAATTGTCGATGCAATATTCTTTCATCTGAATGTGATTCATCCATTGGGAAATTAGAGGGTTCAAGTTGCTAGAATGATCATTTTCCTTAGTAAAACTTTTGTAGCCTTGCTAGTTTCTGTTTTACTTGAAGACAAGTAAAAACTCAAGTTTGGGGGTGTGATAGCACTAGAAAGAACATAGGTTTTCCCCTTACTTATTTTATGGTCTACAACATGATAGTATTACCGTATAAAAATTTCGTTAAGAAATTTTACCGTTTACATGCTCAATTTGATAAAAAGGACTAAATTACGTAAAGCACAAAAGTTGTGTTCTAATAGCTAAAGGTGTCTAATAGCAATAGAACTTTAAAGTGGAGGTCCTTCTATGGTAATTAGACCATTTATGAGTTAGTTGAAGATGTTGGCTTGGCAATTTTGAAATTTGGTTTAGTTATTAAGTTTAATTTTGGAAATTAGTAATTAAAGATAAAATAAATAAAACAAAATCAAGTCTTCATCTTTTATGTTCTTTCTTCAACAAAAATTAGAGATTTAGAAAGCCATTTTTTGAGCTTGATATTAAGCCAAGCTTACAAACTCAATTGGTAAGTATTTTTGTCCTGTTTTTAATGATCTATACGTTTTTGAGATCGTTGTATCTTAATCTAGCTAGCTCGAGGACTAATTTGTGAAATTGTTAAAGAATTAAGGTTTTTCAATTGATTAGCATGCTTGAGTTTTGAGGTTTGATGATAGAAAATGAATGGTTGTTGTTAGATAAACAACTTTTGTTAAGGAATTTTTAGTGAAATTGCCAAATAGGGATTAAATTGAAAATAGTGAGATATTCATGGTTACATTTGTAAATTTGTGAAATATGTGGGCTACTATAAACATTTATATAGTTCGGCTAGGCTTGCGTAGGGATGAAATTGAATGAATTTCATATTTCGAGCCTAGGGACTAAATTGCAAAGAATTAAAAGTATAGGGAAAAATAGTAATTTTACCAAAAATATGTGTTGGACTAAATTGAATATGAATTATATTGAACTGAGTTAATTCATTCGTATAGATCCGGTTAGACCTCGTACGGAGTTAGATCGAGGCAAAGGAAAAATATCGGATTAGTCATCTTCGTATCTAGTACACTCGTCTAGGTAAGTTTGTGTAATTAAACTGTGTAATTATATGCTTTAATTGAATTATATGTATGTGATTTGCATTATTTTCATATATGAATACCGATTGCATATCCGATGACGTACAACAACCGAGTCCTGTTTGAACCTTAGGAATTCGTAGGATACAAATGACATATCATTAGGGTTACCGATTACAGCTTGAATGAGCTTACCGTTATTCAACTCGGAGGAGCTTACCATTATTCAGCTCGGAGGACCTTACCGTTTACAACTCGTATGAGCATACATGTAAAGGAATTGACGGATTACAGTTCAGTACACCTCATGTGTACTACCCGCGTATCCAACGATATTCTAAATGGAAATAGTACAGGTATTTACATGAATTACATGAATTACATGGAAATGGTTTATATATGATATATGGATACATGGTATAGATGTTACATGTATATGGAATTTAAATAGTTGTTGAACTCATGCATGATTCTCAGTTTTTATATGAATTACGTGGCTAACTTGGTTGATGAATATGTGTTAGGCTTTTGGCCAAATTGAATTATGATATGCTTTGGTTTACTTACCTAAATTGTGGTTAAATTGTAAGTTAAATTCTGTGTTATACAAACTTACTAAGTCTAAAAGCTTACTCTATGTTATTTTTCGTGTTTTATAGTGATTCAGAAGCTCGTTCGGGTTGGAAGCTTGTCAAAGCTATATCACACTATCCATCGGCTCTTTTGGTACTTTTGATCATTTAATTTCGGTTATAATGGCATGTATAAGTTAATTTGGCCAATGTTGGCATATAAGTGTTTGTTGAGATTAGCCACTTATTTGGCTGGTGTTTGGTATATTTTGATGTATATATATATGTGGCCTTATAATATTTAATGTGTGTTTGATATGGTTGAATGATGGAAAGTAAAATGTGATTTGAATATGCATATAAGATAAGTTATATATCTTGATGTGATTTAGTGCTTTGTTATGAAAAACTTATAGGTATATTGATGATTGGTTTAGAATGGTATATGTGGTACCAAATGGGTGAGCTTGATAAGTGATCTAAATGATAGGTTTTGGTGCAATTATGCAAATATGTATTTGGTCATTTAGGTAAGTTTGGATACATGGTTGACATGTTTTTAAATTGTCATTTGAGGTGCCTAAGGGCATATTGGTTGTATGTGATTATAGTACATGTTTAAAGCTTGCTTATGTTTGTTTTGGGATGCTTGATTATAGCTAGCATATATGTGCATTTTTGGGAATAGGTTGATGTCATTTTTGGGTGAGAGATGTGGCTTGGAAAATGGTCTATTTTCGTCCACACTGGCAGAGACACGGGCGTGTGTCTCAGCCGTGTGTGACACACGGCCAGGTGACGCGGTCGTGTGTCCCCTGTATCTTTTAAAAGAACACAAATCAGTATGCTCACACGGCTAACACACAGGCATGTGGCTTGTCCGTGTGGCACAAGTCAAAGAGTTACACGGGCACGGACACGAGCTAGGACACGGCCGTGTGTCCCTATTTTGAATGTCCCTATTTTATAAGTTTCTAAAAGATTTTTTGAATTTCCAATTCAGTCCCGATTTGTTTCTAAGGTGTATTTTGGGCCTCGAGGGCTCGTATTAGAGACAATATGTATAAATTTGATTGGTTTTTAACATGAATGCTAAATGATATGAAATGTTGAGATTTCTGCCTGTCTAATCTGTAAATTTGGTAATGCTCTGTAACCCTATTCCGACAATGGATACAGGTTAGGGGTGTTACAATCAATAAATCAAAATGTATCAGAATCAAACTAACAAAGCAAACCTAATAGCACTATGAGTCTAAAATCAGCTAGACATCAAAGAATTCTGTCGCACAAAGGAAAGAATGTGCAACGTGCTTTAACCTACTAACACAAGAAACAATAAAGTGTTAGAATGCGTAAAGGAACAATAAAAAGCAAAAAAAATGAAAACCTAAGGCTAAAAGTAAATGAAAATTGCTGAAACCCGAAAACCTGAAAAATTGCGAAGCAACTTGACAAACTTTATTTGAGGTGTTCTTGATTTCCAAAAATCACGAAATTTAAACAATAGCCTCCTCAAATAATGTAGATCTGATCTGGAAAGTTTCGACACAAAATTCAACTTATAGAATATATTTTTAAATTTTTTCCTTTTTTCGTATTTTTCTGTAATTTTTCAATCACTTTTTTGTGGGAAATATTTTTTTATACTCTAAAATAGTGCCAAAAAATAGTATGTAAAATTTTAGATTGCTTGAAAAATTTTTACCCACTGAAAAATATTTTTTTCTGAAAACTGTTAGGGTAAAAAAAATTGTTTTGAGGCTGTTTGCTAGAAACCAATTTATAAAAAAAAAACCTAAAATGCTCAAACCTGATACCAAATGATAAAGAATGAGGCGGATGAATGTGGAAGCAGATAATAAAGTTTGTCAAACTTGCGGATTTGACTTAGGGCACTAGACATTCAAAAAGAAACTTGGATTTCTGACACAACCTGAAACACAATCAAATCCAAGTTAGATAAAACAATTAAAATAAATAACTTCGATAATTAAAATAGAATAATAAATCTATAATGAGAACAATAAGAAAGAAAATAAAGAAGATAGATGCAAAGATAGAACGTGGTATGTAGAAGTCCTAAGAAGCCTTGGAAATACGAAGAATCCACAACCCCCTTCAACTGGCTTTAATTTTCCCTCCAAGAAAGAAAAATTGACAAGAATACGTTTGAAGATAATCCCCACAATCTGAAAAGATTGTTAAAACTCTTCTAAAAGAAACTTAAGAGATATTCTTAAAAAAAACTCAAAGAGAATTTATAAACTCAAAAGAGAAGTTGAATAATAATGAATTGAATGAATTGTGTACAATGCAAATGCATAGGCTAGCTAAATAAATCTAAATAAAACTCTTAAGTATACTACAACTCTAATTTAATCTAAATAAGAAGTAGTTTTAAACTAAACTTTCTTGTTAACATAAAACTCCTAAATAACTTAAAATAATTAATAATTATCAAAAATTAGGAATAAAATAATAATAAAATAATAATAGCTGATAAATAAATATTGGACTCATATATAATAAAAATTAAGCCTAAAACCCAAACCCAATATGATTTAAACTCGAATTAAAAGCCAAAAATTCGTAATTCCCGTCATAATCTGGTTCAGAAATTCTACTCGCGCAGTTTTCACTAAAAATGTCATAACTTAAGCTCCCGAACTCAAAATTAAGTGATTCAAAATGCATTTCGAAGATAAGAGATAGATCTTCAAACTCCATGAGACATATCAACCTAGAACTACAAGGATCCCATCCAAAAAGTCATTGCAAGTATGTTGATTTCCCAAGATTAAAAATTGGCAACTTTGGTGATTGAATTTTAATAAATTTCACCCCATTTGTGCATGTATCATTCCCCATTTCCTTGAAAAGATTCATCCTCAAATCTTTTCTTTGATCAAATCCTGATTTGATTTTCTTAGCCTTTGACATTTTTGCTGGGCCTTGAGGTAGTGTGAGCCCATCACATTCATGGGTCTGAATTGTGCCTTGAGACTCGCATCAATTCGTATGGCCAAACACCTATAGTCGAGTAGTTCAGGACCAAAGAATAAGTACAAATTGATATTTTGGCTAGGGTTTTGTATAAAGTTCATCAAGAAGTGTTTTCGAGCTCAAAAATAGGTAGTAAAGATAAATAACAGGGTTAGCTTTTTGGCTCCGAGTGCATTCCAAATAATTCCTTAGGTCATCCCTAGGTGTATCAATATTCACAACTCTAGTCACCAAACAACCACAAATTCAACAATATATTATTCATACATGCATGCTCATTTACTTGTATTCTCTATATCATTCGGTACATTCGATTGCTTAATTCATATTTACAATGTAATATATAGAACTTAATAGTCTTGTAATAAAAAATTTAAAATCACTTATCTTCATGCCAAATATATTGTAAATACAATCAACCTATGTACATGCTCTTAACCAATCACTTATATTTTTACAAGCTCAAGCACACAAATGACAAGAAAAATCAAAGAAATGAATAAAAATTTCTAACAAATTTTCTATGTTACCCCCACACTTTAGATAACACATTATCCTCATTGTGTAGCCCCGTAAAAGATAAGGAAAGAATTTACCCAATTAATCATGATAGTTTCATAAGCTATTGATGGGTGTTTTCCTCCTTTGATTATTGAATGCTCAAAATTGTTGTGCATATATTATGTGAGGTTTCTACATAGAAAGTATAAACAAAACAACAAACGACTAATAATCTATTATTACTCCTACTCCTAATAATTGAAATAAATTCAAAATTATCCCAAATTGACTACAATATTTTAAAGACAAAAATTAAAAGTTCAATATCCTCTTTAAAAACTGTCTCCTCGTCTCCTGCCTCATCACTTTCTTCCTTTTTACTTTCCTGCTCTTCCCCTTCCTGATGGGTTTGTGTTGGGCCAAACATATTCGACAGATAATTTGGAACTCTCATTTTGTTTCGCCTTGTGAATACCTGAAGAACTGGGTTCGTTTCTTGCATCCATCATATCATTCCATCTATTTTAGCTTCACTACTTTCACCCATTTTTCTTGTAATCATCGTTTCTTTTCTTTAGAATGAGGGGGCACATCCATCTTTTCCTTTCTCCTTTGATTTCAATCCATAATTTATTTTTGGTTGCATTCGACATACAGAGTATACATAGAATCACTGATTAAACTCTTTGTTGGCTGCAGAAATTGCTCGTTCTCCTCCATAGGTACCTTTGCACTTTTACATAGTGCCATTACTAGATGGGTAAAGAAATTCCCAACCTTCTGACCACCGACACAACGCTTCATGTTTTGATAGATCCACTCTTTGATGCATATCTATTTCTTCTGTAAGATACCATATAATAAGATAGCTTTAAAAGTATTTACGTTAGAAACATTTTGTGCAGGTGCTATCCTAGTACGTATACATTGCATCCATATCTTAGCTATGAAAAACATGATTTCCTGATTAAAATTGGTCAAAAGTCCTATATCTGGCTAGAGGTTCCATTCACCATGATTCTTAGTTAAATATTTTACAATGCTCTCCATGTCTAAATCCTCAAATTTATTTAAACCACTATTTTCTAAATAATCAATTTTATAATAGGGAGCATCATAAAATTCACAAATAGTTTCTGGGTTGAATGGAACATCCTTACCTCTTATCGTTACTATATTCCATCGAACACTGTGTGCTCTTCGTGTGTGCTCTTCGTGTCTCCTCATCCTTAAGAGAAGCATAAAACTCTTGGACTTGAGGAATAACAACATTTTCTTTTAGGGTTACACAAAAGAGTTCCCATCTATGATATCGGACTAACGGCCATATTTCCTTGCTAAGAAGCACCGTTGGTTCGAATCCCCTCTCTTGAATAAAAGTTTTGCCTTGAACTTCAAGATAATACTTTTTAGCATTTTGATTTCAAAATTTTATGGGATTCGAAACTGTTGGTGGCTCTTACAAAATCAATTTTTTAAGCTTTCTAGGAGTTATGTAAACTATATAAATGAAGTATTCAAGCAATAAATGTAATGTAATAGTAAAAAGGAAGTTTAGAACCCTTAACTTTAAATGTTGATAACCCTTGTTGCTTCGTCCTCCACCAGTCATTTAACAATCCTACATCAACTAATGTTCTTAAATAGCAAATGGAGTTTGTAGATTTAGGGTTTTAAACAAAAGGGGGTTTTAAGTTTGTGGGAGTTTTGAAGTGCTTAGGATGTTAAGAAAGGTTAGAGTATGGGTTTAGGGTGTGTTTAAGTTAAAAACCAAAGCTTTGAAGGTTAAAAAATGGGTATAATAGAGGGTTAATTTGTCAGGTTGTGTAATCAGATCAAGTCAACCTTGCAAAAAAATTGCAGTGAGGTCGTGACATAAGAGTTCTGCATCTCGACATCCCTGGAAGATTATCGTTGTCGCAACGTCGAGGTTCAATGTCATGGCACACTCTGAAATTTTGGATTTCAGGGTATAGTGACATCAGTGTCACGACATCGAAATGGTTTTCTCGATTTTATCTTCTCTATCCTTAGTGTTGCAACACGGGGTTGACGTGTTGCGACACTGACTCTATTTCCGTCCAAATATCCAATTTTCAAAGTGTCACGGTTCCTAAACAACATCAATTTAATAAAAATTAAAATCTATACTAAAAAGTTGGTTAAATATATAATAACTTACAAATAGTTAAACATTAGTTTTAAGTAATCAAGTTTTACTGTTGGAATCATCCGACAGCACCATCAATTCACATAAGGACGATTCTCTGGTTCTTTCTGTATTAGTTCATCATTTGTTGTGCCATTCCATCTTCTTTCACTTATCTCTTTCCTTAGACCTGTTCTTTTGACCTGCATGGAGTAAAGAAAGTACATCCCTTGATTCGAGATTATTAGGGCCAAAAATAGATAATTCATTGCAATGCTCCTCTAACTTCCTTCTATCTTCCCCACCTTATTGGTGACCACATTGAAAAATCTCAATTTCACCATTGATCTTCATTGTTAATTCCTTATTTTCTAGATCAATGGTGGACCTTGAAGTGGCTAGAAAAGGTCTACCCAATAGGATCGGTATCTCTCGATCTTCTTTAAAGTCTAGAACCACAAAGTCTGTTGGGATGATAAAGCTGTACCCTTTGACAACACATCTTCTAGTACTCCTTTTGGATGCACTAAGGATTTGTCAACAAACTATAGTGTTACCTAGGTATTTTTAAGGTCCCTTAAACTGAGTTTTTCATAAATAGATAAAGACATTAAATTCATGCTAGCTCTTAAGTAACATAGAGCTCTATTAAAATGAATGCTTCCTATATATATGAAAATTGTAAAACTTCCCAGGTCTCTCAACTTGTGAGGAACTTGTCTCGAAATAGTACCACTACAAGAAGCGCTTATATTAACTTGTTCACCTACCTTAATTTTCTTACACCTAGACATAATTTCTTTTATGAATTTGCCATACTTAGGAACTTTCTCAATCAATTCAATTGAAGGCAAGTTGACATTTACCTTAGCAGGATCTCTCGATCTTCCACTAGAATAATGAGTTAGTAAGAACTACTTATTTCTAGACCTTACAGTCCAGAATGGTTTGAGGTAAAGGTGTTCACGGATAAGCTATACCGATTTTGGGTTAATTCCCACCTACATGACTTCCTAGGGTCGTCAAGCGTAGGTTTAAATTCTTCATTTACCAAACAACTAATTCGCTAAGAAAACCTTGCACAATAATCAATTAATCATACCTCCACTTGTTAATCCCCCACAAGAGGATTAGTTCCTCATGGATCTCAAAAACATAATAAACTTGATATAAAAGATGAAAATGAATAGTAAATCATGATACGAAGGTTTAAGAGAAGCCTAAATAATATTTAATTGAAGCACAAAATCCACAAAGAGTTGATTGAGTTCCCCAAATCAGATCTCTTGACAAATGCAAAACTGAAAATAACCTAAAGTCTAAGAAAAGGGAAAAATTAAAAGTTAAAACTACAAACAAAATTATACAATATGAAAAGTTGTCTATAACAAGTGTTAAATGAGCCTATTTATAGAGTTAGGGTTGTCATGTCCTTAACCCTAGGTCAACTGATGCTTTTGTGTTTAATATACGATTGTGCAGACCCAAACACCTGTAGCTCATAAGTATTTCTCGTACAAGACTGATGTCGTGACACCCTAGTTCCTGAGTCACAACATCGAGGCAATATGCTCATACTCAAGATAGCTTCAGGAGTGTGTGCTGACATCCCTTCGTCGTGTCGTGACATTGAAAGTAGTCTTGTAATTCTTACTCTTTTCTCCCTATGTTGTGACATCAACCTCTTTGTGTTGCAACACAAGGACCAGTATTAAGCTAGTACACCCTCTAGCGGTCTCTTACACACTCACAAAGTATATTAGCTCACCCTTAGGCCTTATTCGACCCCTAAGGTCAATAAAAGACTCAAATTACAGTTTTTATTAAATGTAAATGAAACTAGGAAAGCTTAATTAAAACATAATAAAATTTCTTGTATTCAAGCTCTTCAACTGTAAAAACTAGTTTAATCTGCTACACTGAATTACGGCAAATCAAGTTACATGATTAGTCACATTGTCTTGTTTATAATGTTCCAAACTAATCTCGCATTTAAAGCATGCTTAAGTACTTTACTTATATTGTGTGTTTCTCTTTTCTTTGTTTCCATGTTTGTCTTGTTTACTTGAGGACAAGAAATGAGTTAAGTGTGGGGGAGTTTGGTTTGTGATAATTCGTTGTGGCAAATTAGACTATTTTCGACACTTAATAAGCTTGATTTCAAGTCTTTTTATGTTAGTTTGTTTTGTATTTTAGTAGCTTAGACGTATGCATTTTCTAATATTTTGAAGACCCGTTAGGCAACCTCAAGCCTCAGGAATGACTAACGGGTTAGTTGAGTGTGAAGGTGCCATTTTGGGCCAAAAACAAAAAGGATGATAGCCATGTTACAACATAGGCATCCGGTGTTGCGACATCAAAGATCAAAATGAAAAACTAAATTCTGGGATGAAGCAGGCATTTGTTGATACGACCCTGGCCAAGGACGCCCTTGATTTCAGCTTGAATTCAGCTCCTCGAGCTCCATTTAGCTTGGTTCAGCTCACCGAATTTTATTTTAGCTCACATGAGCTTAATTCAGCTCGTTTGAGCTTGGTTTAAATTCAATTCAGCTCATTATTAGCTCTTTAGCTAAATTAATTTTATTTGTTGGAATAAATTAATTATTTAAGTTAATTAGTTAATTTAGTTACAACTCTTAATTACTTGTCAGCTTATTACATGTTATAATTATGTTGTGTTAGCCGAATTTAATTAGGTGGTTGGATTATATTTAATTTGTCTTAATACCATTTAGTTCACCAAATATACATTTGCACTTAATTTAGTTCATGTTTTTCTTGTAGGATGGTGAATGCATGAAGGAGCATTAAAGTCCAAGTGCATGAATGGTTCAATACAACGTATGGGAGTATACATGAATGGTGAATACATGAATGGTTGGATTCATGGATATGGCTCATTTTATGATAATTCAAGGTGTTTATTCACCAAGAAGAGCAACTAAATTTATTCTCCAAAAGTCGGCGATGCACTTCCCAAAACAAAGACCTATCGTTCACATTTGGAGTTCACACCAAGGACCATTTGGTGATCATTGTTCACACTTCCAAAGACTTTTTCCAACTCCTTTTCACACCTTCAAGGCTGTTCACGTTCACCTTTAATGCTGGTCTCTTTTCACCAAGAATTACATTTTAATGAGCTCATTTAAGCTCAATTGGTTGAACCTAGTCTGCCATTTCTCTAAGTGCATTTGCTCTTCTAGAAATCGTCCTTGAGCTTCAAATTCAATTTGAATTTAGCTCCAGAATTTAGTTTTTATTTCCAAAATTTTCTAGCATTTTCTAGCCTAATTAATTACTTAGACATTAAGTCTTTGTTTTGGCCATTCAGCTACCTAGCTGAACACTATAAATAGTTGTTCATTTTCATTGTAAAAGGACTTTTGACTTTTGATCATTTGAATGAACTTTGTTCAAAGAGTGAGTTTTTCTCCTCTCTAAATTCGTACGAGTTTCGATCTGACTTATCTAGCGTGCTAGTGGCGTCTATCGTTCTCTTTTGAACTTATCACCTTGCGTTGGTGTGGCGTTCAACCCTTCTACAATTCCGCAAATCCACCTTAACCAAATAGAAACCGGGGTGACACTCTTTAGTGTTGAATCGTTTCTGGTGTTTAAGTTCACTTATCCATCCCCACCGAATATCTTATATTTTATCTTTATTATTTTATCCTTAAATCGAGAAAAACAAATTAGCTATCTTTCTCCATTCCCTTGTTGTCAAACCTATCCATATCCTACTTACCCCTTTGTGAACCTATATCCATCACTTTACTACATATTTTTAGCCGATTACAAACAAACCATCCTTTTGGTACGAAACTCCTCGTCGATGATCGGGCAACTATGTGAAACGACTCGATTAACTCGGGCCGGATCGCATCATTTGGTATCAGAGCTACTAAAACGAGGAGCGCTGACGTTCGTATCAAGCTCGGAGTAGGTTCGTAACGTGAAAGAAAAATAAAAAAAATTTAGGTTGTAATTTTATTTTTTTTTCTCTTCCCTTTGTATTTCAGCATATTGTAATTGAAAAAAAATCAAAAAAAAAAGAAGAAGAGGAAATTCAAAAAAAATTTAAAAAAAAATTTGATTGAAAAAAAAACAAAAAAAATTCGAAGTATAAAAAAAAGAGTGAAAAGTCTTGTGAGTTTTATTTTGTTATTATTTCTTGTTGCTTCTGAGCATCCATTCATTCTACCATTCCCTCTACCCCCCCAAAACGCCACATATACTTTGATTTTTATTTTTCTTGTTTCAGCCTACCCTATACACCCTAACGTTATCCTTTGCACCCATTTGAAGCCGACCCTCTAAGCCGCAATAAGTCTTCTTGAAACAAAATACGAATTCACGAGAGTGAGACGAGCGGAAAAAGGCACGAGTGGTGAGTACATTAGAGCGAGCAAAAGCCATTAAACGAGTGTAAACACGAGTAGTGTGCTATCCAATTTTCTTTGCGAGTGAAACGTGAGATTTTTGTGGTGAGGTATTTAATTTTTGTTTTGTTTTAATCATTTTTTTAGTAATTAAATCATGTCTCAAGAAGAATTCTCTACCGATGAATTTCAATACTTGGTGAACGAGATGGGCCAAATTTTGGAGGAAGAACTAAGCCCATTAAAAAGACGTTTGAACCGAGTGGAGGGAAAGTCCCAACGGAAACAAAATCCACCAAGTCGAGAAATGGAGTCGAGATCATCACGGCAATACGCGTCCAAAGACTACTCGCTAAGAGATTCTTATCGGGATTTCTATTCAACGAGGAACTCAAGACGAAGCAAAGCAAGTTTTGAGTTTGAAGCTTTTCAAGGTGACGAACGAGGAATCACAAGTAGTCCTTCATATGCACCAAGGTATTTGTCCGCCAAGAATCAATCTCAAGAGGTGATCATTTTTGTATGAAAGTCGTTCTAATTATACCCAACGAGAGTCATTTTATCTTGATTCATTTGCAACATCTCCATCCTATAATGAAAGAGCGAGGCAAAAGAAAAGAAATAAGAAGAAAAGAAAGACAAGAAATGTTGATGAGAGAAAATGAGCATATATGGAATGAAATCGAGAGACAAAAAAGAAATGAAAGAAAAGGAACAAGAAATCAAAAAGTGAGAGAAAAGAAAATGAAGAGAAAGAATTCAAAAAGAAATTGAGATTGAACAAGAGTGCAAGCGAGAAGGAGAAATCGAAAGAAAAGAAGAAAATATTGAAAAAGAAAAAGAAATCCAAAAAGAGAGTGAGGTCGAAAATAAAATTGAAAATGAGAGAGGAAATGAAAAGAGAAAAAAAGAAGTTGAGATTAGAAAAGAAACGAGAGAAAAAGAGATAAATGAACCAGAAAAAGTGAGGAGCATTTCAACTAATCCATATGAAACTTGTTCTTGTTCTGTGTCTTCTTTTCAGGTGCCCGAGATATCAAACGATAATTTTCAACTTCACTACCTTTCCGATGAAAGACATTTTCATATGGTCAGTATAGGTAAGGTTGAAGATGAAAACGTGCCCCAAGAGTTCAAAGGTAAGCGAGGTGAGGAAATGTTAACGATCAAGTCACGACCACCAGGTTGGAAAATTGTTGAAATACTTTTTAGTGACTTAATTTCTAAATGCTCTCCTTATTTTGGTCTGATTAATTGCTACTCCCTGAATGTGGTTGATTTTTGTTCCAATCAACAAACCAAAGATTTAATTTTGCGTGATGACGGTTTTTCACGAAAGGCGATTAAATTTTTCATTTGTGATAATTTTGTGCACCAATTAACGCTTTGTGGAAAATCCATGAATTTGTGCAAGTATGAATTGATGAATGTAAAAAGTTTTAACTGTTTGTCCCTGTGTATGCAAAAATCCCATTGGTTTAACGTGTTTGGTTTAATGAAAATTTTGCTACATTTTGGCATGAATACTCAAAATCAAGTTTTTAAACCCGGAATCTATTTTGGTTCGTTTTATGGGAAAGTCAAGCTTTATCAATTTTGTGTGAACAATTTCTATTGTTTTGATAATTGGGAGTTGAATAAAGAACTGAGGTATGAAAAATTTGATTTCAATTTAAATCCATTCCTTAATCCATTTTTGTGGTTGTATTTGAAGTTCGTATTTCATTTCGTTAAGGTTAATTCACCACGAGATTCGATTAGACTACATTTCGAGGAGAGAAGATTTATGATGATCGACAAAGGTAAAATGATCCTTGCTTTTCCATCCCTCGAGGTAAACAAGGTATGACTTACGAGAACTTTAAAATTTCTCCGCCTCTATTCGGTTGGTAATAAACTTTTGTTGAAGAATTGGTTCTCGCAAGGTATTTAAATTGTGATGTGTTTAACTGTTTAGCTTTATTTAAAATGAATCATCTGTTTTGCTTGATGTTGATGATGCGATTTTGGAAGAACCAATCGTTCAATTTCCATTGCAAGGTTTTACTGTGCATTCATCTGTTTGTGATAAAAATTGGTGTTCAATAAGTTGTGGTGAGGAGTTTATTTGCTTGATCGATGAACGGATTAAGTTGATTATGTCCACATGTCTCTTGAAAATTTTGGTAAGATTCTCCTTGATGACAAGTTTGTTGAAAAGGTGAAAGATCAATGGCCACCGTTTAAGCTTAACTATGCAAGATTTAAGCCGATTAAGTGGTAAAATCATAACTTGCAAAAAGCTTTGTTCAATCGATTGTGGGTATGAAATTTGGAAAATA
Source organism: Gossypium raimondii (assembly GCF_025698545.1). Classification (NCBI taxonomy): domain Eukaryota; kingdom Viridiplantae; phylum Streptophyta; class Magnoliopsida; order Malvales; family Malvaceae; genus Gossypium; species Gossypium raimondii. The sequence continues at coordinate 15,683,929 of NC_068571.1, forward strand.
CCTTCTTGCAAGGATTATGAATGTTCTACCCAAATGGTACTTGGGCCACATATTTGCTCAAATGAATTCTTGATGATTTGTGATTACTCATTTAAAATAATTCCTTCGTTTGATGAGACTTTGTATGGTGAAAATGTAACAAAACAGTTTGGTGGTTTGTTTTATTTGTGTTCGATTCCGTTTGATCGAGGAAAGATGAGTAAGCGGACCTATGATCGAGTGAACCAACGGCTCGACATGAGGACAAGTCGTTCAAAAGAAGGGGGGAATGATATGACCCTGGCCAAGGACGCCTTGATTTCAAATTGAATTGACTCCTCAAGCTCCATTTAGCTTGGTTCACTCACGAATTTTATTTTAGCTCACATGAGCTTAATTCACTCGTTTGAGCTTGATTTAAATTCAATTCAGCTCATTATTAGCTCTTTAGCTAAATTAATTTTATTTGTTGGAATAAATTAATTATTTAAGTTAATTAGTTAATTTAGTTCTGACTCTTAATTACTTGTCGACTTATTACATGTTATAATTATGTTGTGTTAGCGAATTTAATTAGGTGGTTGGATTATATTTAATTTGTCTTAATACCATTTAGTTCAGCCAAATATACATTTGCACTTAATTTAGTTCATGTTTTTCTTGTAGGATGGTGAATGCATGAAGGAGCATTAAAGTCCAAGTGCATGAATGGTTCAATACAACGTATGGGAGTATACATGAATGGTGAATACATGAATGGTTGGATTCATGGATATGGCTCATTTTATGATAATTCAAGGTGTTTATTCAGCCAAGAAGAGCAACTAAATTTATTCTCCAAAAGTCGGCCGATGCACTTCCCAAAACAACCTATCGTTCACATTTGGAGTTCACACCAAGGACCATTTGGTGATCATTGTTCACACTTCCAAAGACTTTTTCCAACTCCTTTTCACACCTTCAAGGCTGTTCACGTTCACCTTTAATGCTGGTCTCTTTTCACCAAGAATTACATTTTAATGAGCTCATTTAAGCTCAATTGGTTGAACCTAGTCTGCCATTTCTCTAAGTGCATTTGCTCTTCTAGAAATCGTCCTTGAGCTTCAAATTCAAATTGAATTTAGCTCCAGAATTTAGTTTTTATTTCCAAAATTTTCTAGCATTTTCTAGCCTAATTAATTACTTAGACATTAAGTCTTTGTTTTGGCCATTCAGCTACCTAGCTGAACACTATAAATAGTTGTTCATTTTCATTGTAAAAGGACTTTTGACTTTTGATCATTTGAATGAACTTTGTTCAAAGAGTGAGTTTTTCTCCTCTCTAAATTCGTACGAGTTTCGATCTGACTTATCTAGCGTGCTAGTGGCGTCTATCGTTCTCTTTTGAACTTATCACCTTGCGTTGGTGTGGCGTTCAACCCTTCTACAATTCCGCAAATCCACCTTAACCAAATAGAAACCGGGGTGACACTCTTTAGTGTTGAATCATTTCTGGTGTTTAAGTTCACTTATCCATCCCCACCGAATATCTTATATTTTATCTTTATTATTTTATCCTTAAACCGAGAAAAACAAATTAGCTATCTTTCTCCATTCCCTTGTTGTCAAACCTATCCATATCCTACTTACCCCTTTGTGAACCTATATCCATCACTTTACTACATATTTTTAGCCGATTACAAACAAACCATCCTTTTGGTACGAAACTCCTCGTCGACGATCGGGCAACTATGTGAAACGACTCGATTAACCCGGGCCGGATCGCATCATTTGTGTTGCAACACCGAAACCTAATGTCGCGACACTGCCTCTTATGTTGCAACACCGTAACCCTATGTCACGACACAACCTAGACAACATCAGGATGTAGTGCTGACGTCAACAGTCGTATTTTTGGGTAGATTTTCTTAGATTTTATTTCTTACTTACACTCAAAGTATCAAGGGTATTTTAGGCACCTAAAACCCTAATATTTGCCTATATAAACACCCTTAGAACCCCATTAGAGGGGGAGTGAACTTCGAGATACAATTTTTCTTTAGTTTTCAATTTTATTTTATTTTATGTTTTTATTATGTTTGTTTACTCAGAATTTTTTCTATTCTAATGTGAAGACATTTGTAAGCAGAGATTGTTCCGAAACTGCGCTTCAATGATTTATCAGTGAGCAATTTCCTTATCAATTTCTTTTATTCCATTGTTTATATTTCGTTAGCTTAATCAACTGATGTTTGTATGAATATTGGGATAAAATCATGTGCTTTATTTATATCTAACATGTTTTGGTTATGGAACTGTTTAATTGATTAAGTAGTTTAATGAATGGATGTGTGCGTAGTTAGCAGATTCATAAGGGTTTCCCTTACGAATTAATTGGTATAATTTTATGTAATTTTAAAACCTAGGATTAATGACCCTAGAAAGTAATATAAGTAAATGGATCAAGAGACGAGGTTACCGAGTAAATTATGGATTTATCCTGATCAAGAAAGTGAGGTCGAGAGGTAAGTGTGTATTGGTCGATTAGTTAGGTAGTAGAGGTCAGGAAGTAATATTGTCTAGTTAATAATTAATTCATCATTGAAACTCGATTTCTTCTATTAATTACAACCATTGAAGCAAGTTAATATTCTACCAGTTAACCGAACATAGGTTAAAGCTCGCATTGTTGACACTATGAATAGGAATTCCATTACGTTATTTTAGGTTAATTAATTTTATTAGTTTAATTAATATTTTAATTTCGTATCAACACTACTAATTCATGAATCAATTATATTAGTAATTATTTTCTGTAATTAATTTAATAATAAATTTCTCTAATCTGCAATCCATTGGGTACGATCCTTGGAATACTTACCAGTGTTCTGTCGTAACACAAATCTATATTACAATTTGACTTGTTCGCTTGTAGATATCACACTTATTCTCTATACTTTTATTTTCACAATCTTTACTCTAAATGTTTCTTACATTTGGAGGCGGTCAATTATCATTTCAGAACTTCGACTTAAGTTGCATAGATTACGTTAGATTTGAAAATTTGCATTGTTTAAGTTGTAAATAAATCAAGTTAGGAATATTTTCAAGTAATAAAATTTAATTATGACATTTGGTACCCGGACCCAGCGATCGAGTTGAGTATAGAGTGTTACTTGGGTACCTTCATTTATGATATTTTACTCGATTATGATAGTCGAAGAGGACGAAGGACCTAGTGACAAAGGGAAGGCCAGATTGGTGTAATCAGTTTTGGCTTGTGGAAATTTTGCTGGTGAGTTCCTAAACCCAAACTCTAAGTTGTTACCCATTATGTTGCACTGTTGTGATGTTTGAATACAATGCTGGTGATGTATGCTGTGCACTACTGCGAGATCCTGGGGTATGAATGAAAATTTTGGTTGTGTGCTCAAAAATGCGAGTTTGATCAGTTGTGTGCAGTGTAAAATTTTTGGAAGTTATGTTGCTTGTTGAATACTCCTTCTAATGAGTGAATTGAATGTGTAATTGCATGCAAACTGTTTTAGTCGTAGAATCGGTTATTTAGGGCTGCTAAGCTCCCTTATAAATAGTTAAGTTGTGGGAAGCTTGGGGAGAGTTTTTTGCCATATTAGTTTTAGGGTTTATTTTAGTAGAATTAGGTTAGTTTAGGTTTTATTTTATTTTTCTAAATTTTTTTATTTGAATCCAAGTCTTTGCAATTCAATATTTTAATATTTTTCTTTGTTTACTTGTTTGTAAACGACGAGATCTCGAGCATTGTCAAAGGATTTCTCTATTCCAATCACTCCATGATATCATACGTACAATTTCTATCTTTTCTCTTTTTATATTAATTTGTGTTCTTTGCATGATTAATTTAATTGTGGAAAGGATGGTTTTTAAGACAATGAGTGGCTAAATCTTTAGGGAGATTAAGGAGTTGATGTGGGAGTGATTAGCAAAAGAGTTAGGGTTCTTTTTCCAATAGGATTAGTTGTTGTAAATACATGTGTTCCTAAACACTAGGCTTGACGACCCTAGGAAGTAATATAGGTAAATGGACTGAGAGAGAAGGATACTACGTAAATCATGTATTTATCTCAGTCAAAAAACTGAGGCTGAGAGGTAAACGTGTACTGGTTGATTAGTTAGGCCGTAGAGGCCAAGAGGTATTGTTGTCTTGGTAATAACTAATCTTCTCATAAAAACCCTAAGTCTCAAGTTGATTACCACGGAAGCGAGTTAATCTTCTGCCTATTATTTGAGAGATTTTCGTTTGTTAATCTTGTTTCTGTAGTTTCGGTTTTTAATTTTTTTTCTTATTTTAATCTTAATATTGATTTTTTTAATATGATTTTTAATAATTATTTTTTAGACCTTCTACTGTAGATAATAATATTTTTAGATTCAATTCAACCTTTATTGGGTACGATCCTCGGAATACTTTTCGGTGTTTCATTATAACCCTAATCTATATTACAATTTGACATGTTCACTTACAGATACCGTACTTAATTTTTATTTATTTATTTTCATGATTTTAACTTTAAACGTTTGCACGTTTGGAGTGGGTCAAATTAACATGTCTTTCTATGTTATGAAATATTGGCATTGTGGCAGGATGTTAAATGAATGAGTATTGGCATTGTGGTGGGATATTATATGAATGAGTATTGGCTTTGTGGTAGGATGTTAAATGAATGAGTATTGGCATTGTCACGGGATGTTAAATGAATGAGTATTGGCATTGTGGCAGGATATCAAATGGATGAGTATTAGTGTTATGGCAAGATATTAAGTGAATGAGGTATTGTCGTCGTGGCGAGATATTAATTGAATGAGGTAAACGAATGTGATATGCACGAGTAATCTATACGAACGGAACATTGATATAATGAGCTACCTGTACATAGGGAATGTTGATATGTATGGACTGACTATAAGAGCGAGACATCAAATGCACGAGCAGTGAATATGTTGTCAATGTGTACTAGCTGAGATGGAATATCAGCTGGACTACCCATCGAGTGACTTTCTACGGGATTTTCTGTAGGATGCTTGTACATTAGGACCAATTGCCATGGTAATGTTCGCTAGGACTTCTAGCAAGATTTCTATTCGCTTGTTGTGCAAGGCTTTAGGAGCTGTAATTGGAAACAAGCAATATTAAGGTACGAGTTGTATTAATGATGAGTCGTTCACACTGTGGGGTCAAGATGTAGGGTATATGGTGGAACTGTTGTATTATGAGAAGTAATTTACTATTACTTGTTTGAACACTTAACTGCTCGAGAGCATGATGCGTTGTTTAGGGCTGTATGGAGCCTCTACTAGGGGTTTCTTTGTTTTCCTATCATAGCATGCTAATGGAAGAACTATAATTATGATTTAGTAATCTGTCATAATGCAATCAACTTATGAGATAGGCATAGAACTCACTAAGTTCATGTTGAACTTACCTAGTTTCTTTTTCTGACATTGTCGATTTGCCTCAAAATAATGGAAGGCACGAAGCTAGATCGCGGCCTTAGTTGTGAGCCTCTTATTTGTATTTTGAAACATGTACATATTGAGGTAGTCCGCAGGCTAGTAAAATAAGAATCTGGTTTTATTATATTTAGCCGAAACTCTTTTAAACTCAAGACAACATGTATGGTTGAATTAAATATACATTTTGTAAATTTATAAGTATGTGCTAAAAACGAAATAAGTTTCCAATTCACTCTATTGCGTATTCTAGTAAGTTGAATGTTTCAAATCGTTTAAGTAATTGGTTGTAACATCATCTTGCTCGAACCTAACGGTCGAACCAAGCAATGGGTGTTACAAAGGCCTCTTCATTGTACACAATTATTCAACAATCAATTATTCGTCAATTAGTTCATTTGTTATTCGGTTTGAGTTAATAATATTCTCTTTAAGTTTTTTTTTAAGAATTTCTCTTGAGTTTTCTTTTAGAAGAGGTTTAACAATCTTTTCAAATTGTGGGGATCATCTTTAAGCTTTTTCTTGCCAAGTTTTCTTTCTTGGAGGAAATTAGAGCCGTTTGAAAGGGGTTTTAGATTCATCGGGTTTCCAAGGCTCCTTAGGACTTCTACACACCATCTTCATTTTTTCCATCTATCTGTTTTATTTTCTCCTTTATTCTATTTCGTTCATATTTAATTATTCAAACCTCTAACTTATTTAATTTTTTTCTATCTTAATTATCTATTTTAATTATTTTCTTTCATTTTGAAATTCTTAAATCTGACTTGGAGTTATTTGCATTTCAGGTTGTGTCAAAATCCAAGTTTCTTTCTAATTATCTAGAGGCTGAAGTCAAATCCACAACTTGTACAAACTTACAATCCTCTTCTGCACCCATTCATTATCACCAACAAGCTTTGTAACACCCCTAACCCGTTTTCATTGCTAAATTAGGGTTACGAATATTACGACAGTTAACAAATCTGATATTATCTCAAAATAGTTCAAAAATAAATTTAAATATTAATAATCAATATCCAATCATTATTCATAGCATATATGTGAAAACAGAACTTAAATCGGGCTTACAAAACCTAAAAATCAATTTGGAAAATAGTGGGGACTAATCTGAAACAAAATAGAAAAACATGGAAAAAACTGTAAACAAGGGTTACACAACCGTGTGGCCAAGTCGTGTGGTGCTATGCCATACGCCTGTATCCTCAAATCGTGTACAACTCAATGTTGTGAAATATAAGGTCACACGATTGTGTTGTTAGGCCGTGTAACAAGCTGGGACCATGTGAAACATCCTGCACCTAAAATTAATCAGACCACATAGCTATGTGGGGTTATTAGCAAACCGTGTCATAGGTCATGTGTACCTAAAAGTGTCTTCAAAATCAAACAATTTCAATCCAAAACACTTAGGCCACAAGTCATACCATTTTCATCTCTTAAACCTACCTAAAATACATCAAAATATGCCAACATATACCATATAACATCCAACCTAAATGCCTAACCAATGTGCCCTCATTGGCACCACATTCAAAAATTTAAATTCTAATTCACATACATCATTTACCAAATCAAAAATCATGTACCAAGCATTTCAAGATCATGAATCATACCACTTATGTATACTTGACTATACCAAACCAAAATTACCTATTAATTACCATTTTTATAAAGTTAAACATACACAACATGGTTATGTACATTTGTACTTATAAACTCTTAGTACATGTCATTTATAGCGTAAACCAAAATGGCCATTCCACAATAAATGATCAAGATAGGCATCAAGTGATAAGCTACCAAATTCAAGTCACTAAAACACCAAAAACATGATTTCATCTCAAAAGGCACAAAACATCCCAAGATACCTATTAACATAAACATATCAAGATAACCATTCAAAATGCATTTAGATAGCAAATCATGCATTAAACATCACACATCACAACCAACCAAAATACCAATTAAGATTCTCATCAATACACGTATTATACACTTCAAATGGCACAAAATATAATCATAGTGCTTATAACATACATAACCAAAACCCTATTTACATGCCACTTATAACCGGACCAAAATGAACAGTTAGATATCGAATAAGTTGTCGGATAGTGTGCTCCCCAAAAGCAACTCAATCGACATCTTGAATTTGACATATAAGGAAGAAAAACCAACACAAGGTAAGATTACATAAAGCTTAGTAAGTTCATATTAAATATAAACTTTAAATTACTATAACTGTTGTAACTTAAACATTTCTCAATTAAATACTGTAACAAGAACAAGAGTTCATTATTAACCTATAGGTATCAAAAGTCTCACAAGGTTAGTGAGTTCATATAAACATAACATGAAATTTTATTTTCATGTCATAGAATATTACCAGTGAACACATTTAAAACTTAATTCAACTGTCACTTATTCATTTAACAACTCACACAAGTTGTAACTATAATTGCTTGCATGAGCCATATGTATAAATGCTTACACATGCTGTGAAATGGACCTGATCACCTGAGCTATGGATCAGGATGTTAGGCTACACGATGTTGTTCACACAAGCTGTACAAAATCTATAACAAATGCAAGACCTAAAAAATTGGTAGGATATCCAAGACCAGCACCCGAAATGGTAAATAACCCCAAAGACATGTCATTTGTATCCTAAGGTCATTTGTATCCTAAGTATTCACAAGGTTCATATAGGCCACATTATAAATCCAAATAATATATTCTTACTCATATTATACCATTACAAGTACACATCCATATAGTTCTCATTTTTCAAATATAATTATCAACTTAGCTAACACTATAATTTAGTTCAATTGTCTAATTATTATATTATCAATAAATTTTACTCATTTCTATCATGAATAATAATTAACATATGACTAAAAACAACAATTAATAAGTTAAATCAATGTACAAACTTACCAAGTCAAAAACGATTACAAATGCGATGCCAACAACTATTCTATCTACTTCGTTTTTCCACGATTTACGTCTAGTTGATTTGTTTCTTGATCTATATAATAATTTAATTCAATTATCTAGTTCAAATACTTTTAAGTACTAAAATTCATGTAATAGACCCTTTAATAAATATTTTACAATTTCACCCTAAACTTTTACCTTTAATTCAATTTAGTCCTTAAACCCAAAACTTTTGAATTTATTACAATTTAACCAAATCAATGCTAGTTGAATTCTATATAGTCCCTACACAAACATCATTTTCAATTTTTCACTAGAATTTCATGTAATTTTACTATTTCAACAACTTAATCCTTTAACTTTAAAATTAACCAAAATCACTTTACAAAATAGTCCTATTTAACTATCAAGCTTAATAATCTATCATTAAAATTCAAAAACATAACAAATTCATCCATAGAATAACTCAAAACACTTGACAATTTCACAAATTAGTCCTTGGCTTAGCTAAATTAAGTTACAACGATCTCAAAAACATAAAAATTACTAAAAACGGGTAAAGAATCAACTCACATGCAAGAAGAACAAGTGACCAAACCACCCAGTTCTTTCAACAATGGTGTTTCGATGGTAGAGAAACAAGAAAGAAGATAATGTCCATTCATGCTTATTTGCATGTTTTACCATTTTTATTTTAATAAATTAATTTAATTTTTAATACATAATTCATTAAAACCCACTACTAATCGTCCACCATCAATAATTATGGCATATTTTCCATTTAAAACCATCAAATTATTCATTTATACCCATTTAACCCATATAAACTAATAGCGATTAACTTTTGCAGCTTTTATGATTTAGTCATTTTTCCTTAATTAACTATACAAACATCAAAATTTCCGGACCAAGTTTCAATATACCTATATAATCACCTCGTAAATATTTAAGAAAAATATTTATGGGCTCAATTTATAGGAACGAGGTCCCGATACCTCATTTTCCAAAATTACTTGACTGTAGGGACATTTTGTACTTAAGTATTCGTTCAATTAACTAAAATTATCAAATCAAAATTCAATATAATAATATATTTGACTTATAAATGTTAAATAATAATATTTATGGACTCATTTGTAGGATTTGTGGCCCCAAAACCACTTTTTCTAAAACCATTGAAAAATGGGTTGTTACAACTCTCACCCTTTAGAAAATTTCGTCCTCGAACTTTCTCACCTGCTAATAAACTAAATAATTGTGTTCTTAAAGACTTTTCCATTTTCTAAGTCAAATATGTCCCAACTATCTTGTTCTCACTCAAATTTGACCAGTATAACAGGGTTCTACATTTTTTTTCTATAGAAAGCCTTAAACGACATCATTCTAATACAAAACTGATAGCTGTTATTATATCAAATTCAACCAACAGTAAAAATTTTCCCAAAAACCCTTGATCTCGATTTAAATTTGCAATATGTCTTCCAGAATCTAAATCACCTGTTTCGACTGTCCATCGATTTGCGCAATAGCTTCATGAAGTTTACTCTAAAATTTAAAGGTGAATCTCAGTTATATATAACTTAACTAGCTTTTCAAATGAGTAATTCGTTCTGTCTAGAACAAAGTGAGTTGATTTCATCAGTCTGATAATAACGATTTAGATCAAGTCCTTCTTTCTCGTCGTTAAAGGTAGTTCAGATACGAAATCCATCGTGACTCGCTCTCATTCCCAATCAAAAATCATAATAGATCATAATAATTCAGATGGAATTTGATATTGAACTTTGACCTATTGACATGCCATACATCTTAGTTTAAACTTTGAAATTTAACCTTTTATTCCTAACCACCAGTAACTCTATCTCAAGTCATTATACATTTTGTCATTGTTTGGTTTAAATCAAATAGACACTGTTATGAACCTCGTTTAAGATGTCCTATAAAATCTCATAATGGTTCAGCACACATATTTGAATATTTTCTTTGCATCTCACAAATTCTCTAAAGAGTTAATGGTTTAACTCTCAACTCTGTGTTACTCAAACCAGCATAATTCAAGGTCATCTGAGTGAAGCATTACTATAATTAAAGAATTCCTCCCTGGACTTAGGCCGAATCAGTATCGAAGCTTCTATCAATAAGGTTTCCAATTGGTCATAACTTTGTTGGCACTTACTTGATTAAAAAAATTCAACGTTTTCCTATAATAGCTTCGTCATCGATAAAATAACTATCTACTGTTCTTAATAAATAGTCTATCGAGATGTGACTTAAAAAATCTGATTCATCATATTCATACACACTGCAGGGGATTAGTTAATCCAAAAAGCATCATTAAAAATTTGTAGTGTCCATAAATGGTTCTAAACGCTATTTTCATTATATTCATGTCTTTATCTCACAGCCAAAAATAGCCCAATGAGATATCTATATTCGAAAACACTGTAACAGTTTTAAACTGATTAAATAGATCTTTAATACGAGGCAACGAATATTTTTTTTTATTATGAATTTATTCAATTGTCAATAATCTATACAAAATATCATCAACCCGTCTTTCTTTTTCATAAACAGAACATCTGCGTCCTAAGGTGATACACTTGGTCGAATAAAACCTCTGTTGATTAATTATTGCAACTGAACTTTTAATTCTTTTAATTCTATTGGAGACATTTTGTACAGAGCAATCAAGATCGGAGCAGTCCCTAACATTAATTCTATAGCAAACTCAACTTCTCGCTTTGGTGGTAAACCCGACAATTCATTGGAAAATCATTTGTACACTCGTAAACTATCAATACCTAATCAACTTTCATTTATGATTCTCTGGTATCCAGGACATATGCATAAAAATGCATCACAGCCTTTATTGAATCACTTTCTATATAGATATCACTAAAATCATATTCAAAACAAAATCAGACTTAGCATATTCAATGAAAATCAATTCACCATTCTAGCATCTCAAATCAATCCATTTTCGTCAACAATTCACTATAGCATCGTGAACAATTAATCGATTCATTCCCAGAATAACATCAAATTAACAAGAAAGTAATAACCCTAAATTTTTAGTGGACACTGTTTGCAAATCAGGATGACTATGAATTGACTCAACCGGTAAACTCTTTTCTATTACTATCATAGTGCATATATAGCAATGTCTCAACCCAAAGTCAATTAATGCATATATTGTAATATCAAAGATAGAAAAGATACAAGAAATATCAAGAACTAAGGCCTCCTCGTGCTCTTGGATCGTATAAGCTTTGGTGAGAGCTCGAGCTTCAAATTGAACAACTATGTCTTTTGTTCTGCTTCAACTAACTTTAATTAGGTCTCAAATTCCTAGCCATCTACCTCTCATAGAAGTAAAAATAGGGATTACATTCTAATTTTTGTTCAATATAGTTCGATTCAGGCAATCTTTCATAAAATGATCGGGAGATCCACAAACAAAACAGGATTCATCTTTCAATCTACAGACTCCAGAGTGATTTTAGTCACAATAGTTGCATTCAGGTTTATTTACATTTTGGACGTCACCAGTGCTGGCTTTTGAAGTCATCGGTGGTATCACATTACTCTATTTTATTATATCTCTGACAAAAAACCCTGATGACACTGAAAATGGCTACTCGATTCTTTAATTTTTCTTTGGTGGGAAAGTAGAAAACATGATGGATACATTTCATTTATTGAAGTCTCAAACTCTTGTCTTGATGTGTTTCTTGTGATAACAAATTTCTTACATGTTCTAAGATCGATCAAATAAAATTATGGACTCACACAATTCCATTGCACTCACAAGAATTTTAATCTCATTATTCAATTCATTTTCAAAACAAATATAAAATTCCTTTTCAATCAACACAATCTTATGAGCATATTTACTGAGTTGAACAAACTCTCTCTCATATTCTACAACTGAACTATTTCCCAGCTTCAACTCAAGAAATTCATTTTTCTTCTTGTTTAAATATTGTTTGCTGACATATTTCTTTCAAAACTCAATTCGGAAGAAATCCCAATTAACCCACAGAAGTTAAAGTCGATCACCAGTGAAAAGCTTCTTCTTTTAACAACGATGATGTGCACATCAAATAATGCTCAAAAGGCTACAAATTTTATCCAGAACTCTCTGTGTGTTTTTGTTCTAGTACTCGGCTCTGGTTGAATCATCACGCACTTTACCGCTAAACTCTTCTGCTTCACATATCCAAACTTTATCAATAGGAAGCCTGCGAATATTCTGTCGTATACGGCTTTGAGAACGAGGGGGTGAAGGTCATTGAGCCATAAAATTGACTCTCATATACGCGTTAAACATATCATTCTTTATATTAAGAAAGGTATTGTGAGCCTCTTCTCTAGACTCCTGAAATTCGGGCACATTATGAGCAGCCCCTTGATCGATGGTTGGAACATAACTTTATACTTCATCGGAATCTACTCGATTGAATTCAGCTGACATCTTTGATCTGATTGGGAGTCATCACACTATCACAGGTTATAAAGTGGCATGTATTTCTAGGCTCAATACATGCTACGTTCACTCCTAGAATCAACTAAAACATAACTTTGATACCACAAAATGTAACACCCCTAACCCATTTCTTTGCTAAATTAGGGTTATGGGGTATTACACTGATTAACAAATCCATTAATATCTCAAAATAGTTCAAAAATAAATTTAAATATAAATAATCAATATCCAATCATTATTCATAGCATATATGCGAGCACAGAACTTAAATCGTGCCTACGAAACCTAAAATTAGTTTGGAAACAAGTAGGGATTAATATGAAACAGAATAGAAACATGTGAAAAAAACTGTAAACAGGGGTCACATGGTTATGTGACAAGGCTGAGGTTGGGTTATGCTACACCACACACTTGTATCCTCAAACTGTGTATAACTTGATGTTGTGAAATATAAGGTCACACGGCCATGACGTCAGGCTTGTAACAAATTGGGATTGTGTGAAACATCCTGCACCTAAAATTAATCAGACCACACAGTCGTGTGGGGTGATCGTGTGTACTTAAAAGTGCCTCCAAAATTAAACAATTTCAATCCAAAACACTTAGGCAACAAGTAATAGCATTTCCATCTCTTAAACCTACCTAAAATACATCAAAATATGCCAACATATAGCATATAACATTTAACCTAACTACCTAACCAACGTGCCCTCATTGGCACCACGATTCAAATATTTAAAATCTAATTCACATACATCATTTACCAAATCACAAAACATGTAACCAAGCAATTAAAGAGCATGAATCATACCACTTATGTATACTTGACAATACCAAACCAAAAGTACCTATTAGTTAGTACCTTAACCATTTTTTTAAAGTTAAACATACACAACATGGCTATATACATTTGTACTTATAAACTCTAAGTATATGTCATTTATAACCTAGACCAAAATGGTCATTCCATAATAAATTATCAAGATAGGCATCAAGCGATAAGCTACCAAATTTAAGTCACCAAAACACCAAAAATGTGATTTCATCTCAAAAGGCACAAAACATCCCAAGATACCTATTAACGTAAAGATATCAAAATAACCATTCCAAATGCATTTAGATATCAAATCATGCATTAACCATCACATATCACAACCAACCAAAATATCAACTAGGATTCTCATCAATACACATATTATACACTTCCGATGGCAAAAAATATAACCATAGTGCTTATAAAATGCATAACCAAAACCCTATTTACATGCCATTTATAACCGGAGCAAAAACAATTAGATACTGAAAAATTTGTCGGATATTGTGATCTCCAAAATCAATCCAATCGATAGCTCAAATCCGACGATCTATAAGGAAGAAGAACCAACACAAGCTAATCTTACGTAAAGCCTATTAAGTTCGTATTAAATATAAACTTTAACTTACTGTAACGGTTGTAACTTAAACATTTCTCAATTAAATACCATAACAAGAACAAGAGTTCATTATTAACCTATAGGTATCACAAGTCTCACAAGTTTAGTGAGTTCAAATAAACATTTCTTCCCCATTAGCAAGAGAATCCAGCTAAGAAAGGAGATTGCTATGTTCAAACAGTTAGAGGGAGAGAGTTTTCACGAAGCTTGGGAGCATTTTAAGACGCTGATTCAGAAATGTCCACATCACGGATTACCAGAGTAGTTACGACTGTAAATATTTTACAATGGGTTGGAAGTGCACACAAGGTCGGGATTAGATTGAGATGCAAGAGGAGCCTAAATGACCGAATGTACGAGGATGCATACGAATTAATAGAAAATATTGCGATGAATTACTATCAGTGGCCAACTGAACGATATACATATGGTCAGAAACCAGCTACAATGAAGGTTGTCTAGGAGGATGAAATATATCAACAGTAAGTGGATAGATTTAACCGCGTAGAGTCCCCAAATAGTGCACCATCCATAAATAGAGGGGATAAATTGCACTTCCATTATATAAAAAATCCAACCGAGGACATGAAGTACATAGGGAATAGGGTTGAAACCCTTATTCAAATACTTATAACCTCGGATGGAGAGATCACCCTAACCTGAGATGTGGAGGAAATCAAGGAGGAGGTACTAGTTCTAATCAAGTAAAAAATGCTAATTATCAACCTTCTTATTTACAGAAACCTCGAAAAAGGCCAACCCAAATGACCATAATGTATGTGGGCAACACTTGGGTCGGATAAAAGGGGAAATGCGGTCAATGAGGGCATATGTAAAGCAAGTGCAATCTGAGTGCACTAACTCGACAAAAATATTGACTAAGCTGGAAGATCAAATAAGTCAATTAATGAGAATGATAGCACATATCAAAAGACAAATTAGCACCAGCATTCCTAACAATACTTAAAATGATCCTCGAAAGGAAGAGAAGGAGCATGTGAAAGTAACCGTGCTCCGTTCAGGCAAAATCTTAAGTAGCCTAGAAACTCTAACACAAGAAGAGACAAGAAAAATGTAGAAGATCTTCAACAGGATCCCCAAGAGGCTGGCAAAGAACTAGAACCAGAGGTGGTAACTGAATCAGTAGTTGTGCTGGAGAAAGAGTCGACCAAGGAACCTGCTATCACATAGGTACCATTCCCTTCAAGGTTGGAAGAGAGACAAGAACAGAATGCAAATGAGTTTGTAATCTTTCTAAAATTTTTTAAAATGTTAAATGTCAACTTGCCCTTAATCGAACTAATTGAGAAAGTCCCTAAGTATGCCAAATTTTTAAAAGAAATCATGTCTAGGCGTAGGAAAATTAAGACAGGTGAACAAGTTAATATAAGTGTTTCTTGTAGTGCCATTATATCTAGACAGGTTCCAAAAAAGCTAAAAGACCCCGAGAAGTTTTAAAATCCCCATAGAGATAGGGAGCATGTCACACCCCAAAATTGGGCCTAGTAGTTTCGAGGGTAATTTATGTATTTTAGCCCAAAATGTGTTCAAAAAATCGAAGCATGGTAAACCATAAATGTCTTCGTCTATGGCTTTTTTATAGTTAAATCAATTTTTGAAAATGAAGTAGAAATTACCTTCAATTTTAAAATGTGAATTTTTTTGTAAAGGGGGTTAAAATTAGGAGTACCAAAAAGGTAAATATACCAAAGTTTAAAATTGATCTATTTTTCCCCACCTACAGCAACCTCATGAAAACTAGTTCCCTTACCACTTGTTATCGTCCCTTCATTTCCAAAACACCATTCACTGAATTTGATCTTTTAAACATTAATTCTTTTAACTTCTATCATCTTCCAAACATTAAACCTCGCTAGAATTTCAAGAAAAATATCAAAAACACCATTAATTTTTCTATCATTCAAACTTGTGTGTTTTTTGAATTTTCAATCAAACGTTCTTTTTTTTTCTCTCAATGAAGGTAATGTTTCATTTTATATTAGTTTTTTTATGATATCTAGCCTTTTAGATTGAGTTTTTATCTATTGAATCAAAAGTTTTGAATAAATGTTGAAATTTGGGTCATTAATGGTGAAATTTGGGATTTTGAATGAAAATGATGTTTCAAACTATTTTTCAACTTGTTTTAATGTGATAGAAGGTTTTTAAACTTTCTTTAAAGTTTCGTTAAAGAATTCTAAGGTTTTATTGAGTTTTCGTGAAAATGGTCATTATACGTCGAAATTTTGAAACCAAGATTTCGAGTAGTTTTGTGTGGTTTGAAGGTTGGGAATTATTCTTAGACATATAATTAGATTATTGGAATCAATTTTATGCAATGGGAACAAGTAGGAGTTGAGATTTTAGTGTTTCAGATTTACAAGTTGAAAGTTTCAATTCCAAGGGGTAGGAACCTTGGACCCATATTTTTTGTTGTTTGGGTGTGTTTATAGTTGTAAATTAATTATGTTTGATATGTGATTTAATTTGGTGAAGATTCAAAACTGTTGGAGCCTTCAATGAGCAAGGAAAAAGGAAAGGAAAAGCTAATTTAGGCTTTCGGTGTCTAAGCAAAAGCGTGAACGGTGAGTGTTTGGAATCGCTGCTAGTAGACACATTTCATATTGTTAATTGGGAGCTTAGGAGTAGCCTAAACCCCTACTCTAAGTTCTGAGTGTAAGCTTTCTTATACCTCTTGTTTAATTTGCGAAATATGTGATTATGTGTTATGGATTGAGTATTAAGATGTGCTAATGTGACATGTGAAATATGACTGTAATGACTATTGTGAATGTGATGATTGAGGGTATGTTATACATGCTAAATGACAGTGATGATGTTGTGCTTATAATGTGAACATACAGTGATAGTGTGCAGAAAACGGTAAGTGAATGTGTATGTATAATTGTTGATCTTTTGGCCTTGTGAACATTGAGACCGTTAGATATAGTTCACATGCCATAGGATTTGTGAGTACTCACCCTTTGTGTTGTGATTTAAGGCGCTAAGGTCCGAGACTGTTTCGAAGAGATAAAGGAATGCGAGTTCAGCTCCATTCACCAAGATACGTTGGTATGTTGGAGAGTGTTAACTAAATGCTATGTTTTTAGGATATGTTCGACTCTTCGAGTCAATGATGTGTTGGAGATCCGAGTATCCAATGTATGGTGATAGAGCCCACTTTTATGTTTCATTGCCTCAAGTGCAAATTTATCGTTAAATGTAATTTTATCAAATGTGATGTATGCTTAAATATGTGATTGTAAAGCTCTATGAGTTGGTAGATATGGTATGAGTATTTTAATATGACATAATAGTAAATTGTGTAAGTAATTATGCTATGATTGTTTTCTTTTAATGCATGCTATCATGTTTATTTGGTGGTTTTTCTGAGTATTCACTGAGCTTGTTTAAGCTGACCCACTCTCTTTAAACCTTGCAAAAAGTTAGCATTATGGTGTGAGTGATACGGGTGGTGCGAAAATTCCAAGAAAGTGGTCCAAGTTAGGCTCTAGATTTTTAGTAGGTGAACTTGTATTATGCTTTGAACTATGGCAATAAGGCAATGTGGTAGACATTTTGTTTTATTATTATGATGTCTTAAATAGTTGATATAATCTTAGCCTTTAGGAGTTGATAATGTGTTATTTGGTTGTCTTGGCTTGGAAATGTTAATGATGCTTTGAGCTATAATTTTTGGATATTTTTGGATGTTTAATTTTCAAAGTTATAGATGCATGATGAATTGGTATATTGTTGGTTGTGTTAAACGCCCTATTTTACTCTGATTTTTTCTATTTTATAGAGGTATCGATAATTAGAACTTTAGTATCGATACCTCCCTGTTGACATGAATGTGCAGGAAGTTAGTAGCTTAATTTGGTATCGATACCAATTCTCAAGTATCAATACTCGGGGTGAAAATATATATACTTTTTGAATTATATCGATAATTTGCTGGGTTTTAAATTTTGTAAAGAAACAGAATGCTAGAAAGGTACCGATTTTCTAAATGGTATCGATACCCTTTATGAAAAATATCAATACCATTGAGTGTGTATCAATACCTACATGACTTCTTTGGTAATTTCCATTAGGTGGACTTAAAGCATGTGTCTAACTAGTAATATGGTTGTTTTATGTATGTTTAGTAATTTTAACATCGCCTAGGGTATTTTAGACTTAAACATTGTTTAAATATGAGGACGTTTGTAAGCTAATGAGACATGGTGTAATGTGTGATGATGTGACGTTGGTGTAGCGCCCTGTTACTTGGGCTTGGCGACCGATCCGGGTATAGAGTGTTACATTTGGTGATATCAGAGCCTAGGTTATCTAACACTCGGACCTAAGTTATTAATGTACGAACTGGGGTTACGCAACCCGTGTGTCTAAATTTCTCTAAATACTTGAATTATTTGAGATATCTCTGTTTGAATTGTATAAATTTGTTTAAAATTGAGCTAGGAACGGGAACGCATTGCCTTTATTCTAAAGTTTTCTTGCAGGAATGTGACTTGGATCATTTCCTCGCCACTCACACATTTGGTTTTGTTTGTGTATGTTAGACTAGATTTGATATTTATCATAGACATGTGAATGTAAATATTTATTTGCAGGAATGTGCCTTGGATCATTTCCTCGCGACTCACACCTTTGGTTTTGTTTGCTCAAGAGGAATGTACATCCTCTACACCTCCTGTGGTGTCGCGTAGAGGGAACATACCTGATGAGGGGTCAAAACATTTGGAAAGTCTAAGAAAAGTTCACATAAATTTAGAAATAGGGGTCACATGGTCGCATGGCCAAGCCGTGTGCCTCACACGACTGAGACACACGCCTATGTCTCAGGCCGTGTAACCTTCAAACTAGGGACACATGGACGTGTCCCAGCCCGTTTAACTCTCTCAGTAGGGTCACATAGCCATGTGCTAGGCCGTGTAACTCTTCGAGTTGCCCTACACGCCCGTGTGTCAGACCGTGTAACTTACTGACTTGCATACAAAGGAACTATCAGATGACACACGGCTGAGTCACACACTCGTGTGGACTTAATTTTGCCTAAAATCAAGCAATTTCCAATACCATTTAATGCTTGAACATTTAGATCTTTTGTGCACATTTTCAAGGCACCAAAACCTTGTCAAAACATACATATATTTGCCATTCCAAAATACCTAATTAAACCAACCAATATGCCACTCAAAGGCACCTCAAATGCAATGATGTGAGTCAGCTCAATGATGTAGAGTCGAGTCAGTTGTTTCCTCAATCGTCAACGAGAAGAGTCGTTCGATTTTGTAAGTAAATGGAGTTAGGTTAATTTATAAGCGGAAGTAGGCAAAATGGGTTCAAAGATAGGCTAGGTTTGATGGTAGATAAGTTCGGTTTAAAATAAAGAAATGAATTATAAGTTGATAGATAATGGAATGGTAGAATGAACTCAAGCTTCAAGAATGATTCAATACTATAAAAGTATTGCCCCGAGACTTATATTGCTTAAGGTGGATTAAATGAAAGTCGAAGATGGACCTTGACCCGTTACCTATATAGAGGTAAGAACCAAAGGTATAAAAATAGGGTTGAACGCCACATCGGTTTGGTGATAAGTTTAATGAGTTTGGGTTGACGCCACTAGCAAGATAGATAAGTCGCTTCAAGACTTGAACAAAAGAAGAGATGAGGTAACCTCATAAGAACAAAAGTTCTATTAAGTTTAATAATCAAATTCTGTAACCTTTTACAATAAACAAATAAACTATTTATAAGCTACTAGGGATAGCCGAATGGTCAAAAGATACAAGACTTAAAGTATTAAGAAATTCAGCTATAATTAAGTAATTGAACTCCCCAGTGACTATGTCTATATTCGGATGAAGAAAAGGTTCAATGGACAACTTCAAAACTAAGGAAGTGAACTTGGATCTTGGTGAATGCATGGGAGGCCAATGGCCTTGTCTAGGTTCGACCATGGTGTGAAAGTCCCCTCCAATAGGTACCTCTTGGCCAAATAATAACATAAGAAACCAATAGCCATCACATGATGCATGTAGGTAAGCATTCATGCATTCTTCCATTCGATGTAGCTAGTTATGCATGCATCTTCTGATTTGTTGCACCATATTGTTCATGTATGTGCACTTGGCTCCATTTCATGAATGTGATTAAGGTTTAAGTTGGTTGCTGCCCCTTGGTTGAATAGATGCTTTGGAAATCTATGGGACAGTCGCCATTCAATGTAGGTAGTCATACATGCATCCGTATATGCTTTGAACCAAACCCGTGCATGAATCCTTCCTCCAAGTGAACCTAGCCATACATGCACCAGGCCATAAATGAAACTCCACATGCGGCTGTACCTACATAAATAATAAACACATCAAACACATAATAAATAAAGCTCATAAATAATAACTCAACTAGTGATTAATTCGGCTAGCTCAAAAATAACAATTAACGTATCAAGCTAATTTGAGCTAATATATTCGGTCATGAGCTGTTGTAAAATGAGTAAAATAAAAGTAATGCTTAATTATTGAAAAATATAAAAAGAAACAAGCTGAATATAACTTAAAATGAGCTCAATGAGCCGAATCAAGTTCCAACGAGCTGATTAGAGCTGACTGAAGATTGATGAGTTGGAAATGAGCTAAAGTCGGCTCACACGAGAGTGCAAGGACTTGTTAAAATGCTTATCCAAGCTTCCGCTTCGGCATTGTACTTGTTCTCACTCCAAAGTTCAATAAATAATGCCAAAACAGCTTCTTGGAAGTGCTTAGCTCGAGCTCTAGTCATGGCACCTTGATACGCACTCGCCTCGATTAGAGAATTGAGTCGTAATGGTTTGCCCGATCGTGAATGGAGTAGGATGAAAGCTTTTCAAAATAAGGTTATCGAAAGGAAGAGATATAAGCTCAAAATAGGTTCAATAGGGTTTTTGGAATGCTTCAGAATTTGATGGATGGAAATGGGTTAAGGATTCAAAGTTGAACTAACACAGTAAAGGTGTGTTAACCCGAAACTTATGTGAATATTTAGGTTGGGACGGTGATGGACAGAATGGAATGTAGATAGATGGAAACCTCGACCCACTATCAAGGATGATAGGAACCTCGGTATGGTTTGAACGCCATACTTTTGGGTTTAAAAGTGATAAGTTCGAATAGAACAAAGACAAGTTTGACGCCACAAAGATGCTTGATAAGTCAGACAAGTCTTTTGAGAGAAACGAGAGTTGAAAACAAACTCACAATTTAGCAAAGTTATAAAATTGTTCATTAACCTCCAAATGTGAATTACGTGGTCTATTTATAGGCTGGACTAAGGCAACCGAATAGCCTATTTAACAGATCCTTATGCCTTAAGTTTCTTTAGGAAACTTCCTAGAAATTTCCTAGATACATTCTTGAATAAAGATCTAAATATTATTATTTTAGAAGAGATGGTTCGGCTGGCCCTTTTAATGGTGAAAATTCACATTCAGCTAATAAATAAAGCTCATAAATAATAACTCAACTAGTGATTAATTCGGCTAGCTCAAAAATAACAATTAACGTATCAAGCTAATTTGAGCTTGTTCTCACTCCAAAGTTCAATAAATAAGGTCGAAATAGCTTCTTAGAAGCCGTAGCTCGAGCTCTAGTCATGGCACCTTGAGGAAGCTCAAGTGATACTTGGCTCACGTTCGATGAGCTCTCGGCCGTGCATACATCATGCAATCATCAAAACTTACCTAAACATGTCAAATTTACCTAATTTCAAACATAAATATCTAGTTTAATACTTTCCAAAACATACCATAACTTGACCATAATCATACCAATTCAAAACATACTATATGAGTCATTCAAAACATGCAACATAAGATAGCCACAATGCCACAAACTAGCAAGGCATCAAATGTACCAACAAAGTTAACTTACAAAACTTATACATACCAAATCATCAACTAATCATTCAACTAAATACCAGTACAAGTCCACCTATACATGCCATTATAACCTTGACCAAAACATTCAAAAAATATCGATATTTATGTTGGATAGTGTGATAGATCTCTGATGAGCTTCCAAACCGTTCGAGCTTACGATAATCTATAAAACATAGGAAAGAAACATGTAAGCAAGTAATGCTTAGTAAGCTCGTATAACTTAAACACAACTTACCATTTCATTTTCATAATGTAAATAGCATAATTGTAATAACAACTAAACCATAAGCTTGGCATAATGCCTATACAACATCATCAAATACACAAGTTAGTGCTTTTATACATGGTTCAAATGAATTCATCCATAACAAATAATATACACATTTATTCACATAATTTAGATCACTATTTCCTTTTCATAAGTTCATGATACATTCCATTTGAACACTTACCATTTCATTTCCTTTATATAGCCGTTAAACCTTCAAGAGTTACATCAGATACTCGAGAAAGCTCACACAAAGTGTGCCTTTACATAACCGTAACATTTCCTTTACATCATTGCTCACATGAGCTGTGAAATGGGCCTACTCACACGAGCAGTTAATGCGACCCCAGCCACATCATGTTTCGATACAACTTGACGACCTCAAAATTGGCCTCAGCTCGAGGGGCCAATGAAGCTTAATTTCAGCTCAATAGGCTTAATTCTAGCCTCTTCAAGCTCGTCTAGTTCAATCCAAGCTCATTTAGCTTAACTTCAACACATTTTTAACTTGCTGGAATAAATTACTCATCTTAGTTAATTGAGTCCATCTTAGTTAATTAAGTTGCTGGACTTTATTAAACTCATCTTAGTTAATAATTGAGTTGCTAGACTTTATTTTATTTAACTCATTTTAGTTATTTAATTCTGGAATAAATGTTTATCTTAGTTTATTTAATTGCTGGAATAAATGTTTATCTTAGTTTATTTAATTGCTGGAATAAGTTAAGTGTTCAATGTCTTTTGTGTTTAATATGAGTTTAAATGTGATTAATGTGTTTGTTTTAATGTGTTTGATTGTAGATGTCTTTTCAGCTGGAAACTGTTACATTCAGGGGCTGTTACAAATTGATTAAAGTGACTTTTCAAGTAGAAATCAGTTACATACAAAGGGAGCATTATATATCATTTAAAGGAGTTGTTATATCAATTAAAAAGGATAGCATTATACCTCCTTATATTGGCAGCAGCCTTTTCTTATTCCATAATTGTTTGTTGCCTAAATGGCCACTCCATGAGCTTAAATTTCATTAACAGTTGCTGGTGTCCATTCGGCTGGCCAAGAGGGACTTCAAAAGTTTTCTTAAACACTTTTGGATGCTTAAGAATGAAACCTAAGCATTCAAGTGAATTGAATTAGCCGAATTAAAGAATTAAATCATACTGAAGGAATGAGTTACTTAGGCTTGGAATTTCAAAAGTTTGTAAACTTTATTTTAGCTCATTATTAGCTCATTAAGCTGAACAAAAGTGATCTTTCGGTTAGGTCTTTCATAGCATTATAAATAGTTGTATTCAACCTATTGTAAAGGAACCTTTTGCTAAATTTATGTTAAATTTGAGTATTGTGAGTTATCCAATTCTCTTTGATTCTTTTGGGACTAATCTAACTTATCAAGCATAGCTTGTGGCATCTATCCTTTCCTTTATTTTCCGAACTTATCACTTTTGAGTGTGGCGTTCGTATACCTTTGGTTCCTATCACCATTGATAGCGGGTCAAGGTTTTCCATTATTTTCTTAAACAGTAAATCACCTAAGAGCCATTTTAGATTCGGGTCAACAATCCAATATTGTTGGTTCTTTCTCGGCCTTAGTCAAAATTATCCGTTATCTTTGCTTAACCATTTTGCTACCTTATTTTAAACGCATTTCTTTCATTCTTCAACCTTTTTCTTTGTTTAAAAACTTAGTTCATTTCTAAACGAATCAATTCTACTCAAATTCACAATTGGGCATCAAACGACTCGAATCATTCACGAAATGAGTTTGCATCATTTGGTATCAGAGCTAGCTAAAATTGAGGAGTACGGATGTTTGTAAAGTACAAGAGTAAGTATTTGAAAAAAATAAAAAAATCGTAAAAAAATAAGAAAAGTGATTGTACAAAGTGTGTTGAGTTTATGTATTGAAAAAAAATTCGAAAATTTAAAAAAAATTGCTTTGAAAGTGCTCAAAAGCTTTTTCGAATCATCAAGTGTACTTCTTCCCAACAATCAACCATTTCGCCACAATTCCAAACTTTTTCTTTTCTTTAGCCCATCTAACACCCAAAACGTCATCTACCTTGTACCTTTTTGAAGCCGACCCCTAAGCTTGCTTTTAAGTCTAAAACGAGTCTCTACGAACTTCAAGAGGAGAATCGAGTGGTAAAAGGCATGAGAGTTGTGAGCTTATTAGAGTGTAGAAAAAGCCAATATATCAAGTGCAAACACGAGTGGAGTGTCATCTTATTTTTTCTCCTTTGTGAGTGACTAGTGAGGCTTTGTCGTGAGGATTAAACAATATGTCTCTAAGTTTCGAAAGAAAATTTTCTGTTGTTGGTGGTTGGTCCAATCCCTCATACCAAGCATTCAATCAAAGTAAAAGGCGACGCATTCATAGAAACCAAGGCTTTAGAGAGCATGAACTTGTTGATGGCGATTTGAAGAATCACAAGTTAGCCATTTCACTATTTCAAGGTCGATCCGACTCGGAGGTATACCTTAAATGGGAAAAGAGGGTAGAATTGGTTTTCGGGTATCACTACTACTCAGAAAGCAAGAAAGTGAGGCTTGCGGTGAACGGTTTCTCCAATTATGCCATGACATGGTGGGATCAATTCACCATGAGTCGAAGATGAAACGGAGAGTGCCCAATATCAACCTAGTGCGAAATGAAAGATGTGATACGTAAGTGTTTCCTTCCATCTTCCTACCATCGGGAGTAAATTTCTTCAAGCTAAAGGACGAAAATGAGATCGTCAAAGAGTTTATCGTCCAACGATTATGTGAGAAGAGATCCCTATCGAGATTCCTATTCAACAAGGAATTCGAGGCAAAATAACTCAAACTACGAGTTTAAAGCCTATTACAGAGACGAACGAGAAAGAACAAGCAATTCTTCGTATGCACAAAGGTATTCATCCACGAAGATTCAATCTCGAAAAGATGATCGTATTTCATATGTGGATCCTTCCTATCTTTTACAACGCAAGGTTTTTCATTTTGATTCTTTTATGTTTTCTCCCTCTCGTAATGAAATCGAAAAAAGCATGTGAGAAAGAAAAGAAAACTGAAAAAGAGATTGAAAATGAAATAAAAAGTAATAAGAGTCTACAAAAGAGACGATTGAAAAAAAGAGCGAGAATGTGAAAGAAACGAATGAAAAAGATGACAGTGAGTAAGAAAATGTGAGCAATGTTTCTACTAACCAACATGTGAATCTTTCTCGTATTGTTTCTTTTCAGGTTTCTAAAGATTCGATTAACAATTTCTGGCTTCATTACCTTCCCGACGAGAGGCGATTTCGATTGATCGAGAAAGGTAAGAATGAAAATGACCCTAGTCCACCAGCGAATAAAGGTAGCCATGGTAAGGGTTCTATGTTAATCGAGTCTCAACAATTTTTCGTGCATATTAATGGTGAGCTCGTAAAAAACTTAGCTTGTAAAAGAGCTCTTCGTCTTGATTTGGCTAAAAATCATAATCTGATTATTGAAGATTTTATTTTGAATCATGGTTTGAAGAACTTTTTTGTTGTTGAGAATGGCGTTGGCAAGCTTGTTGTTGAAGAAGGATTAATTCAGCACAAACAACATTTGATCTCGTGTAATAAAAAGTTAATACATAAAATGCCTAATATGTTTGTTTGTGATGTTATTGAATATCCTCTAAGTTGTGTGAAATTCACATGTTTGTGCAAGTTTGTTCACATGAGATCTAAGAGGCTCGATTGTTTGAGTATATTTGTGCTTAATTTCTCTTTGCCTAGCATGTGTGACTTTTTGATGAAAAATGAATTCTTAGTTTATTTAATTGTTGGAATAAGTTAAGTGTTTAATGTGTTTTGTGTTTAATATGAGTTTAAATGTGATTAATGTGTTTGTTTTAATGTGTTTGATTGCAGGTGTCTTTTCAGCTGGAAATTGTTACATTCAAGGGCTGTTACAAATTGATTAAAGTGACTTTTCAAGTAGAAATTAGTTACATACAAAGGAAGCATTATATATCATTTAAAGGAGTTATTATATCAATTAAATAGGAGAGCATTATACCTCCTTAAATTGGCAGCAACCTTTTCTTATTCCATAACTGTTTGTTGCTTAAATGGTCACTCTATGAGCTTAAATTTCATTAAAAGCTACTAGTGTCCATTTGGCTGGCCAAGAGGGACTTCAAAAGTTTTCTTAAACACTTTTGGATTCTTATGAATGAAACCTAAGCATTCAAGTGAATTGAATCAACTAAATTAAAGAACTAAATCATACTGAAGAAATGAGTTACTTAGGCCAGAATTTCAAAAGTTTGTAAACTTTATTTCAGCTCATTATTAACTCATTAAGCTGAACAAAAGTGATCTTTTGGTTACGCCTTTCATAGCATTATAAATAGTTGTATCCAGCCTATTGTAAAGGAAACTTTTGCTGAATTTATGTTAAATTTGAGTATTGTGAGTTATCCAATTCTCTTGGATTCTTTTGGAACTGATCTAACTTATCAAGCATAGCTTGTGACATCTATCATTTCCTTTGTTTGCCTAACTTATCACTTTTGAGTGTGGCATTCGTATACCTTTGGTTCCTATCACCATTGATAGCGGGTCAAGGTTTCCCATTATTTTCTTAAACCGTAAATCACCTAAGAGCCATTTTAGATTCGGGTCAACAATCCAATATCGTTGGTTCTTTTTCGGCCTTAGTCAAAATTATCCATTATCTTTGCTTAACCATTCTGTTACCTTATTTTAAACCCATTTCTTTCATTCTTCAGCCTTTTTCTTTGTTTAAAAACTTAGTTCAATTCTAAACGAATCAATTCTACTCAAATTCATGATTGGGCATCAAACGACTCGAATCATTCATGTAACGAGTTTGCATCAACAGTGAGTCAGGATGTATGCTACACGATGCTCCTCACACGAGCTATGGAGTATCCGCAACAAATGCAGGACCTCAGCCATCGGTAGGACATTCAAGACTAGCACTTGAAACATGAAATCCCTAATGACATGTCATTTGTATCCTACGAATTCCTAAGGTTCAAGCGGGTCTCGATAACCGTCATTGCATTGATTAAATTATATATCGATCATTTGACATTATAAATAACCTAATAACATAGAATTTGAAATAGCATTAATATCATAATCATTTATACGAACTTACCTCGACAACTAAGGACGTGAAGGTAAATCGAGTTAATCCGTAGCTTTTGATTTTCCTCGATCTAGGTCCGTACGTGATTTATCTTGATCTAAATAGAAAATTTCAATCCATTTAATACTTATAGTATTCAATTTAGTCCACATTTCGTATTTGTACAAAATTACTATTTTGCCCCTAACATTTTAACTTTTCATAATTTAGTCATTAAGCTCATAAATTAAAATTTAAGCATTTTAATCTCACTCATAGGCTAACTAAATTCTTTAGGGACTTAATCCAACCCAAACAAATCATCATTTCATAAATTTAACATGAATTTTTACTATTTTTACAAACCAATCCTTAAATGTAAATTTCATCAAAAATCACTGTACCAAACTTGTTTATTTCTCAACAAAAGTTCATATTCTACCATTTAACATCAAGAACCATTCAAAAACATTCATGGAATAACCCTCAGTCTTTAACAGTTTTACAAATTAACCCCCGGGTTAGCAAGATTTAGCTAAAATGACTTCAAAAATATAAAAATCATTAAAACGGGGTTGAAATCACATACCATGCACCAATTTAAGCCTAAACGAAGCAAGCTATCAACAATGGAGTCTCTCTTCTCCAATATTTGGTCAAACATGAAGAAAAATTAAAGGTGATACCATTTCTTTTCTTTTGTTTTAACTTTAATTACCTAATTACCATTTTAACCTTTAAAAAATTTCATAATTTCATTAAAACCATGTTCATAAACATCCACTATCAGTTTCATTGGTCTATTTACCATTCAATTCCCTTAGATTAAAATTTCATAGCTATTTGACTCTTTTAACTAATAGAACCTCACTTTTATACTTTTTACGATTTAGTCATTTTCACTTAATTTATCATTTAATTTTTCATGCAAACATCAAAATTTCTTAACGAAATTTTAATATGACCTTACTAATATATCATAGCAATAAAAATAGTAAAATAAAAATTTACTCGTCAAATTTGTGGTCCCAAAACAACTATCCCGATTTAACTAAAAATAGACTGTTACACTTAAGATTAAGGTATTATCAATTAAAGGTGAAAGAGTCTGACATCTTGAAAATTCCTTTTAGGACCCAGTATGGGCATTATGAGTTTTTGGTCATGCAGTTTAGTTTTAACTAATGTCCCTGTTGCGTTCATAGATTTGGTGAATTGTATTTACTATTCGTATTTGGATTAGTTTGTGGTCGTCTTCATAGACGATATTCTTGTGTGTTCTTATTCTAAGAAAGATCACGATACACATTTGAGGATTGTTTTGTAGATTTTGAGGGTTAAACAGTTGTATGCGAATTGAGTAAGTGTGAATTTTGGCTAATAGAGGTGACGTTCTTAGGACATGTTGTGTCGGTAAATGGAATTCGTGTGGATCCAAAGAAAATTGAGGCAATTTTAGAGTGGAAATCACCAAGAGTGTTACTGTTGAGGTTTGTAGTTTCTTGGGTTTGGCTAGCTATTATTGTAGGTTCATTGAAGGGTTTTCCCTTACTGTTGCACCCTTAATGAAACTACTTTAGAAAAACATGTTGTTTGAATGGAGTAATGAAAGATAGAAAAGTTTTTAACAGGTTGAAGCAGTTTTGACTGAGGCACCTATGTTGATTCAACCGAAGCCTGGGAAAGATTTTATGGTTTACAGTGATGCTTCGTATTTGGGACTTGGTTATTTGTTAATGCAAGAATGCAAGGTTGTGGCTTATGCCTCGAGATAGTTAAAGATGCATGAGCATAATTATCCAACTCATGACTTGGAATTAGCTGTTGTGGTATTCGCACTTAAGATTTGACACCATCATTTGTACGGTGAGAGGTGTGTTATTTATACAGATCATAATAGCCTTAAGTACCTCCTCACCCAAAAGGAGTTGAATTTAAGGCAAAGGCATTGGGTTGAACTTTTGAAAGATTATGATTAAGTGATATAGTATCATCCTGACAAGCCAAATGTTGTCGTTGACGCTTTGAGTAGGAATCCATGACGGAATTGCGAGCTATGTTTGTGCACTTGAGTATAGCCAGTGATGGTGGTTTGATAGTTGAACTTCAAGTGAAGCCAACTTTGTCTCAACAAATTAAGGAGAAACAGTTGTTAGATGGGGAATTGTTAAAGAGGATTTGACAGGTTGAACAAGGTGTAAAGGGAGATTTTGACATTGATAGTGGTAAAATATATCATGATCTTTGAGAGTTATATTGGTGGCCTGGTTTGAAATGTGATGTTACAGATTTTGTGAATCGATGTTGGTTTGTTAGAAGGCGAAAGAAGAACATCAGTATCCTTCAGGTTTGTTGCAACTAATTGTGATTCTTGAATGGAAGTGGCAAAGGATCACCATGGACTTCGTCTCGGGTTTGCCTTTAACCTTGACAAAGAAGGACTCAATGTAGGTAATAGTTTATCGATTTTCAAACAGCACGTATTTCTTGGCAGTGCATACTAATTATTCTTTGCAAAAGTTGGTAGAGTTGTATATTACTGAAATTGTAAGTCTTCATGGGGTTCCAGTTTCGATTATTTCAGATAGGGACTTATGTTTTACTTCTAGGTTCTGGAAGAGTTTGCAAGAGGCCTTAGGGTCAAAGCTTAGTTTTAGTACAACTTATCACCCCCAAACAGATGGTCAGTCAGAAAGGGTAATCTAAGTTTTAGAAGATATGTTGCGTAACTGTGTGATTGAGTTCAGTGGGAGTTGGGAGTGATATTTGCCCTTAGCAGAATTTGCTTACAACAACAATTTTCAGTCGAGAATTCGTATGGCACCATTTCAAGCATTGTATGGTAGGAAGTGTAGGACTCATTTGTGTTGGACAGAATTGGATGAAAAGTGGGTTGTTGGATCGAATTTGGTTTGAGAGACTGAAGAGAAAGAGAAGTTGATTTGTGAAATGTTGAAAGCAACATCAGATAGGTAGAAATATTATACGGATTTGAAACATCCTGATATCGAATTTCAAGCCAGCGATAAGGTGTTTTTGAAAGTTTCACCTTGGAAGAAGGTTTTGGGATTTGGTAGGAAGGGTAAATTGAGTCTATGATATGTTGGACCTTATGAAGTTGTTGAGAGGATTGGTTTGGTAGCTTATCAACTCAAGTTGCCACCAGAACTTGAGCGAATCCATGATGTTTTCCATGTATCTATGTTATAGAAGTATCGTTCAGATCCATCACGCATAATGCCAGTGGAAGAGATTGAATTTCGAACTAATCACACTTATAAAGAACAGCCGATTGAGATTCTTGCTCACAAAGGGAAGGTGTTGCGAAATAAAATAGTTTCGTTGGTTAAAGTTTTATGGCGTAACCACAAGATAGAAGAAGCTACTTAGGAAGATGAAGATGTGATGAAACAACAATATCCTTATTTGTTTAGCTCAAGAAAATTTCGAGGATGAAATTCTTTCTAGAGGGCGAGAGTTGTCACACCCTAAAATTAGGCCTAGTAGTTTCAAGGGTAATTTAGGGATTTTGGCTCAAAATGTGTTCGAAAATTCGAACTTGGTTCTGAAATTTTAACGTACAATGACCATTTTCACAAAAACTCAATAAAACCTTAGAATTCTTTAACGAAACTTTAAGAAAAGTTTAAAAACCTTCTCATCACATCAAAACATCGATTTCCTTTGAAATCCCAAATTTCACCATTAGTGACCCAAATTTCGGCATTTATTCAAAACTTTTGATTCAATAGATAAAAACTCAATCTAAAAGGCTCGATATCATTAAAGACTAACAGGAAAACAGAACATTACCTTCGTTGAGAGAAAAAAGAACGTTTGATCAAAAATCAATAAAAACCTACAAGTTTGAACGATAGCAAAATTAATGGTGTTTTTTTATGTTTTTCATGAAATTCTAGGTAGGTTTAATGTTTGGAAGATGATAGAAATTAAAAGAATTTATGTTTGGAAGATCAAATTGAGTGAATGGTGTTTTGGAAATCAAGGGACGGTAATAAGGGGTAAGGGAAATATTTTTTGTTAAATTTGTTGTAGGTGGGGGAAGAAATAGGTCAATTTTAAACTTTTTTTATATGTACCCTTGTGGTACTCCTAATTTTAACCCCTTTTACAAAAAAAATCCACATTTTAAAATTGAAGGTCTTTCCTAGTTCATTTTCAAAATTTGATTTAACTTTCAAAAAGCCATAGACGAAGACATTTCCAGTTTTAGACTACGGTTAAGAAGGACAATATTATAAGGAAGTAAGTGATTGGAACACGAGAGAAAGGAAAATAACAAAGTACGAAATAAGAAGAAGTCTAGTCTTATTGGCTCAAATTTAAGACCTTTGAAGCAGGCTAGAGAGGATAAACATAACAAAGTGTTCTAAAAGTTTATACAAGAAGTTTTATTGGATCAACGAGGAAATTAATTTGTAAGTATTGTAATAAGCGTCATTCGAGCGAGTGCTGGAAAAAGTCAGGAACCTGCCTGAGAAGTGGGTCTGTGGAGCATTATGTTATGGATTGTTCACGACGTCTTCTTGTTTAAATGCAAGCCTCGACTCAAAAACGAAATCAGAGACTGGTTTATGTTGTTAGGCGTCGAGAGGATCGAGACGCATCTGGTGTCAATGAAGGTACTGTTATTATCCATTCTAATCATACCTAGTGTCAACTCTTACTCGTTTCCATTGCATAAAATTGATTCTAAAACTCTCAACATTGCTTGGGATATTGCATCATCCCTAATCTATTATTTCTACCTTTAGCAATAGACACATAAATGATGTCATTTATCTCAGGGTCAGACACAAGTTCTTAAAAAGCTAACAACTAATCTTGAGCACGAGTTTGCATACCATAGGTTTTCATATTCCTCGAGTTCTAACTTCGCAAGTACTCATTTTAAGTTTTTATGAATTTTCTTTCAATAGAGGTAAGTTATTATGTTATCACTTGAATATTTTTAATCGAAGTTTCATTTCAATTTACACTTGTCTTACTATTTACCGATTTCACTATCTAGAGTTTTCATAGTCTACAATTGTCTTAGTTTATAGTTTTTCATAGTTTATAGTTTCAAATCTAAAGAACACTTACCTCGGATTGGCTTCAGGAGTCTCAACTTTTTTTTTACAACAATTTTAACATGTGGCATGTTCTTCCCAAAATACCCCCTTATAATGCATGTAGTTTTTCGAAAATAATTTACCCATAGTCTGAGTTTTGAACCGAGCACTAATACCACTAAATGTAACACCCCAAACCTGGCCCAGTCGTTATGGCCAAATTTGGAAAGCTACATTGGCCACCAGAATGGCCTAGAAAAACACTTTCATAATTTCAAACATACTTTTTAAACCATTTGCGCAGTTCATTCAAAACTAGTAAAATTGAATGTTAAACTTTATTTTCAATCACATTCCAAATCCATTTGTCCATGAAAATGGCCGAAATAATCTTTTGGAATTTTGAAAAAAAATATTTTAAATCTATTGGCTTACCAATTCAAAACAAATGAAGTAAAGTGTTTATTTTAATTTCGTAAAAACCGTGCAAATTTCAAGAATCAAGATAATTAATATTTCAATCATAGACACTCAATCTTTTATTCAAAACTATTTGGATTTCCAATCATACTTCTAAATCATTTGTATAATAACTTCAAAATCAAATGTCTTTAGATTTCTCATTTGTAAACATTTATAATTTTGAAAACTAAGTTTAATTTTGTTAAAACTCATTTTTCATAAATGCGATTGGAAAAATATATTATTGATGATTTTATTTTAAAACCAAGTTTCATATGAAATCTTATCAAATACTAACTTATGCAATTTTTAAAACTTAATGTCATGAAATCAAGTCATGCAAATCAGAATAAAATCCCCAAAATAAAGTCCTATGCCACAGTACCATAGTTTAACATAAAAATTTCCAAATAGCAATAAAGTCCATAAAAATCCAAATCATAAATAAAAGTCCATATTTATTTAAAAACTATTTTCCAAGAGCATCTCCGTTGATCAAATCCGAGTCCCAACCAATGGATTATCTGAAACACATATGTAAAGTGGGTGAGCTTTAAAGAGCCCAGTGTGAGATCAACACAACATAATCACATACATAACAAAATATCAATCTCAACATATTAATCATCATAATATTTTATAAATTATAACATTGATACTTATGCATGAACATGTCGATGCGTATTTTACAACGACTCACATTTTATAAAATTTTCTACCTATCTCCTTACACACCAATATCAAGTTCCCCATAACTCGTCTATTCAAAACACCATTTGTGGACAAACCACCACTGATTTGCAGATAAATCGCCACTTATAACACTTTTGTGGACAAGCCACCACTAAGATGTAGATATACTGCCACTGATAAATTTTGTGGACAAGCCACCATTGATTTGCAAATATATTGCCACTGCTTTCACATTTCACAAAATCCCACCCGATGCATGTGATATGAAAAATTCACTTTTTAACATATATAGATCATTTTTTCACTTGTGCATGTAAATATGCTCTCATAATCATATATCACATAATAATCACTTTTAACATGTTAAACATGCTTTTCACATTAGATCATGGATCACAATTTTTATCATACACATATTTATATATGTGTTTCGTATATAAATCATCACATATATCACATAATTCATACATCACATATCATGAGAATGAGACCTACACATACATCATAATCACAATAATAATCACATAAATTATCAAGCGTTTCAAAGAACCACTCGGTTAGAATCACTTATTTTATATTCATCTTGATATGTTTTTCAACTCTCTTCATGAGTATTTAGTGTACTCATGATTTATTATAATTAAAGTATTAATGTAGTAAAATAACTATATCCCACAAAACAAATAGTAACGATCCCACACCTTGTATTGTAGATCCGATTTGCCTCAGTCCTTCTTAACGGTTTCACTTGATCTATCTCGCAAGACAATCTAACGCAAAAGTAATGTTTATTAACTAGGATCATTTGAAAATAGTTTCACTTAAAGATCGATTACTAATAGTCTCAACAACACTTATACCACAACCTAAGACTCTCGAAAGGAGGGTTTCCAATGTGAAGTTAAGGGTCTCTTGAATATCATTCGGCCCTTCAAAGTCGATATGAAATCGTATTAGTAAGATAATAAATAAATAATAATAAAATATTACATTTTTCCTATGGCACTATACAATTCGGCCATGATAATAAATTACTAAGAACAGGATTTTACTATTAAAATAATCCACACTTACACTTGATTAAATCGGATTGACGATGAGTCGAAAAAGGAATTAAGTTGATGAATTGAGTGATCTAAAAGGATTGATAGAGTAAAGAGAAGATGAGATTTTAATCAATTATAAGAAACCATGAGTGAAAGAGGAAGAGAAAGGAAGAATTTCGGTCACCAGCGGCTCGATAGCAGTCTGACAATGGTGGAGTGGCGGTCCGGCGGTGAAAGGCTATGGGGGTTTCAACACAAAAAGAGGATGACTAAGAAAAATAAATAAGAATGAAAGAGAAAAAATGGAGGAGGAGAGGAATCCGCAGTGGCTCGCGACGGTGGTCACGATGGCGATTGGTGGTGGTGCAAAAAGAAAGAGAGGGAAAGGACAGTGTTATGGTGGCTAAAAAGAGTGACGATGGTGGTGCTATGGTTGATTGTAGTGGAGGAAAATCAAAGACTAAAAGAAAAGAATGGTGGTTATTTTGAAAAAGAAGAGAAAATGGATGAGAAAATAAATGAAAAAGTGAAAGAATGGAAGCAATAGAGAGGTAAGGATAGCAAAGGGTGGTGAAAGCTTGGTCAACTGTGACTAGGTTCAATGAACGACAACAAAAGGCAAGATATGAAGTTTTGGCAAGGAAGGGGGACATGGAGTGAAAAGGGGACCATGTTACCTCAACATATAATAAGTTTGACTCATAAAGAGGGAAAAGAATCCACCTAAACATGGTAACAATCGAGTGGACAACAAGCACATTATGCACATGAAAATTGTGTTAAAAAATAAAATAAAAAGATAAGAACAAGGGGAATTGAACTTAGGACCTCTAAGATAGCTTACGAGCACTTAACCATTTGACCACTTCACTTCCTTATTCTAATTCCTACCACATTTATTTGAAAAACATGGTGTGACCTTTGCTAAGGTTTTAGGTAAAATTGCACCACATAGAAAATAGTGTGAAGGAAGGGATTCGAACACAAGTCTTCATGGACATCTCCACCACTACTCAACTACTATACTTGTTATTTATTAATATCAAGAGATCATCTAAAATAAATAAACAATAAATAAATAAAATTCAGGCGACCACTCTCTCAGTTCATTAACCCAATTTCTACTAACCCAGTTTTTGGGATGTGACATACATATTACACTGTAAATAGGCATTCAACAATTAAAGGTACCGAATGATATAGAGAATACAAGGAAACGAGTATGCTAGTATGAATGATAGATTGTTGAAATTGTGATTGTTTGGTTGACTAAATTTGTGAATATTGAGATACCTAGGGATGACCTAAGGCATTGTTTGGTATACACTTAGAGCAAAAAAGCTAACCCTTTTTCGTTCATCCTTAATACCTATATTGAGCCAAAAAAACACTTCTTGATGAACCTCTATACAAAACCGAACTAAAAATAATAATTTGTGCTAACCCTTTTATTTGGTCCTGAATTGCATGATTATAGACGTCTGGCCATACATATTGAGGGTTAAGTAGATACATTACAGTGGTTTTGTAAAAACAGAGTGATAAGAAAGATCAGTGTAGTATGGTGATTATAGGTTAGCTTAAAAGTTCAAAACGAAAAAAAAAAATGAAAAAAATTAAACGAGTAGAAAAAGCATATGAAAAGAATAAAAGCATTTGTGAGCGATGTATCATGAAAAAGAAGGAAAGGTGACAAAGTCACAAAAATAAGAAAATCTTTTTCATTAAGTGCACAAAAAAAAACTTGTAAGCTAGCCGTAGTCACTATATGATACTGAGATTTCCTATAAGGAGAAAGAAGAAATGTGAGAGAAGGAGAAATAAGGTGGTGAGTGGGAATGGGTCATTAAGGGGGAGAATATGGGATAATATGATGTGTCAAACTATTTTTGTGCTTGAAACTATTTGATGCTTACTGTTCTTGAACTCCATACCTATCCCAAGCCTTAGAACATTACAAGTCGAAAAACCCTATGTGATCTAGATAGACTTATTTACAATTTGACATCATATTGAATAATTGTATTTACAACTGTTTGTATTCTACTATGATAATCAAATTACTTATATAATTTATTGACAGATTCTTACATTTGAGACCCTTAATGTTTGTATGCTTTGTAATGTACTGAACTTAGGTGTTTGATATTTGAAGTGGTAAGTCAGCTATATATTATACCGAGATTATGTGTAAATATACAATGCTTATTCATGTGCTCCAAAACCAACATTTGTGCCATACTGGTTCAAGGATCATCTTTTCATTTACTATTTTTTGTTGCTATGCTTAAGGACAAGCAATGACTTATGTGTAGGGGAGTTTGATCTGTCGTAATTCAGTGTAGCAGATTAAACTAGTTTTCACACTTTAGGAGCTTGAATACAAGCACTTTGGTTAAGTTTTAGTTAAGCTTTTGTAATTCTATTTGTATTAAATAAAATGTGTAAATTGAGTCTTTTATTGACCTTAGGGGAAAAATGAGGCCTAAAGGTGAACTAATATGCTTTGTGAGCATGTAGAAGACCATTAGAAGGTGTACTAACTCGATACTGGTCTTTCTGTTGCAACACGGAGAGTTAAATGTCGCAACAATAATGAGTAGAATATAATAATTCAAGATTGCATTCGGTGTCGCGACACACCCCTGAAGATATCTTGAAGATGAAGCATATTGCCTTCGATGTCGCGACACAGGACCTGGTGTGTTGCGATATCACCTCTGTATAGGAAGTAATTACGAGCCAGAGATGTTTTGGTCTGCACAATCAAACATTAAACACAAGGACAACAGTTGACCTGGGGTTAAGGACGACGACTATTTTAAATCTATAAATGGGCTCATTCAACACATGTTATGGACAACTTTTCATATTGTATAATTTTATTCCTAGTTTTAGTCTTTAGTTTTTTCTCTTTTTTAGGCTTTAGGTTTATTTCAGTTTTGTTCTTTTACTTTTACGGAAGAGATCAGATTTGCAAACTTGATCAAACTCTGTAAGGATTCGGCATTTTATTCAATACAAATCAGGCTTCTGCTAACTTTATAGTCTTGAATTGTTATTCATGTTTATTCTATATATCAAGTCTATATTGTTTAAAGATCCATAAGGAGCTAATCCTCTTGTGAGGGATTAGAGAGTGGAGGTATGATTAATTAACTGTTTTGTAGGGTTCTCTTAGCGAATCAACTGTTTGGGAAAGGAAGAACTTAAACCCTAGTCTTGATGACCCTAGAAAGTCATTAAAGTAGGAATTAACCCAAAATTGGTATGACCTATTCGTGGACACCTTAACCCCGGAACCAGTGTGGATTGTGAGGTCGAAGGATAAGTAGTTATTGCTGACTTGTTATTCTAGATTGGAAGATCCTGCTGGGATATTGACTAGTTGATTAAACAAGAAAACCTGAAGCAACAATTGGTTATGATTACCGAAGCGAGCTAATCACCCATACTCAGATTTAACATATTCTACTATTTGATTTCTCGTTACTTATTTATTTATTGTATTATTATTATTATAAAAATCTCAAAAACCTTTCTTTATATTTGATTGTAATATAATCTACCTAAAGTACTAATTAGATCTATTTGTGCTTAGGTTAGAATTAATTTAGTGCTCGCCTCCCTTGGGTACAATCTTCGGAGTACTCATCTACTACGTTGTAACTATATTACAACCTGAATTGTATACTTATAGATACCACTCTTTTTAATATATTTTGTGCAAGATTTCTACTCTGGACGTTAGTACTTCTAGAGGTAGTCATTTGTCCCATCGCAATGAGATTAGTTGCCATGCCACTGCGCGACATTGAATATTGAACGTGGCAACAAGGTTTACTCAGTATGTTACGTTGTGACGAGGAACCCCCTGATATTGTAACGTCAACCTAATGTTTTGAAATTTTTACAATTGGTCCTAATTCGACTTCAAATTAGTTTTAGAACTTTCGTAAACTCGTATAAGATCCGAAAACGATTGTATTTTGTATTATATGCATGTGGGTTGAAATTGATCATTTAAAAATATAATTTGAATATAGTTGATCGTAGTTTTTCTAGCAACGAATGTAATACCTAGTAACTCAGAATTGAAAATCAAATTGGTATCAAAGTGTTACATGGATACTTTTTAATTAAAGTTTTAAATTCAAGTCTTCTAACTATGAAAACAACAAACAACATTGATAGAGCATATCCTCTCTAAATAATATCTAATCTACAAATTTAATCGAATCTTTTGTGACTTTGTAACATTGAGAAAAAAGGAAACCCTTGAAAGTGAAGGCAAAGCATTGTTTGGAGTAGGCAGGCAGCTAGTAGCCATATTAGTGGTTTGGGGTGGGGAAGAGAAGCCCAAATACTGATAATGAAATCAGGCCTAAAAATCAGAAACTGATCCATCATCGTCTTCTATTCTGTTGTAGAAAAAAAAAATACAAAGAAAAAGACGAAAGTATCAAGAAATTCCAAGTGCAGAGAGTAAATGGAAGAGTACCCAGAAGAATTGAGGAGTCCACCAGTGGCGCTGGTAGCATTGGTAGGATGCCCAGAGCAGCATGGGGCGATAACCACCCACCTCCTCTCCCAGCAGCATCCTATCAACACCTTGGCCTTGCCCAACTTCTCCAAGCTCTCCCATCTCCTCCATCGCCCGCCCTCCCCTTCTTCTTCCCCCGCCGGATTTTTGAAAAGGGATTGGCTGGTCAAGCACCGCACTAAGATCCCCGCCGTGGTGGCCGCCCTCTTCTCCTGGGATCATGTCTCCGGTGACCCTGCCCAGTGGGTCCAAGTCTGCTCCGATCTGGATGACCTAAAAGCCGCTATTCGTCCCAGGAACACCAAATTGTTGCTGCTCGTTGTGGTGGGCCAATCCGATGACATTAGTGAAGATCGCCTGCTTGCCTTACGGAAGCGAGCAGAGGTCGATTCCAAGTACCTTCTCCTCTTCAACCCCGATCCTTCTCAACTCAATAACTCTCTTCAAAGGTGCTCAATTCCCCCCCCTCCCCTTTTTATCTAACAATAATTAGTACTTTACTGAATTAATTGCTGTATGAACTATATCCCATACATTGTAATGTCTGTCAGGTTGAGCGCCAGTTTTGCCGAACTAGAAACTACTTTTTACAGAGAAGAAGGTCGAAGGATTAAAGCTCGCATTGAAAAGAAGAATTTCTCCTCTCCCGATCTCCAAGTTCGCTACTGTTTTAAAGTAATAATAATAAAAGAATAGCTTTCCTCACTTTTTCATATTATTAATTCCTTATGTATTGGCTCATTGGTTCACAAAATGGGTAGGTTGCTGTGTATGCAGAGTTCCGACGAGACTGGGCTGAAGCCTTGAGGTTTTATGAGGATGCCTATCATGCCCTGCGCGAGGTTCTTCCCTAATTATCCTATTTCTTTACCATCCTTCTGTTTATCATACTTAATACTAGTTACTTAGTTCCTTCTACTTGTCACTGCTACCATCTATGTCAATGCTATTCATTTAGATGGTTGCTACCTCAACAAGATTGCCTCCAATACAACGCTTATTTGAGATCAAAATTGTTGCTGAGCACTTGCATTTCAAGATTTGCACTTTGTTGTTGCATGGTGGAAAGCTCAGAGAAGCAATTACATGGTTCCGCCAACACGTTGTCTCCTACAAGAGCCTTGTTGGAGATCCAAATGTCATTTTTCTTCACTGGGAATGGCTCAGCAGGCAGTTTTTGGTTTTCGCTGAGTTGCTTGACTCAAGCTCTGCCACTCTTCCAAGCACTTCCTCTCTACCAGTAGGCACTGCCGACCAACCTCTGACTGAATGGGAATTCCATCCAGCTTATTACTATCAGGTCTGTACCATCATTTCATCGTTGTTGGCTTTTTTAATGGCTTTTCCGTGCGAGTCTTGCTACCTTGCTTTATATAGCCAACCCTTAGAAACAATGGGGTCAATGAGTACCTAAACTTTTTTTTCCAGGGAATTTTGCAAAATTTATGCAAGTGCAACCATAGCAATTGAACTTGCATTTAGAATTCTCTTAGATTATTTAAGTTATCTGAATCATAACATTCATCTTACAACAGTCAGCAGCTAAATACTTGAAGGAGAAGAGATCAGCTCTGGAGTTGACAGTGTCAAATTCAGAAACTTTTAGCGAGAATGATGATGGGAGTGCTGAATCTGTGGTACCATCAGTTTATATTGGTCAGTTTGCTCGGCTAATTGAGCAAGGGGATGATTCGGCTATGCAGTCGTAAGTCTTGAAAATTAATAACGAGAAATCTGATTTGATTTTGTACCATTTACCTTATAATAAATGTTTGGATTTTTATCTCTTCTGACTATGCAGCATTACTGATGATGAATACACTCGCTATGCAATTGCCGAGGGAAAAAGGTTTCAAGACTCCTTTGAAATTATTGCTTTGCTCAAAAAGTCTAATGAAATATATAGTAATCTTAAAGTTCAGAGGATGGGTTCTCTTTGTGCCTTTCAGATTGCTAGAGAATATTTTTCTTTGGGTGATTTCAACAATGCAAAACAGCAGTTTGATGGTGTTGCAAATCTATATAGGCAAGAAGGATGGGTTACTTTGTTGTGGGAGGTTTTGGGTTACTTGAGAGAGTGCTCAAGGAAACAAGGTGCTGTAAAAGAGTTTGTAGAGTTTTCTCTTGAAATGGCTGCATTGCCAGTATCTATTGTCGATAGCATCCAGTCGTCCAAATGTGGTCCAGGAGGACCTGCAAGTCTTGAACAGAGAGAAATGATACACAGAGAAATTTTTGCACTCATAAGTGGAGAAGCTAGGCCAATATCCATTAATGGAGTTGATGATCTCAAAGTAACCAGAGATAATACCCTTCATCTTGAGATTGATCTTGTTAGTCCACTCAGATCAGTTCTTCTTGCTTCAGTGGCTTTTCATGAACAGATAATCAAGTCCGGTGTCTCCTCCTTGATTACATTATCACTTCTATCACAGTTACCTCTTTCCATTGAGATTGATCAGTTGGAAGTCCAATTTAATCAATCTCAATGCAATTTTATCATCATGAACGCCCAAAAGCATCCATTAGAAGCAGTGCAGAGTGAGCAACATTATCACCGAATGGAGAGTGCCCCTTCTTTAGCACTCACTACAAACAAATGGCTGCGGCTGACTTATGACATCAAATCTGGTAAGTTGTCTTTTATTTTATGCAAAACTATTTTGATCATAAGTTCTAATAAAAACATAGTACCCAACACAATCATTTCAACTAGACAGTCCTTAAATTTGCAAATAAGAGAAGAATGCTTTCTCCTGTAATGCTGATAGTTTTACATGCTGTTGCTTGATATGAGCCTAATTGCTATTGCAATGAGTTTGTTACAGCTTTGCATCTCCCATGTTTTGACCTAACCTAAGTTAATTAATACTTTATCTAATGGGTGTAAGCAACATTTTAGCTTTCGACAAGTGAGCCTAGGATTTAATCAACCCAAAAACCATGTGAAATCACTAGTGGTGCACCATAGATAGCAATTTCAGTAAGGATCACTATCATGTGTTCTGGTGTATTTGTCTGCTCATTGTGTCTGCATGTATCTCTGATTTTGAGAGGAGTGGAGTCAAGATGAGGGGAAAAAGTTGCATCAGGTTGACAATAGTTTGTTTCTTCTCTTCTTGTTTGGTTTCTTAGTTTTGCTTTCTTTGAAGTTCAATTAAATGGATAGCTTATTCTTGATTTCTCGCTAGAGATTCAAAGGCTGAAGTCATATTTCAAGGGAAGGTCCTGCTAGCTCTTATTGAACCATATGGGATCTGATATCTTCTTTATGCATGCATTGTCTTCTACTGAAAAGTCTTTATTATGATTAGCATCGTGGTTTCCTTCATTGTAATCCACCCACTGTTCATTAAGACAATGTTTAATTTATTCAGAACAAAGTGGAAAGCTTGAATGCATATCCATTATTGCAAAAATGGGACCCCACTTCACAATCTGCTGCAGAGCTGAAAGTCCTGCTTCGATGGATGATTTACCTCTTTGGAAATTTGAAGACCGTGTGGAAACTTTCCCTACCAAGGATCCTGCTCTATCATTCTCTGGTCAGAAGGCTGCCCAGGTTGAAGAACCTGACCCACAAGTGGATGTCACACTTGGTGCTTCTGGCCCTGCATTAGTTGGAGAGAGATTTCTGCTACCAGTTACCATAGCCTCCAGGGACCATGCCATATACGCTGGTGAAATGAAGATAAATCTCGTGGATGTGAGAGGAGGTGGCCTGTTTAGTCCTAGGGAATCTGAGCCTTTTTCATTGGACACTCATCATGTTGAGCTTCTTGGCATTGTTGGACCAGAAGGAGAAGATGAATCTCAACGGGCCTCTGATAAAATCATGAAAATTCAACAATCTTTTGGGTTGGTTTCTGTTCCATTTCTAAACATTGGAGAATCATGGTCCTGCAAACTAGAAATCATGTGGCACCGACCCAAACCAATTATGCTCT
Source organism: Gossypium raimondii (assembly GCF_025698545.1). Taxonomy (NCBI): domain Eukaryota; kingdom Viridiplantae; phylum Streptophyta; class Magnoliopsida; order Malvales; family Malvaceae; genus Gossypium; species Gossypium raimondii. The sequence goes on from NC_068571.1 coordinate 15,727,315, forward strand.
TTGTATCGTTGGGCTACTCCCCTAATTCCAATGAGTCGAATGCACAAAAAGTCAATATTCACAAGACCTTGCAAATTGAAGGAAAGAATGCTGTTTTAATTAGCCAACATTTTATGCTTCCCTTCCGCAGGGTTTCCTTGCTGCTTTCAAAGATCAAGCCGGTTCCTGATTCCAATCAGTTTTCATCGCTACCCATGCATGAATCAACTGTACTTGTTGTTAGTGCCAAGAACTGCAGTGAGGTGACATTGCAGCTGCTATCCATGGCTATTGAAGTTGATGATGGTGGCACTGAAAAGTCATGTTCCATCCAACAAGGAGATGAAGATCTTGGCACTGCAGTTCTTGTGCCAGGAGAAGATTTCAAGAAAGTTTTCACTGTTATTCCTCGGTTGGATTCATCAAAGCTTAGATTGGGGATGGTGAATTTAAAATGGAAGAGGCATTGTGGAATTGAAGATAGATCTGGTTTGACTGTGACTGGTTCTGAGGTTGTAACTAAACACGAACTTCCTGATGTACATGTAGAGCTGTCACCGATTGTTGTGACTTTGGAATGTCCTCCTTATGCCATCCTAGGAGAACCCTTCATGCACCATGTTAAAATCCGTAACAAAACAGAGTTACTTCAAGAGGTTAAGTTTTCATTGGCAGATTCACAGAGTTTTGTGTTATCTGGGTCTCACAGTGACACGGTGTTTGTTCTTCCAAAATCCGAGCATGTGCTTAATTACAAAGTGGTGCCTCTTTTCTCGGGTTTGCAACAGTTGCCTAGAATTTCTTTGACCTCTGTGAGATACTCGGCTCGATTTCTGCCCTCCATTGCTGCATCTAATGTTTTTGTTTTCCCTTCCAAGCCTCATTGCAAGATGACTGGTATAACAGACAAAAGGCTGGAGGAGTCTACCGTAGCGGACTAAATACTTTTCCCAGTACATGGTGATTATTCCGATATTATTACCGTATATTCATAAATATACGGGTAATCTTGCCTTTTGAGGCCAAAGCTTTGTGGTTGAACATAAGCGAGCAACTCGGAGGTATGAATTAGTTTGTTTTCGTTTTTGGTGCAACAGAATAAAAGAAACTAGGTTAAGGGATGTCAATGTTGTGAGATGGTGGTGATTGTTTTTGTTTTTTGGCAAAGAGAAAACTGATGTGCTCATGTGTCATGCTCAGGGACATTAAAGAGGGGGAAAATATTATATTGTTGATCTTACATGGTATTTTGGTGGTGGAAGTAAGCTTTGAAGTTAAAAATTGTAATAGCAGTTGACTCAAAAGTCATTTTACACCTACACTGGCCAAGGAAAATATTGTTAGAACCCTTAAAATAAGTTGTTTAATTTTGTTTTGTTTTATATATTGTGCTCTTTATTTATTTAATTTTGTTTTAAACGATACTACGGATTTAGGTTTAACTCTTATTATGTAAATTATACCTGGGTTTTCAATTCAGATTTTGTGTAAGTATTGTATAGATTTATTTTAATTTAGGTTTAACCTAATTCGGTTTTAAAATATGTAATATTGATGCTACAATTGCTTTGAAATATTAATTTTGATTGTAGTGGGTGAGATGAGTATTGGTTAAATTATAATCATTTTTTTTCAGAAATTGTAACCGACAGTCGGCACATGACATCTACAATGAGCAAACAGAGGCAAAAAGAAAAAATAGTAGAAGAGTAGCTACTTTATCATCTGATCCAAAGCTATTAACATTTTCTAAAAGCGGTATTGTTAATAATCTGGCGGGTACTGAAATCATTAAAAAGCCATCTATTGAAATCATTAAAAACCATCTATTAATTTGTTAGGTGGTGTACGAAGTATTTAAAATATAAAAAAGAAAAATCATTTACGTAATATTTTCAAAGGAGTTGCAAATGGATTCTCGTGTTCATTAATCATTGAAGGTTTTAGAAGTCAAGCCCACATTACAAGCAATAGTACTAAGAATTATTATTGGAAAAATATATAAAAGATCATTGGGCTATATAGGTTTCCCATAATAATTATGACTCATACCTTTAGCTAATTTAGTTCTTAATACAGTATCGTTCAAGTTAGATTTTTTTGTTTTAGTCTTATATATATGTTAATTACTTATTGGTCTTATATATGTTAATTATTCTGCTAGAAATATGTTGAAAAAAATTATTTGAGAAAGTAGATTTCTTTTTTATTAAATTTATCGATTAATGTTGTTTTTGAAGAGGGAAAAGAAAATACGTCTTATAGTGCACGCTTTCAGCCACGTCAGCTGAAAATGTGTCTTACAACATTTTCACTGAAAATTAACAAATTAATTCTTTTGGTTGGATGGTTAAATATTAGTATTTTATCCTTAGGTTTTGGGTTAGATTCATTTCCTACTCATTTTGTATTTTTATTACATATTGTTTTCAAGTTTTTTATTTTTAATTAATAATTCTTTTATTTATAAAATTAAATAATAAATATGTAAGTAATTTTTAAAATCATCAACTAATTCTTTAGATATACTTTTTTATATATAATATTTATATGTCACATATTTATTTATTTTTAGATATATTTGACATATAAATTTAATAGAAAAAAAAGTGAAAGAATGGCGCAAAACAAAATGGAAAATTGGAAATGAAAGCATGGAATAAGAAATTAAAGAAAAAAGAAAAAGTAAAAAAGGAGTAAGCGTGTTGCGGGTGGAGTGAGTTGGTGAGATTTGAACGACATAGCACGTGACGCCAATGACTGAGTCATGTTGAAGTCGTGACTCGTTCGCAAGGCCCATTATTACTGAATAGTGACGGATGGCAAACATCTTATCTGCATCCCTCGTCCGCTTTCCAGGAGGATTTCTTTCTAAGGACAAAGTTTGGCGACTTTGATAAATGTTGTAGTTTGCTAAATTAAGGTGATGAATAAATTAATAGGGTAAAAAAAAATTCAGTATTTAATGCGTAGATGTTGAATTCTGAATAATATATTCAAAAACCAATTCAATAAGCAATTAAATCAACCAAATAATCAATAGAATATCAAGCCATATGGTATAAAGATTTACTCTCATGCCTAATTAATTGTCCTTTAATTTTACTTGTCAATTTACCATTATATTTTATATCTTTTAAGAATAATGTATAACATTTATAATCTTTGCCTTTTATTTAGATTAAGATATTAATCTTTTCTTTTATCTTTTCAAATTAAAATATAAATCTTTCTGCTTTTGAATAAATAAAAATCTTCCATGGTTGTATAAACAAAGATTGAAGTACAAAGGAATATAAGAATGTAATGACAATTTAGCTCACAAAAACGAAGAGCCTTTGAAAGCTTGAAGCAGATGAATGATTTGAGTGTTTTTTTTTTCTTGGTAAACATAAGAGTTTATAAACTAGAAGCAAAAGTTATTACACAAGGCGGTGCCTCTCAGATGTAACTCTTTAAAGTATCATTCATAAGAAGGTTCCATATTCCAGTAGGAGGATAATCGAATAAGCACAGTCCTGGTTCCATATTCGTAGAGCAGTTTGCTATAAATCCAGTACAAAATTTGCTTCTTGAAATACATGTGGGACTTAAGCATCCAAGTGCCCAATTACAGGTCTCCTTGATGTTTCTAACACTCCCATATTGCTTATTTGATCAAAAACTTCATTCAACAATCTCACAATCTCCATGTTGTCACACTCAAGAGCCACCTTTCTAAACCCTTTGTGCCAACCCATACTTAAACCTTCAAAGATTGCCCATAATCCAACTATAAAAGCTTACACACCCTAATGCTTCTATTATACCCTGCTATCCAATTACCCTGTTGATCCCGCAACAAACCGCTTGAATAAGCCTTTGTCAGGTTCATCTTTACTGCACCATTTGTGTTTAACTTAATCCAATTAGCATCAGGATGCTTCCATCCAATATTTTGCACAATTCTCTGTTGCCATGTATAATCTTCTTGGCTATTCAGTTTGATAGAGTTTGCTCAACTCCAGCTTTTAGCAACAACAGCCACACAATGGTTGTCATTTTTTAAGACAATATGGTTGCCTTGCTTCCATAGTTTTTCTGTTCAGGGCGGAAAAGTTCTTGGACCACAACACCGAGGGCGTCATTCCTCAAGGGTGGAGAGATGCCGATGAGCAAAGTATGAATGTCCACAAAATAGTCCTGGATGAGTTTTCAGATGATGAATTGAGATGACCAAGTATGTTTTCCAAAAGGAATAAGAGACTTGGTAACTAATTTTCAATGACTCAAAGCAATTTAGGCACCAAAAACAAAATGATTGTCTCTTGTAGGTGTGTTGGAACATTGATGAGAAAAGCAAAGAAAATTGAATGTTCTGAACACACAAACAAATAAGCATATATTTTATGAGTTTTTGGTTTCTATTCTTGTTTTATATTGAGTTTAAATGTTTTACATTTTTATTTAAATTGTTTTTTTAGTGCACAAGTAATGTGATTAATTGAATACATGATTGGTGCATTTAATGCCGAGAAGTTTAGTGCTTAATGATGATATATTTTGATGATTGAGATGTTAATATTAGAGCATGACGTCAAGCATGATATGTGGTTTAATTGATTGATTTTAGTAGAATCATATTTAGAGAGGTTAAGATGTATGCTCAACTTAACAAGTTGCATTTATGCCCATCTTTAGGGGTGCATACAAACCTTAATAATTTTAATGATTTTAAAATTCTAAATTTTTATTGAAAATATTTTTGCAAATGAAAGTTTAAAATTATAGAAATTTATTTTAACAAATACTTATTGCAAAATGGTATGAATATTTTGGGTTTACACTTTCTTAAACAAATAAATTTAAAAATTTGTAATATTTTAAGTTTAGTTATTCTAAATGTAAGTTTTAACTACTTTTAAAACTTAAATTATCAAATTTTGTGTTTGAAAGTTTATGAGAATTGTAACCATTTGACATTCTTAAATTAAATTGTGATACAAGTAAAATGAATTTATAATGATGGCCATTTACTTTGATTACTTTGAAAGTAGAAGTGAATTTATAAGTTCAAAAGGTAAGTTTTGATTTACCCGATCCCTTATAATGTGTATGAAAAAGTTTATCAAAAAGATACTTGTTTATCAAAATTTTATTAAATAAGATACTTGTTTAACCAAGGATAGATGATTTTCCTAAATTTTCAGATTTTATTTCATTAGTAGTAATATTTTCAGGTTTGCTTACCAAAAATTTTAGTTGTATTTTCAACTTGTTCATAGTTTTATGAAAAGATCTTAAATAATCATCTTTTGAAGATTTGGCTCTATTTTCTTTTTCAATAAGGATTATAATATGTTTGATCGGTATCCATTGGTTTTGGTATTTCTATATTTTCTTTTCCATCTGTTGAAGTATTTTCTTCAACAGATTTGTAACTTGTAACATTTATGTCTTCTAAGTTTATAGAATTATCGAATTATTATTAGAATTATTAGAACTACTACTGTTGTCTATAGTGTCATAGTTTAACATATAATGATAATTAAATAAAGTAAACATATCTTTATGTTTTTCATAAAGTTGTTCTATTAGTTTTAGATATTCTATTCTTTCATTTTTATCGATGTCTTAGTAAATTTATTCTTCCGACGTTCTATAAGTTGTTTATAGGATTAGAAATCATATTTTGTTGATAAGTATATTTTCTATTCTTTTTTTAGGTTTTTATGTCTTTTGTTTTTAGAATACGATTTTTCGGAGGAAGTGTCTTCTTCTTTTGACAAAGTTAATATTATGTTACTATTTCCATAATATAAAGGTCCAAAATCTATTTCTTGTTCTATATTTTTATTAATAAGAACTTGTTCTAATTTATTATTAATTTGATAATATTTCTTTAGATTCGTTGTTCAAATCTAATTCAGTAACTTCTCCTAGATTATTTATTTTTGTTCTATTTTACTTACTTTATTATATAACTTATGAAAACATATAGAAGTAATATCTATTAAACTATTAAAACCCTTTCTAAGAGCTGAAATGTAACGCCCCAGAATTTTATTTTTGTTCTTGCGAAGGTGTGACACAACTGTGTATTTGCTTCAGTGGTTAAGTGTTTTGGGTGTGTGAGAGGTCCCAAGTTCAAACCAGGACTTGGGCAAATTTTGGTATTTTTATGAATAAGCCCTATCTTAGGTCAGTAGGATTTTAAGTAAAAGTTGGCAAATAATTAACAGAATGGGCTTGCTGGTCTGATAGATAAGTGGAGTGTTGGTGTGAAGGAAATCTTATGTTCAATTCTCTGTGATGGCGTGGAGACAGTATTTTTGCTCCAATTTCAGCTAAGAGTTGTGTTGGGGAGAAATTCTGAGTAGTTGTGTTTTAGTGGGTTAATAGGGAGTGATTTTAGGAGATAATGGGGGTGAGATTATCAGAAAATAATCTGATTATCTTTTTGTTGCAAAAAAAAAAGTAGAGTTTCGGTTTTCTCTCCAATTACCCAAACTTTTTCTGATGTTTTTTTCTTTTGTTTTGCCTCTTTTGTCGATTCTTTCCCCTAGTTGCTGCCAAAATTTCCATTATTTTTCCCCTTCTGATTCTTTCTTTATTTTCCAATTGATTTGGTTGTTCATCGTTGGTTGTATGTGTTCAGTAAGTAACGATTTTGTCTATTGTTAATCATTCTTGGTTAATCTCTGAAAGGGGGATTCCTTTTTGGTGTTTAGGAGTTAATCAATGGGCTGGTGGTTTTGAATCGACACTATAATTGTGCGAATTCATGGTTACTCAAGCGAGGTAAGGGTTTTTGTTAGATTTTTAGTCAAGTTCCTTCCAAAATTGGTTGATTAAAACCGAATTCAGTGATTAATCTGGAGATTTGTTGGTCGATTTTTAGGTTCTGGAGGCTTAGGAGTGCTTACGCATTAGAAACGGTACCAGGTGTGTACCCGAAATGCAAAAAATAGGATTTGACGAAAAGCTGAAATTGCTTGCTGTCGAGAAATAAGAGAAATAAGAGAAAATGATGCGAAAATTTGTAGAGAAGGGAAATAAGGCTGTTATAAACTTGGAAATCAACATTCTGCACTAAAATAGTTTTGGACAGCAGCAGTAGTGTAACTTTGAAAAATCATCAAAAATAGTGGAAATTGAGTTAGAGGTAGAATAAAATATGAAATAAAATTTTATTGAGTCTAGTTTTTCATGGAAGAAACAGTGTAAGTAATGAAATTGTAAGTTATGAGATATAATGAATTTTGTGAGACAAGGTCAGAATGGGTTCAGGTTCCCCTGTTCTAACTTTGGAAAAATCATCAAAAATTGTAAAAAAATAATTAGGGGCTTAAATTTATACGTTTAAATCCTTAACGAGTTTATTTTCAAGAGAAAGAAACGGAAACATCATCCGAATTCTGTTCTAAGAGATAAATAATTTTTAGTAAGGAAAGGTTGAAGCTGTCAAACAGCAGAATCAGGATAGATTTGAAGATCTTACTGTACTTATTTGATAAACTATAAAATCTGAAAATTTTATGGTAGAAAGTTACTTAAGTCTAGTTTCGAAAACATCAAGCAGATCTTAATTTGGAATTCTATAGCTCAAGATATAAATAATTTAGGGACAATGACTCAAGTAGACAGCTTTGAATGAACATATAAGTAAATAGTGAAAACATATATGAATATTTAGCTAGCATGGGTTACATTAAAAATGGATCACACGGCCAAGGCCAATTTGGGCCGAGTGGCCCTCACGGGCACACACGGGCGTGTGGGCCTATTTTTACCGAAATGTTTCTAAGGTTACACGGGTTGCCCAAGTCGATTGTGAACCTACTGTAAAGTCGGTAAGTGCTACTTAAACCCCTAAATGTGTGAAATTGACTGAATGGTATCTGTACTGAGCATGTTAATATCTGAACCGAATATATGTACTGAAATTGCATTATAGCATATCATCCATTGTATGTTGCATTGCATTGGGTTAGGGGTTGTTATTTGGAGGAAGTGTATTGAAAGGCTTTAAGCCTAATTTACTGGCATATCAGCTGCAAACTACTATTTTGAGCCGCATTTGGTACTACTTGGAGTGTAAAGATGGGTGGGTTGATTATATCCCCACATAGAGTGTAGGGTTGGACGGAGATGGTGTGTAGAGGCTGGATGGGTAGGATTTTGCTATTGCATAACTGTTACTGCTACTGATACTGTGATGGGCTAAGGCCCAAACTGTCACTAATACTGAAAAGGGCTTAGGCCCAAGACTGTTCAACTGTGCACTGTGAATACTGATTGTCTATTTGTTTCTGCGGGATTACACACCGAGTTTACGTAAACTCACCCTTTTTGTTTAATGTGCACAGATAATGCCCAAACTTAGATGGATCGGTGCGACGGAGGACTCAACAGTGACCATAGAAATTTTTGGACTTCATGGTTTTCAATTTACATTTTATGATTTAATTATTATTGATTATTTGGGTTGTAATTTAAGAACCCTCTAGGTATCTGGTTTTAAATTTCAGGTTTTTATTTATTTATTTTACTTTATGGATTTATACTTGCTGGTCGTAGGAAATTCAGGTTTTAAAAGTTAAAGTAGTTTCTAAACGCATGATCACTTAGACTGTTTTATTAAAGCTTCCGTAACGAGGGATGTTTCAAAAAAAAATGTTTTAAATGAATAAAGACAACTTCCTAAGTTCTAACAAATGTTTACTAAAGATAATAACATGGAATGTTTACAACGTAACAACGAGGTTTCAAAAACACTATCGTGTGACATTGCCAGATACGGTCATAACGTCTAGGCTGGGTTTGGGATGTTACATGAAATGTTGTTTTCATTTTTAGAATCAATATGCATAGCATGATTGCAAATTTGATCCTTATATAGACAATCAACTTCTTCCATGAAATTTATCTCAGGTACCTAAAACCGTCTGTTATCTTTATATGTTCTTACTTTAAAAAGCTAATAGTCTCACCCAGACATAAATAGGCTATTGTAAGACAGAATAACAAATATATGGGTTTTAAGATAAACAAGCATGAAATAAACATAATTGAAAATAAGGGATAAAAACTTACAATGAATACTACGATATTATTTCTCCAGATAATGTTACACTGACGCTTTGATACCAAATACAAAGGGATACGGAAGACAGTAGATAATATTACAAATTTACAAAATAAAACTAGTAATAAGGAAAAGGTTTTTTACAAAGAAAGAGTGGTTGGTGGATAAAAGTAGATATGAAGAGAAGGTGATGGATGAGAAGTGGTTAGGGAAAGATTTTCTAAACTAACTTCGATGCCCTCCTTAGGTTTTCTAAACTAGAACAATTCCTAAGAAGATAAGAAGAATCAGAAAAAGGAAAAGAATAGAAAGGGTAGTTAATCAACCAGATTGGAACTCCCAAAGATTTATTAAAAAGGTTAACTTTTATTCTAAAAACATAATTTTGTGGATATACTGATAAAAAAAGATCAAGATTGTCGTCTAGTTATGTATTGTTGTCAAAATTAAATTATATGACATCGATACCTAGAAGAATTTTCTAAAAATATCTTCATGAATATCAAAACTAAAAAATAAAAATATAAATTTCGGAAAACCAATATTTCCATAAAGTACCACCACCATGGGGTGAGATTTGTATAAAATGTACGATTCTTATTTAGAAAAGCATAGTAAATTAGTGGTGTAGAATCATAAAGTATAGATTCTATAGGAAATAGAATTAATTTTGCAAAAGAAAGAATAACTATGCATTATTTACAAAGTAAGGCCTCTAAACAAGTTAAGCATAAATTAAGTAATAAGCATTGTACAAAATTCTAGAAAATGAATGGAAATTTGGATGTAAATCAAGATGTCTAAATACTTATAAAAAACATAAAAGAAAAATAGAAGATATAAGTTAGTTAAATGGAAACCAGAAATAAGAAAAATTTTGGTTATAATAAAAAGAAAAGATTTATTCAAGAAAACTTCTAAAAATCCTAAAAACAAAAATGTAAGTGTTTTATATGTGATGAAGGACATATAGCACCAAATTGTCCTAATAAAGGAAAAAGTGCAAGAAAAATTATTAAAACACTTGAAAAGATTTAGAAATATGTTCGAAGGGAAAGAAATCACGAGGAAATATTATATGAATTAATATCATAAGCGGATTCGATACAAATGAAGAACAATATATATTTATGTTTAATATAAGAAGCAATTCTAATATTCAGTTAGAAGAAATTCGTAAGAATGAACAACAAGATATAAAATTAGGAAATATAATCGAAGAAGAAAAGACTTTTCGATGAAATGATAGAAAAATTAATAAAATCATATTTCTAAGAAGAAATTTATAAAATATCTAAATATAAGATATGGTGTCAAAGACATATAGATAAAATAAGTGGTAATACAATTGCAAAAGACACTAGAGGTGGATTAACAAAAATCTCATTATTTAATAAAGATAAAATTAAGAGGATTAAAAGAAATATCCCCAAGTTAGATATATACATTTAGGAATAATAATGATAACTATATGAGTTTTATTTAGAAAAGGACATGATAAACCAATAATAGCAGTTTATTAGATAAAAGATTTGAAAATCCAATAAAAGCACTTATTGGAGGAATTCAATCAAATTTGCATGCAGGAGTAATAAGATTTAAAATTAAACCAAATTACTTTATATCTATTACAGATCCTTTGATAGAAGAATGTTTATGTCATAGAATTGGACAAAAATTCTGAAATTAATAATTTAGCATAAGATCTAGCAATCAGTTGGACTTCTATTAATGAATATACTAATGCAATGAAGTAGACATCAAAAAATTAATAATAAAATTATTAAACTCTTTGAACCTAATAAAATCACTAATGAAATACAGCCAAAATTATTACATTTAAGAGATTTATCAATACCAAGAAATTGGATGATAGATACGATAAATATGCAAGTACTTCTAAACTCGTAAGTACAATAGAATATGTGTCGTTCGGTGATAAATTATATTTTAAAAATACAGTTATAAAAAATACAAATAATAATTTGGTTTTACCCTCAAATACTCAAATAGAGGAAGATGAGAAAAATCCAAGTAGAAGTTTTATATCTTCGACACTGATAGGAATGAAAACAGTTCATATTCCTATTTTTCCCATAGAACCAAGTAGAAACTCTGTATCTCCTAGAAACACTAGAATGGAAGAAATACAAACTTCGATAATAATCCACCAAATGAAACTTGGAACAATTGAAGTAATTACATTTTCAATTTTCCAATCCAGGAAATATTATACATATATTGAAATTACATTTCAATTTAGAGAATATAAAACATATTCTTTACATGCTTTATTAGATACTGGAGCTACAACTAGTAGTTGCAGAAAAGATGCCATTCATTTAGAAAAATGGGAACCTATGAAGCATCCAATAAGAGCCATAAGAAGAGATGGCAATGAAACCATAATTCAATATAAAGCTAGAAACATACCAATCTACATGAATAATGTAAGATTTGTGATACCTAAAATATTATGCTTTCTAGAGATGCATGGAGATATATTATTAGGTAATAATTTCATCTAGGTATGTTTTCACGTGATCTACCGGTCTGATTTGCATTTTAGCTGCCCTACCGAAGGCATCAAAAACATATCCCCTTCTTCTTCATCATACCGTCTAGTAAACTTGAATAAGGTTTCATTTCCAATTAAACCATTGTACTTTAACTTTTTAAGACATTTAACTAATAATAATCAATAGCGATTAAGTTTTATGATTTTTATGATTTAGTCCTTTTTCCTTAATTAACTAACCAACATCTAAATTACTGAACCAAGCTTTAATATGACAATCTAATAACCTTGTAAATATTAAATAAATAATATTTATTGACTCATTGGTCTTAATTGTGGTCCCAAAATCACTACTTCTGACACCACTAAAAACGGGTTGTCTATTTGTTTCTCTAATAATAAGGGAATAATCTCATTTTTTATTTTTTAGATATGATATCAAAGAAAATAAAAAGGAAATGAATCCCTTAGTGTGTTAGGGTTACCAAGAAAACACAAAAAAGGGTCTAGCAGCCATTCTTGAAAATTCTCTCTTAAAAGTTTAAGAGAATTTTGCTGTTCATTCTTTGACTTAGTGGATTACGTAGAGGTTGGGACATTTTTGTTAAGAAGACATATCTTCAACCTTATTTCAACCCGTTTTATTCCTCGTACATGGCTTCATGGTTGAGGATCGTCGAAAAAAATTTTTCTACTGCGCCGCGAGGCGCAATGGCTGTCCCAAAAATGTATACAAATGTGAATGTCTGATATGCTCTGATTCAGTATTCTGGGTATGAGGCTAGCATGAGGATGGTTTATATGTTTCGTGTTTGGTTGGCAGATAGTAACTACCATGTGTTATGTAAGTTGGTGTATCGGATCTATTTATAGTCCTTAAATGCCATTGGACGTATTATGATCATTCTATTTAGACCCTTCTGAGAGGTTTAGTGTTATTGAGTTTTAATATGTATGACTCGTATGTACTCTCTTGTTAACTTTAGAACTCCCTAAGTTTGTATGAACTTACTCGGTTGTCTTTTCCTTCTCAGGATTGTTTATTAAAGGAAGAGGACTTTGAAGGGACTACACCAGAGTACTATTAACTGCAAGCCTTTAGTAAATTTATGTATCATGCACGACGTGGGCAAGATGGCTTGCAGAATTTTTTTTTCCAACTCTTTTTATGTAATGAAATTTTTGTTAGACTCTGTTTTATGAAATCTTTTGTTAACTCAAGTGATATATATAAAAGTGTTTTTATGCAACGAGATGGTTTAAGTGATGGTACTTTAAGCGTGTACGCCAAATTGTTTGACTTTTGCTTTTAACTACCAATTACGTACATTGAAGCTTTCATAAAAGTATTAACTCTATTGACTTTATAAGGCTTCCGCTAACTTTTTTTTTTTTAAAGTGCTATTGTCTAGGCGTAAATAGTTTGATTGTTTTGTCATTGTCGTATTGAAGACCACACTAAAAAATATGATGTTTTAAATAAATTTCAAATACCTTTTTTAAACTCGTATAAGTTTAAATTGTGGCACAGCATACTCAGATCCAATCATCGGGAATTTGACATACAAATTCAAGAATTATTAGAAAAAGGATTAATAGAATAAACTAATAATCTACATTCTAGTCCAGCCTTTATAGTTAGAAATCATGCCGAAATAAAAAAAAGGAAAAACTAAAAATGGTTATTAATTATAAAAGATTAAATCAAAGTATTATTTTTGACCCTTTTTTTATTCCAAGAAAAGATGTTTTAATTAATCAAGCTAAACAAGAAAAATACTTTAGTAAATTTGACTGTAAATCAAGATTCTGGCAAATCATGTTAACAGAAGAGTCCAAACCTTTGACAGCTTTTAGTGCTCCTAATGGACATCGTCAATGGAAAGTAATGTCATTTGGATTATGTAATGCACCACAATTCTTTCAAAGATGGATGGATCTATATTTTAATAAATATAAAAATTTTGTGTAGTTTATATAGATGACATTTTGATATTTTCGATGACTTAAAATTACATAGTAAATATTTAAATATAATTTCTCAAGAATCCATAAAACATGGAATCATACTAAGTCCCGAGAAAATAGAGCTAGAAAAAAGAAATAGAATTCTTAGGATTTAAATTATCTGTAGATGGTCTTAAACTACAAGATCATATTATAGTAAAAAAAGAATTTCTGAAAAAATTGAAGATAAAAAAAACTTCAATAATTTTTAGGAATTATTAATTATGGAAGAAATTTCTTTCCTAACTTATCTGAAAAATAGGTATGTTATATGAAAAATTAAAAAGGATAAACCCTTTATCCGGTCTAAAACAAACTCGAAAATCGTAAAAATTTAAAATCTAAAATTAATCAAATTCCAAAAGTTTATTTACCTAAACAAGGTGATAAATTAATTTTAGAAAGAGACGCTTCACAAAATCATTGGGGTTGTATTTTAAAAGCTAGAACAATAAATAACGAAGACTTAATATGTGGATATAGTTCGGAAATTTTAAACCAAATGAGATTAATTATGTAATATATGAAAAAGAATTATTAGTAATAAAGAAAGGTATACAAAACTTTCTTATATATTTAGTACTAGAAAATTTTATCATAAAAACTGATAATCAGGCAGTAAAACATTTCCTTACTAATAAAAGTTTGGAAGCTGTACCTAGAATAATTAGATGGTATAATGAATTATGTACTTTTAATTTTGATGTTTTATATGCAAAAGGAACTGTCAATATTATTGCTGATTATCTTAGCAGGCCATACGGATAGAAGTAAAAAACCTCTAGAAAAAGTCGGTGAATGGACTACTATTCATAAAAGGCCCAACAAAGGGAACATTTTCAAATCAATAAATCCTAATAAAGGATTTGTGACAATACCTTCTCAAGTATCTTTTTATCCTAACCAAGGATATTATAAAATGACATGCAAACTTATTATAAGTTCAAGTACCTTCTCAAGTATCTTATTTAATGACATGAACAAGTTATATTAAGATTGAACATGTTTATGAGCTTGTTTAAATGTCTTTTCAATAAGAAACCTCTAGTTCAATGTAATTTTGTAACACCATTTCAAATCCTTTCTAAAATCTTTTAGAAAAATGCTTTAATCCTAATTTACATTCCTACAAGGAAAAATGTAACATCTTAGATTTTGGGGTTAGGAGTTTTGTGATTTGTAGGTAAGGTTAGTGGCTGGATCGAGTATTTAAAGTCGTTTCCGCGTTTTAGTGTTAGAATGGGCCTGCTGGTCTGGTGGTTGGTTGTGTATTAGGTTGGCTTAGGGTTTTGGGTTCGAGTCGTCATGTGTGTGGTTTGGGGAAATAATTTTAATTTGGTTTTACTTTAAAGTCCAAAATACCTATTTTAATTTTAATTTTTATTATTTTTGGATAAAAACTTCCCAAATTCACTTTCACGTTCTCTTTGTTTCTCTCCCACTCTTTCATATCAGTTTTTTTACTTTTCTTCTCTTCTCTTTATTTTTCTTCAGAATTTAAAATTATACGTTTCTCTGCCATTAAATTTTCCCCTTTAATTTTCGTTGATGGTGTTTGGATAGTTCAAGGTATCGAGCAGATGTAAGTGGTGTTCTTGGTTTTTGGAAAAGCAATTTTAGGCTATTCGTTTGTGTTAGATTGGTATGGTGATAATATTGATTTTTGTTTGTGTAATTGAGATTTCAGAGTTGTGTTGAGAAGGCAAATTGGTCGGGTTCTGCTGCTTGAGAATTCATTTAAATGTGTGTTTCTGAACCTGTAGTAATTAGGGATTTCTTTATGGCTGCAAATTCATGGTTTCTCGATCGTTTCGGTGTGGTTTCGTGACCACATGGGTGGCTGCACGGGCGGCTCACATGGCCGTTTATATTTAGGAACTAGGGTTGTCGGGCAAGATTGGGTGCCACACGGCCTGGCCACACAGTCGTTTGGCTAATTTGGGGAAATTAGTCAATTTTTACACTGTTGTGTCCCTTGGGCACACGGGCATGTGCATTTGAGAACTAGGGTTTGACTGATTTGGAGCCACACGGCCAGGAGACACAGTTGTACGACCAATTTGGGGATTTAAGGATTCCACAAGGGCGTGTGTTCTGGACACACGGTCGTGTTTGGTGGGCACATGGGCGTGTGAGACCTTCACACGACCGTGTGTGCCCTGCACTTTAGATTAACAATTGAATAGAGATTTATACGACCTGTTCACATGGCCATGTCCTTGGGTCACACGGGCATGTGCCTTAACTACACGGTCGTGTGCCTCCTTTCGCATGGATGTGTGCCCTTGTACACGGGTGTGCGTCTCCTTCACATGGGCATTTTGACCCCTACACTGCCTAAGCACTTCCACACAGCCCTGTTTCACAAATTTGTTATTCTGAGCCATAAAACAAACAGAAACACAGGTCTGAATATTTACAGGGTTAATATAAAAATATATTGATGTTTGTTCTATAACACCCCTAACCCGTATCTGTCACCATAATAGGGTTACGGAGCATTACCGTAAAATCGTTACATAAAACATACATTTCCAATCATTTCATTAAACATATCAGAGTCCACTTGTACACATGCATATCATCCTTTAATCAAGCCTTCAAGGCTTAGAAAAACTATAGGAACAGTTCAGGACTAAAGCAGCAACAATCAGAAAGTTTAGGAAAAAGTCAAAACATTTGAATTGCAGGGGTCACGCGGATGTGTGACTCACACAGTTGAAACAAAACTAAATCAGAAATAATTAGAAAGTTTAGGAAAAAGACTTTTATTTGAATTGCAGGGGTCACATGACCGTGTGACTCACACGGCTGAAAAACATGCTCGTGTCTCAGGCCATGTGGACATTCGAAATAGGGACACACAGCCATGTCCCAGCCCGTGTTTGTGCCTATGTAACTCTCTGTCTTGGGTCACACGGCCAAGCCACATGCCTGTGTGCTAGGCCGTGTAACTCTCGAAATGCAACCTTTAAAAACCTACAGGGGATACACGACTGTGTTGCATGGCCGTGTATCGCACACGGGTGAGACACACGCCCATGTCTTACGCCGTCTGGACAAGAAGTAGGCTAAATTCAAGCCATTTCATTCACCCAATTCAAGTACATCCTTACAAGCCACTTGCATATATGATCAAGGTATTAAAACATGTTCAGACATGCATAAAATGACCAATTTCAAATGACCAAATTCCATACAACCAATATGCCATAAAGGCACCTCAAACACATTCATTAAACATACCTAAACATGTGCATATTTAACCATTTATCAATTAACTTGTTTCCATATCAAAACATATCAAAATGATCTTACCATTTGAACCACTTCTCACATGCATCATAACCACTTAAGTGTCACCAATCTAGCTATTTCCAAATGGTTCCCACAACCAACATATATACATACCAAATTTTTGTCCAAAAGGTCATAGCTTAACCAAACATACTTGACTAAATTCCATATCAAAACATTCCCTAAATGATCATTTTGCAACCATGCCAACACTTACCACTTTGGCCATAAACCATGCATCAATTTGATCTTATAAACACCAACCATGAAGCATCAAAGTACCTAAAGGACACCAACCATCAAGGCATCAAAATGACATAGGTTTCACAAATTCAAAGCAACATTACATGCTAAAGTCATTAACTAACCATTAGACATAAGTCCATCTATACATGTCATTATAACCGCGACCAAAGAATCAAAATCTATCGATAAAATAGATGGATAGTGTGATGGATCTCCGATTAGCTTCCAACCCAATCGAGCTTCTGATAATATGTAAAGTAAGAGAAAGATAACCACATAAGCAATAAATGCTTAGTAAGCTCATATAAACCATAAGCATAATATTACATTTCAATAATGAAATTTATAGGTTAAATATAAACCTATATAGAAAGATAACCACATAAACAAGAAATGCTTAGTAAGCTAGTATAAACCATAAGCATAATATTACATTTCAATAATGAAATTTAAAGGTTAAATATAAACCTACACCAATGTCTCAAGATTTATCAAACCATAATCATCAACTCACAAATGAGTAATTTCATTAATGTCGTATATATATTGACCATTCATAACATGATAGGATTTCATGAGACATAATACGTAACCATCATCCTTTTATAAGATTATATATATTTCTATTTACTTACTTTCCATTCCATCTCCAATGCTTATCATAAGCCAAAACAACATTATTAATTCCCAACTCAGTGTATTTATCCATGATATAGGTAGATTCATCCATAGCATAAGCAGTTTGCTCACATATAAATACAAGCATAATCATAAACATCAATCATATCCACAAGCTTGGCATAAGCCTAAGCACAGCAACAACACATGTTAGTTCATTTAAACATGATTCATATAAATTTGACATGGATAATTATTATACTTGAGCATGATTCAATTGGATTTATCATCCATCTCAACGTAACATATTTTCCATGTAGCTCACCATTTCAAAGTCTTTCTTACATAGATGTCTTGGTTCATATAGAACACTTACCATATCCTTGTAAATTCATGCCCGTTGAACAGATTAGAATACTGTTGGATATGCGAGATAGCTCACACGAAGTGTGCTAAACATATAACCGTAGTCTGTCCTTTCCGGTACATATATGCTCACACGAGCTATGAAATGAGTATTCTTACACAAGCTGTGAAATGGGCATGCTCACACGAGTTGTGGGTCGAAACGTAGCTACACGATGCTGCTCCACAAGCTTCGAGCATCCGCAACAAATGTTGGAACTCAACTACCAGTAGGAGATTCAAGACCAGCACCCCAAACATGTAAACCCTAATGACATGTCATTTGTATCCTACGAATTCCTGAGGTTCAAACGGGGCTCGATAATCGTCGTACGTCGTTGGATTTACGACGTTCCATGACATGATAATTTACATAATATCATATATATATATTGATTCATCTTCAATAAAATCATACATTAATCATTCAATTTAATCAACCATTAGATGATAACAGTTCATATGAACTTACCTGGCTAAATTGCAGAAATGTCAAAGTACAAGGGCATTTTGGTAATTATCCATTCTCCTCGATTTTCCACTCGATCTTGATCTAAATTATTAATTTCATTCAAATTATTAATTTAGATAGTTAAAAAATTATTTTATGAAATTTAGTCTTTTTTGACATTTTCACAAATTGCCCCTAACATTTTACTTTTATTCAGTTTAGTCTCTGAGCCTAAAACTTACAATTTAACCATTTTTCCCCAAATTCAAGCTTAGTTGAATGTTCATGGCATCAAATTCAGCCCAACTTTGTAATAATTTCACAACAAATCCTTGTATTTTTACTATTTCAACAAATGTAGTCCTTAATCGATAAATTTATCAAAATTACTTAACAAAATACTTTTAAATATCAACCAACACTTTGAATTCATCATTTAACAACTAAAATCATATAAATTCATCAATGGCTACATGTAATAACTTTAACAGTTTCAAAATCGAAGGTACGGGCTAGTTGGACCTAGTTGCAATGATCTCAAAATCATAAAAATTATTAGAAACGGAGCTAAAACGGATTTACATGCATCTTCAAAAAGAAAGCTAAAGCTTGAACCCTTCCATGGAGTTTTTCTTCTTTCAATTTCGGTGAAGAAGACATGAAAAATGATGATAATAACTTTTATTTTTATTTAATTTAATTTAATTATAAAATTACTATTTTAACCATATTAAAAATCATCCAAATTTCATGCTTTTAGTTGCCCAAAATCGTCAATAAATTCTTAAATGGTTTAATTACCATTTAAGTCCTTTTCCTTTATTCAATAAGCCATTTAATCACTCCAATCAAATAGTGATAAAATTTTACATGTTTTATGATTTAGTTCTTTTAATTAATTAACTATCCAAATATTAAAATTTATTAACAAAACTTTAATACAACCTTAATAACACTCGTAAATATTTATAAAAATATTTATGACTCAGTTTATAGAAACGAGGTCTCGATACCTCATTTTCTAAAACTACTTAACTTTAGGGTCTTACCACTTAAACTTATATAACCATTCATATCACATAAATTACTATAACAAAAACCTTTTTAAAACTATATTTAACTCGTAAATATTAAATAATAATATTTACGAACTTACTTGTCGAATTTGTGGCCCCGAAACACTGAAAAGCTGGCTGTTACATGTTCCATCAATGATGTCAATTAAATAGTTAATTTAGGTAAATGGCCAAAGTCTTAGTGATACGGGGGGGGGGGGCGCGGACCAAGATCGAGTTGCCAAGTCATGGGAAACTCCTACGAAAAACCCTAAACAATCCGATCTGAAACGAAACAGAAAATTAAAAGATTAGAATTTTGAATTTCCAGATCTGAAATAAAATCCCCAAAACAGTAAAGAATCAAATTGAGAATAGAAATAAGTGTTAATAAGGAATCTTGAAACCCTAAAGGAGATTGCGATTCTGCCCAATTGAACACCAAGATAGTTTTCCCCAAATTTCGACAATCTGATTTCACCCAAAAAGAATATGGAAGAACCCTAGAAATTGGGGATTTTTAGGTGATTCCTTAAGATAGAAAAAGGCTGAAAATACAATAAAATAGAAAATAAATTAGATAAAGATTCAAAGACAAGCGAAATAAAGAAAGAATTGACAGAAGAAATTAAAAGATAAGTCCTAAGAAGCCTTGAAATCCGAAAGATCTCACAACTCCTTCAAACGGCTCTAATCTCCCTCCAAAGAATATCAATGGCAAGAAGAAGGTTGAAGATGGCTCCCACAATCAAAAGATTGTTAAAACAACTTCTAAAGAAAACTCAAGAGAAAATTCTTGGAGAACTCAAAGAGAATTTTCACTCAAATCAAATCAAATTTTCAATGTAATTGTAATGTAATGTAGGGTGGTGGCCAAGCCATATAAATAGGCCTTTCAAATGTTTTCCTAATCTAATTAGAAAACTAAAATAAAAAAAAACTCCTAATTATTTTAATATGGAAATTCAGCTAAGGGTCTTTATTTGGGACTCTGGGACTGAATATTTACATAAAAATTAAACTAAGTAAAAATAAATAAATAAATAAATAAAAATAAAAATAAAACTTTACAACTTGGGCCACTTTGACAATTTGGCCTGATTTTCAACTAAGTATGGGTGGATTTCTTGATTGGGCTTGGAATCATCTTATTGGGCCTTGTCTTCAAGAATTTGGGTTGGGCCTCTGTGACTCGTATCACTGAGGGAATTAAATTAAAATTATCTAAAGGACGAAAATGGTTAATAAACCATCTTTAATCTAGTTCTAGTGTACAAAAATAATGGGTGAGGATTAGCTTAAATAATTAAAGGTTTATTTAATTAAAACATAGTTAATTAAATTTAATTAACAAATTAGTCCTAGTATAAAATAAAAGTTAGCAGAGAGAATAGTATCATCTCTTTCATTCCCATTTCTTACCATCCAAAAATAAGAAAACATAAGGAAGGAAGCCATTTTCATGTTCTTACATTCGACCAACAATTGGGTATGCAATTTAAGTCATTTTCTTGTAATTTTTATAGATTTTAGGTCATATGAGCTTGATTTAGCTAGCCCATGTGCTAATTTTTGAAATTGTTAAAGTTTTATAAAGTTTTTGGTGTTGAGAATTAGATGAAATTGCTGTGAAATTGTTAGAAATTAAGCTGAGTTTAAGGAAATGACTAAATTATAAAGTTTAATTGTTAGTTTTATACATTAGGGACCAAATTGAATAAAATGAAAATTATTATAAAATTTGGTAGGAATAGGAAGTAGAGGGCCCCTAATGAATGTATATTAAATTATATTTTAAACCGAGGCTCAAACTTCGACGTTATGGCTATTTTTAATTCAAAGACTAAATTGAATAAAATGTAAAATTTTAAGGTATTAACAAAATGAATTCATATAGGTTTATTCATATCATGGCATAATATGAAAAAGTTTAGTATTGATTGATTGTATAAAATAATTGTATACCTCATTGCCCATGGCCAGCTTTTTTTGGCCTTAGCTTGAGTGGTCGGAGGACACTTATTATCAAGAACTGTTTTAAGTTTCTTACAGCCCAGGACATTTATCAGGTTCCTTTTCCATTCGTTATAGTTATTTTCATTTAGTTTGTTTCCAGTGAGTATGTTTAATAAGGGAGTTGATGCTATTTTTAAATTGAAAATAAAATATTCATATATTAATATATTCGTATTAAGAAAATGTTTGATAATGTTTTGCAACATTACGAAATGCATTAGGATGATGCATGTGTCTTACATTAAACCTTGAAAACATTGTAAATTGTTGAAATGATAATTCTTACACCCATTGAATTAAGACACTTTAGGGTGATCATGACCAACTAGTAAGAACTTGGGTTTCCATCCAATTAGCACATGGACCTAATTCTTTAGGCATTCACACATACTAATAATCGTGTAACATTTGGCCATCTTTGCAACTTAAGTAGAGCTCCTTAGGGAGTTACTTAATCTCACACCCCAAATTTTTTAATCTGTATTTTGAATGGTTTACCAAGTGGATTTCGTAAGGAACTTGTAAGTGGACCCTTCTAATTAGCAAGATTAGACTAGTTTTCTTTAGGTGTATCCTCTAGCGAACAATTTTGTTGTATTCTACCATCTTGTGGCCTCTCATTCCGTGTTTGGCGAGCTCTTGTGTTTCGGTGAGCTCTTCCGTGCGTGAACACACTAGTGGCGAGTTCAATTGTTGCAAAGTTAATCATTCAATTATTAACTCACAGTTGGTGGGGCACGTACCAGTTATGTGTCAAACCTTAGGGAAAGAAACGTGTCACTATGCATGGCACTTAGAGAGTTTTACTGGTTGTGTTTAATTATTGGAATCGTGTGTGCATGTAATGTGATTAGGGATCTTGCTTAAAGTGGAAAGAGTTTAGTTTTATATTAAAAATAAAGGTATAAAAGAGTAAAGACTTTAATTTTCCTTTCTCAGTTCTTCTTTATCTCTGAAGAAAATTAGAAGTGTTCTTCGTTGCTTAAAGGAAGACCCTGCCATTATATCCTATTTATAAAATGAATTTAGAGCCAATTACTAATAATTTCTTAATTCCTCATTTAGTTTAAATATTAGGAAATTTAAGAGAGGTTGAAGTCGTATATATAAGTTTTCACAGGAAGTTTTGCAAGGAAACTTTCTTTCGGTTAAATTGTTCCATGTTGTTGATCCTTATTGCTATGTAACAGTCTCGATTGTTTCTGTATTTAATGGAGATGTTTGATTGTTATTAAGTGTTGTTAGTTATTAAACAAGCTTGAGAAGTAATCTAGTGGCTAAGCACGTTATATAACTCCTAAATGACCCAAGTTATAGCCTCCATAACATCATTTTATTTTTTTTAATTCATGCAAATTTAGACAACCTTCCTCTACAAAAACCATCCACCTTATAGCATGTAACTCCTATTCTTTATTTTTTATTTGTAACTCTATATTTTAAATTTGAAAAGGGTGAAACTCTTAAAATTATTGTGCTTTACTCTCCCTAACTCTCTTGCCCCCGTCTTGAATGTTTTGTTGGGGAGTTTGACTAGGTGACCGTCCACTCCACTCCATTTCACTCTATCATTTTGTTTTGTTTTCATAAAAATTTTCTCTCTTTTTTCCTCTTTCTTGTGCCATCCCCTTAAGGTTGCACCTCATCTTCTTTCTTTTATTTTTTGCTTAATATTTGTATCGCAAACCAAATCACCACCCAACAACCACCAAATCACCACCCTATCACCACCAAACCACCACCACATCAAAACCGTACCACAACATATTTCTTTACTTGTTTTTCTTCTCTTCTATTTCTAGTTTCTTTGATGATCATTTAGAAACTTTATTTCCTTTCTTCTACCGAAATTTCAAGTGATTCTTTGAGACTTCTTCAAGCTTTGAAATATTTGTCAGTATTTGGGTAACTGCTATCTTTTATTTTCGCTTTTAATTTTTATTCTCTTATCTATTTTATTTTCTTTTCATGAACTTTAATCCAATTCATTCAAAATTTTCATTATACTAGATCTTCACACAAACTCAAGTCATCAACTTTAGAAGTGTTCATCTTGGATCATTTTGGAATAAATGAGTAAGTATATAAGTTGTGAAGTTGTGGATGATTTTAATTTTGGATAATTCTTTTCTTGGAGATAAAAGAATACTAATTACATGAACAATTTCTTTAGGTGCAAATCAAAGTCCTAATTCTTTTGGATTGGAGATGATCAAGATTTAGTTGGATTTACGATTCAAATTGAAAAGGTGTGCATTTTATACAAGTTAAATACGTAAGGATTTAATTAAAATTTATCAATCTATTATACAAAGGAAAACATATTATTTTTATTGTTACAAAGAGGGACTTTGTGGTTTTAAGGAAAGTTATTCTTACTTGATTTTTATTATATGATGTGACAAATATTATTATGATTGATAAATATTTTCTAATCTTATGTTGTGCAAAAATCATGGCTATTTATTTATTGTGATAATATGGAATACCATGGATAATGAAACCTATATGTACATGAAAGCATGATTATCATGTTAATTGATTTGCTATGTGATTTGTATGCCATGATGCATTACATTGGGTTGAGACATGTGTAAGGAGGAAGATGTGGTAGTATTAATCTACAAATTTGGTGGTCTATCCATGATCTGTCGTAATTCGGTATAGCAGATTAAACTAGATTTCGCATTTTAGGAGTTTGAACATAAGCATTTTAGTTATGTTTTAATTACTTTTCAACAAGTTTAGATAAGTATAATAAAATGTTTTATTCGAGTCTTTTATTGACCTTAGGGGCTGAAAGAGGCCTAAGGATGAGCTAATACACTTTGTGAGTGTGCAGGAGACCATTAGAAGGCATAATAACTCAATATTGGTTGCTAGGTTGCAACACAGAGCATTAGATGTTGCACCATAGGGAGCAGAGTTGAAGAAACCCAAGATTGTCTTCAATGTCGTGACACAAGACCTGGTGTGTCGCGACATCGCCTCTACACGGGAAATTAATACGAGCCAGGGGCATTTTGAACCATTCAATCCAACTTTTAGCTCGAGAACATTAGTTGATCTAGTTAAGGGCGATGACCATCCTAAGTCTATAGATAGGCTTAACTAAAACATGTTATGGACACCTTTCCTTTGTATAAATTTCTCTTTAGTTTTAGATTTTAGGTTTTATTTTCTTTTTGGGTTTAGACTTTATTTCCATTCTTGTTATTTACTTTCGGGAAGAAATTAGATTCTGGAACTTTTTTCAAACTCTGTGACGATTCTACTCATTAATTCAATACAATCAGGCTTCTTCTAAACTCTATTCTTAAAATTATTCTTTATGTTCATTCTCCTATTCAAGTTTATATTTTTTATTAGACCCATGAGGAACTAATCCTTCTGTGGGGGATTAGTGAGTGGAGGTATAAATAATTAACTAGTTTGTAAGGATTTCTTAATGAATCAATTGTTCAGGATAGGAAGAATATAAACCCTAGGCCTGACAACCCTAGGAAGTCATTAAGGTAGGAATTAACCCAAAATTGGTATGGCCTATCTGTGAACACCTTATCCCTGAACTGATTTGGACTGTAAGGTCAGAAGATAAGTTGTTATTGCTGACTCAGTATTTTAATGGACATGTCAAAAGATCCTGCTAGGTTTTGACTAGTTGGTTGAACAAGAAAACTCAAGACGAAAGTTGTTAAGATTATCAAGCGAACTAATCACCCATGCCAAGATTTGATACATATTTCTTTAATTGCTACTTTCATTCATTTAATTTTCCTTTATTTATTTTATTATTATAATCCAAAAACTCTTATTTTAATTCTTCGTACTATAATTTGATTAAATTATTAATTAGATCTATTTATGTTAGAATTAGAATTAATTTAGTGCTCGCCTCCCTTAGGTACGATCCTCAAAGTACTCACCTACTCTGTTGTAACTATATTACAACCTGACCCATATACTTGCGAATATCATTTTTCCACATCTTTTGTGCAGGGTTTCTACTCTGGACGTTGGTATGTCTGGAGGCAGTCAATCCACAACCTACATGTTTTGGCAGCTTGTCTACCAATTTGGTGGCATTCCCCACAACTATATGTACTTGCAGCTTGTCTTGGAATTTGGTGGCTTCGTCCACATAAATGTCAGTGTATTTTGGATGAATGAGTTCTAGGGAGCTCCTTTTGGTGTGTAGCAGTGATGGGTAGAATGTTTTAAAACAATTTGCATAATTGTTTTACAAAAAGGTGCATTACCATAATCATGTGCATGAAAATTTGTTATTTCATATGCTAAGTATGTGCTTATTGTTATTTAATGTGTTATAAATTTCACACTGATCTTAAAAACTTACCCCATTAGTTTATTAACCTTTGAGATGATTCACGAGCTTAAGAGTTAGATTCAACATATGGAGGAGTCTCTCAGATCAGATTTTTAATAAATGGTTTATAAACTATTCATGTTGTTATTTTGGACATTGGACATTGAACTTTTTATGGGTTATTTTTACTTTTAATTTTTAAATTGCTGTAATGCCCCAAAATTCAAGTTTTTAATTTTTGCATGTTTTGTCACAAATTGCTTGTTTGCTTCAATGGTTAAGTGATTTGGGTGTGTATGGGGGTGTTTGAGAAGCTTGGGTTCAAGTCTTGGCTTTTGCAAAATTTTTAGTTTTGCTATTAATTGAATCTGGACATTGGCATTTAGGCCTTATAAATATTAGTGTTGGTTTTATATCACAAAAAGGGCTTGTGGTCTGATGGCAAGATGGCGTGTTGAGTAACTGTGAGGTCTGAGGTTCAAGTCCTGGGTTGCGCAATGGAATATTTATCTTGTTGCTTGAGCTGGGTAGGTGGTGGAGTTGGACTAGAATACTGCTGAGTGGAGTTTGAATTGGTCATGGAAAGAGTTGAAGAGGATTTGATGGAGAAAATCAAAGAGGGATAAGGGGAGAGATTTGAGGAGAAAATTTAGGAGTGGGTTGAGAGGAGAGTTGTGCAGTTTGGGGAGTTTTCACCTTGGAAATTTCAGCTAGGGGTATGGATGTGCCGAGTTTGGTCTTTGGCATTTTGGGTAATCCGTGTCTTGCATTAGTTTCTCTACTTGTCTCAGTTTTGGTCAATTTCATATTGCAGCTTTTGGTTTTTGGCAAGTTTATTCTCGGGTTTGTACACTTTCCTATTTCGTTTTCTTTTTCCTCTTCTCTCTATTGGCCGAATATCCCTTCCTTCTTCCCTCTCATTTTTGCTGCTAAACTCTCCTTTCTCTTCTCCCTTTCCATCTCTCTCTTAGCCGAATCCCTTTCCTCTCCCCCTCTTTTTCTTTGACTGAATGTTCTTCTCTCTCTTTCTATTTTGATTCTTACCTAATATTATTTTATTTTGCTTTTGAACTGAGAAGTATCTCATTTTTTTGTGTGGGGTTTAGCCGATTGTTATTCCTCTGTTTGATCACTCCCTACGTTGATCTTCTTTTTGCCGCGGTTGTTGTTCGAGTGCTGCAAGTATTGTAGATTATCGATAAGTCGTGATACTCCTCGCTTTTTGTTTTAATTGGTTCTTTTTCATTCTTTATCTTTAAGCCGAATACCCTCTTGGCCACTATTATGGCCTAATTTAGTCTATGAAGGTCATTGTGTGGTGCAGATTATCGTTGCAGCAGGTGATTGCTTTTGGGTTAGCGGTTTGGAATAGTAGGGTTGCCCTCATACAAGCAAGGTAAAGATGGTGATTTTTGGGTTGTGTGTAGAAAAAGAGAGGGTGTCTTACCCTAACGGTTAAAGGACTGACATTGGATTATGTTGAATCTAGGTTGGTGTACGTGGAGGTTGCGCTCTTCTCGTAATCAGGTGTGTGATCACACCCTTTTAACTGTAAATCGACAAAAGCCAAAAAGCTGAAAAAGACAATGTTGAGACCATATGAGCGTGCGAACACTCGTGTGGTAAATCAAACCCATGAAACATGGTGTTGGACTGTAGAGGCTTCCATGAGCATTTTCATGGGTTTAGGTCGAAATAGGCCACAAATTACCGAAATACCTTCAAAGGGTAAAATTACCAAAATACCCCTGAAAGGTAAAATAATCGAATTACCCCCAAAGGGTAAAATGACTGAAATATCCCCATAAGGTAAAATGACTATTATACCCCTAGGAGTTGAAATATGTGTATGATCGATCTGCTCTATGATATATATACATGACTGTTACTGAATAGGACATACTGCATACACGTATGATTTATGACATGACATAATGCATGGGGTTGGGATTCTGATATAGGGGAAGTATACTGTACTGGTGGCTTTGCCACATATAATGTTATTGGCAGCTTGGCTGTGTTATTGGTGTGTTGGCTGGGTGGGTCGATTTTATCCCCATATGGTGTGTTGGTGGTACGGAGTGGTGTGTTGACTTGATTGGGATGGGTCGCATCACAACATTGTACTGATTTCTGTATTGGGTAGGGCCCACACTGTTACTGTAATGGGATAAGGCCCAAACTATACTGATACTATATAGGGCTCAGGCCCAGACTGATTCTGCATGTTGCATAGTGATTGTTTAGAAGGGGATTACACACTGAGTTTCATAAACTCACTCTCTCCTTTAACTATGCAGGTAATCCAAAACCTGAGGCGATTCAGTGCTGCGAGGGACTCAGAGATAGCCACACAATCACTGCGGTTCACATTAGCCTTTATTTTTTTAATTTAATAATAAGTTGGATTTTGTTTTTGTAATAAGGCCTTTAATTGGGTTTAAAATTTTAATTGGGCTATTGCTTTATATTTTAAGCTGCTAGTTATATGAAAACGAGTTTTCAAAATAATTATTGTTTTCAAAGACATGAACTTTAATCGTTAGATTTAACAAATGCTTCCGCATTTTAAATAAAATTTAAAATAACATTAGCAGTTAACAATGCAAACATTTGGTTAATTGTACAGTTAAACTTTAATAAAGAGGTTTCCAAATTTAAGAAACGAGTTTTACCAACTAGTTCGACGTTTGAGAAACACTTCGATGTGACACACCAGATTCGGCCATAACATCTGGGCCGAGTTTGGGGTGTTACAATTGCCATGCATGCTCGTTTGATGAATTTATAAATATTTTGATTTGTTTTTATTTAATTTATTATGATTTTTATTTAATTTAAAATAATCCTATAAATTTATGATTTTCTAAGCATTTTCAAAAGTCTGTTGCAAAATTTCTTTACCAAAATCATTTTTAAGAAATAATTTAAATATTGAAAATTATTTGTTTTAATGAAGTAAGACGATATCTCGATAAAATAATGAACTTTTCAAATATTTGAGTTTTAATAAGGGTTCTTTCAAAAACTAATTTATTTAGTATTTAAAGTTTAAAGTTTTCGTAAAAAAACAACTTAAATCTGTTTGTTTTTAACAAGCAAATGTTTTGAATGTTTTTAATGTGACTTCCAGAATTTGGCCATAACATCTAGGCCGAGTTTGGAGGTTACATTTAGTGGTATCAGAGCCGAATTCAAAACTTGGACTACAGATTTTTAATTGGGTATTCAAAATCTGGTATTCATTGCTGTTTTAAAGAGTATATTAAAAATCTTTTTCTACTAAATTTAAAAATTAAAATTTTGAGAATTCGAGACTCTAATGTTGATTCTATAACACCCCAAACTCGACCTAGACGTTACAGTTGGATCTGACGTGTCACATTGAAGTGTCTATCGAATGATTAGACTCGTTGGTAAAAATTTGGTTCCAAGTTTAAAATTAACTTCTTTATTATTAAAGAAAAATGTTTGTCTTGTTATCAGATTTCGTTTTAATAAGTTAGTTCTAAATCGTGGAAGCTTTTTAAATTCTATTGTTTAACAAAAACACCCGTGTCTTTGAAAACAATAATAATTTTAAAACTCGTCTTCTCCTAACTAGCAGTTTTAAAATAGGTAAGCAAAAGCTCAATTAAAATTTTAAACCAACTCAAAGGCCTTATTACAAAAACAAAACCCAACATATAAATTAAATTAACAAAAAAGCAAGTGTAACAAGCAGTAGATGTGTGGCCACCTCCAAGTCCCTTAAAGCACCGAATTACCTAAGGCTGAGGATTACCTACACAATTAAAAGGAGAGGGTGAGTTTACGAAACTCAGTGTGCCATCCCCTACCAACCAGTCAGCATACAACATGCAGTAACAGTCTGGGCCTAAGCTCAACGCGGTAATAGTACAGTGTAGGCCTTAGCCCGATACGGTAACAATGTGGGCCTTAGCCCAATACAGAAACAATATGGGCCTTATCCCATTATAGTAACAGTGTGGGCCTTAGCCCAAAACAGAAACAATGTGGGCCTTAGCCCAATATAGAAATAGTGTGGGCCTTAGCCCATTACAGTAACAGTGTGGGCCTTAGCCTAAAACAGAAACAGTGTGATAATGCAACCCATCCCAATCCATCCAACACACCACTCCGTACCACCAACACACCATGTGGGGATAAAATTAACCCACCCAGCCAACACACCAATATCGCAGCAGAGTTGCTAGTAATAGTATTGCAGCGAAGCTGCCAGTAACAATATATATGGTGAAGCCACCAGTACAGTATACTTCCCTATATTAGTATCCCAACCCCATGCTGTATGCCATGTCATAAATGATACGTGTATGCAGAATGTCATGCATAACATAGAGCAAACCAGACTTACATACATAAGGTCATAATAGTCATTTAATCTCCTAGGGGTGTAATGGTCATTTTACCCTTTGAGGGTATTTCAGCCATTTTATCCTCTGGGGGTATTTTGGTCATTTTACCCTTCGGGGGTATTTCGGTCATTTTACCCTTCGAGGGTATTTCGGTCATTAGCCCACGAATCAAAAGTTGGCTTTACCACTCGAGCTTTCGCACGCCCATATGGTCTCAATTCAGTCCAACAGATAGGAGTACGAAACCTACGGCCATATAATGCCTCGTACGGAGCCATTTGAATACTGGACTGGTAGCTATTATTTTATGTGAACTCTACTAGCAGCAAATAGTCTTCCTAACTGCCTCGAAAATCCGTTACACAACACCTCAACAAATCCTCCAATACTTGAATCAACTCTTTCCGATTGACCATCTATCTGGGGATGAAATGCAGTACTAAAATTTAGTCTTGAACCCAAAGCCTTATGTAACTTCTTCTAGAATCGAGACGTGAATCAAGGATCTCTATCTGATATCATAGAAACTAGTGCCCCCATGCAATCTTACAATCTCAGCCACATACAGTTTAGCCAACTTCTGCAAAGAGTAATCAGTACGGATTGGTATGAAATGGGCAGATTTAGTCAATCGATCTACAATAACCCAAACCGAATCCTTCTTGGTAGGCGTTAAGAGCAACCCACTCACAAAATCCATGGTCACTCTCTCTCACTTGCAAAGTGGAATTTTAACTGGCTGAAGTAACCCTGAAGGTAACTGATGCTAAGCCTTCACTTGCTGACAAGTTAAACACTTACCTACAAAATCAGTAACTTCACGCTTAAGTCCAAGCCACCAATAAATCTCACGAAGGTCACGATACATTTTATTCCCACTGGGATGCATAGCATAAGGACTACTATGCACCTCTCGCAGTATAGACTGACTCAAATCATTATCCCTCAGTATACAGACTCTCCCACGGAAGCATAGTACTCTTTCACTATTCAACCCAAAATCTGAAATTTCTCCACTCTTAACCTGTCGAAATTGAGGAACCAGTGATTCATCCAACAATTGTTTACCCTTAATCTGTTCAGCCCACACCAGTCTAACTTGTAACTCGGCCAACAAGCTACCATTATCAAACAAGCTGAGACGAGCGAACATCACTCTCAAATCAGATACAGTCCTACAGCTCAGTGCGTCAGCTACCATGTTAGCCTTACCAGGATGGTATTCTACAGCTTAGTGCGTCAGCTACCACGTTAGCCTTACTAGGATGGTATTCAATCAAGCAATCATAATCCTTAAGCAGCTCTATGCATCTTCACTGCCTATGATTCAGCTCCTTCTGAGTTAGGAGATACTTAAGGCTCTTGTGATCCGTGTAGATAGTACACTTCTCACCATATAAATGGTGCCTCCAAATTTTTAGTGCGAATACCACAGGGGCTAACTCCAAGTCATGAGTAGGATAATTCACCTCGTGAGGCTTAAGCTGACGAGACGCATAAGCAACCACCTTACCTTCCTACATCAGCACACAACCCAAACCAACGTGTGATGCATCACTTAGACAGTGAATTCCTTCCCAAACTCTGGCTGTATCAAGATAGGGGCCTCAGTCAAAACCTTTTTCAATTTCTCAAAACTTTCTTGCTACTTATCAGTCCAGTTAAACAGTACCCCTTTACGTAGCAACTTAGTCAGAGGTGCAGCAATCAAGGAAAACCCCTCAACAAAACGTTTGTAATACCTTGCGAAACCTAGAAAACTTCGAATCTCAGATACGGTCTTAGGTGGTTTCCGTTTCAGTACAGCTTCAATTTTTTAAGGGTCAACTCTAATCCCCTCGGCAGACACCACGTGACCCAGAAATGTCACTTCTCGCAGCCAAAACTCACACTTGCTAAACTTAGCGTAAAGTTTCTCCCTTAAAATCTGCAGAACAATTCAGAGATGAACATCATGCTCATCCTCGGTTCTCAAATACACCAAAATATCGTCTATAAAAACCACCATGAACCGATCCAAGTAGGGTTGGAATACTCAGTTCATCAGGTTCATGAAGGCTGCTAGTACATTCGTCAGCCCAAACGGCATCACTAGGAACTCGTAATGTCCATAACGAGTCCTAAACGCAGTCTTATACACACCAACCTCCTTAACCCTCAGCTGATGATACCTAGAACAAAGATCTATTTTAGAGAAAATCGAAGCTCCTTGCAACTGATCAAATAAATCATTTATCCTCGGCAAAGGATACTTATTCTTGATGTCAGTTTATTCAATTGTCGATAGTCGATGCACATATGCATGGACCATCCTTCTTCTTTACGAACAACACTGGTGCTCCCTACGGAGACACGCTAGGTCGAATGAATCCTCGATCCAATAGTTCTTGGATTTGAGCTTTTAATTCCACCAGCTCCTTCGGTGCCCTGCTATAAGGAGTGATGGACACTTGAGCTGTTCCTGGCAGGAGCTCAATTCCAAATTCAACTTCACGGTTCAGAGGCAACCAAAGGAGCTCATCAGGAAATACATCAGAAAAATCCTTCATAGTTCAGATATCTCCAACAGAAGGACCCTCAGAATCAGATGTACCAATATAGGCTAGAAACGCCTCACAACCCTTGTGAACCAGTTTTTCGGCCCTTAATGCAAAGATCACACTAGACAGAAAGTCCTTTCGCTCCCCAATCACAACCACCTCCTTAGCCTCAATAGTCTTTAGTACCATTCGCTTAGCAGCACAATCCAAACTTGCAAGGTATTTAACCAACCAATCCATTCCCAAGATTAGGTCGAATTCACCAAATGGTAGCTCCATCAAATTCGCTAGAAATATAACTCCTTAAACCTCTAGGGGCACATCTCTGATCAATTTGTCTACCCTTACTAATTGTCCTAGTGGACTTAACACAGTCATCTCATTAACAGTACTCTCACACATGATACCTAAGATGCCAGACATAGTACATGCAATGTAAGAATGCGTAGACCCTATATCAATTAAAGCAGTGTAAGGTACATTATAAATTAGGAACCTACTGGTTATAACATCTGGAGCATCACCATCCTCTCGGCGACAAGCAGCATAAACCAGTGCTGGCTATCTTTCCTCAATGTTACCAACACCTCTGCCTGACGTTCCACGACCTTGTCCCACACCATTTCCACCTCTAACCTGCCCACGGCCTCTCTATGGCTACTGACCACCTCTTGCTGGCTGAAAAAACCCTAACCTACAGATGGCATCTAAACCGGCCTCTGAGGACAATTCTTAACTTGATGCTCCATAGACCCACATTTGAAACATGCCCCAATCTTTTTCGAACACTCACCTAGATGATGTCTCCCACAATCAGCACAAGGCTGTGGTCTTGCAACAGAAACCCCAACTTGGACTGGCCCATCAAACTTGGCCTTCTTTTTAGGCCTTCCAGAAGAACTTGAGGGCTCTGGATTCCTCTTATACCTGCCCCTATCTTTCTTACGGTTCTAGTGCTCAGAGTGCTTCACATCCTCATCGATTTTTCCCTTTTCAACAAGGGCAGCAAAATCTTGCTCCCTGTGCAGAGCTATCAAGACTCGTTACTCATCCCGAGGCCGCCCTCAAATCGCACACAGAGTTCATATTCAGTTGCCACTATATTCAGCCACAATTTTATTCCCCTGGCTCAAACTCAAAAATTCCTTTCTTCGGACGTCCACATAACTTGAGCCCACATACGTTCCTTAAAGAAATCCCACATTAGTCGGTCAGCCTGAGTACCTTCTCTCACGGTAAGCCACCACTGATAGGCTTTGTCTCATAGTAAAGACATTTCACCTTTAAGTTTTGCTCAGAAGTGCAGTCGAGGTCGTCCATTATTCTCTCTATGGCTTCCAACCAGTATTCAACAACATTAGGTGCTACTCTAGAAATACCCCTGAAGATTTTTGCTCCATTCGATTGGAGTCTTTCTAAAATCGACCCACGACCCATAGCACCAGTACTGTCCCTACGACCCTTTCTAGATTACGGAACATAGCATGGGATAGTGCATCATCCCCAACTGCTCGATCAAGCGATCTCGTCTCAATCACTGGTGAAGTTGGTGCTTCCCTAGCCCCAACATTAGGCATGTGTCCTGATACCGAAGATCCAGCCATAGCACTTCCTCGGCCTCTACTGCGGCCATGCGTACCCCCTACCACGAGTACCTCTAGTTCTCATATCGACTAATGTATTATCTGGTTTAAGAAGTTTTATGCATTAGTGAGTAATTCCAGTAATTATTAACAGATGTCTTATGAAAAGCAGTAGTCATAGTTTTTTTTCGCAAATCAAAAGTCTCCCTCCAGTTTCCAATTTTCCTACAATCTTAGTTTACTCTAACTACAGAGTTTCAGTACAGTCCTACTATCTATAGTAGCCTCTCAGTGAATTTCAGTTCAAGCAGTCTACAGTATAAAGAAAACTTACAAATTCAGCGCTGGAGACTCGGTGTGCCACACTTGTAAACCTTCCAAAACACTTTAAAAATAGTTTTCAAAAATTTTAGGTATTTTTAAAACCCATTCCACAGTCGATTTTTTGTAACCTGGCTCTAATACCACTAAATGTAACACCCCAAACCCGGCCTAGATGTTACGATAGGATCTCGCGTGTGACATTGAAGTGTCTATCGAAAGATTAAACTCGTTGGTAAAATTTTGTTTCCAAGTTTAAAATTAACTTCTTTATTATTAAAGAAAAATGTTTGTCTTGTTATCAGATTTTGTTTTAATAAGTTAGTACTAAATCGCGAAAGCTTTTTAAATTCTATTATTTAACAAAAACACCCGTGTCATTGAAAACAATAATTATTTTAAAACTCGTCTTCTCCCAATTAGCAGTTTTAAAATTGGTAAGCAAAAGCCCAATTAAAAATTTAAACCAACTCAAAGGCCTTATTACAAAAACAAAACCCAACATATAAATTAAATTAACAGAAAAGTAAGTGTAAACAGCAGCAGATGCGTGGCCACCTCCAAGTCCCTTGCAGCACTGAATCACCTAAGGCTAAGGATTACCTGCACAGTTAAAAATAGAGGGTGAGTTTACGAAACTCAGTGTGCAATTCCCTACCAAACAGTCAGCATACAACATACAGTAACAGTCTGGGCCTGAGCCCAACGCAGTAATAGTACAGTGTGGGCCTTAGCCCGATACAGTAACAATGTGGGCCTTAGCCCAATACAGAAATAGTGTGGGCTTTAGCCCATTTCAGTAACATTGTGGGCTTTAGCTTATTACAGTAACAGTGTGGGCCTTAGCCCAAAATAGAAACAATGTGATAATGCAACCCATCCCAATCCAGCCAACACACCACTCCTTACCACCAACACACCATGTGGGGAAAAAATCGACCCACCCAGCCAACACACCAATATCGCAGCAGAGTTGCCGATAATAGTATTGCAGCGAAGCTGCCAGTAACAGTATATGTGGCGAAGCCACCAGTACAGTATACTTCCCCTATATCAGTATCCCAACCCCATGTAGTATGCCATGTTATAAATGATACATGTATACAGCATGTCATGCATAACATAGAACAAATCATTCCTACATACATAAGATCATAATAGTCATTTAATCTCCTAGGGGTGTAATGGTCATTTTACCCTAAGAAGGTATTTCGATCATTTTACCCTGTGGGGGTATTTCGATCACCTTACCCTTCGGGGGTATTTAGGTCATTTTACCCTTCGAGGGTATTTTGGTCATTTTACCCTTCGAGGGTATTTCGGTCATTAGCCCACGAATTAAAAGTTGGGTTTACCACTTGAGCGTTCGCAAGCCCGTGTGGTCTCAATCGTCGTGTTCACGATTTTTTGGCTTTTCACCGAACTACGGTTGCAGTGGGAAGATTACACACCTGCTTACGAAAAAAGCGCAAATCTCTATGTGCGCCCTCCTAAAATCAAACATGACCGAAAGTTAGTCCATTAATTGCTAGGGTAAAACACCCTCTTTTTACACCTAATGCAAAACACCCTCCTTACATTGATTGAACGATGAGCACAAAGGTTGTGACCTTTTTCAAATCACTTACAAATAACCACACCTCGAAGGAAACCCTACGACTGCAACAAGTAACACCATGTGAGAAAGAAATCAACTATAGGCAATCAAAAGAATAAAGAAGAATAATATTCAGTTTTGAGAAAAAGTAAAGAAGAGAATAGATTTACACAAGTGAGGAGTATAACCACTTACCGATAGTCAGGAACCTGCAACACAGGAACGGCAAGAAGCAGTGGAGGAAGATCAACATAGAGAACGATACGACGAATGGGTGATATTCAGCTAGGAAGTAAAAAGAAGAAAAACCTGACAGAAATAAACCGATGAAAACAAAGAGGTTATATGGCTAAGAGGCAGAGATTGATGGAGAAGAGAAGAAGAAAGAAAAAGGAATAAAGAAACAAAGCCGATAAAAATGAAAGAAAGAAAGAGGAAGTTTGGCAAAAGAGAGAACCACAATATTGTTCAGTCGAAACCAAGAAGGTAAAAGAAGAAGGCAGAAAAGTATTCAAAAGAAGATACTCGGAAATTTAGCAAAATTCGGCACGACAAAGCAGAACAAGAAAAACATTACCCAAAAATGAAATACGAAAAACACCCAAAATGAGTCAAAACCCCGCTAGCCGAATTCCTTAAGTACCAAAGTCCCCCATTTGGCACACCTCTCCTCTCCCCTCACCTCCCTTGATTTTCTTCTAAAATCACTCCCCTTATCCCTCCTCGAATCTCTCCACCCACAACTCCTCAACTCCCCCAACAACTCCATTCAAACTCCATTCAAACTCCTCACAACTGTGTTTCAGTCCAAGACCGCTATGTTACACAGCTCAAGTAGCAAAATAATAACTCCCTTACACAACCCAAGACTTGAACCTCAGACCTCACAATCACATAACACGCCACCTTGCCACCAGATCAAAAGCTCTTTTTGTGTCATAAAGCAACACTAATATTTATAAAGCCTATTTACCAGCGTCCAGATTCATTTAGGGGAAAAACTAAAAATTCTGCAAAAGCCAAGACTTGAACCTAGGCTTCTCAAACACTGCCATACACACCCAAATCACTTAGCCAATAAAGCAAACAAGCAATTTATATCAAATCATGCAAAAATTAAAGACTTAGATTTTTAGGGTGTTACAGATTCCTCTTTAGATGATGTACTTATTGAGATTTAGATTGAAAACTTAAGCTATAAAATACTTGATTATAAGATTTTAAATACGATTGAGTAATTAAGAGTATCTTTGAAACTAAATATTTTTATAAAAAATAGGTAGAATGAATAACCATGGAGTACGAACTCGTGGTGCACGTCATTGTGCGACTCAAGATGAGTCATCTACTTCTCAAGTGCCTATATCAGACCTTGGTGTTAACCCTAACGAGAATGACCCTACTGTGGATAATGTGAGTCAAGAGCCTAAAGAATTTGCTAATGAGGAAGCTAATCGTAATCCTATTGATGGTGCGATATCTCAAGCTCTATTGAGAGTGTTGCAACGAGTCGTTGGAGGCAAAATTGATATTGGAGGCCTTAAATCTATAACTGAGAGGCTTTGATCTAATTGAGTAGAGGTGTTTAGGGGAGTTACTGGGGCAACCCCTATAGTAGCTGAGTATTGGATGGTAGCTACAGAAATAATTTTAGATGATTTTAATTATACCCGGTAATAAACTGAAAGGTATGGTGTCACTTCTTAGAGACGAGGCCTACTACTAGTGGCAATCTGTTGTTCAAGGTACTCAAGCTGAGAGGATAAATTGGGCGTATTTTAAAATGCATTTCAGAAGAAATACATAAGCACGAGATATGTTGAAGCTCGTAGGCTCGAATTCATTGAGCTGAAATAAAGGGATAAGACAGTGTCTAAATACGAGGTAGAATTTTTTAGATTGAGTTGTTATGCATAGGGGATGGTAGCTTTCGAGAAAGATAAGGGTGTGAGGTTTGAGAATGGGTTATGATACAATTTGAGAGTCCAAGTTCCTATGCTGCAAGAGAGATTTTTTGAAACCTTGGTTAAGAAGGTTAAAATTTTGAAAGAGGTGAAAAGTGTTGAATGTGAGAGAAGAAATAAGGTCAAAACTCCAATTAAAAGAGAATTTGGCTCAGGTAGTTCTAAACCCGTGTCCTAAAAAGAAAGCCCAGCATAATAGACCACGAAAAAACTCAATTGCAGTTGGTACTGGAAACAAGACTCAAGAATGTGCTCACTGAGGGAAACATCACCAAGGGGAATGTTGGAGAAAATTAGGAGCATGTTTGAGATGTGGATTTTTGGAGCATCAGATTAAGGACTATCCATGTATGAAAGAATAGAGGCAAGATCGCAACCAAATCAGAATCAAAATCAAAGGGGACGAGGTAATAACATAACTGGTAATTTGGGGTAGAGACCATCTCACCAAGGTGCAAATTGCAATAAAGTAGGACCGCCTTGGTTTATGCAGTGAGGCGCAAAGAGGACCGTGATGCAACAAATGTCATTGCAGGTATTTTTACAATTAATTATGTACAATACTTTACCTTGATTAATCTCTGCTATTATTGCTAAAAGGATGGTTAGAAAAGGATGTGAGGCACATCTAGGTTATGTACTAGATACAAGTATTAGTAGCTCCACTTTGAGTAGCATTCACACTGTAAATGAATTTTTGGATATTTTTCTGAATGAGTTGTCTGGGATACCTCTTGAACGTGAAGTTGAATTTGGAATTGAACTATTGCCTGATACAAATCAGTGTTCATTTCTCCCTATTGCATGGCGCCAAAAGAGCTTAAGGAACTCAAGATTTAGGTTCAAGAACTTCTGGATCGTGGATTCATTCGACCAAGTGTTCCGTCATGGGTTGCACTTGTATTGTTTGTCAAGAAGAAAGATGGTTCCATGAGGATGTGTATTAATTATAGAGATTGTTTGCATTTTAATGAAGAAATAAGAACAATCAAATGAAATATTAAAGTAAATTAGATATATACTGCATCCATAAAAATAGTTTAAGGTTTCATTGAAAGTAATCCCAACCCTATGAGATTTAGCTCATGGGATGGGAAATAAAATTCTAAACCAAAATATTATCCAACATTGTGTTCAACTATTTCAGTTCAATATTTCGAAGGAACAATAATAGAAATAACAGAAGAACTTTGGGAAACAACTTTCGCTTTCCCAATCCACACTTCGGTAACACAGCGTCCTGTGATGGCTAAGAAGGACTGCTTTCGACTTCCTTTCCTTTACGCAACCAAACCCTTATTAATGCCTAAAGATCTCTCCCACTTTTTTTTATTTGCCTTTGTGAGGTTCCCTTCATTAGATTTTATAGATAGATTAGGTTAGGGTCGACTAATAACTCGTGATTATTTTTTCCGCTTTTAGGGGGATTTATTCACACCTAAGTTTGAATTTGAGTTGGGATTGTTGCGTGATAAATGTTGACTTGGTCTTCCCGGTATTTCCATGGCATCCATGTTGATACATGCTCGTAATCGTGAGTTCGATTTCAATACACTAGTTGTCCCAATCGTATAATTTTGTATCATCTCGATATACAACGTGAAATTGTGAATAATGGAAACTTGGTAGATGAAAATGAGTAAAAGTAGGTTGGATGGATGACTTGTACGAGTCAAACACTTAGAAATGAACCAACGATATGAGAGATTGTGACCCGATTTCTATAAAGTGAAATAACAAACAAGTTTTGAAGAAGAAGAAGTAAACTGTGACATGCTATTTAGCAAAATAGGAACCAACAATATATTAGAACACCACATTTCAGAACAAAGAAAGAAAGGAAGTGATAAGTTCAAAAAAAAAAAGGTTTGACGCCACAAGGAGTACCTTGATAAGTCCAAGTAAGTTCTTTCAAGAACAATGAGATAGAATTCTCGTAATAACTCAAAAATATTCATTTATCATTCATTAGCTAAGAAAGGCTCTTTTCACAAATTATTTATAGGCAACATTGTGACTATTCGAATGCCTATGTCAGACCTTTCATCTTCAACAATTAACTAAGGTTATTACAAGCATTAATTTCATTTTAAAATAATGTAGGAGGCCAATAGTTATGTCTCTTCACTTGACTCTGGTATAGATGAAAAGGCATGTCTCTTCACTTTATTGATGACTTAATGAACCCTTAATGTGTTGTTTGGTGTCCCTTCATCCCCCTTAAACCAAATGTTAAAAGACTTGTGCATTCATCTCTTTAATTGGCTCTTTAACTAGCTTTGAGTGCTTTAAAACTGAACAAATTTGAAGAGACACTTTTGGACCATTGGAACAGCCACCATGATGATCTTTGAAGGCTTGAAAAATATAAAAACTTGAAGAGTCAATTAGCCATATGAATAGTCACCCATAATGATCTTTGAAGGCCTGAAAAACATCCAAACTTGAAAATTCAATTAGTCATATGAATAGTCACCTACAAGATAGATAATTAAGCATTAAAGACACTCATAAAAATCAACACACTATAAACACTCGTACACGAATTTATTAATGAACATGCAACTCAAATCACCTTATTTAAAATGAAAATAAACACATTTTAATTTATGTAGTAAAAAGTAATAGCCAAATTAAATAACATACTTATATAAACAAACTCAAACATATTTAATACTAAGATGCTTAAATG
This sequence comes from Gossypium raimondii, assembly GCF_025698545.1. NCBI lineage: Eukaryota > Viridiplantae > Streptophyta > Magnoliopsida > Malvales > Malvaceae > Gossypium > Gossypium raimondii. The sequence goes on from NC_068571.1 coordinate 15,768,377, forward strand.
CATGATTTAAGATGCAAACTAAATGAACAAATGAGTTACTTAATCCATGACTTAATTTAATAATGCAAACTTTAACTAACATGAGAGTTACAAAAAGCATGTCCTAATTTATGATGCAAACTTAACTAACATGAGAGTTACATAATGCATGACTTTATTTAATGCAAAACACATAATGCATGTCATAATTAAAAGATGTAGATTAATAATGCAAGACATTAATTAAAGATGCATATAATAAGCAAGACATAATTAAAAGCTGTAGAATTAATTAAACTAAACTAACAGCCATATGCAAAACATTGCATGGACTTGGGACGTTATTTTGGGTCCAATAAGGATTGGACATCTCATGTTCAGCCCAAACTTGTTGAATCAAGCCCATCATCGCCTCTTTAAGCTTTTTGGATATAGCACGTGGTATAGGCCTGATGGGAATTTCAATTGGATCCTCTCTTGAAATAGGTAGCTTAGAGTTTGGTCCACTTGATGAGCTTGAGTGCACTTCAATCGTTCCTATCCATGTATAACGTGTTGGGAAACTGTCTGTATTTTGCCTTGAAAAAACTTCACTCCTTTATTTCCTCGTTCCAAAACCTATTCCTGCCACACCAATACACAAAAAACACCACCGCAAGTGATTAAAAGCATCAAATTCCAACACAGTCCAAGTCCTATTGCAATATTAAAAATGCTAACTAAAATGTCCTAAAATGCAGCAAAATGTACTTAAGTATAAGCAATTTAGCTAACTCTTTTCAAGAGTTATCACGTTCCACCCTCACTTGTTCATACCTTATTGCCATATAAGTTTCGTCGTGACATTCCCTATAGAGCCTTTTCTTTCAGAATTTGCTAGACCAGAGCGTTACAGGTGCACTCAAAAAGTTCTTACACTTAATCAAATCCTAACATTGGATGCTTAAAAATTACTTCTTCAGCCTTACTTCTATAAACAATGTTTTGGACATTCAGGGCTTTGTCAGGCGGGATGTTACAGACATAGGAAAATGTTTAGAAGGATCGTCAGTTAGTTAGATAAGGAAGATGTGAGCATGATAAGAGCATGATAGTTGGCGTATAAGTGTATGTTAAAATTGTAGTGATATCAGCCCCAAAAGAAATGGTTTAGAAGAATGGCTGGTGCATAGTAATTCACACAAGAATACAAAATATCCATTAAGGTATCATTGTAATGAAGCTCACTAAGTATCATTGTACTTACAAGGTTTTTTATTATTTTTCAGGTATATGGGGAAGAGACTTGGCCTGGAGGGACAATGCTAGGAGCACACTAATCGAGTGTTGGAATGGGCTATTATGCATACAGTGGACAAGTGATGTAGTTTAAGATTTACGTCATCTATATATGCCTTCCATAAACCTCTATTTTGTAACGATTCATGTCAAATTTTTTGAAACTAATTATTTTAATATATTTCTCCTGTTTTAGAACGTTAAATTATTCACTTACAATAATAAATAAAATATTTAAGATAATGAGAAATATTAGACTATTTTATTAAATTTGTTAATAATATGTGTAGTAACACCAGAGATCCAGACCCAACAAATCGGGTTTGGTGGAGGCTGTTACAAGTTGGTATCAGAGCCTGATTTAGTCGGTTCTCGGGTAGTTAGTCTGGAAAGGAGCCTTGTATGCATAATACGCCAAACCTAGCTTAGTCTCTCAAGTATGTGGAAATTATGTTTGTGTGAAAGGTAGTTATTGTTGTAATATAATAAGTAAGATAGTGATGAAAGGCAAGGAATTGATTCATTAGTAAAGATTAAAAGATATTACATTGTTTGAAAAAAACAACAAAATGAAAGATAAAATAAAAAGAAAATCTAGTTCTTTTACTCAGTGGGTTTGGCGGGAACCTCTTCTATTATAGGAACATCTTCTATAGTAAGGATTTATTATGTTTTTTCCACATTAATTAGAGCTTGTTCTAAGTCAATTAACCCTTCTGAATTTTCTTCATCCTTTACTCCAAGCGTATTAAGGGTAAAGAAACCAAATGTTTGTTTCTATTTCAATTAAAATTTTTCTCATTCTTTACCATTGGGATGATACACAATAAACCTCAGTGAATCAGTAGGGATGGCTTTAAGAAAATCAAAGTCTACCTGACATAAGTTCATTGGGCTAGTAGGTACCTGAGTGTGAAGAACCAGATTAGATTTTAACTCGAGCAGGGCTTTAGTTAAGTTTCTTGTGGTATCTTCTTGAAATTACTTAAAGACTTCCTCATTGGATTGGCGAAGACTATCCAATTTACCTTTATGACTTAGCTCCTAAGTTTTGAGTTGCTCTCTTAGAGAGGTTTCTGACAACTCTTGGTGAGTGGTGTGATGCCGCCTGATTAAACACCCACAAAAGGCATAAATTTCTTCATGATGCTATGCACTATTATTGGGATGAACCCTTCTTATTTAAACATTCTACTAATCAAACCATTCGAAAGTGTGTCCATGACAACAAAATACACAATATTTTGCAGCATTGTCATTCAGCTCCATATGGAGGACATTTTGGAGGAATGAGAAGCACCGAAAAAGTACTTCAATCGAGATTCTATTGGTCAAATTTGTTCAAATATGCTCATGAATTATGTCAATCGTGTGACCGTTGTCAAAGAACAGGGAATCTATCTAGGAGACATGAAATGCCGCTGCAAAGTATATTGGAGGTTGAGTTCTTTCATATATGGAGAATAGACTTTCAAAGGCAGGATAAAAGACTGAACTTTTTAGTGTGTACTGGGAGGACAACTTTTGTGGCATTACAGAGGAGCATTATGCTGTGACAACCTAGGTGATGAGGTGTTAAATTATCAAGGGTTGACCGATTAGAAAAGTCCAAAGAAGAGAGTCCTTGAGCAAATTAACCTAATAAATATTTTTTTGGGAGCCTTAGGAAGTCAACCTAAATTGTAGGGCTAGGTCATTTTATTTTTCCCCCCAAGAATTTCTTTCTTTTCTTCTCACCACATCACAAACTTCCCTAGCACATTTTATCTTCCCTAACACTATCATCATTAAACCTCTTATTTCCCTCTCCCCAACTGTTCACGTTTTACGTTTCTCATAAAGGTCTCACTTTTATGATTTTTTTATCTTCAACGTCTACTTCGTTTCCTTTACACTACATCTCTCAAAGATTTCTCTTTGTTCTTTCTTAATGGCTCGAGTCAACAATGCTTCTAAAACCGCAGAGTCATTACGCACTAATGTTTCTTAACCAAAGACATTCTTCAACTCTGTTGCGGCTACAAGATACTCAAATAATATTCTAAAGCATCCTTTTTTAGCAGGGATTCTTATTTAAGGACAAACCCTATATGGGGTAAACGACAAGTGTAACACCCTTAACCTATATTCGTCACTGAAATAGGGTTACGAAGCATTACTCTAAAAATGTAACTTTAAAACATACATTTTCAAACTTTAATATAAAAAATCGTAATCCATTTATAGACATGAATATCGTCCCTTAATTGAGGCCTCGGGGCCTTAGAAACACTTTATAAATGATTAGAGAATAAATCAAAAACATTTAGAATATTTAAGAAAAAGTTAGAAAAATTGAGCTGCAGAGGTTACATGACTGAGACACACGCCCGTGTCTCAGGCTGTGTAACAATCGAAATAGGGACACACGGCCGTTTGTTAGGCTGTGTAACTGCCTAACTTGTAACCTTTAAAAACTACAGGGGACACACGACCATGTCGCATGGCCGTGTGTCACACATGGCTAAGACAGACATCCGTGTCTTAAGCCACGTAGACATGAAATTGGCCAAAATCAAGCCATTTCCATCACCCATTTCAAACATGTACCTACAAGCAACTTACACCTATGATCAAGGCACCAAAACATGCCAAAACATGCATAACATGACCAATTCAAATGACCAAATTTCATTCAACCAATATGCCATATAGGCACCTCAATCACAATCAAAAAAATATAACTAAACTTATGAATAATTGGTCATACTTCAATCATACACATCTAACTCAATTCTATAACAAAACATACCATACTTGGCCACATTGCATCTACTCCACCACATACCATATTGGCTATTGAAACATGCATCAACTTACCCATATTAACAAACATCAACAAGATGCCATAAGTACCAAAAGTGTACTAACCATAATAACACATATACATGTCAAACTTATCAACTAACATAAACAAAAAGTCAACCTATACATGTCATTATAACCTTGGTAAAAACATCAAAAACTACCAATATAATTGTTGGATAGTGTGATAGATCTTCGATGAGCTTCCAAACCAATCGAGCTTTCGATTATCTATAAAACATGGGAAAGAAAATTACTGAAGCATATAATGGTTAGTAAGTTCATATATCATGAATATAACGTACCATTTCAATGCATAACCTTATAATTTAAACATGATACAATCCAACTAGAAGCTTGGCACAAGCCTAAGCATCATCAACAACTCATGTTAGTGCATTGATAGCACTAGAAAGAACATAGGTTTTCCTCCTTACTTATTGGTTAAATTGTTCCCATTTAGTTATCTTGAGCAGATATTTTAGAATTTTCAGTTTAGTAAATTGAATTTTATAATTAAGTGAATCCTAGCCTATTTTATCCTTAATTTTGCTATCTTTTATAATTAATGTCGTTGCATGAGTTAATTCCAGATTGCATCCAGAATTGTCTCCGCACCTAACAGTTTTTTGGATAAGAACTATAAATGTATGAGTTATCCAATCTTGTATAACCAACTTTTACGTACAAGGACAAAATAATTTTGAGGAAAGGACACTTGTACTATTGGAGGAGGATATAAAAAGTTGACGTGAGAAGAAAAATAGAAAAAAAAAGCTTTTTCTTGACCATCATCTTCTTCATCCTACCTTGAAGCTTGCGGGTATGGTAGCTTAAGCCTCTCACGGGTGAGCCAACGTTAAAATTGATAAAGGTTAGCTTCTAACGATGAGACCTAAGTGCAAGACAAGAGGGAATAGAGAGATTCAGTCGAGTTTTCAATGAATAGTATTCTCTACTCGATTATTTCTTATTTCTTTCTAAATGCTAGTGATTACTCTTTGTTTTCTATTTGTATGGAAGTACACATGAATTCTTGGTGAAATGTTATCTTATTCAATCTTGCTTTTATTGTTTAACCTTGGGGTTTGAATGTTTCTTAACACGAAAGTGTTATTGCAATCACTGACACTGGAAAGTACAGTGACAGTTCGAGCCAACAAGCATTACAATGAAAGTTGAGTGAGGACTAGAGGAATTTAGTCCACTTGTTCTTGATAGTGCATGTTTAAGTCTCAGATTAAATAAATGAGTGACGCTTGGTAAGATATACATTGAAATTTATTGCGTCAACAATCACATATCCTTTTATACCTTGTGAGCACTTAATATTCTGCTGAAGATTCATGTTGGGGATCCCAGTTTATCATTAGCATATTTTATTTTATTGTGTTCAAGTTGTTCCGACAACTATCCTCACAATTTATCTCGTTCCTATCTAGTTATTGCACCAACATTAAATGTAACACCCCAAACCCGGCCTAGAAGTTAGGCCCGAATTTGGTGTGTCACATTGAAGTGTTTTTCGAAAACTGTGTTTTCATTAAAGACCCTTCATGAAATTTCAAACTTTTTTCCATTTAAAACTTGTATAAAACCTCCGTTTGCATTTGTTTATTTTCAATCGTTGTTAATTAAAAAGTTATTACCTTCAAAACCTTATTGTTAAAGAAAGCTTAATTTAAAGCAAATGATCTATGAAAATGTGATATTTAAAAATTGAGGTGCGGAAACATAATGTTAGAAAATAGCTATTATTTTGGAAAACTGTGTTCTACTTCTAGCGGATATAAATCACAATCACATAAAATCCCAAATTTAAAATCCAAAAATTATAGAGGCATTATTACAACCCGAATCAAAATCAAATTGCTTAAGTAAATGAGCAAAACAGAATAAAACAAGTGTAGTTGTGTGGCCCTCTCCGAGTCCCTCGCAGCTCCGAACCGTCAAATGCTGGGGATTACCTGAAAGGTTAAAAACGAGGCGAGTTTACGAAAACTCAATGTGTAAACCCCTTATTAAAGAAACAAAATCAATCTAAGCCTGAGCCCTTAATAGTAAAAGTATAGTGTGGGCCTTAGCCCAATACAGTAACGATGGCAAATGGGCCTTAGCCCCCATCAACCTCGGTTGGGCCTTAGCCCATATCAAATGGCACATATAACATATATATGGGCCTAAGCCTATCTCAATATCTGAATCAGTATATGCAATGTGTAAATACCCAAACCAACCCTGCACTCCGTCTCCTGTCCAACCCTGCACTCCTTACGTATCACCGGTTGTAGCACTAACCAATATTGTAGCAGAGCTGCCAATCACATAATCTGCTTAAAGCCATCGGTGGGTCCACAGTCGTCTCATGCGACCCGTGTGACCCTCACATGTAAATCACTTCCTCCAATACAAGATCCCAACCCCATGCAGTATGTCCTGTATGCAGTATGCCATGCTCAGAATCAGTCATATCATTCACAGTTAAGTCAATCAAACCATAGCACAAATCAGTTATTTACCCTCGAGGGGTAAAATAGTCAATTACCCTTCAGGGGTATTACAATAATTTTCTCCAATAGGGGCATTTTGATCATTTAACAACCTTTTCGAAGGTCTACAGTCGCCTCGAGCGACACAGATAACCTAAATGGTCATAACGGTGTAAATGGGCCCAAGACCCATATTCGGCCCAAGTGGGCCCACACGCTCGTGCGGCCCATTTAGCCCAAATTTAGTCACGACTATATGAACTACATAGCCCAGACCAGTATTTGTCACTTAATATGGATTTTATTCCTGTGAGGCCCACGAGCCCATTGGGCCAACACGACCCATTTTAGCCCATAACAGCCTAAGGGTACGAGAATGCTCGTGGTGGCCTCTATAGTAACACCATGTTTTGTGGGCTCGGTTCACAACACGAGTGTTCGTACGCCCATGTGGCCTCAATCGCTTTACTTCTAGCTTTTCGGCTTTTTGACTTTTGCCGATTCACTGAAGAGATAATGTGATTACACATACTTTCGACTTTACGACAGTAATGTTTTACGGTGTACAATTACACACCTCTTTAAGCAACCGTTCCAAGTTTCTCAAGCGCCCAACCTACATTCATTTCACATACAGTCAGCCTTTCATATATTATTGTTCAAAGCTCTTAATCCCCAAACAATAATCACTACCAACCTTGATTGAGTACCACGCGATCTACTCCTTTTAGATCGTTGACTAAGAACAATTGTATGTTTCTTGCCGATTTACTTAATCGATTAACAGAAGGACGGAGCTCGACGGCTTGGTAAGCTTCTCACCCCTTCACTTCTTGGGAACACCTAACCCATCGATCACCACAACAAGAGGAAAGGATCACCATTCGGCCATCAAAGAACATGAAGGAAAGAAATATTCGGCTTTTAGTGAAAAGATAGAAGGAAACAGATTCCCACACATATCACAGTAATAGAGAACAAGAGAGGGAAATTTTGAACACCTACCTACTCAATATACCACCGGGAGAGTACGGAAACAATCAGGATTTAAAGAGAAAATAAGCAGAGTAAGCAACCACCCTAAGGATTAGCAGAAGAAGAAACTTTTTTTAAACGTAATAAAGAAGTCGAAAAACAAAAAAAGAGAGGATGGTATGGTGAGTTCGGCCAACAAAAACTAATCAATGAAACAAAAGATGTGAGCAGGACATTTGGCCAAGGCTAACTGAAATGGGAAGAGAAGGGAAAGGAAATAGAGAGAAAAAGATGAGTAGAGATTCGACTGACAGTGAAGTGATTGAAGAAAACAAAAGGGGTATTCAGCTAATAGAGAAAAGAAACCAAATTGCCCAAAATACCTGAATGGTAAAAGAAGGTTCGACTTTCACACAATAGACCAAAATAGCAACTCATGTTGCACCAAAAGGAAAGAAGAGAGTTCCCAGAAATGCAGTATTTGGCCACTAAACAAATGAAAAGAATACCAACACTCAGGAAATGACCAAAACCGAATACTCTATTTTTCCCCTAGCAAATTCGGCAACAACCTTCAACAACTCAAACTCCCCTTTTCCTCCTAAAATCTCTCCTCCAATCCTATCCTTGAAATCCTCCACATATCACTCCAACATCTCATCAATCAGAATTTTACTGCAACACAAACTCCAGCCGTGCAAGGTATCAAAAATTGATCCCCTTATTGCGCAAACCAAGATTTGAACTCAAGTCCCCTAGCTTTAGAAACACGCCACCTACCACTGGACCACAAGCTCTTTTGTGTCATAATTACACAAAAAAATATTTATGAAGCCTTCAAGCTAAGGCCAAGATTCACTTAAGAGCAAAAATTAAAAAATTTTGCTAAAGCCCAAGTTTGGACCCAGGACTTCTCCAACACTCCCAACTCTTCCTAAATTACTTAACCACTAAAGTAGACGTTCATTTATGTCATTTTCTTGCACACAAAAAAATTTTATGTGATCCCACGCTCAAGACCAATTTCCATCCAGGCCCAAATTTGGGGCGTTACATTAATAGACAAAAAGACAACCATCCCTGTGGGATTGATATCTGATAGACTCACATCTGTGTACTATACTTGCATCGATAGTGTACGCCTGCACATTATTGCTGTGATGTTAAATAGCCGATCAAGTTTTTGGCGTCGTTGCCGAGGATGGCGTTTGTTTGATGTTTATTTTTTTTGTGTGTTTTCCACTTTATTTTCCCTATATAACATTTAGTATTCACTAGCTGGTTTTTCTTTGTTGCTATTTCTTCAACTTCATTTTAGGTGTTTTATGACCCGAAGCAAGTTAGATTTTCTTGCCGATTTAGATCAAGAAATTGAAAGGACTGTTCGGAGTAGACTTCGAGAATAAAGAATATGCTTTACCAGGGGACAATCCAGCTATACCCCCGATGCAACAGCAAAATGTTAATAACCCATTATTGTCGTGAGATGCTCACATACAAAATAGGATTATACGAGATTTTGTAGTACCTGTCTTGGATGATTTACAACCGAGAGTTGTTAGCACAACAATCCAAGCTGGGAATTTTGAACTCAAGCCAATAATGTTTCAAATGTTAAACTCTAATAGACAATATGTTGGACTGCCACATGAAGATACGAGAGAACATCTTCAATCCTTTTTATTTATTTGTGCTTCCTTTAGTAGACAAGGCGTTCCTGATGATGCCTTGAAGATGCAATTATTTCCTTATTCCTTACAGGGAATAGCCCGTACTTGTAACACCCCTTACCCGAGACTGCTACGGAAGTCGAGCTCGAGGCATTACATTATTTAACTTATTAGTTCGGGGCATAAAATTTGCTTTTAAAATTTATCTCACTATATATGATAAAGTTGTCCGTTCGTGCAGTAGTCAATAAATCATTTATAACTTGAGATACGGAACTCAAAATTTAAATCTGTAAATTTTCCCTAAAACTAGACTCATATGTCTTCTTATCATAAATTTTTCAGAATTTTTGGTTCAGCCAATTAGTACAGTTTATTAGTTAAAGTCTCCCCTGTTTCACCACTCGACTGTCTTGAGCTCTTGCCACTAAAAACAAGTTTTCTCATTGTAGGATTTTCATATGGTGTTCTCACTTGTTTATACAGAAAATAGACTAAATAAGTAATTTATACATAGAAATTACAACTCATACAAATTTTTTACAATTTTTAGTGATTTTATAAACTCAGAACAGGGGACTCCAAAAACGGTTCTGACCCTGTCTAACCAAAATTCACATCTCTCTAAATATAAAATTCCTTTTGCTAAACCGTTATTTTTCCAAGAAAATAGACTCAACAATATTTCATTCTATATATCAGACACCCTCTAATTCATTTTATACTATCCTAAGTGCTTTTTCAAAATCACGTCACTGCTGCTGTTTGAAATCTGTTTCTTTGCAAATTATTACTCTTTCATGATTTCTACGCATAATTTATCACATAGACATGTATAACAAAAAACACCTTCATACTTAACCATCTTGAAAACCATTCATCTTTAGATATTTAGACATCATTCTTTAGCAAAATCATAATACAACATTCAAAATAAGTAAGTCCCTATACATGCCATAGTTCAAACATAGTTTATCATAAAATACCAAGTCGTTGTGGTTGATAGTGTGGATGAACTCCGACATCTTTAGGATCCTCGACTTTGATTAATAATGCTATATAAAAAGAAAATAAACAAAGTAAGCATAATGCTTAGTAAGTTTACAAGTAAATAAATAGCAACATTTAACACAATTAATAATACTCAAGTGACATAATCTTTAATTTCCTCTTTACTTACTTCCTTACTCGTTCTCTTGCTTGTTTACTTAGATAACTCATAATTATGACTTACTTTTCTCTTCCTGAAACGTTGATTTTCAATGGCAACATAATATACTCTTAACTCTTATAAATCACTTGAACTTGGCATTTATGCTTTTAACTAAACTTTCATGAACATAAGTTATTTACTAGCCCGTTAAGCCACATTGCAACAATAAGGATACTTGGGTCTCTTTCTTATAATAACATGCCAAAGCCATGTCCCAAACATGGTCTTACATGGGATGTTTCATGTACTGCCAATGCCATATCCTAGATATGGTCTTACATGGGAGTTCTCATATCGATGCCCATGCCATGTCCCAGACATGGTCTTACGGGGGACTTCTCATCCCGGTGCCAACGCCATGTCCCAGGCATGGTCTTACATGGGACCTCTCGTCTCGATGCCAACGCCATGTCCCAGACATGGTCTTACATGGCACCTCTCATGATCTCAAGGATGCCAATTCCATGTCCAAGACATGGTCTTACATGGGATCTCTTTACCCAAATGTCATGACATTTATATCCAATATCTTCCTTATGTTTCAACGGGACTTTTTAATATCAATTCTCTATCGTCTCATACTTGAGTCAACATCAAATAAATTCATAAAATAAATACACAATTGTTGGAAAATAGTAGCATTAATAATAATTATTAAAATAATACATTTATTTACAGTAAACTTACCTCGTTACCAAATATAGCCAAATCTACCACTTAGTCTTCAATCTTATTCTTTCCTCGATCTAACATCGAATTCCATTTTTCTTGATCTATAATAGAAAATTTAACTTATTTAATACTCACATTCATGACTCTAACTTTGGCAAAATTACAATTTTGCCCCTAAACTTTTACATAATTACACTTTTTCCTCAAAGCTCAAAAATTAAACTTCATCTCTTATTCTTATGTTTTACAACATGCTGAACATTTTTCTCTTCTATGACAAATCAAATTCTCACTCTAACATCTACTTATGAACATTAGGTATTTTACCGATTATGGAGTTTTACTCGTTTTCGCTTAAAATCGACTAGCAAAAGTTGTTTAACATAATTTCTAGCTTCATATTATACCTTAAAACATCAAAATAACCACTTTTCACCTATGGGTATTTTTCCAAATATAAACCCTAGGTTAAATTATTGCTAGAATAAGCTAAAATAAGCTACTGGGATCTCAAAAACGTAAAGAACATTAAAAACAGGGTTTGCAATCACTTACTATGAGCTTGAGAAAGTGTGAAAACCCTAGCTATGGTGTCCTTCAAATTTTGGCAGCAAGCTTTTTGGAGAAGATGATATTTTTTCCATATTTTTCCCTTTTTATTCTTTTTATTATTCAATGACTAAAATACCCTTCATTAAAACTTTAGTTATTTTTATCTATGCATGCCTATTTTTGTCCTAGGAAATTTTATGGTCTAATTACTATTTAAAGACCTCTACTTTGATTATGCACTTCAAATAAATCCTTTATCATCTAAAACTTGTATTTACCCACTTTTGCAATTAAGTCCTAATAGGCAATTTAGGCACACAATCAATAAAATTTCTTATCGATACTGTAGTACTTATATCTAATCACTCGATAATTCATAAAAATTAATTATAATTTTCTCTTTAAATTGGATTTGTGGTTACGAAACCACTATTCTAATAACCTTAAATTTGGGTCATTACAACTCTCCCCCTTTAAGGATTTTCGTCCTCGAAAATCTTACCAGTAAAGAGATTCGGATACTGTTTCCTCATTGCCTCTTCTGGTTCCCATGTCATTTCCTCAATCATGTGTTTTTTCCATAATACTTTTACTAAATTTATCTTCTTATTTCTAAGATCCTTTGTTTCTCGTGCTAATATCTTAACCGGTTCTTCACTATAAGTCATATCCGGCTGAATCTCCACTTCTGTTGGAGAAATAATATGTCAAGATTCTGATCGATACCTTCATAGCATAGATACATGAAAAACATTATGAATTCTGTTGAGTTTCGGTGGTAATGCTATTCGATAAGCGACCGGTCCAATTCTTTCTGTGATTTCATATGGCCCGATAAATCTTGGACTCAATTTACCATTTCGACTGAACCGAAGTACTTTTTTCTAAGGAGACACTTTTAGGAATACTTTATCACCCAACTGAAATTCAATCTCTTTTCGTTTAAGATCGGCATATGACTTCTGATGATTGGAGGCTACTTTTAGACTATCTCGAATCAGTTTTACTTTTTCTTCTGTTTCCCAGATCAAATCAACCCCATGTATTTTCTTTTCACTGAGCTCTGTCCAATACAACGGTGTTCTACATTTTCTACCGTACAAAGCTTCATACGGAGCCATTTTAATACTGGACTGATAACTGTTATTGTAAGCAAATTCAATCAAAGGTAGATACCTTTCCCAATTACCTTCAAACCCCAATATACAACATCGGAGCATATCTTCCAATAACTGAATTACACGCTAAGATTGGCCATCTGTTTGAGGATGAAATGCAGTGCTGAAATGTAACTGAGTACCCAAAGCTTCTTGCAATTTGTCCTAGAAACGAGACGTTAATCGGGGATCTCTATCTGATATGATGGAGACAGGCACTCCATGTAGTCCGACAATCTCAGATATGTATAATTCAGCCAATTTATCTAAAGAATAATCCATACATACCGGAATAAAGTGCGCGGACTTTGTCAATTGGTCAACAATTACCCAAATGACATCTTTCTTCTTCGGAGACATCGATAACCCAAATACAAAATCCATAGAGATTTTTTCCCATTTCCTTTCCGGTATAGTGATTCGATGAAGTAACCCCGAAGGCACTTGATGTTCAGCTTTAACCTGTTGACATACCAAACACTTTGATACAAACTCAGAGATATCCCGTTTCATACCTGGCCACCAATACATCCTTTTCATATCATTATACATTTTATTACTCCCCGGATGTACAGACATAGTACCGCTATGGGCCTCGTGTAAAATCTTCTGTATGAGCTTTGTATCCTTCGGCACACATACTCTACCTCTAAATAATAAACAACCATCAGTCCCAATCTGAAATTCTGAATCATTACCAGATTCACAATGTACCCGTTTAGCCTGTAACTTCTCATCATTTTTCTGTGCTTCACACATTTGTTTACGAAACATCGATTTAACCCTTATTTCAACTATGATTGAACCATCATCAGTCAGTGATAACAGGTCATTCATAGCTCGTAAAGCAAACAGAGATTTCCGTCTCAAAGCATCAGCTACAACATTAGCCTTACCCTGATGGTAATCAATAATCAAATCATAATCCTTTATCAATTCAAGCCATCTACATGGTCTCAAATTCAAATCTTTCTGTGTCAGTATAAATATGAAACTTTTCACCATACAAATAATGTCGCCATATTTTTAATGCAAACACAATAGCAGCTAATTCGAGATCATGTACCGGGTAATTTCTTTCATGTGGCTTAAGTTGTCTTGAAGCATAAGCTATTAATTTATCTTCTTGCATCAAAACACAACCAAAGCCATTTAATGATGCATCACTATAAATAATAAATTATTTACCCAATTCAGGCTGTACCAACACAGGTGCTTTCGTCAACAAATCCTTCAATCGATCAACTTGTTGGCATTTATCTGTCCATTCAAACTTAACATCTTTCTGTAATAAACGAGTCATCAGAGAAGGTATCATAGAAAACCCTTGAACAAATCTCCGATAATAGCCAGCTAAACCCAAGAAACTTCTAACCTCAGGTACATTCTTCGGTTGACTCCAATTGACAATAGCTGAGATTTTACTCGGATCTACCCTGATACCTTCTGCAGACACAATATGCCCGAGAAAACCCACCTCTCGAAGCCAAAATTCACATTTATTGAATTTAGCATACAGCTTCTTTTCACGCAAAATTTACAACACTATTCTCAAATGTTCTACATGCTCATTTTCATCTCGAGAATAGACTAGAATATCATCAATGAAAACTACTACAAACCTATCTAAATACGGTCTGAATATCCGGTTCATCAAATCCATGAATATTGCAGGTGCATTAGTCAGCCCAAACGGCATAACCAGAAACTCATAATGCCCATACCTGGTTCTGAAAGTTGTTTTTGGCACATCTGTTCTTTTACCCGTAACTGGTAATAACCCGATCGGAGATCAATCTTTGAGAATACTGTGGCACCTTTCAGCTGATCAAATAAGTCATCAATTTGGGGCAACGGGTACTTATTCTTTATGGTTACCTTATTGAGCTGTCAATAGTCGATACACAATCTTTGAGACCCGTCTTTTTTTTTTCACAAACAGAACTGGAGCACACTAGGGTGAATGACTTTGGCGAACAAAACCTCTATCAACAAGTTTCTATAACTGTGTCTTTAACTCTTTTAATTCTGTAGGAGCCATACGATACAGAGCTATGGAAATTGGGGTAGTTCCCCAAATCAAATCTATAGAAAATTCTACTACTCTTTCTGGTGGCAACCCCGGTAACTCCTCTGGAAACACATCAAAAGATTCACATACAAGTGGCACTGCTTGTATCTTTGACTCAAATACCTTAGTATCCAACACATATGCCAAATAAGCATCATACCCTTTTTTGACACAACTTTGGGCTGTCATAACTGAAATCACATCAGATAATTCCTCTGTCTGATCAGATTTAACCCGAAGTAATTCTCCATTCTAGCACTTCAGCATAATATATTTTTGTTTATAGTTTACTACTGCATCATGCTGAGTTACCATGCCCAATATTACATCAAGCTCATCAAAAGGTAATAACATCAAGTCAACCGGAAAACAAATACCTTTTACCATCGGTGGACAATTTTTACAAACTTTATCCACCATCACAAATATGGTGTTCTCATTTGTTTATACAGAAAATAGACTCAATAAATAATCTATAAATATAAATTAAAACTCATAAATATTTTTGTACAATTTTTAATGATTTTCTAAACTTAGAACAGGGAACACCAAAACAGTTCGACCTGTCTAGCCAAAATTCACATATCTCAAAATATAAACTTCCTTTTGCAAAAGCGTTATTTTTCCATGAAAATAGACTCAACAAGCTTTCATTATATACATTATACACCCTCTAATTCATTTTATACTATCCTAAGTGATTTTTCAAAATCACGTCATTCTTCTTGTTTGAAATCTGCTTTTTGCAAATTATTACTCTTTCATGATTTCTACGCATAATTTATCACATAGACATGTATCACAACAAAAACCTTCATACTTAACCATTTTGAAAGCCATTCATCTTTAGATATTTACACATCATTCTTTAGCAAAATCATAATACACCATTCAAAATAAGTAAGTCCCTATACATGCCATAGTTCAAACATAGTTCATCATAAAATACCGAGTCGTTGTGGTTGATAGTGTGGACGATCTCCGACGTCTTTAGGATCCTCGCCTTTGATTAATAATGATATATAAAAAGAAAATAAACAAAGTAAGCATAATGTTTAGTAAGTTTACAAGTAAATAAATAGCAACATTTAACACAATTAATAATACTCAAGTGACATAATCTTTAATTTCCTTTTTACTTACTTCCTTACTCGTTCTCTTGCTTGTTTACTTAGATAATTCATAATTATGACTTACTTTTCTCTTGCTGAAACGTTGATTTTCAATGGTAACATAATATACTCTTAACTCTTATAACTCATCTGAACTTGTCATTTATGCTTTTAACTGAACTTTCATGAACATAAGTTATTTACTAGCCCGTTAAGCCACATTACAATAATAAGGATACTTGAGTCTCTTTCTGATAATAACATGCCAAAGCCATGTCCCAGACATGGTCTTACATGGGATGTTTCATGTACTGCCGATGCCATCTCGCAGATATGGTATTATATGGGAGTTCTCATATCGGTGCCCATGCCATGTCCTAGACATGGTCTTACGGGGGACCTCACATCTCGGTGCCAACGCCATGTCCCAGACATGGTCTCAGATGGGAGCTCTCGTCTCGATGCCAACACCATGTCCCAGACATGGTCTTACATGAGACCTCTCATGATCTCAAGGATGCCAATGCCATGTCCCAGACATGGTCTTAGATGGGATCTCTTTACCCAAATGTTATGACATTTGTATCCAATACCTTCCTTATGTTTCAACGGGACTTTTTAATATCAATTCTCTATCATCTCATACTTTAGTCAACATCAAATAAATTCATAAAATAAATACATAATTGCTGGAAAATAGCAGCATTAATAATAATTATTAAAATATTACATTTATTTATCGTAAACTTACCTCGGTACCAAGTATAGCAAATCTACCACTTAGTCTTCAATCTTATTCTTTCCTCGATCTAACCTTAAATTCCGTTCTTCTTGATCTATAATAGCAAATTTAACTTATTTAATACTCACATTCATTAAAACAGCCCTTGATTCTAACTTTGGAAAAATTACAATTTTTCCCCTAAACTTTTACATAATTATACTTTTGCCCCAAAGTTCAGAAATTAAACTTCATCTCTTATTCTTATGTTTTACAACATGCTGAACATTTTTCTCTTCTATGACAACATCAAATTCTCACTCTAACATCTACTTATGAACATTAGGTATTTTACCGATTGTGGAGTTTTACCCGTTTTCGCTTAAAATCGACTAGCAAAACTTGCTTAACATAATTTCTATTCCGGTATAGTGATTCGATGAAGTAACCCCGAAGGCACCTGATGTTCAGCTTTAACCTGTTGACATACCAAACACTTTGATACAAACTCAGAGATATCCCGTTTCATACCTGGCCACCAATACATCCTTTTCATATCATTATACATTTTATTACTCCCCGGATGTACAGACATAGTACCGCTATGGGCCTTGTGTAAAATATTCTGTATGAGCTCTGTATCCTTCGACACACATACTCTACCTCTAAATAATAAACAACCATCAGTCCCAATCTGAAATTCTGAATCATTACCAGATTCACAATGTACCCGTTTAGCCTGTAACTTCTCATCATTTTTCTGTGCTTCACACATTTGTTTACGAAACATCGATTTAACCCTCATTTTAACTATGATTGAACCATCATCAGTCAGTGGTAACCGGTCATTCATAACTCGTAAAGCAAACAGAGATTTCCGTCTCAAAGCATCAACTACAACATTAGCCTTACCCTGATGGTAATCAATAATCAAATCATAATCTTTTATCAATTCAAGCCATCTACATGGTCTCAAATTCAAATCTTTCTGTGTCAGTATAAATATGACACTTTTCACCATACAAATAATGTCGCCATATTTTTAATGCAAACACAATAGCAGCTAATTCGAGATCATGTACCGGGTAATTTCTTTCATGTGGCTTAAGTTGTCTTGAAGCATAAGCTATTAATTTATCTTCTTGCATCAAAACACAACCTAAGCCATTTAATGATGCATCACTATAAATAATAAATTATTTACCCAATTTAGGCTGTACCAACACAGGTGCTTTCGTCAACAAATCCTTCAATCGATCAAAACTTTGTTGGCATTTATCTGTCCATTCAAACTTAACATCTTTCTGTAATAAACGAGTCATCAGAGAAGGTATCATAGAAAACCCTTGTACAAATCTCCGATAATAGCCAGCTAAACCCAAGAAACTTCTAACCTCAGGTACATTCTTCGGTTGACTCCAATTGACAATAGCTGAGATTTTACTCGGATCTACCCTGATACCTTCTGCAGACACAATATGTCCTAGAAAACCCACCTCTCGAAGCCAAAATTCACATTTACTGAATTTAGCATAAAGCTTCTTTTCACGCAAAATTTACAACACTATTCTCAAATGTTCTGCATGCTCATTTTCATCTCAAGAATAGACTAGAATATCTTCAATGAAAACTACTACAAACATGTCTAAATACGGTCTGAATATCCGGTTCATCAAATCCATGAATACTACAGGTGCATTAGTTAGCCCAAACGGCATAACCAGAAACTCATAATGCCCATACCTGGTTCTGAAAGATGTTTTTGGCACATCTGGTTCTTTTACCCGTAACTGGTAATAACCCGATCGGAGATCAAACTTCGAGAATACTGTGGCACCTTTCAGCTAATCAAATAAGTCATCAATTTGGGGCAACGTGTACTTATTCTTTATGGTTACCTTATTGAGCTGTCAATAGTCGATACACAATCTTTGAGACCCGTCTTTCTTTTTCACAAACAGAACTGGAGCACACTAGGGTGAATGACTTTGACGAACAAAACCTCTATCAACAAGTTCCTATAACTGTGTCTTTAACTCTTTTAATTCTGTAGGAGCCATACGATACAGAGCTATGGAAATTGGGGTAGTTCCCCAAATCAGATCTATAGAAAATTCTACTTCTCTTTCTGGTGGCAACCCGGTAACTCCTCTGGAAACACACCAGAAAATTCACATACAAGTGGCACTGCTTGTATCTTTGACTCAGATACCTTAGTATCCAACACATATGCCAAATAAGCATCATACCCTTTTTTGACACAACTTTGGGCTGTCATAACTGAAATCACATCAGATAATTCCTCTGTCTGATCAGATTTAACCCGAAGTAATTCTCCATTCTAGCACTTCAGCATAATATATTTTTGTTTACAGTTTACTACTACATCATGCTGAGTTAACCAATCCATGCCCAATATTACATCAAACTCATCAAAAGGCAATAACATCAAGTCAACCGGAAAACAAATACCTTTTACCATCGGTGGACAATTTTTACAAACTTTATCCACCATCACAAACTGGCCCAAGGGGTTCGAGACTTTAACCATAAATTCAGTAGGTTCAATAGACAAATTTTTAACAAATAATAATTTTGTGCATATGTATGAATGTGTAGAATCAGGATAAATTATTGCAATAACATTAGTATCATAGAGAGAAAATGTACCCGTAATTACATCAGGGGAGGATGTCTCTTCCCGAGCACGAATAACATATGTTCTTGCAGGTGCTCTAACATCTGATCTAACTACTGAGTCTCTGGACATACCCCTATTACCCGCTCTAACTCCTGGGTTTCTCTGTGGTCTACCTCTGGTAGAAGCATTTCCTGATCTCGCACTAGGTATAACTTCTCTCTTAGCTGTTTTGGGACAATCCCGAATAAAGTGATTTGGTGCACCACATCTAAAACAAACATTTTCACTTGCTCTGCACTCTCCGGGATGGCGTCTACCACATTGAGGACATTCGGCCTCTGAGGTCAAATCGCCTGTGCTTGCAACCTGTAGTGGTTTGAGCTCTAGAACCCTCAAATCTTCTGCCTCTACTTCGGCTAGAATATCTGGCTGGAAAATTTGATCCACTAGAGAGCTCTCTAGGCCTCTTAGAAGTAGACTGAAATGATTTACTCATTTGCCTCTTCTTTGTATCTTGCACTTTAACTTCAGCTTTGCCCTTCTCTTTTTCTTTTAACAAATCTTCTACTTTAGGACAAACTCTCTGATTTCTAAAACACTTACTGCTAGTCGAATATCATCATTAAGCCCTTCTTCAAATCTCTTGCACATGTTAGCTTCGGTTGACACAAACTCCTGGGCATATTTACTAAGTCTGACAAATTCGCGCTTATATTCAGTCACAGTCATCTTACCTTGTTTTAACTCAAGAAACTCTTTCATTTTCTGATCTATAAATCTCTGGCTGATATACTTCTTTCGGAACTCGTCCTGAAAGAAATCCCAGGTAACCCTCTCACTCTATACCACAGACACGAGAGTCTTACACCAATGATAGGTTGAATCTCGGAGAATTGAAACAACACACTTCATACATTCTTCCGGTGTACAAGATAATTCTTCAAAAAATCTGATAGTATTTTCGAGCCAAAATTCAGCTTTCTCAGCATCGTCTTTGGTAGCCCGAAACTCTTCAGCCCCTTGTTTCCGGATCTTATCAACTGGAGGTCTCTCTCTGATAACTATACCTGTAGTTGGGGAAGCTACATGGGGAACCTGAAAATCATGACGGGATGGAGGTCTCACAGCCGGATTCGTACGAACGAACTCGTGAAACCAATCATTCATAGCTTGGACGAAGGCTTCTCGAGCCCCTCCTCCCTGACTAACTACAATGGGCCTTTCACTATCATTAACATCTGGTGGCACCGTCCCTTCCGCGGGAGCGGGAGCATTACTCTCTACTTCATCAGTGCCAACTCGTTCGGGATTCATAACTATAAAAGAAAACATTTCAAAATCGTCAGGAGTCGTCACACTATCAAAATATAAGTATGGCATGTATAGGTAAACTCTTACTCATACTGAGTATTTCGATCCGAGAACCGACTAAACCTGCTCTGATACCCACAAATGTAACATCCCTTACCCAAGACCATTCCCGGAGTCAAGCTCGAGGCATTACTTTATTTAACTTATTAGTTCGGGGCATAAAAGTTTGCTTTCAGAATTTATCTCACTATCTACCATAAAGCTGTCCGCTCGCGCAGCAGTCACTAAATCATTTATAACTCGACCTACGAAACTTGAAATTTAAATCCGTAATTTTTTTCTGAAACTAGACTCATATATCTTCTTACCATAAATATTTCAGAATCTTTGGTTTAGCCAATTAGTACACTTAATTAGTTAAAGTCTCCCCTATTTCACCACCCGATTGTCCTGCCCTCTCGTAACTAAAATTTTTTTTTCTCATTGTACGATTTTCATATGGTGTTCTCATTTGTTTCTACAGAAAATAGACTCAATAAATAATCTATAAATATAAATTAAAACTCATAAATATTTTTGTACAATTTTTAGTGATTTTCTAAACTTAGAACAGGGAACTCCAAAAACGGTTCTGACCCTGTCTAACCAAAATTCACATATCTCAAAATATAAACTTCCTTTTGCAAAAGCGTTATTTTTCCATGAAAATAGACTCAACAAGCTTTCATTATGTACATTATACACCCTCTAATTCATTTTATACTATCCTAAGTGATTTTTCAAAATCACGTCGCTGCTGCTGTTTGAAATCTGTTTCTTTGCAAATTATTACTCTTTCATGATTTCTACGCATAATTTATCACATAGACATGTATCACAACAAAAACCTTCATACTTAACCATTTTGAAAGCCATTAATCTTTAGATATTTACACATCATTCTTTAGCAAAATCATAATACAACATTCAAAATAAGTAAGTCCCTATACATGCCATAGTTCAAACATAGTTCATCATAAAATACCAAGTCGTTGTGGTTGATAGTGTAGACGATCTCCGACGTCTTTAGGATCCTCGCCTTTGATTAATAATGATATATAAAAAGAAAATAAACAAAGTAAGCATAATGCTTAGTAAGTTTACAAGTAAATAAATAGCAACATTTAACACAATTAATAATACTCAAGTGACATAATCTTTAATTTCCTTTTTACTTACTTCCTTACTCGTTCTCTTGCTTGTTTACTTAGATAATTCATAATTATGACTTACTGATACGAGTCATAAAGGCCCAATCCAAGTTCAAGAACGTGATGGGCTCAAATTGCCACAAGGCCCAATAACAAGATCAAAGGCCCGACAAATGCGGTCCAAACTAAATGGGACCATTCAAGAGCTTGTTAGCAAGGCCTTAGATGCATACACGAGAGAACAAGAAAATCAAGATTCACTTTCTTGTTTTCAAGAAAATCAAGAAACCGAATCTTGGCCCAATTTTGTTGTTCGAAGAGATTTCAAGAATCAAGAAAATCAAGATTTCAAATCTTGGAAATCTTGGTCCAAGAAACCAAATCTTGCAGCCAAAACGCATTGGATCTCCATTACGAGCGTCAACGACCCAATTTTTGTAGGAGATGGATCACGAGCCCAAATTCTTGAAGGCGAGACCCAATAACCAAAATTTAGCCCAATCAAGAAATTTCTTCATACTTAGTTGAAAAATCAGGCCAAAATGTCAAAGGGCCCAATTTGTAAACATCTTACTTGTTTAATTTAATTTTTTTTAATCTTTAGGAGCATTACATGTAAAATTCGGCCCAAAACAACCCATATAAGTCCATGGCCGAATTTACCTTGTTATTTTATTAATTAGGTTTAATTTTTATTAGTTACTTGTGAGATTAGGATTTGTTGGAGGCCTATATAAGCATTGGCCAGCCACCCTTTGTAAAAATCATCTTATTATTATTTTTCTATCAAATTTCGATTTGTTGAGTGCAGAATTTTCTTTGGGGTTTTCTCCAAGAATTCTCTCTTGAGTTTTCTTTAGAAGTTGTTTTAACAATCTTTTGATTGTGGAGCCATCTTCAACCTTCTTCTTGCCATCGATATTCTTTGGAGGGAGATTAGAGCCGTTTGAAGGAATTTGTGAATTCTTTCGGAATTCAAGGGTTCTTAGTACTTTTCTTTAATTCCTTGTTGTTCAATTTATTTTCTTTATTATTGCTTGTGCCGATTCTTCTTCTAATTTTCTTTGTTGTTTTTGTTTGTGTTTCAGCCTTGATTAAACTCCAAGAACTCTTCGTTTAATCGATCCCTTTTATTGGCAAAGAACTATTCGATCCAAAATCCCCAAAATTTAGGGTTCTTGCCATTTTTTTATTTCTTCTTGTTGGGTGAAATTAGGTCTGCTGGAATTTGGGCATTCTTGGCGATTCAAGTTATTGATGATTAGCACTCTTTCTTTACTTCCAAATTTGTTCAATTTCATTAATTTCTTTCTTTTCTTTTGTCGCCCAAATCCCTAATTTTCTATTAAGATCTGATTGATTTAATTCGTTGTTGTTTAGTGTTCTTGAACAGATTCGCTTGTGGAGAATTGATCTTGGAGTTCGATTTTGTCTTCTTGAACTACTAAAACATCTATTCATTCGTTCTTTGTGTCTTGCTGTTCATTTAATTGAATTTGGGGATTTAATTCCAGATCGATTAGTTTAATCTTGTTCTTTGTTTTAATTTCAGATCTGTTCGTTTAGAGCTTTCGAGGAGTTTCTCGTGACTTGGCAACTTGATCTTGGTCCGCTACCACCCCGTATCATTTGGTATCAGATTTTGGGCGTTTTGGGTGTTCTTGGTTGATTTCTAAACTGATCTCTATTTTTAAAGCACAAACAGCAGTTTTACCCAGAAAAATTGTTCAAAAAAAATTCATTTGGGTGGGTAAACGTTGTCCGATTGATCTGAAATTTTACATACATATTTGTGGCACTGTGATTGAATATAAAAAAATTATTCCCGCAAAAAAATCAGTCAAAAAAGTCAAAAATCAAAAAGACGAAATTCAATAAAAATTTAAAAAAAAGATTCAGCGGGTTGAATTTGGTGCCCAAAATTTCCAGATCAAAAATTCAATATTTAAGGACATTCCAGATTTAATTTTGTGATTTTTAGAGATCGGGAACACCTCGAACAAAGTTGTCAAGTTACTCCGCAGTTTTTCGTGTTTTCTGGTTTTAGCAATTTTTATTGATTCTTAGTGTAGGTTTTCATTTGTTTGCTTTTTATTCTTACATTACGTTATCTAACACCTTCTTGTTTCTTGTGTTAGTAGGATTTACACGTGTGCACAACTTCTTCCTCGGTGCAACACGAATCAATTGGTGTCTCGTCGGTTTTTGGCATCCTAGTGCAAATTAGGATTCTTTGGTAGTTTGGTTCATACTCTAATTGGTTGATATAAACTCGATAAAGAACTCACAAGATTGAATTCTACCTCATTGAGAATTTGAATTTTCTTTTGAGTGACTAACGGTGAGGTTTGCTAACTTTTATTTTTGAGTGTTGAGTGTTTATTTTTGCGTTTTTTGGGAAGATGTCTAAAGATGACCATAATGATACACTTATGGAAGTCCAACAACAGTTAGAAGGACACGCTGCAATCACACAAATAAATGCTACCCTTCAAGCATTGAATACTACTTTGAATGAGGTACGAATGAATCAAGAACTTCAATATCGAGATCCAATCGGGAAGATAGGAATAATCACCCCATAGGCGCGACCCTCGACGTGTCCCTAGATTGGATGATGATTTTCATGATCGTGGACAACCTTCTTTGGCAAAACCGAAATTCACAATTCCCCAATTTCGTGGTAAGAATGATCCGACACTTATTGTGAATGGGAATCTAAGATTGAACTCATGTTTCGTATTATAAATGTCCGGATGATGAAAAGGTAGCGTTAGCAACACCGGAATTTTCCGATTATGCATTAAGTTGGTGGACTCAACTTGGGGTAAACCGCCATCGAAATTATGAAGGTGAGATTTCGACATGGGATGAGTTGAAACAGATTATGCGTAAAGGTTTATTCCACCTCACTACTATAGAGAAATTAAAACAAAGTTGAGAAGACTTATCCAAGGTAGTAGGACGGTGGATGAATATTTTAAAGAGATGGAGATGCTCATTCGGAGAGCTAATGTGGAGGAAGATGAAGAAACAACTATGGTTCGATTCATTGATGGTTTGAACAGTCGATAGCTAATACATTAAGGCTACAAACTTACATTGATTTGGAAGAAGCAGTTCACAAAGCCATTGAGATCGAGCAACAATTAAAGGAACAAAGGTTTGGGTCCTTCTCTACTTCACAATATTATCGAGGTAACAATTCCAATTCGATTTTAAGAGTTCAAAACCACCTTTTGTTACTAACAAGTCTTCTTTGAGTAATGGAAGTAAACAATCGATTGGAAGAAAGGGCTCTGCTAAAACGCAAACACCTTCTAAGCATTTAATTTAGGTGATTCGAAAGTGCGAAGAGGACTCGTGAAATTGAATGCTTTAAGTGCAAAGGGCGTGGTCATTATAGTAGAGAATGCCCTAACACGAGATTACTTCTTCTAAAAGATAACGGTGAGTACACGTCCGACTCTGATAATACAGATCCAAATATGCCAGAACTTGTGGATGACAGTGATAATGGCGACGAGTTGGTCGAACCACCAAAGGAAGGGACTTTGCTAACTTTCAATGCCTTGTAGTTCGTCGAACCCTTAACATTCGGATGAAAGATGATGATAGCCAAAGGGCCAATATTTTCCATTCTCGGTGTTTTATTAAAGGTAACTTATGTTCACTCATTATTGATAGTGGTAGTTGCTCAAATGTGGTGAGTAGCTATTTGGTTGATTCTTTAAAGTTACCTTGCACCAAACACCCTAAGCCATATCACCTTCAAGGCTTAATGAATGTTCCAAGTTAAAGTTACTGAACAGTCCTTGGTCACTTTTAAACTCGGCAATTATGAGGATGAAGTATGGTGTGATGTAGTCCCAATGCATGCGCACACTTGCTCCTTGGACGACCTTGGCAATTTGATCGTGATGTTACACACCAAGGTAAACTTAATCGATACTCCCTTGTATTTAAAGGTAAGAAATTCACTTTGCTCCTTTAAATCCTCTTGATGTATATAAAGATCAATTGAGGATGATAAAATTTTGTGAGGGGTAAGGGAGAAAGAGCAAGTTCGGAAGACAGAGAGAAAAGAGGCTAATAGTAGTGGAAAAGTCAAAATTTAAAAAGCCCAAAGGTGAGTGAACCCTCTAGTGGTAAAATGAGCGGAAAAATCTTTTGGCAACAAAAAAGATGTGAAGAGAGCCCTACTTAATAAAATGACCTTGTATCATTGTGAGGTTTAGGCAAAATTATTTATCTTTATCTAACATTAACGAAAATCGCCTAGTATGTTTCAATCTCTTTTGTAGGATTATGAGGATGTTTTAGTGAGGCCCTAAAGGTTTACCACCTTTACGAGGATAGAACATCAAATTGACTTAGTACCCGGAGCTTCGATTCCTAATCGACCAGCCTATAGATGCAATCCCGAGGAGACAAAGGAATTGCAAAGGCAAGTTGAGGACTTACTAGACAAAGGGTACATTCGTGAGAGCCTAAGTCCTTGTCTTTGTTCTGTCCTATTGGTACCAAAGAAAGATGGTACGTGTCGAATGTGTGTTGATTGCCGCCAATCAACAAAATAACGATAAAGTATCGACACCCAATTCCTAGACTTGATGATATGCTTGATGAATTACATGGTTCATTATATTTACTAAAATTGATTTAAAAGCGGTTATCATCAAATTCGAATGAGGAAGGGATGAATGGAAAACGACCTTTAAAACAAAATTTGGATTGTATGAATGGTTAGTTATGCCTTTCGCCTTACTAATGCACCTAGCACATTTATGAGATTAATGAATCATGTTTTAAGGCTTCACTTGGGTAAATTTGTAGTGGTTTATTTTGATGATATTTTAATTTACTCAAAGACTTTAGATGATCATGTTTTCCATGTTCGAACTGTTTTGGATATTCTACTAACCGAAAGATTATTTGCCAACCTTGATAAATGCACATTCTGTTGTGATAAACTAATATTCTTAGGTTTCATAGTTAGTGCTCAAGGTATTCATGTCGATGAGGACAAAGTCAAGGCAATTAAGGAGTGGCCGACTCTAAATCGAATCGAGGTGAGATCTTTCCATGGTTTAGCTAGTTTTATAGGCGATTTGTGAAAGATTTCTCTACTATTGCTGCCCCATTGATGAGGTTATAAAGAAATCGTGGGTTTCAAATGGGTGAAACCCAAGAAAAGGCCTTTCAAACTCTAAAAGCTAAGTTATGTTCGCTCCTTTGCTTAAATTACGATTTTGCTAAAACTTTTGAACTTGAGTGTGATGCTTGAGAATTGGAATCGGCGCCGTTTTAATGCAAGATAAGCAACCTATTGCTTATTTTAGTGAGAAATTGAACAGTGCACGCTTAAATTACTCGACTTATGACAAAGAACTATTGGCATTAGTTCGTGCACTTCAAGTATGGCAACATTATTTGTCGCCTAATGAGTTTGTCATACATACAGATCATGAGTCTCTTAAATGGTTAAAGGGACAAGGTAAGTTGAGTAAAAGACATGCCCGATGGGTAGAATTCATTGAAACATTTCCTTATGTGATACAATATAAAATGTAAAGATAATGTAGTTGCAGATGCTTTGTCTCGACGATATGCTTTAATGACTACATTGAATGCTAAAGTCTTAGGGTTTGAACACATTAAAGAATTATATGATGTCGATCTTGATTTCGCCATATCTATAAGAATTGTGGACATACTACTTTTGAAAAATTTTATCTTGTAGATGGCTTTCTTTTTCGTATGAACAGTTATGCATACCAAAGTGTTCCATGAGAGACTTATTGATTCATGAAGCCCACAAGGGAGGTTTAATGGGACATTTTGGAGTGGCCAAGACACTAGATATCTTGCACGAACACTTTCATTGGCCACATATGAAGAAGGATGTGGAAAAGGTATGTTCCAAGTGCATTACATGCAAACAAGCAAAATCTAAGGTAATGCCTCATGGCCTTTACACTCCTCTACCGATTCCTACTTCACCTTGGGTAGATTTATCCATGGATTTTATTTTAGGTTTGCCTCGAACAAAAAAAGGAAGAGATAGTATATTTGTTGTTGTTGACAGGTTTTCAAAGATGTCACATTTTATTCCTTGTCACAAAATGATGATGCTACACATGTGGCGGACTTATTCTTTAAAGAAGTGGTAAGACTTCATGGCATCCCTAAAACAATTGTTTCTGATAGAGATGTCAAATTCCTTAGCCACTTTTGGAAGGTATTGTGGGGTAAGCTTGGTACTAAATTGCTTTATTCTACTACATGTCACCCCCAAACCGATGGTCAAACCAAGTAGTTAATCGAATCTTAGGGACTCTATTACGAGCTATGGTGGGAAAGAACATTAGAAATTGGGAAGAATGCCTACCATTCGTTGAATTTGCATATAATAGATCTATTCATTCTACAACCGGTTATTCCCCATTTGAACTTGTTTATGGTTTTAACCCACTAACGATTACTTGATCTTGCGCCATTACCTCTTGAACATGTTACAATTTAGATGGCGAATGAAAAGTGAGTTGGTGAAATCCTTACATGAGAAGGCTACACAAATGAATAGCCAAAACAAATGACGCCAACACCAACAAAGCAAACAAAGGCGCAAACGGGTTGTACTAGAACCCGGAGATTGGGTTTGGGTCCATTTGAGGAAAGAACGATTTCCTACAAAAAGGAAGACTAAGTTGGACCCAAGGCGATGGGCCTTTCCAAGTACTCGGCGGATCAACGATAATGCCTATAAAATTGATCTACCTAGTGAGTACAATGTAAGTTCTACTTTTAATGTGGCTGACTTGTCCCCATTTGATTTTTCAGATTCGAGGACAAATCTTTTTGAGGAAGGGAGGAATGATACGAGTCATAAAGGCCCAATCCAAGTTCAAGAACGTGATGGGCTCAAATTGCCACAAGGCCCAATAACAAGATCAAAGGCCCGACAAATGCGGTCCAAACTAAATGGGACCATTCAAGAGCTTGTTAGCAAGGCCTTAGATGCATACACGAGAGAACAAGAAAATCAAGATTCACTTTCTTGTTTTCAAGAAAATCAAGAAACCGAATCTTGGCCCAATTTTGTTGTTCGAAGAGATTTCAAGAATCAAGAAAATCAAGATTTCAAATCTTGGAAATCTTGGTCCAAGAAACCAAATCTTGCACCAAAACGCATTGGATCTCCATTACGAGCGTCAACGACCCAATTTTGGTAGGAGATGGATCACGAGCCCAAATTCTTGAAGGCGAGGCCCAATAACCAAAATTTAGCCCAATCAAGAAATTTCTTCATACTTAGTTGAAAAATCAGGCCAAAATGTCAAAGGGCCCAATTTGTAAACATCTTACTTGTTTAATTTAATTTTTTTAATCTTTAGGAGCATTACATGTAAAATTCGCCCAAAACAACCCATATAAGTGCATGGCGAATTTACCTTGTTATTTTATTAATTAGGTTTAATTTTTATTAGTTACTTGTGAGATTAGGATTTTTGGAGGCCTATATAAGCATTGGCCAGCCACCCTTTGTAAAAATCATCTTATTATTATTTTTCTATCAAATTTGATTTGTTGAGTGCGAATTTTCTTTGGGGTTTTCTCCAAGAATTCTCTCTTGAGTTTTCTTTAGAAGTTGTTTTAACAATCTTTTGATTGTGGGAGCCATCTTCAACCTTCTTCTTGCCATCGATATTCTTTGGAGGGAGATTAGAGCCGTTTGAAGGAATTTGTGAATTCTTTCGGAATTCAAGGGTTCTTAGGACTTTTCTTTAATTCCTTCTTTGTTCAATTTATTTTCTTTATTATTGCTTGTGCCGATTCTTCTTCTAATTTTCTTTCTGTTTTGTTTGTGTTTCACCTTGATTAAACTCCAAGAACTCTTCGTTTAATCGATCCCTTTTATTGGCAAAGAACTATTCGATCCAAAAATCCCCAAAATTTAGGGTTCTTGCCATTTTTTTATTTCTTCTTGTTGGGTGAAATTAGGTCATTGGAATTTGGGCATTCTTGGCGATTCAAGTTATTGATGATTAGCACTCTTTCTTTACTTCCAAATTCGTTCAATTTCATTAATTTCTTTCTTTTCTTTTGTCGCCCAAATCCCTAATTTTCTATTAAGATCGATTGATTTAATTCGTTCTTTGTTTAGTGTTCTTGAACAGATTCGGCTTGTGGAGAATTGATCTTGGAGTTCGATTTTGTCTTCTTGAACTACGAAAACATCTATTCATTCGTTCTTTGTGTCTTGCTGTTCATTTAATTGAATTTGGGGATTTAATTCCAGATCTGATTAGTTTAATCTTGTTCTTTGTTTTAATTTCAGATCTGTTCGTTTAGAGCTTTCGTAGGAGTTTCTCGTGACTTGGCAACTCGATCTTGGTCCGCGCGCCACCCCGTATCACTTACTTTTCTCTTGCTGAAACGTTGATTTTCAATGGTAACATAATATACTCTTAACTCTTATAACTCACTTGAACTTACCATTTATGCTTTTAACTGAACTTTCATGAACATAAGTTATTTACTAGCCCGTTAAGCCACATTGCAACAATAAGGATACTTGAGTCTCTTTTTGATAATAACATGCCAAAGCCATGTCCCAGACATGGTTTTACATGGGATGTTTCATGTACTGCCGATGCCATCTCGCAGATATGGTATTACATGGGAGTTCTCATATCAGTGCCCATGCTATGTCCTAGACATGGTCTTACGGGGGATCTCACATCTCGGTGCCAATGCCATGTCCCAGACATGGTCTCAGATGGGAGCTCTCGTCTCGATGCCAACACCATGTCCCAGACATGGTCTTACATGAGACCTCTCATGATCTCAAGGATGCCAATGCCATGTCCCAGACATGGTCTTACATGGGATCTCTTTACCCAAATGTCATGACATTTGTATCCAATACCTTCCTTATGTTTCAACGGGACTTTTTAATATCAATTCTCTATCGTCTCATACTTTAGTCAACATCAAATAAATTCATAAAATAAATACATAATTGCTGGAAAATAGTAGCATTAATAATAATTATTAAAATATTGCATTTATTTATTGTAAACTTACCTCGGTACCAAGTATAGCCAAATCCACCACTTAGTCTTCAATCTTATTCTTTCCTCGATCTAACCTCAAATTCCGTTCTTCTTGATCTATAATAGCAAATTTAACTTATTTAATACTCACATTCATTAAAACAGCCCTCGACTCTAACTTTGGAAAAATTATAATTTTGCCCCTAAACTTTTACATAATTACACTTTTTCCCCAAAGCTCAGAAATTAAACTTCATCTCTTATTCTTATGTTTTACAACATGCTGAACATTTTTCTCTTCTATGACAACATCAAATTCTCACTCTAACATCTACTTATGAACATTAGGTATTTTACCGATTATGGAGTTTTACCCGTTTTCGCTTAAAATCGACTAGCAAAAGTTGCTTAACATAATTTCTAACTTCATAATATACCTTAAAATATCAAAATAAACACTTTTCACCTATGGGTATTTTTCCAAATGTAAACCCTAGGTTAAATTCTTGCTAGAATAAGCTAAATTAAGCTACCGGGATCTCAAAAACGTAAAGAACATTAAAAACGGGGCTTGGAATCACTTACTATGAGCTTGAGAAAGTGTGAAAACCCTAGCTATGGTGTCCTTCAAATTTTGTCAGCAAGCTTTTTGGAGAAGATGATATTTTTGCCATCTTTTTCCCTTTTTATTCTTTTTATTATTCAATTACTAAAATACCCTTCATTAAAACTTTAGTTATTTTTATCTATGCATGCCTATTTTTTTCCTAGGAAATTTTATGGTCTAATTACTATTTAAGGACCTCTACTTTGATTATGCACTTTAAATAAATCCTTTATCATCTAAAACTCATATTTACCCACTTTTGCAATTAAGTCCTAATAGGCAATTTAGGCATACAATCAATAAAATTTCTTATCAACACTCTAGTACTTATATCTAATCATTCGATAATTCATAAAAATTAATAATAATTTTCTCTTTAAATCAGATTTGTGGTTACGAAACCACTATTCTGATAACCTTAAAAAATGGGCCATTACAGTACTTGGTTTTTTGGGCTACCTACTAGATCAATTACTCTTGGAATGCACTAGCAACACAATTTGTTTTATGATTTAACTCTTCAACAATGAATGCTCGTCTTTGAAATGATATTACTGCTTATCATCAGTTGGATGATGAAAATCTTAACACCACATGGGAACGTTATAAATCTTTACTTCGACGTTGTCCCATGCACGACATTCAACCAAAAACAAAAATTGAGATTTTTTATAATGGGCTGAATTCACATACAAGGAATCTTATCGATGCATCAACCAATGGATCTCTACTAGATTGTACTTATAATGATGTTGTGAGAATTCTTAAGAGAATTGCTCAGAATGATTATCAATACCCTATCTCTAGAGTTACACAAGCAAAAACTACTCCAAGAGTTATTGAATTGGATGCAATAACCGCACTAAGTGCGCAAGTTTCTTCTCTCACAAACATGACTAAAAATATGCAAAGGACTAGTGGCGCTGCACCTATACAAGTCGCTCAGCAAGTTGATGTTCCTACTTTTTGTTGTGAGATTTGTAGTGACAACCATAGCTATGAAGATTGTCCACAACATGCATAGAATGCCTGTTATATTAGTAACATCCGCAATAATTCTTATGGTAACTCTTACAACAACTCTGCATGCAACCAACAGTTTTGGGGAACTCAGAATGCTAGACAAAATGCTGCTACATTCAGATGTGGGAATACATCTACTTAGGGCAATTATAATCCAAGACAAGGGAATTACAATCAACAATAACATAACTACAATCAGCACACTCAGATGCATCCACAACAAGGCCAGACACATCCACACCAAAATCTGATGCAGCCACAACACTCTTCAATACCAAATCAACATGTTCAAGAACATCGACAGCAACCGTACACTCAAGCTTCTACTTTTGACCCGTTAGCAACTCTTGAGGCGTTAATGCAAGAGCATATTACTCGCACAGAAGATATCGTACAAGGGAATTCATTTTCCATTCGAGTATTGGAGGCACAATTAGGACAACTTGCTTCAAATCTAAATACTCGACCACTAGGCTCATTACCTAGTGACACAAAAAATCCCAGTCTGAAGGGGAAAGAACATTGTAAAGCTATCACTCTTAGGAGTGGTAAACAAACTGGAGAACTGTTTATAGACTCTACTATAGCACCGCAAGATACGGATGCAGTGATCACTGGTTAGAAGGTTGAATCTGAAGATTTTATTGATGCATCAGACAAAGAAGTTCCACAAATTGTCACTCATATGCCTAATGTCTGACCTTCGAAACTGTTGACGCAATCAAAGGTGTTGGCACAAGCAAATGTATCTCTACCTTTACCTTTCCCACAAAGATTCAGGAAGAATGAGCATGACAAGCAGTATAAGTAGTTCCTGGACACACTGAAGCAACTACAGATCAACATTCCTTTATTAGACGCTCTGGTACAAATTCTGAGTTATGGGAAATTTATGAAAGACCTCTTGTCCAAGAAGAAGAAGCTCACTAATATTGAAGCTATTGCACTCACAGAAAGATCCTGGGAGCTTTACCATCCCATGTTCAATTGGCAATCATTATTTAGAAAAGACTTTATTTGACTTGGGAGCTAGCATTAACCTAATGCCATTATCTACTTTCAGAAAGTTGGGAATTGGTCACATGAAATCTACAATAGTGACATTACAATTAGTCGATCGATCATTGGCTCAACCTGAAGGGCAAATCAAAGGTATCATAGTTCATATGGAAGAATTCATTTTTTCAATTAATTTTATCATAATTGACTGCGAAGCAGACAATGAGGTTCCCATAATCTTGGGACAACCATTTTTAGCCATCGGCCAAACTCTTATTGATGTTTACAAAGGTGAACTAACCATGCGACTTAATGATGAGCAAGTTACCTTCAGTGTTTTTGAATCTATTCAATGCAAGGACAAAGAAGAATGCCATACTGTTGATGTGCTAGATGATCTAATTGAGGAAGAATATAATGACCAAAGCACACTACTTTCTGAAGAGTTTGCAATAACTTCTGATGCTGAGTCCTTAGATGATTGTGATAGCATGGTTGAACCTAATAATCTTGAGGACAATGCATCCCTTGGGTTTGGGGGTATATTGTGCATTTAGGTTGCACTTTATATAATACGGTTGTTTTGCCACTGCATTGTAACCACCGAAGTACAATTTTGTCTATAAGAAGTACAGTTTACACTTATAATGTTCGATGATAAGTTTATATTTTTTGATATACTTGGAACATGTGACAGTGGGCTGGGTGAATTTAGCTTAGGTTAAGGTGCTTGAAAATTAATTCCAAAAAATAGGATGTCTTATACTTAGTGTATTATTTTTTAGGGATATAGTAGGTATCTTTTAATGAACTTAGGATCTTAAAGTCGAGCATTAGTTATATTTCCATAGCATTATTTAATAAAGGACAGTAAGCACTCTAATGTTCAGGATTGCCAAGTAGGTCAGCATCACTTTGTTTGCTCCATCGTGTTGTTGATTAGAAAAGTGAGTCTTAGAAAGAGTGTGTTTCATGGAAATAAAATTAGGGGTACTTCGCTGTAGCAAAAAGGACTAAGTAGCTAAGGAGGTAGTTGTATGCTCTATTCATCTTTTTAGTCAAAAGGTTGAGCTTCATGGGTAACTTTTAGTTTAAATTGTGACATGATTGAGTACTCGGCATTTCGGTGTATGCTTCACTATGATTTTCAAGTCAAAGAATTTTATGACATGCTAAATCCCCTAATAATAATAATAACAATACTATTTTAAAAGATTAAAAAAACCATAAATATGATTAACATATTCTAAGTAGGCTTAAAGCAAGTAACTTATGTTTAGGTAATAAATGAAATAAGTAAATTAGAATATGGTTGCTATAGGCCAAAAGAGAAAATACATGAGTACTTAGGAGATTATGTGTTAAGGAAAAAAATTTGCACTACATTTGGTGAGCAAGCCTTTGACACTTGAATGAGTTTTAGGAAAAAGGAAGATTACTGAGAATTGATGTACTTGTTGTTCTTTAAATAGCTTGGTAGTATGAGTTGGTCTGGTGTGTTGGCAAAAAAATGTTGGCTTTTATGCATGCATGCATATTTTGCTTGAGGACAAGCAATAACTCAGGTTTGGGGGTGTGATAACTCTTGAAAAGAGTTATACTTTATGCCTTTGGACCTAGTTAATTGTATGTACTTAAGTACATCTAGTTGCATTTTAGATCATTTTATTAGTATTTTTAGTATTGCATTGGAACTTGGGTACATTTAAATATTAGGTGCTTTTAATTGCTCGTGGAAGGGTTGTATTTTGTGATATTTCTAGGTGTAGGATAAGGAACAAGAAATAAAGGAGTGAAGTTTTGTCGAGGCAAAAAGGTGGTCTGATTGCCAGCTCATATGCCAAGGTAATGCCAGGAAGGTGTCTAAGCACCATTCAGCGCATATTAGTTTCAGCCCAACTTTACTTGAACCAGATAAATCTATCCAGAAAAGAGGAGCAGATATATCTTAGAGTTGTTGGAATTATCTTGAAAAAGAAATAAAAAGAAATTTATAAAGAAGCAAAGGAGGGAACCTTAGAACGTGGAATTGTGGGTAGAAAACCTTAGCCAAAAGTAGAAGGTAGTGACTCAATAGAGACATGAAGCGGAAAGATGCAGGGAACCCCTCTCAGCCACCTCAAGATACTGCATAGCTGGAATATGGTTGGACAAGCGAACGTTGTCTTCTCGATGTTTTTCCATTATGTCTAATTTGTTTCTTCGTGAATTACAGTGATGAAAACGATGTTTGAGTTGAATTTTATTTGCTAACCTATGAGTTAAATCTCATAAGGTTGAGATTACTTTGATGAAACTTTAACTATCTTTAATGGTTGCAGTATAAATCTGACTTATTTTACTATTTCATTCAATTATTTTATTATTTACAATGTATGCTAGTAATCCCTAGACATAGTTGACTGTACAGCATACCCTTAAATTAATCTAAATTCTGAAAAGGTTAGATTAGTTAGACTATGGTTGAATGATGTTGGCAAGTACTTGATAGATACTTGTAATAGACTCTAGACATAGAGAAGCGTTAATACAGAAGGGAACAGTGTAGGGTACCATATTAAAGGCCTAAGACACAGGTAAGGTAACTTAAGGTTTCTCCAGTTAGAAGAAGTAGGTCACTTTAGAACTCTTCTGGGCAGTAGGTTCAGTATGATTTTTGCTGAGGCATTACTGATAGGAAAAGTAGATTCTTGGTAATCTCAACCTTCCCACTCAACATCACGTAATCCTTATCTTTGCCGTAGTAGCTTTGTTAGAGCATTCTTAGTCGTTTATTTATTCATTGGATATTATTCACGTAATTATTCTCGTAATTGCCATTACATTTTCACTTTTTCTTTGCCCTAGCATTTACCAATATTATTCAGTATACATTTCACACTCATTCTTATTTAATCACTTTATACTTAACCCGGTTTTTCCATAACATAACATTACTCGAACTCTATTATACTAACTTGACCAATTCTATACCTAATCTGATCCCTATGGAGACAAACTCGATTATCACTTTATTACTTGATCCGACATGTATACTTACACAACTCGCATATCATTTCACACTCGATTTAACCTTTCTTTCCAATAGTATACACCGGGTCTCCATGTCTTTACACTTAATTTTCCAGGCTATAATACAAGAATCGAGATGTTCAAGTTTACTCCTATGAACTTGGTCATTGTAGCATAGCTCATCTATCTTTCGATTACCAGCTTTAATTGTCTCCTCTAAGTTGGCAACCTTGGCCTTATCATGTGATCAATTTCTTAGAGGATTCCACTCCACAGTCCATACTTTACAAATAGAGACTATGCAAACTTAACCGTTTGTGAAAGAGGAGACGAATCTAGATTGGATGAAAGGTAAGACCGGAGAGACTCTTTCAACTGAGGAGGTATCATACTGTACTAATTTTGGAAATTGAATTCAAAGAAATAAATGATAGCCCTTTGTATAAAAGTCACGCCATGGGAAGAAATTATTTTTCATTATAGTTGAAGGTTGTTGAGGTTGAGAACTGGTGGGAACCATTGGTTGT
This sequence comes from Gossypium raimondii, assembly GCF_025698545.1. Lineage (NCBI taxonomy): Eukaryota > Viridiplantae > Streptophyta > Magnoliopsida > Malvales > Malvaceae > Gossypium > Gossypium raimondii. The sequence goes on from NC_068571.1 coordinate 15,805,479, forward strand.
TGATGGTAATTTTTTTAGGGGCCTAAGCCAATGGAGGATTAACATTCAGAATTGGGGAGTCTATGGGTTGGGCGGACTCTAGAGGAATTGCAGGAAGTGTTGGAACTATAGGAGAAGAAACTTTTGGTGTTGGGAGTCCCTTTCTAAGTTTATGTAACTTGAGTTGTGGATGTTCACTCCCATCAAATTCTTGAATGCCCTCACTCACTCTTAGGATGATACAGATGTTAAAGTATGCCCAAAGACCAATAATGAGATGATTGTAATAACATACTTGTTCTACCTTGTTTATTAATATGAGACATTGCCATTATTATTTCAGTTTCTTTTCTGTGTATATAAATAAAATCTTTTATAATAATGTCCTGAGAATAATATAATTATTCTTAAAAGGTCTTTAGCCGAGTATTATTGTGGGCTTGTACAACAATAATGCATTAAGACTAATATGTAATTGATTGATGACAAAGTGTTGGTATTAACATAGGGATGTCAAAATCAATACATGAGTATATGTTAGAGAATGACATATTGGATTGACCCGTTATGAGTATGTTTCTTGGATTATTACATAATAATCACAACATTACTCATAGTGATAACTATGTATATGATCCTTAGACTTGAGATCATTATTGTCCCAACATAGTGAGTCGTATATTTTGATACAATCAAACGTCTACTGTAACAAGTTTACTATAAAGAGTGATATTAGGTATGCCACAATCTATGTAGGAGGATATGCTTGATCAAGATAGGATTTGTCCCTCCTACATAGTGGGAGCAATATCTTAGGCCACTTGATGAAGTGAGACTACAAATGCATGGTCATGCTCAAATAAGTTAATATGAGATATTACAATTATTTGTTTATTATAGTCTACTTCGGGTATCAAGAAACATGAGATTGGACTTTACAAGTGTGACTATTCCATGATTTGTGTCCAATCGAGATATAAAGGACAAAAAGATATAATACATGAACATTTATCACACAAAGGTTATGTTGAACTATGACTTCTTGTAACTTGGGTAGTGATGATACATTGCTAGATACCACTCATTTCTTATAGCGTTAGAAGTGTTCTAGTATTACGACAAATATTACAAGAGCCTACACGATCAAGCCCTACGGTTGAAATGAACAGAATCTAAACACACTTGGTATTAAATTTAACTGTCACGAGAATTATATTAACTATTGAATTAATTTAATTTGACAGTTAAATAATAAACACAATATATGTACAAATTCTTTATAAAAGAAAAGAGAGCATAATTAAAATAAATGTATGAATTTGATGCATATAAAATATTAATTATGCTATGTTTATCGAAATTATTAAAATAAAGTATTATAATAATTAATTTCATCAAACATAAAATATACATGGAAATTAATATCCTTTTGGAAAGGATATTACACTGTGATATTTTCATATATATTATGGCACCAAAAAGGGGATTTCATTTTATTATTTAAGGAATATTAAATAAAAAGAAAGGAATCATAAAATAAAATCCTAGCGTGCAGAACAGTGTTTAACCAACATTAGGAATCATAAAATAAAACTCTAGGGTGTAGAAGAGTGTTTAACCAACATTCACCACAAAAAGAAAAGAACCTAGGTCTAGTTGCCGCTTTTCTTTTTGGAAAAACCCTTTGAAATATTCAGTGAGAGTTTTTGTTCGTTCGTTCGCAATAAGGTAGACTACGTAGAGGCCAAGACGATTCTGTTGAGGCTTTGGATCGGCAGCGTGTAAATGGGATTAAAATAGCAGTGGTTCCTTCCTATTTTTTAGAGTACGAAAGGTATATTTTTCAAACCTTTTATTTTCGATTCATTCTTCGTGAATGAATTCCTAGTTTGGATCATCGAAATAATTTTTCAGTTGTGCCACAGGGCGTCCCGACGACCCAACAGTGGTATTAGAGCCACTTGTACGATACAGATTTGGGATTAAATTCAATGGTTGATGCAATTGTATAATATGCATGTTGCTCGTCTCGATGTGTTCAATCTGTTATATGTATATGTGATGCATGTAATCTGTTTAACGAAAATTACGGTTGGTTAATACACTGTTTATTAAGGGTTAACGAATATGTTTAGGAGCAGTGGGGTTTTCATTGAAGTTAACCATTAACTTATTGGAATTTTTGAAAGGGAACAATAGTTGTTCCAGTAATCCTATTTAGCCCTCGAGCCTTTACAGCCCTCACAGATCCCCAGATTTACCACTGTTCTATTTTTAATAATCGACTAAAGAATAAAACATAACATATTTTATTTTACAGGTATGTTGTATGTTATGGTTGATTTGCACAGTGTTTGGAAATGCATGGTTATATCCCGATAACCCATTTATTTTATTATTTGAAAAGGTTGTAAATCTTATAAATACAACCTACATGTCGTGCCTTACTATTTTTCTCTTGTATTTCTCTTCTCATTTCACTCCCTCGTATGTAAAACAAGTAGAAATTGTAAATTGCATGAGTTGTTGAGGGCTTGATGAGAAGAAAGATAGGCCAACTAAAGTACAAAAGAAGCTTGTGAAGCTGCTTACACCTTTAGGTTTCCTTTTGGTTCTTCCATTAGCTTGGAAGGAACCACCTTAGTTTATGAGCTATAACTATTACATTTATTTACTACTTTATTTATTCATATATTAGATGCTATGGATGTCTAAAACATGTCAAATTTTAAGTATGTTAAAATTTGATAACTATAAACAAGATTAAATGATGAGATCAATTAAAGGACTAAATGGATTAAAGTAGACCATAATTGGTGAGATGAAACCTTTATAAAATTCCGTCAATCAAAATTTTAAGTCAACATTACATTCCAATTATTGCCCTCGTTAAGGCCTCGACCGATACTATGTAGGTTCTGCTAAAGTGAAGTACTAGTATCTATCTTGGTTAAACGCGAAGAATAAGCAAGTGGTATTCGCTAATTAAAACATTGGTTAGTGAATTAACTAGGTTACTCTAATAGGATTAGAAACCTAGAGGTAAGTAATTTGGATAAATCATAAAATGATTAGAACAAGAGTTGTTCACCCAATATTTAGAAGTTACATGTGATGTAATTAGCAACTGTTGCTTACCTAAATAACCATAACCTTGAGAGTAAAACCAAAGCTGACTAAAGAGAGGTGAAATATGAATCCTAACCCACTAGAAAAACTTTCGAGAAAGTCTTTCCGAAATTAAAATATGAGGGTTATTAATTTTGAATAAAATAGTGGGAGCATCATTTAATAAATTCCTTTTAATGATTAATATAAACTTGGTAAGTTTACTCACTCGCATATTTCATTGTTGTAGATATATTCTAGTTGCAAACTCAAAGTCACTTTCATTGCGATTGGTCCTTGAGAAAGACAATTATGGTTTGAATTTCCTTGAGAATTGATACGATTCGCCTCAGTGTTGAGTCGAGTTGTGTTTGAGTTGCCCGATCGTCGACGAGGAAGTTTTGTTCGGTTTCGAAAATGGATGAATTTTGGTTAAGTATGGAATTGCATGTTGGAATAAGTTCAAGAAAGCTAAAAGATAGATGGATTTTAGATGGAATAACTTTGGATGGGCTCGGTTTAACAAAGTAGTAGGATAGAAAAAGTAAGTGATGGAGATGAATAATAGAACTTAAACATCAAGAAAGATTCGATACTATAACGAGTATCACCCCAATCTTATATGGTTTAAGGTGACAGTTGGGAATAGGTTGATGTACCTCAACCCGTTACTTAGCAAAGTAGGAACCAAAGGTATATTTAGATGGATGAGCGCCACACCAGGGTTGGTGATAAGTTCAGAAACAAGTTCAGAATGACACCACTAGCTCGCTAGATAAGTCACTCGAGACTTGTACGAAATTGGAGAGGAAGTTAACCTCACAGAAACAAAGTTTCATTAAACAAATTGGCAAAAACTTTAGCAAAAGTCCCTTTACAAAGGCTGATTTCATCTATTTATAGTGCTAAAATGGGCTAGCCGAATGGTCACAAACATGCAACTTAATGTGCCATTTAAAAACTAAAATCAAACTCAAGTCATTTCACATTCTTGAGCCAAATAACTTCATTCTTGAATTCACTTCAATTCAGCTGAATGAATGACTTTAATTGCTTGAAAAATGACTCTTGAGTTAGCCTTTGGCCAGCCGAATAGACACCAACTTATTAACCAGGTCCTTAATGGTATCTGAATATTTGAATTAACCTTTGAAATGGCAAAAACGGGCTGGTAGTTTAAAAGGTTGCTGCCAAAATTAAATAGATGATATAATGCCCCTTAAAACCTCCTTAAATGATGTATAAACCTCTTTTGTAACAACCCCTTTACTTTGTAACTGAAAATGACTTGAACAGCCACTTTATTTAATTTATAACAGCCTTGAATTGTAACGGTTATAAGCTAAAGAGACACCTGCAATAAACACATTAAAATGAACTTATTAAACATATTTAAACACTAATTAAACATATCAAAGATAAATACTTAACTTAAATAAATGAGCTAAACATATGCATCAATTATTCTAGCAACTAGTTAATTAAAGAAGCATAAACTTAAACTCATGCATCAATAAATAATCCTAGTAACTAGATTAATTAAGAGCAACACTTATTAAATAAAGTCCAACAAAAACACTTATTAATTAAACTAAGATGAGTTGAATAAATGTCCAAAGAACTCATTTATTAAACTAAGATGCTTAAATGCATGGTTTGAAATGCAAACTTAACTAACATGAAAGTTACATAATTAAACTAACTTGACTTAATTTAATGATGCGAACTTAACTAACATGAAAGCTACATAATGCATGACTTTATTAAATGCAGAGCACATATTAATGATGTGCAAACTATGACATAATTAAAAACACAAACTAAAATAACTAAAAATTAATGAATCAAAGTCCTTATTTTCCAGCAGCCAAATTGACAAAGTAAAATTAAAAGCTTCATTTTGCATTTGGGCCCCTCGAGTTTGGGCCAATCTTGGTGGCATCGAGTTGTGTCGTAACATGATGCGGCCGGAATCGTATCAAGAATTGTCCTCAAATAAGAACATAAATTATATGTCATTTAACAACCCCTTCCTAATGAACCACCTATTAATGCCTCTAAGGCTGATAGAGATGTTTACAAGAAGCATCTCGATAATATGGTAGACATTGGATGTCTTATGCTTGCCACTATGAATCTTAATCTTCAAAAGCAACACGAGGACATGGTTGCTTATGATATGATCGAGCACCTGAAAGAACTTTATCAAGGGTAAGCACGAAAAAAGAGGTTTGATACCTCTAAGGCCCTTTTCCAATGTAAGCTGGCAAAAAAAAGCCTAGTAGGACCCCATGTTCTTAGGATGATAGGTTATATTAAAAGCCTGTCTAAACTTGGATTTCCACTGAGCCAAGAGTTGGCCACTAATGTTATTCTACAATCATTGCCTGATAACTATAGCCAATTTGTTCTCAATTTCAATATGAGTGAAATTGAATAGACTCTGCCACAGTTACTCAGCGTGTTGCGAACTGCTAAAGGTAACATGAAAAACACTAGACCCAAGCCCATTCTGATGGTCCGTAATAACCAAGGCAAGGGTAAAGCTAAAGTTAAGACAAAGCCCAAGGGCGAAGGCAAGCCCAAATCTAAAAATGGAAAGGTTGCACTGAAGCCCAAAGGAGGGGTGGCTAAGGAAGGAAACTGCTTCCATTGTGGTATGACTGGACATCGGAAAAGGAACTGCCCTGTCTATCTTGAGGAAGTTAATAAGGCTAAAGCAAGCGGAGCATCTACTTCAGGTATTTCTGTTATTGATACTAATTTATCAACTACTACTTCTTGGGTATTAGATACTAGTTGTGATTCTCATATTTGTACTTTTGTACAAGGAATGCAAAAGAGTAGGACTTTGGCTAGAGAAGATGTGTACCTATAAGTTGGAAATGCAGCAAGAGTTGTTGCATTAGCTGTAGGAACATATACTTTGTATTTGCCTGGTGGACATGTTTTATGTTTAGAGGATTGTTATTTTGTGCCCAGTTTAACTAAGAACATTATTTAAATTTCTTGTTTAGAGAAAATTAGTTTTTAGATAATAATTAAGAATAATTGTTGTTCCTTTTATGTCAATAATATTTTCTATGGTTCAGCAAAATTGGTAAATGGCCTCTATATTTTAGATCAATTTAATCCCATAAATGCTAAAAGATCTAAAATAAATGACTCAAATCAAACTTATCTTTGGCATTGTCGTTTAGGCCACATAAGTGAGAAACGCATATCCAAACTCCATAAAGATGGTTTCTTGGATTCATTTGTTTTCGAACAAATTAAAGTATGTGAATCTTACTTATTGGGAAAAATGACTAAACCTCCTTTTACTGGTAAAAGTGAGCGAGATAATGATTTATTGGGCCTAATACATACTGATGTATGTGGACCAATGAACACGCAAGCCAGAGATGGATTTCAGTACTTCATTACTTTCACTGATGATTTCAATAGATATGTGTAACACCCCAGAATTTGGGCCTAGAAGTATTGGGCCTTGAGCAAGGGAACAGTTAGAAAACTGTGCACAAAAGTATGTCTGCTTTAGTGGTTAAGGGTTCTAAGAGGAGTTGGAAAAGTCCTGGGTTCAAACCTGAGCTTTAGCAAAATTTTTTGTTTTAAGTGGATAAAACCCTGGATGCTTGGATGTAGGCCTTTTAAATTATTGTGTAAAAAAAATGTCATAAGGAAGCATGTGGTCTAGTGGTTGTGGTGTTATTAAGGTTACAAGGGAGCCTAAGTTCAAGTCTTGGCCTTGGAAAAATTTTTAATTTTTCCCTAAAATGAACCTGTACGCTGGTTTATAGGCCTTATCAATAATAGTGTTTGTTTTATGACACAAAAAGAGCTTGTGGTCTAGTGGCAAGGTGGTGTGTTGTGTAACTAAGAGGTCTAAGGTTCAAGTCTTGGGTTGTGTAATGGATTGTTATTTTGCTGCTTGAGCCACGTAAGTAGCAGAGTTTGAGTGGAATACTACCGAAGAAAGTTTGAACTGATCATGGAGGGAGTTGAGGAGAATTCGGTGGAATGATAAGGGAAAGATTTGTGGAGAAAATCAAGGGTTGTGGAGAGGAGGAGTTGTGCCCAAACAGGACTCTAGCACTCTAGGAATTTCAGCGAAAGGGGTTTGCTAGTGCCGAATTGGTCATTTTAAGGCTTTCAGTATTGAAGTGTTTTCCCTTTTGCGCAGGTGAAATTCTGGTTAGTTTCGGTTTACTTTCTTTTGGCGTTTGGTACTGATTTTGGCAAGTTTCAAGTTCGTTCTGCTCCTCTTCTCTGCTTTTTCTTTTTGCTTTTGGTCGAACCTCTCCATTGATTTTCTTCTTGTTGGCCAAACCTCTTTTCCCCTCTCTTCTCTTCTCTGCCGGAAGCTCCATTCCTTTTTCCCCTCTCCACTCTTGTTTTCTTTCTCGTTCTTCTTTTCCCAAACCCCAAACTGTTTACTCTTTCTTCTTTAGGCCGAATCCCTGTAGCCGAATTCTACATCACTCTTTTCCCGCCTTTTCTTTTATGTTTCCTCCTCATCTTGTCGGTTCCTCCTCTACACAAGTTTTCCTCTTTTATTTTCACTAATTACCGAATCCTCCCATCCCGTTGGGGCAAATCGTGGGTCTTGCTTTTGGGTGGTCGCTCTCTCGCGCGTTATTGGTAAGTATAATAGAATGGTGATTCCTATTACTGGTTAACTTAAGCGCTTATCAATTACAGTTGATGCCTAGGTATCTCGTGAAGGGACGAGGGTTGGCGAATGCCAGAGTAAGCGAACCGTTCTTCTTCGCTCGATTGAAGTTGGGTAAGCGAGCGATCGTAACAACTTGAGTTTAAGTAACTGTATAATTGTATAATCGATTAACGATGTTTGATTGCAAAATATAGGTTCGGCATCCGTAGATTTAACGCGTCTTCACAATCAGGTGTGTATCTGTACACAGTAAAACATTACTATCGTAAAGCCGAAAGCTGTGAATCAAAAAAAGCCAAAAAGCCGATAACACGGCGTTTAAGACCACATGGGCGTGCGATCGCTCGAGTGGTGAGGCCAACGTGCGATTCATGAGTAAATTACTGAAATACCCTCGAAGGGTAAAATTACCAAAATACCCTTGATGGATAAAATTACTGAAATACCCTCGAAGGGTAAAATTATTGAAATACCCTCGATGGGTAAAATTATCAAAATACCCCTGATGGGTAAAATTACTGAAATACCCTCGAAGGGTAATTTTACCAAAATACCCCCAATAGGTAAAATTACCGAAATACCCCTATAGGGTAAAATTATCGAAATACCCCTATAGGATAAAATGATCGTGATGCCCTTGTAGTTAAAATGGTTGTAATACCTCTGTTTGATAAATTGACCAATATACCCCCTAAGGTAAAATAACTATTTTGCCCCTCGAGGGTAAATGACTAAATTGTGCTATGGTTTGAATGACTTAACTATTAACGATATAACTGATTCTAAGCATGGCATAGTTCATACACGGCATACTACATGGGGTTGGAATCTTGTTTTCGAGGAAGTGATTGATATGTGAGGGTCGCACGGGTCGCATGAGACGACTGTGGACCCACCGATGGCTATAAGTCGATTATGTGATTGGTAGCTCTACTGGAATATTGGTTAGTGCCGCAACTACATAAGGAGTGTAGGGATGGGTGGGTCAATTTAATCCCCATAGGAGTGTAGGGTTGGACAAGAGATGGAGTGCAGGGTTGGTAAGGGTATTTATGCATTGCATATACTGATTCTGATATTGAGAGGGGCTTAGTTCCAAATATATGTGATATGCGCCAATTGATATGGGCTCAGGCCCAACGAGGCTGATGAGGGCTAAGGCCATTTGCCACCGTTACCGTAATGGGCTAAGGCCCACCCTGATATTGTTACTATTAAGGGCTCAGGCCTAGACTGATTCGATTTCTTTAATAAGGGAATTACACACTGAGATTTTGTAAACTCACCCTATTTTTAACCTTTTAGGTAATCCCCAGCGTTAGACGGTTTGGAGCTGCGAGGGACTCGGAGAGGGCCACACAACTACACTTGTTTTATTCTATTTTGCTCATTTACTTAAGCAATTTGATTTTGATTCGGGTTGTAATAAGGCCTCTATAATTTTTGGATTTTAAATTTGGGATTTGATGTGATTGTGATTTATATATGCTAGAAGTAGAACACGGTTTTCCAAAATAATAACTATTTTCTAACACTACGTTTCAGCACCTTAATTTTTAAATATCACGTTTTCGCAAATCATTTGCTTTAACTTAAGCTTTCGCAAAAATAAGGTTTTAAAGGTAATAACTTTTTAATAAACCTCGATTGAAAATAATCAAATGCAAACTGAGGTTTTATACAAGTTTTAAATGGCAAGTTTGAAATTTCAAGAAGGGTTTTTAATGAAAACATGGTTTTCGAAAAACACTTCAATGTGACACGCCATATTCAGGCTTAACTTCTAGATCGGGTTTGGGGTGTTACAATATGGGTATGTTTATCTCATGCGCCATAATCTGAAGCCCTTGAAAACTTCAAAGAATTCAAAAATGAAGTACAAAATCAACTAGGAAAAACTATCAAGACACTTTGATCTGATCGAGGTGGAGAATATTAAGCCTAGAGTTTGATGACCTTTTGAAGGAATGTAAGGTAATCTCACAACTAACTCTTCCTGGTACTCCTCAATGGACTGTAGCTTCTGATAGAAGAAATCGAACTCTATTAGACATGGTTCGATCAATGATGAGTCATGGTGATCTACTGATTTCTTTTTGGGGACATGCACTTGAGACAGCTACTTTCACACCGAATTGTGTTCCATCTAAATCTGTTCAAAATATGTCATATGAGATGTGGACTGGGAAATGTCCCAGTATGTCTTTTATGAAGATTTAGGGTTGTGAAGCTTATGTTAAACGTCACTGTAACACCCCTAACCCATCTCTATCGTTGAATTAGGGTTACGGAGTATTACTATACAATCGGGAAACATTTATCAATGTAACATTAAAATAAATAAATGACATTCAAAACATATCAATCACAAGCATTTTGTCCCTAAATCGAGACTTCGAGGCCCTAAAAATAGCTTTGAAGCAATTTGGGACTAATTTGAAACAAAATAGAAGGTCTAAGAAAATGTTGTAAAAATTGGAAAATAGGGGTCACACAACCGTGTGGCCAGGCCATGTGCTAGGCCATGTAACTCTCTGAGTTGCCACACACACCTGTGTGCCAGGCCATGTGCTAAGCCGTGTAACTCGCTGACTTTAAACACTAAGAAACTTACAAATGACACACGGTTATGTCGCCAGGCCATGTGTGTCACACGGTTGTGTCGTCAAGTCGCGTGTGTCACAAGGCCGTGTGACAGCCCGTGTCCGAGGCCGTGTGCACCAAATTTGACCCAAAAATCATGTCATTTCAAGATTAAACCATTCCTATTCCACTACTCCAATTATGTACACATTCAATAGATCTAGGCACTACTCCAACATACCTAAATATACCAAAATAATCAGTCTATATCATCAACCAATATGTCATTCAAAGGCACTACATTTATATACTAAACATTTAGTCTAAAATATGCTCAAAAGACCTCTTTTATAAGCAAATAAGTATTTCACTATGATTAAAAACACTTCTTTCAACAACTAAACATCAAGATGTTAATCTATGTAATATATAAGTTTACTTGTTTCATCTATACCAAAACATAACCTAAGCAAAACACACATCTCATTCATAAACTACACCTATCAACATTTCAAAACCACATATTTATCTATATATACATGCCACTACCCTAGGAGATACAAAAACTACCAACTTAGATGGATAATGTAAGTCGGTTGATTGATCCTTCCAAAACGTCAACAAAGATTATCTACAAAACAATCCACAAGAACCGATAAGCTTACATAACTTAGAAAGGACATAGTATAACATTTAATCTAAATACAATTAGACACAATTCACATACTATTTGATTTAGGGTTACCAAAGTATAAATAGGGGCATGCATGTGCATTCAGGGATACCAAAGGGCAATCAAGGGCACGTATGTGCATTTAGGTGTACTGAAATACAATCAGGGGCACGTATGTGCATTTAGGGGTACCGAAGTACAAATAGGGGTACGTATGTGCATTCAGATAATAATTATCTATAAACATATTAACTAAATAAAAATAATATAATATTACAAGTCAAACTTTATTTATGTATTGAAATACTATGGACTTACCTACGATTTAATTCCGGTCAACACGCAGGGACTATTCTACTATTTTCCCTTTTCCTCGATTATTGTCTTTTTGATTCAAATCTTGATCTATATAATAATTAAACACAATATATTAATCTCATACACATTTCACATTCCATTCAATGCATATGACCCATAATTTTTTATTAATTACACATTTTCCTAAACTTTTATAGCTTTTGCAATTTCATCCTCTAACCCGAAAATCGTCAAATTGACCATTTTCTAGGAATAAAATATATTCAAATATTCTAGGCCCTTTAACAGTCCCTATTATACATCAAACTCCCTATCAAACCTTGAAATTTTGACATTTTAACAATTCAACTTTAAATCAAAATCTAACAAAAATCACTTCACAAAACAACCAAATACCACAATCAAAGCTTCCAACACATAGTTATCATAAAAAACAATCAAGATTCATCAATGGCACCTTCTAAAGTTTTTAACAGATTCAAAAATGAAGGTACAGACTAGTTGGACCTAGTTGTAACAGTCTCAAAAACATAAAATTCATTAAAAACAAGGCTCAAAAACTTACTCATGCAGGGGAAAAGACTAGTTGAACCTCCAACCTTAACTTTTCATGGTGTTTTCAGCACAACTAAGAAAAAATGAAGAAGATGATAACACTTTCTTCATTTATGTTTTATTTTAATTTCCACTTATTTACAAAATTGCCCTTTCAACCTATTTTACTTAATTTATTCTAATTACCGTCCACTATCAACTAATAAGGGTATATGTACTTTATAAACCCTCCCTCCTTTATTAATTAATCTAATAAATTACTTAATTACCATAATTGCTAAGTTATACACCTTTTACAATTTAGTCTTTTTTCTTTAATTAGCTATCTAAACGTTAAAATTTCCTAACCAAATTTTAATGCAACTCTAAAAACTCCATAAATATGCTATAAATAATATTTACAAGTCAAAAAAATAAAAATTTATGGTCTCGAGACCGCTAGTCTGTTACCACTGAAAAACGAGCTATTACAATTAGACGTTTACTAAGCTTGAACCCAAATTTGAAAAGTGCATATTTATGGGATATCCAAAAGAAACCAAAGGATATTATTTCTTTAATCCTACTAAGAACAAAGTGTTTGTTGCTCAGAATAGTGTCTTCCTAGAAAGAGAATTTGTCTCTAGAAAAGAAAGTGAGAGAAAGATTGAACTTGAAGAAATTTGAGAACCACAAAATACAACTGAACCAGAGATAGAACAATAGCAGGTTCCACAAGAAATTGACGAACAAGTAACTCTTGTAGAAACACAACCATAGCACAGATCTTTAAGAGAATGCCATGCACCTAAAAGATATGGATTTCTCGTTACAACACATAGTGACGTTCTTCTTATGGATCAAGATGAGCCTAAGACTTATCAAGAAGCAGTGGCGAGCCCAGACTCTAAGAAATGGTTATAGGCTATGAGGTCTAAGATGGATTCCATGTTAGAAAACTAAGTATGGATCTTGGTTGACCAACCTGAAGGGGTTAAACCCTTAGGGTACAAGTGGGTTCTCAAAAAGAAAACTGACATAGATGGTAATGTACAAACATACAAAAGGCGATCGGTCGCTAAAGGTTTTCACAAATTTCATGGTGTCTATTATGATGAAACTTTTTATCCTATTGCTATGTTTAAATCCATCCAGATCTTGCTCTCAATAGTCGCATTTCATGATTATGAAATCTGGTAGATGGACGTTAAAATAACTTCCCTTAATGGGAAACTGGAAGAGGATGTGTACATGACACAACCTGAAGGTTTTGTCGATCCAAAAGATGCTAGAAAGATATACAAGCTACAAAGATCTATTTATGGATCGAAACAAGCTTCTTAAAGTTGGAATCTTCATTTTAATGATGCAATCAAAGAGTTTGGTTTTATCAAAAATGAATATGAGTCTTGTGTTTACAAGAAAGTTAGTGGGAGCACTATTGTTTTCTTGGTACACTATGTAGATGACATACTTGTCATAGGAAATGACATACCTACCTTACAGTCTATTAAGACTTGGTTAGGACATTTTTCTATTAAAGACTTGGGTGAGGCCATACATTTTAGGAGTCAAAATCTATAGGCGACTCGTAGGTCTAAGCCAAAGTACATACATAGATAAAGTACTGAAAAGGTTCAGTATGGAAGAATCTAAGAAAGGATTCTTACTTATGAGACATGGTATGTCACTTTCAAAGGAAATATGTCCTTCAACTCTACAAAAGAGAACGAATGAGTAAGATTCTATATGCTTCAGCTATTGGGTCTATCATGTATGTCATGTTATGTACTCGTCCAGATGTATCATATGCTTTAAGCATGATGAGTCGGTATCAAGTAGATCCTGGTGAAGTTCATTGGGTAGCAGTTAAAAATATCCTTAAGTACTTAAAAAGTACTAAGGATACATTCCTTATATATGGAGGTGAGGAAGAGCTAAGTGTAAAAGGTTACACGGATGCTAGCTTCCAAATCGACAAGGATGATTCACGATCATAATCAGGTTTTGTGTTTTGCCTTAATGGTGGTACTATGGGCTGGAAAAGTTCAAAGCAAGGTACAGTTGTTGATTCTACAACACAGGCCGAGTATATTGCAGCTAGTGAAGCTGTAAAAGAGGTTGTTTGGATCAAGAAGTTCATATATGAACTAGAGGTTGTGCCTAGCATATCAGATGCTATAGAACTTTGTTGTGACAACAATGGAGCCATTGCACAGGCAAAGAAACCCAGATCTCACCAGCGATCAAAACATATACTTAGGCGCTTTCATCTCATTTAAGAAATCATTGATTGAGGAGATGTGAGAATTTGCAGAGTACCAACAGGTGATAACATTATTGATCCACTAACGAAGCCTCTGACATAGTAGAAGCATGATCGTCACACTAAGTCACTTGGTATTAGATATATGAGTGATTGGTCTTAGTGCTAGTGGGAGATTGTTAAAGTATGCCTAAAGACCAGTCATGAGATGATTGTAATAACATACTTGTTTTACCTCGTTTAGTAATATAAGGCATTGTCATTATTATTTCAGTTTCTTTTCTGTGTATATAAATAAACTACTTTATAATAATGTCCTAAGAATAATATGATTATTCTTAAAAGGTCCTTAGTCGAGTATTATTGTGGGCTTGGACAACGATAATGCATTAAGATTAACATATAGTTTATTGATGACCAAGTGTTGTCATTGACATAAGGATGTCAAAATCATTACATGTGTATATGTTAGAGAATGACATATTGGACTGACCCGCAATAAGTATGTTTCCTGGATTATTATATAATAGTCACTACGATCCTTAGACTTTAGATTATCATTATCCCAATATAGTGAGTCGTATATTTTGATATCATCAATTGTCTACTGCAACAGGTTGTACTCAAAAGATTGATGTTGAGTATGCCACAATCTATGTAGTGGGATATGACTGATCAAGATAGGATTTGACCCTCCTACATAATGGGAGCAATATCTTAGGTCGCTTGATGAAGTGAGACGAGAAATGCATGGCCATGCACAAATAAGTTAATATGAGATATTACACTTATTTGTTTATTAAAGTCTACTTCAGGTATCAAGAAACATGAGATTGGACTTTATAAGTGTGACTATTCCATGACTTGTGTCCAATCGAGTTATAAAGGACAAAAGGATATAATACATGAAAATTTATCACAGAAAGGTTATGTTGAACCACAACTTCTTGTAACTTGGGTAGCGACGACGTATTGCTAGATGTCACTCATTGCTTGTAACGTTAGAAGTGTTCTAGTATTACTACCAATGTTGCAAGAGCCTACAGGGTCACACCCTATGGTTGAAACAAACAAAATCTAAACACAGTTGGTCTTAAATTTAACTGTCACGAGAATTATATTAATTATTGAATTAATTTAATTTGACAGTTAAATGATAAACACAATATATGTACAAATTCATTGTACAAGAATAAAGAACATAATTAAAATAAATATATGAATTTGATTCATATAAAATATTAATTATGATATGTTTACCAAAACTATTAAAATAAAGCATTATAATAATTAATTACGGTCAAACATAAAATATATATGGAAATTAATATCCTTTTGGAAAGCATATTACATTGTGATATTTTCATATATATTATGGCACTAAAAGGGATTTCGCTTTATTATTTAAGGAATATTAAATAAAAGGAAATGAATCATAAAATAAAATCCCAAGGTACAGAAGAGTGTTTAACCAACATTCACCACAAAAAGAAAAAAACCTAGGTCTAGCAGCCACTTTTCTTTTCGAAAAAACTCTCTAAAACGTTCAATGAGAGTTTTTGTTTGTATGCAACAGGGTGGACTACGTAGAGGCCGGGATGATTCTGTTGCGGCTTTGGATCAACAGTGTGCAAAGGGGATTAAAACAGTAGTGGTTCCTTCCTATTTTTCAGAGTTTGAAAGGTATATTTTTCAAATCTTTTCTTCCCAATTCATTCCTCGTGCAGTGGTTTGGATCGCCAGAATAATTTTTTCACTACACCATAGGGCATCCCGGCGACCAAAGAATAGATAGTTTTTTATTATTGGTTTCTTTAAAGATATAAGCACACATAACTGAGAACAATAATCAAGTATTTATCATGTAAAACAAAAATCAAATAATAGAATTCATCATAGGGTTCATCTTCCCTAGGTATCTAGGGAATTAATTCATAATTATGAATAAAAACATATTAAAGACAGAATATCCACAACAAATAAAGAAACTCATAAAAACTTCAAAAGAAATTAAAAGGAGGTCTTCAATCCTGATGGAAATCTGCTTTAGAGTTGGCTTCAATGGTGCTATTTGAGTTGTTTTCTGCAATATTCTCTGATGACTCCCTCTCCTCTTCTTCTATTTTGTATTTATAGACTTTAGAATGCCCAGAAAGCCTAAAAATTGCATTTTTTACGTGTTTGGGATGTGAATCACAAAATCGATGACACATGGTCATGTGTCCAACCCATGTGGATCACACGACTGTGTGTCCAGCCCATGTGGCTCCTGAAATCTATTCTATTTGTCTGATTTTCGCACTTCTTTGCTACTTTTGCTCCCAAATGCTCTCCTATGTATAGAAACATGAATTCAAAGGATTAGGAGCATAAAATTCACCAATTTTCATAAATAATCATCCAAAAACACATTAAGAACAAAATTAAAATATGTTACTTTTATCACTTATCAAGGACAATCATATAAAGTATATTAATATAATCAATGAATTTGGGTTATTAACCAATCTTTTTGAAAATTACAAGTTTACAAATGAATATACTACACTCAGGGCACCAGATCCAACAGTTTAGCTCGAACGAGTAACCATATATAAATGTACTTAGCTGAGACAAGCAACTAGTGTGGTGTAGTTACTTGTGAATCCGAGTCTGTTTACTAGGGTTCATTGGGCGAAACGGTATAAATGTAATTGAGAATTTGAAATGTGATGAAGTGAACTTGATATCCAAATTGGAAAGCTAATGACTAATTTGAATTGAAAATGATACATTTTTATGATTAGTAATGGCACCAATGATTTATTTGAATGTATACTTGTTAATATCTTATGATTTTTTATTGAATGTACCATTGAGATAAGTTACATGAAAGTAACATGAAATGGTATGTAAGGGCTCGTAGTATTAAATGATTTTGGTTATAAATCAATGGTCACTTTGTTAGTGTTTTGATTGCCATGTCTAGCCAAAGTTATGCCAAGTAAAGGTAACTTAAAATGTTTAGGTGAAAATAAGGTAAGCCAAGTATTTTACATATTAACTTACTAAGCATTCTATATGCTTACCCTCGTTGTTTTCTTTCCTTTGTAGATCGTCACCTTGCGAAACTCACCAAGCCAGATCATTTCAAAGCTCACATTATCACTAAATCAGTAATAATGCGATTATTTTGAATCTAAGGTTGTGGCAGGTATATAAGGGTCTTAGTGTGTACTTTAGTATTTGAAAGTGGTCACTACTTGGAAAATTTGACATAGCTTATTTTGTGTAATGTGTTGCCTTTGTAACTTGGTAAATGTATGGTACTAGTTATGTTTCATGCTTAAATAAGTGATGACACATGCTTAAATTTTTTGGTATGTGGAATGTTATAAAAATGAAGTAGAAGAGGTAGTTAAGTTAATGAATGGTTGGAATTTAACTATTTGAAAATTTATGCTTGAAAGTATGTTTTTTTTTAGTTCAAGATAAGGTTATGTAGGCTCATGGTGTACAATATGAAATAGATAGGTTAGTTTTGGAAGTTGAATAGTATGTTCTAACATGTTTTCACATAGGTAAGTTTGGCATTTTGATGAGTACATTGGAAAGAATAGATATTGAATAGGTTGAGCTCATGTTTAAGTTGGCTTTTATTTGGAATTGGTTAGGTGGTTTATTATGCATGAAATTATATGAATTTGAATTGGTTTTTATGGTATTAAGTGATATAAATCAATTAGGTAGTATTGCACATCTTGAAATAGAACCAAAATGGTGTTTTTGCCAAAAATAAGGACCTCGTCACAACCACAAACGTCTAATGTCGTAATATGGTTCTGATAGTGAGTTACGTCGCGACGTCGGTATGTTTGAAGTCGCGACGTGACTTACTGAGTTGGCAACGTCACGACGTGGAGAACTAAACTCTTATTTCGAAATATTATATTATTGTAATATTATATTATTGTAATCCTATTTCGAAATATAATCTTATACTTGTTGAACTAAACCCCTTTTAAGAATAATATAAGATAAGATATCGCATGTAATATTATATTATTGTAATCCTATTTCGAAATATAATTTTATATTTGTTGAACTAAACCCTTTTTAAGAATAATTTGATTTGAAAGTATATAGGTATCAAAATCGTTTTGGAGCTGAAACAAGTAAACAAACCGTCCATTGATCGTTGAGTGACTTTTTTTAGTTTGGATGATCCCAATGGTTCCTTTACGGAAAAAATAATAATAAATTTGTGTGATATATAAATTATAATATTTTTAATGTAATTATCAGGTTTTTATTTCAAATATTATGGAAACAATTTTTTTTAGTTCATCTTTCACTAATATTGCTTATTTTATTATTTTATTTTTTCATTTCGGAGAACTTGACACTTATAATAATCGAAATTCAAATCAAATTTGGTAATTGAGATTCTTTTTTTCCTTTTCTAGGGATATATTTGAATTTTTACATTGTCCTTGACACCCTAAAAATTTAAAATTTTGGAAAATATTATTTTAATAAAATTTTAATAAAAACCCAATTATTATAATATAAAATAAAACTTCCTTCAAATTTTTTAAAGTCTGCACGTGACAGGTTTTAAAAGATATGGGCTATGGGAAGGCTTACACTTAAGCCTTACTATAGATAAGGTAATAAATGGTTTACAACTTATATTAGGATGAGAAAACGAAAATGCATTTCAAATTCAAAGGAAAAAAGAAGAAAAAAGGCAAAACTGGAAAGCTCCGTCCCTCGGACTGAGGCATGGTATCCTCTTCCATGTTGATGGGGCCAAGCCAAGCCATGGACATCAAAAAACGGTTATGGCGTGACTGCCCATTTGCCAGCTGGAGACAGTTAGGCGGACATTTTTCGACATCAGTCCAACACGTGTTCCCTCCATCTTAGACACTGCATTAACTCACCCCTCTCTCAATATTTTTTAGATTTATCATCTTCACCTTTTATTATTATTGTTATATTCTATAATAGCGCTACATTAATAAGTGGGCGGCATTTCATATTTTCAAAATAAAAATAAATATGAAGCAATTTGATTTTTTTTTCAAGTCATAGAAATGGTAAAAGAAAACACAATGAAAAGCTTTGCAAATCAAAGTGTAAGAGTTAGGGTCTAGAATTTTTATAAGATAAGCGATCAGTCGTAATCCACTTCACGCTTCCTTATTTTAGTTAGTATCACGTTATCAAATATCTTCCATTTATTTCTTTTATTTGTATTTTATATATTAGTTTTAAATTTGTGCATGCTAACTATAACTTTAATAACATTTATAATGGAGCATGAGTGAGACCTTGATTTAATGAATTTTAATATTCAAGTTGAAGTCCCATTCTAGTAAATAATGTATAATTTTTAATCTAGAGTTTAAGTTTGGTTATATATAAGTCATGTTTAAATTTCTAGATTCAATTATATTTTGAATTTTAGTTCATTTATACATTGTAATTATTTGAATATGTACTATTTGTGATTATAGTTATATTCTGCTTGACAACCATTAGCATTATTATCAGTGTAGGAGGACGTAAGTTTTAGTACGTTGAAACGCATTATCCTTCTATTTCAGAGTTGAGGTTAAGTTATGAATAGTTTTAGATATAAAATATAAAATAAGAAATATGAAAATAATATACAAAATACAAAACAAAATTATAAATTAAGAGTGAAAAGGCATATAAAACATTTAAATCAAAATACAAATGCAAACAAACCAAGATTAATATAATAAATAATTTTAACAATAAGACAAAAATATAATAACAACCTTTAAATTTTTGCTATGTTTATGAAAAACAATAAAATAAAAGTTTAATTTACAAAATGGTATTTAAACTTTTTACAAAATGGTATTTAAACTTTTTTACTTTAATTTTTTTGTCACAAGTAGTACTTAAACTGTTTTTTATATTTCAAGTTGATACCTCTATTAGCCCAACCACTAATCAAATAGCTAAATTTATTTTAAAAAGGACTTAACCCATAAATTAGTACTTAAACTATACCCTTTTCTCAAGTTAGTACCTAATATTTTTTTTTGCCACAAGTGGTACCTGTAGGACTACCATTACGACCCTTGGCGTAGCGGAAAAATCTTGTGACAACCACAAGCCAAGAATCGATGTATGAGCAATGAACCCAGGTTGAGAAAAGGGCGAAAATTATACATTTGATGATCTGAAAGCAGCATTAGTATGACGTTGATTCCTCAATCAGTGTCGCAAACCACAACCGCAACGCAAAAATTCTAACCTCTATGTAATTCTCCCGGATGATAAATATAAAAAAATAATCTCTCGCAACACTTTATAGAAAAAAAACGAAAATAGCTCTTTTTTTTTTTTTTTTGCCGCTAGGAAAATGATAATATTTTGGGTAAGCGAATGAAATTGAGATTTTTTTTTCTTTTTATTAATTCAAAATTATTTTGAATAGCTATTAACCATTAAAAGGAATATTAGGATAATATCTTTAAACGTGATTTTATTTTTATTTAAGAAAATATCAATTTAATTTAAATCTTAATCTAAACTCCTTAATCAAATTTTATTAAATATAATATTTAATAAATTCAAAAGGTAAATCTATTAATTAAAATGCATAAAACATATTTCCACGTTATTTTAATTTAATTCTCTATATATGTGCATCTTTATGCACATATACTATGATTAATTTTAATATTGTAAAATTATATTAATTATTAGAACAGTTTTATATCAATTTAATTTTTATGACATGTTAAATATAATCACAATTTTCATTATATTTTGATCGTCTCAATTAAAAGATGTAACCCTATAGGATCTTGTAACATTGATAATAACATTAAAACAATTCTAATGTTATAGACATGTTTCGATATGGCCTTCTGTGATAATATTATTATGTAGTATATCCTTTTGACCTTTATATCTAGATTGAACATAAGTCATGATATAGGCACACTTGTATAGTTGAATCTCTTGTTTCTTTATTCTCGAGTAAACTAAGATAAACATATAAATGCAATATCTCATATCAACATCATGGTCATGCATTTCCATTCTTACTCGATCAAGAGACCTAAGGTATTTCTCCCATTATGTAGGGAGACAAATCATATCTTGATTACTCACATCCCACTATACAAATTGTGGCACACCCAACATGATGCGAGCATGGACATGGACCAAACCAGAACCCTTGATGTCGAACAAGCAACTCGTGAAACCTTGCAAGATCCAATCGAGCTTCCAAGAGGGCCAATTACTCGCGCACGAGCCAAGAAGTTTCAAGAAGCCGTCACGGGTTTAATTGATCGAGTTTGGGCATGCACTCCATGCGTTCTATGCAAAACATGCATTTCATGCATCCCATGCAATCCATGCATTTCATGCAAACCATGCACTCCATGCAATGTGCTGCATGTAAAACTTTAATGTTTGTGTGTTTAAATTTGGTTGCTGGAAATAAGGATTTATCCATTTAGTTATTTAGTTATTTTAGTTTGAGTTTTAATTATGTCTTCGTTTAGACATCTTAAATGTGTGTCTTAAATACTTCACTTTAATTATGTGTCTTCATTCTTACATCATTAATATTTGTCTAAGTTCATACAAATTAAATATGTGTTTTTTGTCTTAAATTGTTGCATTTAAACATTGTCTTAGTTTTGTCCAGATTGTTCACATTGCTGCTACTATGAAGCTTCTTTCCAAACTGTTCGTGTTGTGTAAACTATATTTAAGGAGTTGAACACAACCTCTCATGAGCCATTTCGTGAAAAGCAAAGCATCAAGTGTTTTCGCACTTGACCATTCAGTTGGCTACCAAGTTCACACCTAAGGAGCCATTCATTTCTTACTGTTCACACCTTGTGACTCTTCGTGTGACACCATCTGCACTAATGAACAACATATCCCAAGTGACCATTTGGTTATCAAGGCAGCATCAATTCATGTTCACACTATTAAAATCATTTAATTCCATGAACTCACAAGGACCAATGTAATTGGCTGTTTGGGAACACAAATTTCACAATCTGAACAAGGCTTTGGCACCATCAATGTCTAGAAACTCTCAAGGGATGCCTTGCACGAATTAATGGACATCAAAAACATTTATTTTGATTGTTATCCCATGCCTATTCAGTTGGTTCCTTGTACAACCTATAAATATGAGGCTTGAAACATTTTGTAACAACTTTTGATGAATTTTAATCTTATTGTGAGTGTTCACTCTCCTTGTTCTCATTTGACTCAAATTGACTTATCAAGCATTCCTTGTGGCGTCAATCCGATTTCTTTTGAACTTACCACTTCTTAGAAGTGTGGCGTTTATCCCTTATACCGATGGGTTCCTATCTTGCTAGATAGAGGGTCATGGTTCATGTTTTCCTTTTGCATCCATCTTAAGTACTAATATAAGGATTGGGTCAGTATTGCTCTATAATATTGGTTCATTCTTGAGTCCTTAAACCAAATCAAAGCTTATCCTTCCTTCTTCCATTATTATTCATCAAATCACCATTTTCTTTAAAAGTCAAACATTAACGTTTCAACCTTTACAAAGTACATTACATCGATACTTCTTAATTTCGATTGAAAACTCTTGCGACTCATAATCATCCTACATGGACAATTTTGCATTATTTGGTATCAGAGCTAGCTAAATTAAGTAAGTATCCAATGTTTTTATCTCTCTTGGGATTGGTATTTCAAAAAAATTTAATAAAAATTTAAAAAAAATGAGAATACAACATATCTACATCCCAAGTTCGAAATTACAAATGGGAGATTCGAAATTCTATATAAAAAAGGCTAGTTTGAAAGTGTTTCTGTTCCCAAGTACAAGTTTTCCTTGACCGCAACGATTTCAGCCACACTTCAAATTACCTTAGATTTTTCTTCTAAGCCTTCCCCAACATCTAACCTTAATACCTACCTTACATCACTTTTGAAGCTAGTTCCATAAGGTTTGTTGCTTAAGTCTAAGGAAGTCACATAAGAACTTAGAGAAAAGAGTAAGAGTGGTAAAAGGCAAGAGTCCATGAGAGCATTAGAGGAGTTAAAAGCCAATAACGAGTGTAAACACGAAAGGAGTGAACATTTCCTTTTTAGAGTACCAGTGAGATTTGTTTGTGAGAAAAACATCATGTCTTGAAGTTCCGAAAGGAGTACCGCTAGTGGTGGTGGTGTGCGTCCCGAAAGGAATATTGTTGGTAGAGATGGTGTGCATCCCGAAAGGAATGTTATTGGTGGTGGTGGTGTGTGCTCGATCTAGCATACCAAGCTCTCATCCGTGAGATGGACAGAATGTTGCAACGCCGGTTGGAGCCAATGCAAGAACAATTGGACCAATTGGAGGAAAGAGCCTAAAGGGGACGTTCTCCTCAAAATCAAATGAGGGAATGAGGTCCTCTAAGCCCAAATCAAGAAGATTACTATGATCCGAGTCACATGGAGAGTGATCGAGCCTCTAGTCGTAGTGTGAGGTATTGAGGTTAAAGAAATCGAGGGTCGAGGGAACGAAATCAAATTGATGATAACCTTAGCAATATTAAAATGACAATCGCTCCGTTCCAAGGAAAAGTCGACCCCGAAGCTTACCTAGAGTGGGAAAAGAAGATTGAACTCGTCTTTGAATGCCATAACTACTTAGAAAGAAAAAAGGTAAAACTTACTGCCATCGAATTCTCTGATTATACTATTATTTGGTGGGATCAACTAACCTTGAGTAGGAGAAGAAATGGCGAATGACCCGTGTTTACATGGGCCGAAATGAAGGCTATTATGAGAAAGAGGTTCATACTAGCCCACTACCATCGAGAATTATACCAAAAATTAAAAAATCTCACCCAAGGTAATCGAAGCATGGAGTATTACTTCAAGGAGATGGAAATAGCAATGATACGTGCGAATGTTGAAGAATACTGAGAGGCCACCATGGCAAGATTTCTAGCTGGCCTCAATTGAGACATTGCCAATATAGTTGCATTGCAGCACTATGTTGAGGTCGTTGATATGGTTCACATGGTAATCAAGGTGGAAAAATAATTGAAAAGAAAGGGTACCACCCGACCCTTTTCTAACTCTATTTCTACATCGAAGTGAGGTCAAGGAACTTACAAAAAGGATACCACCTTTTGAACCAAAGACAACATTGGTGTAACAAAGTCTAATAAGCCGAGTGGAGATTCGAGTAAAGGAAAGAACGAGGCTGTGCCAAATTGAACTCGAGACATCAAGTTCAAATGCCTTGGGAGGGGCCATATTGCTAACCAATGTCCATATCAAAGTGTTATAATTCTAAAGGACAATGGTGAGATAGAATCTGAACTTGAAAAGGAAGATGAGCCCAAAATACCTACTGACGAGGAGGATGACTTGGAGTATGTCATGGAAGGAGAAATCCTTGTCATTAAACGAAGCTTAAGCATCCAAACCATAGAGAATGAGTAGCAACCTGAAAACATCTTTCATACGCACTGCCACATGCAAGGAAAGGTATGTAGTGTCATTATAGATGGTGGTAGTTGTACTAACGTTGCTAGAAGCTTGTTGGTAGAAAAGCTCGGCCTAGAAACCACCAAACATCCATATCCTTACAAATTTCAATAGCTCAATGATGGTGGTGAGCTCAACGTTACTAAGCAAGCTGTCATCACTTTCTCGATTGGCAAATACAGAGACGAAGTTATTTGTGATGTAGTGCCAATGCATCCTGGTCACTTATTGTTAGAGAGACCATGGTAATTTGATTGCCGAGTATTACATGATGGATATACCAATTGGTATACTTTCAAACACCATGGGAAGAACGTTACTTTGACACTACTTACTCCCAGTCAAGTTTATGAAGATCAGCTCCAATTAAGAGAGTCTTATGAAAAATCAAGAATAAAATAAAATGAGGAAAAAATAAGACAGAAAAAGACAAGAAAATAGGAAAGAAAAAAAGTAAAGAATGGGTTAAAAATAAAAGAGAAAAACAAAGAGAGCAAGGTAAAAACATGAGAGAAAAATGAAAGAAAAGAAAAGAATGAGTTGGGAAAGTTGAGTATTTTTGCAAAAGAAAGGGAAATCAGAAAGTTTTTGCTGTTGAAACATCATTTGCTTGTACTTATGTACAAGGAAAGTATGTTTAGTACTAACGATTTAGATGACACTCTTTCTTCTTCTATCATGTCTTTGCTGTAGGAGTTCGATGATGTATTCTTGGAGGACATCCCGAGTGGGTTGCCACCTATTAGGGGCATCGAGCATCAAATAGACTTTATTCCTGGATCCACTATCCCGAATCAGCCAGCCTATCGAAGTAACCCTAAAAAAACCAAAAAGCTACAAAGGCAAGTTACCGAGCTAATGAAAAAAGGGGTATGTTCGAGAAAGCCTAAGCCCATATGTCGTGCCTGTGCTATTGGTACCTAAGAAGGATGGCTCTTGGCGCATGTGCATCGACTGTTACCCAGTAAATAAGATTACCATCAAATATCAACACCCGATCCCATGCTTAGATGACATGTTAGACGAGCTAAGTGGAGCTTGCATTTTCTCTAAAATAGATCTAAAGAGTGGCTACCATCAGATAAGGATGAGAGAAGGAGACGAATGGAAAACCGCATTCAAAACTAAGCACGGTTTGTATGAGTGGTTGGTTATGCCCTTCGACCTAACAAATGCACCAACACCTTTATGCGATTAATGAATCATGTCATTTGATCCTTTATTAGTGAATTTTGTGTAATGTATTTTAATGATATATTGATTTACAGTAAGTCTTTAGAAGATCATATTCATCATTTATAATCTGTGTTAGAAGTATTACAAAAGGAAACTTTATTTGCAAATCTTAAAAAGTGTTCCTTTTGCACTAACAAACTTGTTTTTCTAGGTTTTGTGGTTAGCTTGGAAGCCTCAAAGTCGATCAAGAGAAGGTAAAAGCAATCCGAGAGTGGCCACGACCTACTAGCATAAGCCAAGTAAGAAGTTTTCATAGTCTTGCTAGTTTTTACCAAAGGTTTGTCCCTAACTTTAGCACCATAGTTGCTCCTTTAACTGAAATTATCAAGAAAAGTTCAAACTTTTATTGGGGTAAGGAACAAGAGAAGTCTTTCACTATGATCAAAGATTGCTTGACAAATGCACCACTATTATCTTTACCTAATTTTACAAAAACTTTTGAGATTGAATGTGATGCTTCAGGAATAGGGATTGGAGCCGTTTTAACACAAAATTGACGTCTCATAGCCTACTTCAGTGAGAAATTGAATGATGTTGCCCTCAATTACCCAACATATTGTAAGGAGATGTACACATTAATCCGAGCATTGGAAACTTGGCAACACTACTTATGGCCCAAGGAGTTTGTCATTCACACCGATCATGAGGCATTAAAACATCTCAAGGGTTAACAAGTTAGACAAGAGACATGCCAAATGGGTGGAATTCCTTGAATCGTTTCCTTACGTGATTAAATACAAGAAAGGTAAAGAAAATGTCGTTGCGGACGCATTATCAAGAAGGTATGCACTTATCAATAAATTAGATTCTAAATTGCTTTGCTTTGTGTATCTTAAGAAACTTCATAAAACTGATGTTGATTTTGGAGAGATCTACAAAGTTTGTGAAAAGGGGGCATTCGAAAGGTACTATAAGTATGATGGATACCTCTTTAAAAAAGGTAAATTATGTATCCCTCAAGGTTCCATTCAAGATGTTCTCATGAAAAAGACGCATAGTGGAGGTCTCATGGGGCACTTTGGAGTGGCCAAAACTTTAGCCATTCTCTACAAACATTTCCTTTGGCCCAAGATGATGGGAGATGTCGAGAGAGTATGCGACCGGTGCATCACTTGTAAGAAGGAAAAATCTCGCATTAAGCCCCATGGATTGTACACTCCACTACCCATTCCCGAAGAACCATGGGTAGACATTTCTATGGATTTTTTACTAGGACTTCTTAGGACTAAAAGTGGAAAAGACTCAATTTTTGTAGTAGTTGACAGATTCTCTAAAATGGCTCACTTTATTCCATGTCACAAGACTGATGATGCTTCTAATATAGCAAATCTATTTTCCAAGGAAGTGGTTCGACTACATGGAATACCAAAGACGATCGTATCGAATCGAGATGCAGAATTCCTTAGTCATTTTGGAGGACTTTGTGGAGCAAGCTTGGCACCAAGTTATTGTTTTCCACAACATGCCACCCATAAACAGATGGCCAAACCGAAGTGGTTAATCGAGTTCTATCCACCTTGTTGAGAGAAATCATTTGGAAGATTTTGAAAACATGGAAAGAGTGCTTGCCGCATATTGAGTTTGGTTACAATTGATTTATGCATTCGGCCACTAAGCACTCAGCATTTGAAGTTGTCTACAATTTTAATCCTTTGACTCCATTAGATTTAATTCCCATACCTACTAATCATTTTGTGCATGAAGATGGCAAAAAGAATGCTGAGTTCGTGAAGAATCTACACTGAAAAGTGAGGGAAAACATCGAGAAGAGAACCGAGTAGTATGCAAACAAAGCAATAAGGGACAGAAATGAGTAGTTTTTGAACTCGGAGATTGGGTTTGGATCCACATGCGAAAAGAAAGATTCCCTGCTCAAAGAAGATCTAAGTTGTTACCCCAAGGCAATGGACATTTCCAAGTGTTGGAGAAGATTAACGATAATTCATACAAATTGGACCTCCCAGGTGAGTATAATGTTAGTGCAAGTTTCAATGTTTCTAATCTCTCTTCTTCTGATATAGGGGACGACTTGGGAACAAATCGCTTCGAAGGGGGAGGGGATGAGGCGAGCATGGACATGGACCCAACCAAAACCCTTGATGTTGAATAAGTAACTCGTGAAACCTTACACGATCTAATCAAGCTTCCAAGAGGACCAATTAGTCGCGAATGAGCCAAGAAGTTTAAAGAAGCTGTCACGGGTTTAATAGATCGAGTTTGGGCATGCACTCCATGCGTTCCATGCAAAACATGCATTTCATGCATCCCATGCAATCCATGCATTTCATGCGAACCATGCACTCCATGCAATGTGCTGCATGTAAAACTTTAATGTTTGTGTGTTTAAATTCGGTTGCTGGAAATAAAGATTTTATCCATTTAGTTATTTAGTTATTTTAGCTTGAGTTTTAATTATGTCTTAGTTTAGACATCTTAAATGTGTGTCTTAAATACTGCACTTTAATTATGTATCTTAATTCTTAAATCATTAATATTTGTCTAAGTTCATACAAATTAAATGTGTGTTTTTTGTCTTAAATTGTTGCATTTAAACCTTGTCTTAGTTTTGTCCAGATTGTTCACATTCCTACTGCAATGAAGCTTCCTTCCAAACTGTTCGCGTTGTGTAAACTACGTTTAAGGAGCTAAACACAACCTCCCATAAGCCATTTCGTAAAAAGCAAAGCATCAAGTGTTTTCGCACTTGACCATTCAATTGGCTACCAAGTTCACACCTAATGAGCCATTCATTTCTTGCTGTTCACACCTTGTAACTCTTCATGTGACACAATCTATACTAATGAACAACATATCCCAAGTGACCATTTGGTTATCAAGGCAGCATCAATTCATGTTCACACTATTGAAATCATTCAATTCCATGAACTCACAAGGACCAATGTAATTGGCTGTTTGGGAACACAAATTTCACAATGTGAACAAGGCTTTTGGCATCATCAATGTCTAGAAACTCTCAAGGGATGCCTTGGACGAATTAATGGACATCAAACACATTTATTCTGATTGTTATCTCATGCCTATTCGGTTGGTTCCGTGTACAGCCTATAATTATGAGGCTTGAGACATTTTGTAACTTTTGATGAATTTTAATCTTATTGTGACTGTTCACTCTCTTTGTTCTCATTTGACTCAAATTGACTTATCAAGCATTCCTTGTGGCATCAATCTGATTTCATTTGAACTTATCACTTCTTAGAAGTGTGGCGTTCATCTCTTATACCGATTGGTTTCTATCTTGCTAGATAGAGGGTCACGATTCATGTTTCCTTTTGTATCCATCTTAAGTACTAATATAAGGATTGGGTCAGTATTGCTCTATAATATTGGTTCATTCTTGAGTCCTTAAATCGAATCAAAGCTTATCCTTCCTTCTTCCATTATTATTCATCAAATCACCCTTTTCTTTAAAAGCTGACCATTAACGTTTTAACCTTTACAAAGTATATTACATTGATACTTCTTAATTTCGATTTGAAACTCTCGCGACTCATAATCATCCTACGAGGACGAGTTCGCATCATAACATCATTCTTTATAGTAGAACCATTTACTGAAGACGTTTGATTGTGCGAAAGCATAAGGCTCACGATGTTGGAAAAGTGATTATCTCAAGTCTAAGGATGAAATATAAAATTATCATTATGAGAAATGTTGTGACTATTACATAATAATCTAAGAAACATTCTCATGTCAGGTCAGTCTAGTATATTATTCTCTAGGATATACTTATGTGTTGATTTGATATCACATATCTATAACAACACTTGTCATCAATCAAGCACATATCAGTCTCAATGTGTTATTATTCTCCAACCCCACA
This sequence comes from Gossypium raimondii, assembly GCF_025698545.1. Lineage (NCBI taxonomy): Eukaryota > Viridiplantae > Streptophyta > Magnoliopsida > Malvales > Malvaceae > Gossypium > Gossypium raimondii. The sequence continues at coordinate 15,835,201 of NC_068571.1, forward strand.
ATAATACTTAACTAAAGATATTTAAGAACGATCATATCATTCTTTGGACAATATCATTATACAATTTATTTAAACACATAAATAAATACTAAAAATAACAATAGTAATGTCTTTACTAATAAACTAGGTAAAAGTATGTTATTACAATAATCATATGATTGGTCTTTAGGCATATTCTCAAAAATATCTAAACTAATCTTCTATTATCCATTTTACACCAAAATGTTATATCTGTTAAAAAATTCTAGCCAATAATAAATTGCCATGTCATATAGACTTAAAAATAATTTTAATTCTCTCATTTCTTTTTTATTTTACATTATTTCTCCTTCTCCATTTTTTTTCTATTTCTTTATTTTTTTTCCTCTTTTTTTCTTTTCTCTTCCTTTATAATGTCTGGAAATACCAACGATACTCAAAAACCCTTCTAAGATCAAGATGCTAGCGTTTATCTCTATTTTCGAACTTCACCACTTATTTGATTTACCTGTCAAGATTGGAAAAGTTATTTCTTCGATTAAAACTAGTTTTTTCAAAACTAGATTGGAAACCTGTCAGGGTATTAATCCTGAGATAGGAGTTGAACTGATTAACCCGCGAACCGGTACAAACTAATTGAACCAAACTAAAAAACAATTGAACCAAGTTTCTATTTTTAAAAAATATATTTTATTTTATGATTTTTTTAAGAATTTATTGGATTAAACCGGACAAACTGATCAAATCGAGATCTAGCGGCCTAAATGGTTTGACCATCAGTCTAATTCTATAGAAAGAAAAAATGAAAATGAAAAAAAAATACAAAAGAGAAACTATTTTTTTGTCTTTTTTTTTCATATTTCGGCTTTTTAATTGGTTTTTTTTTTCCAAAAAAATATACTTAATTATTTAACTAATGATGTCGATTGAGTCTTAGCTCAATTGGCATGGGCATTGTTATCAATGCAGGAGGATGTGAGTTTGAGTGTGCTGAAGCGCATTATCCTTTTATTTATGGGTTGGGGAGGGACTATAGATAGTTCTAAGCACTATGTCAAAAAGAGCAAATATAATTAGAACTTGTACAAAAAAAATTGTTTAACTAATGATTGGACTAATAGAGGTACCAACTTAGAAAAACATAGTTTAGGTGTCACTTGTAACAAAAAAATTTGTTTAGATACCAAAATGGAAAAAAAAAGGGGGCATAATTCAGGTACCAATTTGTGGGTTAAGCCTTTTTTTTAAACGGTAAACTATAAAAATAGTCACCCAACTATTTGTGTGTTTCTATTTCTATCACCCATTTTTAAAAATTTTTATTTTAGTCACTCACGTTATTGAAATTTATTATTTTGGTTACTCCTTTAAATCACTAACGATGGTTTTTTATTGTCATAATAACAAATTTAACCTCTAATGTTTATAGATTTTATCAATTTAATCTTAAATCTATCAACTTTACACGTTTTTTAACTTAGTTGTTCTTGTTAAAAATAAGCTTTAAAAATTTTAAAAATAAAAAACTTATATTAAAGTTCATTTTTCGATAAAAATACATAAAAGTTTATAAAAATACATACAAAATTATGAAAATATTTATAAATAAATGAATATCTATTTTCTCATTTTCTAACATGAAATTTATTTATTAATTAAATTTATAATTTTAAAAATAAGATAATATTATTATAAATAAAAACAATTTAAGCGAAAAACCATGAAGAAGATTTACGTAAATTCAACTTTTCCCATTTTTCAACATTAAAGACCACTATGTGGGTAGAAAACTAGAGCTTGAGGTTGAAAATGGTGAGAATAGATGTCTTTAGGTTGTTGCCTAAAATAGATCTATTGCGTTTGAGGTTGTGCTTGAGTGCAGGCATGATTAGTTATATATAGGTGAGAATGAGGTCTTAGAGGCCCAACAAGTGGAAGGCCATGTCGACAACTCTACAACCAAATTCTAGTTCGATGGCACAATTATGGAGGATGTAGAAATTGAAGAGTTTAGAGTAAAGGTCGTTGGTCTTAGTGGTTGTGGGCGAAGGTGACTAGAGGTGTCCATGGGCCAGGTGGGGCCCAAGAAAAATTGTAGGCCCGTTTGTTAGGCCCCGAGCTCGACTCGAAAAATGGGCCTAAAATTTTACCCAAGCTTGGCCTGGATAAATATTCTAAAACCCAAGCTCAGCCCGACCCACTCGTATTAATTTTTTTATATTAATTTTTAATATAAAATTTAAAATATATATAATAAATCAAAATACTAAAACAATAAAATAAATGTTTCCCAACAAATTGAAAATAAATTAAAAAAAGTAATATGTATACTTAAATAACACTAAGATAGATACAACTTAGCAAGCAAATGCCTCTAAGATAGTAACGAAATTAACAATAAAACAAGAGTTATACAATCACCAAACAATAACAACAAAATATTAGCAATATAATAGTGAAACGCTAGCAAAATAGGGAAAAAAAAAACAAGAACAAAATAACAAGAAAACAGTAAAAAAAACATCTTTTTTTTTGCATATTTGGGTCAAACTCGGGCCAAAAAAGCCTTTCCCGAGGCCCGACCCATTTTCCATACAGGCCTTTTTTTTTCCAATGCCATTTTTTGGGCCTATATTTTTACCCAAACCCTACCACTTTTCAAGGGGGCCACCCAGCCCATGGACAGGTCTAGTGGTGCCCAACACTCGAAAAATTTGACGAGGACTAAGGAGCAATGTCAGATGTATAATAAAATTTATTATTTATAAAATAAAATAAAATAATTTAATATGATTTAAGTCTTGTTTGTGCGATTTTATTTTAAAAATATTTTTATTTATAAAAGTATTATTTTAATAAATAAATGTCATGTTAACAAAAGAGAAAATAAGTATTCATTTATTTATAAATTTGTATGTATTTTATAAAAATAATTTTTAAATAATTTTTAGTTTTAAAGTTTTTTTTAATTTTTAATTTTTAATTTTTAAGAAGTAAAACTAAGTTGGCAAAATGTGTAAAGTTTATGGCTAAATTTATTGAACTTTTAGATTTAGTATTAAATTGATAGAATCTATCAACATTGGAAGGTTAAATTTTTTATTATGCTAATAAAAGATAAGGTCATAGTTAGTGATTTAACGGAGGAGTGACGAAAATATTAAATTTTGATACGTTAGTGACTAAAATAGAAAAATTTTAACTTGAGTGACCAAGATAGAAACACCCTAATAGTTGGGTGACTATTTTTATAATTTACCCTTTTTTAAAATAGATTTAACTGTTTGACTAACGGAGGTGCCAACTACGGCAAAAAGGGTATCACTTGTGACAAAAAACAATTAAGTACCTAGATGAGAAAAATGGTATAGTTAATACATATTTTTAAAAAAAGATTTAATTGTTTAACTAACGGAGGTACTAACTAGAGCAAAAAGGGTATCACTTGTGACAAAAAAACAATTAAGTACCAAGATCAGAAAAATGGTATAGTTAATACATGTAGTACGAAAAATTAAATAATGAAATAAATACTTATGCTACATGACTTTTAGCAATAGTAGAGACATAACATCTCTTTTTTTTTTAAAAAAAAAAAGTGAATCTATAACTATTATCCATGAATATTTTGATCACAATCTGGGTCTCATCGAGGATCCCTATATATTGTTGGATTTGGTGTCCTAAGTGTAGTATTTTCGTCTATGTACACTTGTAATTTTTTCGAACAGATTGGTTAATAAAAAAATCATAGATTACATTAATATACTTTGCATAATGTCCTCATGTGATTTTTGCATGCAAAGAAAAATAGAAGTAAATATTGACTCACTGGTTGTTTAATGTTTAAACTAATACTAAGTAGTATTACATGGCCGGATCGTGATACAGAAAAACAATTTATATTTGTAAATAAACCTAAATATGTCCTTAGTCTAGTAAAAAATTAGCAAACCGATTGAAAGACTAATATGTCATTAATCAAGTCCAATTGGGGAGATACCTTGGCTTGGGCATCGAAGTAGATGACTCCAAATGATAGAGACATATATGTGACTAACTAGACTGATAGTACATTGGACTAGACCTAAGAAGAATAGATCATGAATCTATTTATGGATTCACTTGTGACGTTTAAAGTGTGGCATACCTTAATCCTAAGTGGATGACAGACTATGTATGTGCGACTCGTATACTTTGATGTAAGTAAAAAGCCTGAGTTCAAATAGTTAAGGAATTGAAAGTTGTTGCGTTGGGTATACGACTTCTATATTATGTAGCATCATTCACAATATTGGAATTCATAGCCCAAGATATGGGTAAATGATATCCTCTCATTGGCATTACATGGTAGATGAAAAGTAAACGCGACCACGAGTCGTTTGTCTTTGTGATGAATGATTTGATTACTATTTGATAGTAAATGACTTTTCATGAAGGAAGATGTAATGGTTACCAAAGAGATTAAGGATATCCTATGAGGGCAACACATTTATGAAAAGGTCATTGAACGAGCACTGATCAAGTTGCTTTCGTAATGGTATACAGTTAGTGAGAGCTCAGTCACAATACTATAGTGGAATGACTTCATGGCTAAATGAGTTTATAATTAATAGGAAAAATGTTGGAACTTAATTATAAATCATTTGAGCCCTAATTGCATATGTCCAATCGATCCCTCCACTAGCTCATTGAAACCATAAATGAATTGCATGTTAAACCAAATAAACATAAATGGATAGAAATGATAAAGTTAGAAAAATAGGAAACATTTGGAAATGAATGTGGTTTTCTAAATGGAAATAACCTAGAAAATGAATTTATGATTTTTCAAATTATTACTTAATTAAGTGATTAAATAATGAAGTTCAAAATGAAAATAAATTTATTGGTCATGGAAAGATCATTGAATATGGAAATATTAAAATTATTTTCTCATAGATTCTTTTACTAGTAAAGTCATCATGATTTTAATCAAATTAGAATTGGGTTGAGAAAATTATTTAATTGGGAAATTTATTTATTTAAATTAACTTAAGATGTTTATTTTATGAAATAGAAAAAATATCGGGTTGGACTGAATTATAATGTATTGAGCTAAAAGTCTAGAAAGTACTCGTAATTAGACATGATATTAGACCCAAAGAACTTATCATCTTTGCCTTTTTATGTTTTCTTTGATAAGTCATTTAAGAATGAAGATGATGCATATGCACTAAATCTTTTGGTGGTTGGTTGATTGATTGAAATTTTGCATGTTTTAGGGTCAGGGACGAATTCGTAAAAATTAGACTAAATCAAATAGACTTCAAAACCTATAATTGACGTTTTTAGGTGAACATTTAGATAGATGATATCGAGAGGAGAGCTTGTGTGAACCAATTTGATTGTCCCAATTTAGTTTAATGAGATCGAGAGATAAACCAGACTAAATCATCTAATTGGATAAAATGGGGACCTAAAGGTAAAATTGGACCAATTAGGAGTATGAGCAATTTAGATCCCTAATCTAAGAATTAACTAGCAATATGAATATTAATTGACCACTTTGTCTCGTTAGATTGACATTTGTGTACTTTTTTATATTCAATTTAATCCTCCTAGGTGTAGTTTAGTGTAATTAATCTTAAATGATGATTTGTTGTAATATAATGCTTAGTGATTAGCTAGCTAGACTTCTTAGATGCATGCGTTATCATTGTTAGTCACCTTGTAGCCCGATATTTCTTGGGTTTGATCCACAGAATACTTCGTTTTTCATTGTAACATAAATATTACAAGTGACCTATCACACTTGCAGTGAAGCTGCATATGTTTTTGATAATTTTGTGTTAATTCTCTGCTCGGTGTTTGTACACCATGGCACAGTCAATACAAGTTGCTTGAAATTGAATTAACGAATAAAAGACTTAAAACTTCTCACTCTAATGAGGAATACCTTTGGCATTTGATACTCAGTCATATTAACTAAGAAAGAATCACTAGACTTGTGAAATATAACACCTTAAGTTAGCTTAAGGAAGTTGAACTTCCACAATGTGAATCTTGCTTGAAAGGTAAGATGAATAAGTGATCTTTTAATGCAAAAGGAACGAGGGTCGTGAAACCTTTAGAACTTGTGCACATTGATGTATGTGGCCCCCATGAATGTTAGTATGTGAGGTGATTATGATTATTATGCAACCTTTATAAAAGGTTATGCCAAATATGTATATATGTACCTAATGCATCGCAAAAGTGAAACCTTTGATAAATTCAAAAAGTTTCATGTGGAAGTGGAGAAACAACTAGATGTACCCATAAAGACACTTCGGTCTGGTCGAAGTGGGAAATACCTATATGATGAGTTCCTAAAATGCCTCGTATACAAAGAGATATTATCCTAATTAATCATTTCGGGAACTCCACAATAGAATGACGTAGTAGAGAGAATGAATTGAACTTTGTTAGACATCGATGTTAAGTTATTCACACCTGCTAGTCTCCTTTTAGGGATATACTTTACAAACAGCTTGATAAATTTTGAATGATATACCAACTAAGGTCGTACCTAAAACTCCATACAGATTGTGGCATGGCAAGAAGCCAAGCCTAAAACATTTAAGGATTTGAGGATGTCTAGCCCACGTATTGGATAAATTTATGAGGAAAAATTCATGGGCAACATTGTGCTTGTTTGTAGGATATCTTAAAGGAACAAATGAGGGTTTATTTTATAACCTAAAAGAGTAAACAATTATAGTTTCAACTCATGTTACCTTCATTGAAAAGAGTTACATGAATGATTTTAAACCTCGTAGTAAAGAAGAACTAAATAAGCTTTCGAGAAATACACAAAGACCTATAGTAACGATTTTAGAACCAACTCCTACTAGTAGACCTGCAAATGATCAACAACATAGGGAGCTTCGTCGTAGTCGAAGAGTCTCTTGTAGGCCTGATTTCTTCCAATATGGTGGAATTGATTTAAACACCAAGTCTATCAAACAGGAAGATGATGGCCACTAACATTAGATGAAGCGATGTAGAGTGTTGATTTCAAGCTTTGGGAAATAACTATGAAAGTTGAGATGGGTTCTATAAAATCCAAATCACCTATAGGGTGTAAGTGGATTTATAAGAAGAAAAGAAATGTAGATGGAAGAGTGAAAACATATAAGGCCAAACTTGTAGCAAAGGGTTATATTGAGACAGAAGGTATCGATTATAAAGAAACCTTCTCTCTAGTTGTCATGCTCAAGTTAATCCACATATTATTATCCATTGCAACGACACTCGATTACAAGATCTAGCAAATGGATATCAAGACAACATTCTTGAATGACTATCTTGAAGAGACCATTTATATGATGCAATCCACCAGATATATAGTTAAAGGAAACAAGCATAAAGTTTGCAAACTACTTAGATCTATATATGAACTTAAGGAAGCATCCTGCTTATGGAATCAAAGATTTGATCAAGTGATCAAAACTTTTAGATTTGAGCAAAATGTAAAAGAACCTTGTGTTTATAACGTATTGGGGATGGAAAGGTAGTCTTTTTTGTTCTATATGTCGATGACATTCTATTTTTGGAAATGATGTAAGGATATTGTCATCGATTAAACTGTGGTGAAGTCAACAGTTTAGCATGAAAGACTTGGGAAAAACTAACTTTTTTCTAGGTAATCAAGTCCTAAGAGACTGAAAAAAAAGAGTGATAAAAATATCACAAGCTTCATACATAGACAAGATATCAACATTATGCAATAACCGATTCAAAGAAGGGATCTTAATCTTCTGTATCGGGATTTCATTTTGTTTTTGAAGGATTATCCTAAGACAACAAAAGAAAGAGAACACATGAGAAACAATCTTTATGCTTTAGTAGTAGGAAGTCTCATATATGCTATGTTATACACATGTCGAGATATTTGTTCCATAATAGGGTTGGTAAGTTGATGTTAAGCGAATCTTGGTCAAGACATTGGCAAGTAGTTAATCACATACTCACATGTTTATAGATAATGAGGGATTACATGTTTGTGTATTTCAGAAAAGATTTTACTCCTATCGGTTATATCGATTCAAACTTCTGAACATATTGAGATTCGAGGAAATCGACACCGGATTGTGTTTTTGTCCTAAGCGACAGGTCCATAGTATGGAGAAGTGTTAAGAAAAACTATCACACTATATAGGGATAACAGTGCGACAATAACTAACACCATGGAAACCAGAAACCACAAGAGGATAAAACAGATTGATAGAAAGTATCATATCATAAGAGAGGCAATAGCAGATGGAATAGTAGATGTAGTCGAAATCGCATTAGTGGACAACCTTGCCAACCCGTTTACCAAGACTCTAATAGCTAGGAGTTTTGAGAAACATGTAGAGAGCATGTGAATGCGAAATATGACTCATCTACTTCATTAGGGCAAGTGAGAGACTATTGGATCTAATGTCATAAGTGTAGTATATTTGTTTTGTATACTTGTATTTTTTGAACAAATTGGTTTAATAATAATATCCATTAGTTACATTAATACTCTTTGCATATAGTCCTCAATGTTTTTGCACGCAATGCAAAATGAAGCAAATATTAGCTCAATGATTATCTAATGTTTAACTAATATTAATTCATATTACATAGTTGAATCGTAATACAGAAAGACAACTTGTATTAGTAGATGAACATGTCCTTAGTCTAATAAAAAATGAGCAAACCGATTGAAAGACTAATATGTCATCTATCAAGTCCAATTGGGGAGATGCTTTATCTTGGCACTATAGCGGATGACTTCTAAAAGATAAAAACATAGATGTGACTGATTGGATTGATGGTACATCGGACAAGACCCAAGTAAAATAGATCCTAGATCCATTTATGGATTTTTTTTCACTTGTAATGTTCACAGTTTGACATACATTGATCCTGAGTGGATGATGGACTATGTATGCGTGACTCATATACTTTGACGTAAGTAAAACTTGACTTCAAATAGATAAGTAACTGAAAGTTGGTGCGTTAAGTATACGACTTCTGCAATATTTAACATCATTTACAATAGTAGAATTCATAGCCCAATTAATAGGTAAATGATATCTTCTCATTGGCATTACGTGATAGATGAAAAGTAAATGTGGCCATGAGTCATTTGTCTTTATGATAAATGGCATAGTTAATATTCGATAGCAATTGACTTTCATGAAGGAAGATGTAATGATTACCATAAGATAAAATATGATCATATTGGAGAACAAATTTATATATATTTAGTAAAGGTATTTATGTATGTCAATTTATATATACTAGAAATTCTATTATGCATATGCGTGTGGAAACTACGTACTTTGAATACAAATGTTAGTTTAAAATAATAGACAATAAATAATGAAATATATCGTTTGAAATTAATTAATAATAACACATAAAAATAAGTACGATATTAAAATGAAAAACAATAGATTAAATTGTGAGTAAAATGAAATCTAAACATGTAAATACATCGATTACATATACTAAATGGGCTACAATTGTCTATCATGGCGTTGTCATCAATCTTGAGTTAGTGTCGAGTTTACTTGTGACTCCAACTTAAACAACAATATTATCAAGATATATACAATTGATTGGGTAATGGAGTATGCATAATATAATTAAAATGTAAATATTATATTAATATAAAGGTTTGGTTAATGGTAAAGTTAAAATTTTATTGATATAAATGACATGGGTTCAAATCCAAAAACATGTAAATTTTTCATTGGTTCTTATTAAAATAAAAGGACTAGAATACCTCGAATAATATAACTTATTGTCCGGTTGACTTGTTACACAACTTAGTCAAGAGCTTAAATAATAGTATAGATTATGAAAGGATATTTTCATAATTTTCCTAACCAAGTTGGTGTCTAGTTGACTTGTAACCCCAACTTAGTCGGGGTTTAAATAATGTATAAATATACAATTGATGGATATAATAAAGTGTGCATATTAAGATTAAAATGTATTAAAAAATTAAAATAAAGCTTTGGTTGATTGTTAAATCTAAGTTTTACCAATGCAATTAGCATTGGTTCAAATCTCACAATATGCATATTTTTGTTTTTTTTTTAAAGATTAAAGTACGCTCAAATAAATTTAAATATGAAAAGACATTCTAGTAATTTTTCTAACCAAGCTGGTACCCAATTGACTTGAAGCACCAACTTAGTCTAGAGTTTAAATAATAATAAAGATATATTAAAATTTACATTCTTTTTTTAATATCATTCATGTCTGTTTTATAGTTTATGTTTGAAGTTTGTGGTTGTCTCTTCCAACAATATTATCTCCAAAGCTCGAATAGTCATTCTCTTATTAAAAATGCCATGCAACTTAACGTTGTATCCAATATATGTTGATAATTTATACTCGTCTTTAATACACTGTCCACTTTTTTTAATAAATTAATATTTTTTTAACATCGTTGTTTTCAACCATCAGTAACACACGTCTGAGAAAGGGTAGGAAAAATTTATAATAAGGATGTTCACAATTAAACCTTTTAAAAAAGACCATTAACTTTAAAGCTAGGGCTTTAAACAAAAAAGAAGAAGCTATTTTATGATCCGGAAAGTATACAGGTAAAATATGTTTAATGATTAAGAAATTATAGAAGAAATTAAATACTAGAAAATAGTAGTTGGCTTGGCTCCTAAGCACTTGCAGCTGCGAAGAAGAAGAATAATGTTATAAATATAATAAATAAAAGTGAGCAGAGCACCGAAACAGCTGGATTTGATCCCTTTCTCGATTCCTTAAAAGCGCAATGCGATGGAAGCCTACATTACATAACCAAAGAAACTGCTAATTGCCTTCCCTTTGTGACAAAAATAAAGTTGAGATGAAGCACCAAAAATGTGATAAAATTACCGTATAATAATAACCTTTCCTCAATGCAACTTTAGTCCAATTTATTTACAAGTTTTGTGGATAAGGGGGGACTGCGACAGCAAAGCCAAAGCCATCATCAATCAAAGTAAAATATAAATTAGCAGTAATTTGGTGGTAAAGCCAGGCCCAGCCATAGCCACTCTCTCTTCTCTTCTCTATGTGATTGTGACCATTACTAGATTTAATTTTACATGAGTTTCTTATTTCTGGAAAAATCTTTATCTTTATTACTACTTTCACTGCTAAGCTTTAATTTAAATAGCACCATGATCTGTCTCTTTGTCTCTGCTAATCATATTGTGTTGTAATTGTTGCATAGGCAGGCCTGAAAGTATTTCAGAATTTGAGAATCCATTCCAGATTCAGTTTGTTTCGGGTTTTTTCTTTTAGTGTGTGTGGGATCCGGTCATGATGACGATCTCAAACTCAAACTCAATCTAGATTCTTTTCCATTAACCGTTTAGTTGAGTGGGAGTAGTTGTAGAATCAATTGTGTCTCTTCTTCGCCTGAATTTCGGCTATTCAGTGATTTCTTCCGTACAACAATAATGGTTGAATTCGGCGTGGTTCGCTCCACGGACGAAGCGGTGGAGGAGATCATGAGAATTCACAGATCTCTGCCGCCGCGCCCTGCTGTCGACGAGGTCCTAGCTGCCAAGGCTCTCATTCGGAATGTCGAGAAGGAAGACCAAGCTAGGCTGGAAGCCATTACTCGCCAGACCAAGAGCCCTAATGTCCCCGAGGAGCTCTTCCTTATCCTCCTCGAGATGCAAAAGAACTGTGTTTACTTCCAGAGCAAGGAGCAGAAGAGGGAGGCCTTCAAATTGCTGGATCTCGAGTCTGTCCATGCTCTGTTCGATGAATTTATCCAGAGGGCATCCAACTGCCTTTCCTCTACCTCCTCCAAACTCAATGATAAAACCACCCTTTCAAACGCCTTGCCCCACACCGCCGCCACTCCTCCGCCTTCCGACAACTCATTTACCGCTGCTACGCCCTCCTCCTTTAGGGAGCCTGCATCAGAACGACCACTCTTCTCCAGAGATGACAGTTACGTTAAGAAGGCCAAGTCTTCCTTCTATGCTAACTCCACTGATGGGTTGGGTATTTCTATGTCTTCTTCACCTCACATATTGGACTCTTCTCTTAAGTCCGGGGGAGCCACTGCTGCGGGTTAGCTTCTACCTCAATTCCCTTTATTTTGAATTTACCAACTACGTGTTTCTCGCACCATTTTTCGTTTTTAAGATTTTAGTGCCTACTGCTGTCTCTCTCTCTCTAATATTCCATGCATATTACTTGCTTGTGCAGTTCATGATGGTGAGAAGTTGAGTCTGATTAAGCTAGCTAGTATAATTGAAGTCTCTTCAAAGAAAGGCACTCGAGATCTCAACCTCCAAGCCAAGTTGATGGATCAAATTGACTGGCTTCCTGACTCAATAGGGAAGTTGTGCAGTTTAATTACACTGGATTTGTCTGATAATCGTATTGTAGCTTTGCCTGACACCATTGGCGGCCTTTCATCCTTGAAGAAACTCGATTTGCATTCGAATAAGATTGCTCAACTCCCAGATTCTGTTGGAGATCTACTCAGCTTGGTCTTTCTAGATCTCAGTGCGAACCAGCTATCATCTTTGCCTGCTACATTTGGGAGATTGGTTCGCCTCGAGGAGCTTGATTTGAGCTCCAATCACCTTCCTTCACTCCCTGACTCTATAGGTTCACTCATTAGCCTCAAGAAACTGAATGTGGAGACAAATGACATAGAAGAAATTCCACATACTATTGGTCACTGCTCTTCACTTAAAGAGCTTCGTGCAGATTATAACCGGCTCAAAGCCCTCCCAGAAGCAGTTGGGAAGATAGAAACCTTAGAGGTTTTATCCGTGCGCTATAACAACATCAAACAATTACCTACGACGATGTCATCTTTGGCAAACCTGAAGGAACTAGATGTCAGTTTCAATGAGCTTGAGTCTTTGCCTGAGAGTTTATGTTTTGCCACCACACTAGTCAAGATGAACGTAGGCAACAATTTTGCTGATATGCGATCCCTACCAAGGTCTATTGGAAATCTTGAGATGCTTGAAGAGCTGGACATTAGCAATAATCAGATCCGGGTCCTCCCAGACTCTTTTAGGATGTTAACACGACTTCAAGTTCTACGTGTGGATCAAAATCCTCTGGAAGTGCCTCCTAGGCACATTGCGGAGCAGGGTGCACAGGTAATATAATCCGTTTTGTATGCTTTTTCTTTGATAAAAGAAAAGAAAATGTTATCCCATGGCCTAAAGCTACTTTATCCATTTACTTAGGCTGTTGTCCGGTATATGGCTGATCTGGTTGAGAAAAGGGATGTTAAATTACAACCGGTGAAGCAGAAGAAGAGTTGGGCTCAAATATGCTTCTTCTCCAAGTCTAACAAAAGGAAGCGCAATGGGATGGACTATGTAAAAGCCTGATTTACAGCACTTTATGTTTGGGTAAGTTGTCAGGAAAGCAACCGTGTTATCATATTTTGTTGCCGAGTTGCCCCAGTGTCCAACCACACAAACATAATGAAAAGGATTTGGAACACTTGTAGCTAAATCTAGTCTTAGTGGCAATATCTTCATTAAGGAAGCTGATAGCAGGATTTACACTCATAGCTGTACTTGCTTTTGTTTTTTTTATCTTACAGGTTTTTTAGCTGTTAGTGAGTCAGTTGACATCAATTAGGACGATGCAACGAGTTGTTGTTGGCATCGCCAAGTGGATCATAGATCATGGCTCTGACTTTCCTTCTCAAAATCGTGGATTTGTTTCCTTTCTTTTTTTTCTTTATTCTCCTAATCAATTATAATTGTTTCTCCCCCCCCCCTTTTTTTTTTTCCACTTTATTTATTTTGTCGTTGCACTATATTGAGGTGTACCATTCAGCCGGAAAACAGGGGAGGGAAGAAATGTTGTAATCTGTATTTCTATTGTAAAATGAAGTTTGAGTACCATTTAACAACCCGTAATAGAAAATTGTTTTATTTGAAGACGTAATGGTTTTGAAAAAGTGTGTAGAGTGATGCATGATTTCTCCATTTCTGCAGCTACCTTGATATAAAGATCCTCTGCTCTGTGCAGGCTTTCTTCTAAGGTCTGACAGACTGGTAAAGTTTCTATTTGTAGGCTTTATGCGAGTCACCTATGTTCTTCTATCCTATGTTGCTTTGACTCTTCATTCTTTTTTAGATATTTGTATCTTACCTTTGTGTCCACATATGAATGAGATATGATTTTTCAGGATCCTTGGTGTTGACACCATTTTTTGGATGAAAAACGGGGTCGACTTGGGTTTTGGAAAATGAAAACAAAAATGAGAGTCGCCACCAATCCTTTTTGATGAGGTATGATTGGGTCACCTCGAAAACTGGTTGTTTTTAATAAACGGTTTAATTTTATTAAAACAACGATTTTGGTCCACGAAATTTAGAAAGCGGGTTCGGGAGTCGGTTACGTACGAGGAAGGATTAGCACCCTCGTAACACCCAAAATTGGTACCTAGTTGATTTGTTAATGTCTTGATGTCGAAAATTGATAACTTGGAAGAAATTTAAAAAAAATACGATTTTTGTATTAAAACGTTGAAAATTTTCAGGAAAATAGGTATATTTCACGTTATTCGAGAAAGAGAATCATATCCAGTAAGTTAGAATACAATGTCTCAAATTCCCGATACGCGAATGAAAAATGCTTATTTAAAAAAGGGATCACGACAAGTAAGTTAGAACACGATAATTTTTTAATTCTCAATATCATTTAAAACTTGAGTTTGAAAAGATTCGTGTAATAAAGTTTAAAAGAATATTCAATTGTTTAAATCAAATGAAAAAATCGCAACCCAATACGTTAGGGCACAATTTCTCAAAATATTAAACATTGAATATTGTATTTATTTCGAAAAATCCTTGTCTCGAGAAAACAACATGTCACATCCAATGCGTTAGAACATAACATATTGAATTCTCGATAACAAGCTTTTTATCATTTTTAAAAGAGTAATCTCGATTATTTAAATTCAACGAAAAAAAAAGTCAGAACCCAATACATTAGGGCTCGATTCTCTCGAATGTCCTAAATATCGAGTATTATTTATTTTGAAATTTCTATTTTTGACGAATCCGAGTAAAAAGTGAATGTAAAATAATGATAATGATGATAATGCAAATAAAATAATGCATGCAAATAAAAGGATAAATAAATAAGATGATAAATGTATAATAAAATGAAATCAACAATGTATACACAAAATAAAGTAAATATGCAAACACAAACTAATGCACTTAAATAAATAATAATAATAACAATGAGCATGTAAATAAATAAGTAAATGAACACCAAATGAAATAATAGTAATAAAAAAACAAAATATATATATGTACGTAAGTTAAAATTTTAAAGTATAAAAATATATGTATGTGTACGTAAGAATATGTATGTATATAAAACTATATGAAAATGTAAAAACATATAAGTATGTGTATATATTTATAAAAATATGTATATAGATATATAGATACAAATTATAAAATATAAAAATGCAAAATAAGTATATACATATATATATATATATATATATGATAAATTTTGAGATTTTAAAGATATAAATAAACAAATAACAACAATAATAATTAATGGTAACAGATAACATCAAATTTATTATTTAATAAGAAAACAAACAAAATACAAAAGGACTAAATTAAAACTTTAAACGAACTTGGGCTTAAATATGAAATAAACAAAAGGAATAATACAGACCAAAGTGAAACACACTTAAAGCGCGAGGACTTGTGGGAAATATTTCCCGTCACGAACGCTGCGTTTCAACCATAAAGAATTGGTCTAAGGACCAAATCGGAATAAAGCAAAATCCACAGTAGAAATCAAAAAAAATACTACATTGAAGCAAATTGCAGCGGAGGGACCTATTGCATAAATAGCCCATTTCATGAAAACACGGATCCCCTAGAGCGGTCGGATCACACGCTGGTCATGGGGCTTAAACGGCGCCGCTTCAAGCTTATTATAAATATATAAAAAACCTCAAAAATTTCGGTTTCACCTTTCTTTAGAAAAAGAGAGCAAAGCTCTCTCTCTCAACCTCTGACCGACCATGGTCATCGGCTTTAGCGCCATCACAGAAGCGCCACCGTGGACGGTGGCGACGTTACACAAAAAAAGCCTTTCACCCGATTCACAACACACACGAAAACCAGCCTTCCTAGCCGAAAGATATGAAAAAGGAGGGTCTTTCGTACCCTTTCATCCGATTCCAACGCCGAAAATGGTCTCCGACGACGGGCTTTGGGATGTAAGTATCCTTTTCTTTTCTTTTTCGTTTTGTTTAAAAGTTATAGAAAATAAACAAAAAAAAGGAAGAAAATAAACAAAAAAGAAACGCAAGAACCGAAAAGAAAATGACTGAGATCAACCTTTTTTTTTGCTTTTTTGATTTTCTTATTAATTCGTTGTATTTTTGTGAAAATATTACAAAAGAAAAGGAAGCCCCCCATATTTTCAGTTTTTTAATGGCTTTTATATAGCCTTTTACAAGCTTTTTTCTTTTTACTTTTACTCTATTTTTGCTTCTTAATGTTGCGTGTTGTAGGTGAGCAGGTGAGCAGGTGAGCACTTGGTGTTTTCTAAACAATAGTCCTGTTTCAGGTTCCTATATTATTTAGAAACTTCTAGAGTAATATGCAAACTTCCCTTGTGAAAGTAATATTTGTCCATTAATCATTATTCCAATGCAACATGCTTGCAAAAAGGGTTATAATAATGGATAAGAATAAAGATGGTTCTGAGCATAGCTCAAAATGAATAAATTATCAAAAATAGTAAAGAATAATAAAAAATTTGATTGGGAATGTATATCTTAGAAAAGAAAAAGTATTCCAAGAACAACAAATTTAATATATAAACAATATGAAGGTTGGGTGCCCCAGATATCGCAGCTTGAATTTCTCTGTACAAACTTTTTGAAGACATGTGTTTAGGAGATCAACAGGACTTTGTCGATGCCCCAAGATGTCGCCTACCCTTTCCTATTGATTCAGGTATAGCAAGATCACCATATGCCCCGATCTGATCAAAATTTGAGCTGCTTTGATCGCCTCATCCCCCAATTTGATCCAAAATTTGAGTCGCTCTGATCACTTAATGTCCCATTATGATCAAAAGTTTGAGCCGCCATTTTCGGGTTTTCAACTCAAATCTCCTTTGGTCTCAAGGTGCCCTTTGCGGGTTTTCACCCTGGCCTCTCCTTTTTTTTCTCTTTTTTTTTGAACTCATTGGATTAGACATGTCCTCGTTATCCTTTCCGATCAAGATTGACGCTTTTCCAGATAAGGCCTTCCACATAAGGTTCTTCCCATCTTGGCATGAAGTTCTTTTTGTGTGGGAAGGATCTTCTTCGATACTAGGTCCTCTCATGGAATTCTCTTCTTCTTCTCCCTCTTTTTTTTTGAGCTCACATCATTTGCTTTTGGCGCATTTGACCATGATGGATAACTTTGAACATTCCTCCTCAATCGGGATTGGGTCCAAAAACTCAGAAAGAATCTCGTCTTCAATAGGCAAAATTGCGATAGGCCCAAGAGAACGGCATTTCCCCAACAGAGTTTTTTTTTCAAAGTGCCCTTTGCGGATTTTTACCTTGGTCTTTTCTTCTTCTTTAAACGAAGTGTTTCTTGACTAGATCCGAGTTTATAGGATTATCAATCTAACTCAAGATCAGTGCTCCTCTGAAAATGGTCTTCTTTATAACACAATGACATCCCCGGCTTGGCATTCATTTCCTTCTAGAATCCTTTCGTTAAGGAAGAATCTTTTTTAACATCCAGCCCTCTCGTGGAATTCTCTGAGACGAGCCTATTTATTATGGGCTCATATTATTTATTTATGGTACATCTGACTCTAATAAATAGCTTTTAACCCCTTTTCCTAGGGCCAACTGATCACATCGCGATTTGATCCCTCCAACAAGCAATGAGGGGATTTTAATAGGTAAAACTACCTCAATCCTGTAAACCAAAAAGATAGGTGTTGCCCCAGTACAGATGTTCGACAAACGATGAGGGAAAATAGTAATTTTTGATGCCAGTCCTTGTTCACCTCTAGGTAATTTGGTGACAAAACGTGGTGTCTGCTTCTAAATTGATTTCAGACCTAATTTTTCGTGCTATCATTTAAGTTCAATGCATTTTCCAATACCATCCTCTCTGAAAATCTGTATCGGTATAGGATGACCTTGATTCATGAAGTAGCCTCTCAAAAATGAAGCAACGCCCATTAGAAGTCTTCGATAATGGTGCTGTCCATGCCCCATTTTGCTCAAAATTTGAGTCGCCCTTTTTCGGGTTTTCAACTCAGATCCACCTTTGGTCAAAGCGCCCTTTGCAGGTTTTCGCCTTGACCTCTCATTTTTCTTTTTCTCTTTTTTTTTTCTATTTTGACTTTGATTTTTTTTTATTTTTTTTTTGATTTTTTGATTTTTTTTTGAGTCTGAACTCATGAGATTAGGCAAGTCCTGGTCATGTTTTTCGACCAGAATCAATGTTATTCTAAAGTCTTCCACTTTCATCTTGTATGTGAAAAATCTTCTTTGGTACCAGATTTCTTTCATAGAGCCCTTTTGGGACGCAACTACGATAGAAAACTTTGGATCTTCCTCTTTAATCCGGACAAAATCCAACAACATCTTGAAGGGATGGAAACTCAAATTCAAATGGGCAAAGCTATGCTGACTCAACGAGAGAGGCATTGCCCCGGCAAAGAATTGCATCGTTCGCACTGTAAATTTCTGACATCGTGCTGTTGTGCATGCTTTATTATAAGAATCGAGGCATACCCTGGTATGATCATACAAAGACATCTTTGAACTCTAGAGGTAACTCAATAAGGTCTTGCTTCGTCTCTGTGGTCAGGTCAATTCTAGTCTTCATCAAGCTCACAATTTCTAACGATTCCTTGAGAGGTAGGATCTGTTTATCCTCTTGTTCTACCATCCTCAACAAGTCCGGAGATAGGCTATAATCTGTGTCATCTTCAAAGTCGTGAGATCCCTCTAAACACATGTCTCGCTCAAAAGGAGATTTTAAGTCTGTAGCAGTGTCATTCATGTCGTTGATATTCAGGGACCTATTGTAGGTACAAGAGAATATACAAAGAATGTATGAATTTAATAATAATTATCTGCACAGTATGATTATGAATGAAAGAATGATTTGGATGAAAGAATAAAAGAATAATCATTCAAGAAATGAAAGAATATTGGTTCAAAAGATTGCAAAGATGCATTCCATTGAAATAATGACGTTCAGACATGAGTCTATTTCACAAAAGACTTCTTGTTGCCTCTAGGCTAAGAGCAACAAGTGTGTTTTGAATATTACTCTGAGCAAGCTCTAAATACTACAGGGGTTTCTTTAGAACACTCCCAAGTTTATAAGGGCGAACATCTAATAAGATCTCTTCTCCAGTTGTTTCTTCGTATTCAGCACTGATGTGAACATTTCCCAACATTTCTTCATTCATCGCATTCCCTTCATTATCCGTATGATTGAGTAGCGGGTTTTCTATACTGAGTGAATCCTCAAATTTGACAATGCCCATATTGATAAACCTTTCGACTAGCTTTTTAAAGGTCGTGCAATTTTCTATAGAATGCCCCGTAATTCCCGCATGGTAGTCGCATTGTGCATTCGTGTCATACCATTTGGGATACGGAGGCTGTATGGGTTTTAAGTAATGAGGAGCAACAACATGCGTATCGAACAAGCTTTGATACAACTTCTTATATGACGTCAGATTTGGTGTGAACTGGAGCTTCTCAGTACCTGGTTTCACTCCAAATTCTTGCTTTAAAGAACTCCGATGTCTGGTGGTTTCTGTTTTTGGCCGGCCCACAATGATTGGTTTTGAGTGGCCCTTGTTATATCTGTTTGCATTATTCCTCGTATTCCCCTTCTTCCTTGGGGCTTCTATAGTATCTTGGTACTCTGCCCTCACCTGCTTCATTTCTACTGGATCATCACGTGCAACAAGAAAATTGGATCTTGGGCACGTCAAGCCACTCACTGGTGCTGTTGTACCAGTCTGATCTTGTTGAGATCTTATGGTAAAGGGTGCCCCTTGTGGGTGCTCATCTGGCTGAACCTGGACACTTGTTGGAGCAAAATCCTCATTATCAACCTCAGAGTGGTCTATCAGATCCTTCCTTTTTTCTAACTCTCCAGCTAACAATCGGTTGAATCGGCTTATCATAGTTCTTTGTAATCCTAGCATCTGATCTCTCATCTCCTGTTGAAATTCGGTCAATTGCTCCTGCATCTGTATCTACATTCGCTCTAATCTCTCCAACCTTTGGTCCATTCCTTCAGTTTCTATTCGGGTATCGCAAGAATGTTGGTTTTTCCAGATTAGCTGAAATATTTTTTACTCAATTAGGGTCTCTTTTAATGGTCTTTAATGCACATGATGTTATGTAATGCAAATGCATGAAATGAATGCAAAAAAGAGATGTTGATTCTTGGTTCAATTCTATTAGATGAACTTTACTAGAAAACAAATCTCTTTACATAAAGCGAATATATATATACGGCTTTGCCCTTATATTCCAAGACAACGATTCCTTTCTTCATTCGCGTGTTAAGATGAATCTCACAAACTCTTCAAAAGGAACATCTCTTCTATCTCCTTTTTGCTTGATCCGAGCTGCGACTCGTTGCTCACTTATCCTCGTGATGCTCATGGCTTCTCTTTAAGAAAGTTCAGTGGCTCTCGAATAATCTTCGTCATCTTGAATCCTCGGGCAACGGAGCAATGGTTGTGTACTCCTCCATTAAACTATCACGTTTTCTTGGGTCATATTCGGACAACCGTATTATTATCCACTTTATCAAGAAACCCATTTCCTTATGACAAGCTCTCTATTAAACAACCGAACGTGAATCAACACCTCTTTTTATGATGAAAATGCAACGCAATCATAACAAAAAGAAAACAGGTTAGTACAAAAGCAAGCAAGAATAAATAGAACACCTATTCGGGTGAATACTAGGGGCTCGAAGTGATTCTACCTAGGGTGGGCTCCTAAGGTTCACTACATGTGGTTTGGTTCTAAAGCACAGGTACCCGAACTAGCAGATTCCTCGATTTTCACCCATTATAGGTTCATATAGATCGAGTTCGGTTTAGGGGAATACATTTCCCTATGGCTGCACGGAGATAAAAATCTCACGAAGACATAGGTACGGATGTATCCCGAAAGCGATCCACTATCCTGCACGGAGGTAAAAACCTCACGAAGGAGTAGCTTCTCACTCCCACTTAAAAGGGTGTGACCAAAGGTCATGAAATGCAATGCAGAAAGATATAAAAATTTAAAATACAAAACATGATAAAAACTATAACTCAAAACAAATGAAATGCAATGAGAGGATCGTATATTTAAATCAAATTTTCAACTTTCGACAAAAAGACAAGAAATAATCAACTCGTGGCTTGACTCTTTTATTTAAAGTCCCCAGTGGAGTCGCCAAGCTGTTGACACCATTTTTTGAATGAAAAACGGGGTCGACTTGGGTTTTGGAAAATGAAAACAAAAATGGGAGTCACCACCAATCCTTTTTGATGAGGTGTGATTGGGTCACCTCGAAAACTGGTTGTTTTTAATAAACGGTTTAATTTTATTAAAACAACGATTTTGGTCCACGAAATTTAGAAAGCGAGTTCAGGAGTCGGTTACGTACGAGGAAGGATTAGCACCCTCGTAACGCCCAAAATTGGTACCTAGTTGATTTATTAATGTCTTGATGTCGAAAATTGATAACTTGGAAGAAATTTAAAAAAAAATACGATCCTTGTATTAAAACGTTGAAAATTTTCAGGAAAATGGGTATATTTCACGTTATTCGAGAAAGAGAATCATATCCAGTAAGTTAGAATACAATGTCTCAAATTCCCGATACGCGAATGAAAAATGCTTATTTATTCACGACCAGTAAGTTAGAACGCGATAATTTTTTAATTCCCAATATCATTTAAAACTTGAGTTTGAAAAGATTCGTGTAATAAAGTTTAAAAGAATATTCAATTGTTTAAATCAAATGAAGAAATCGCAACCCAATACGTTAGGGCACAATTTCTCAAAATATTAAACATTGAATATTGTATTTATTTCGAAAAATCCTCGTCTCGAGAAAACAACATGTCACATCCAATGCGTTAGAACACAACATATTGAATTCTTGATAACGAGCTTTTTATCATTTTCAAAAGAGTAATATCGATTATTTAAATTCAACGAAAAAAAAGTCAGAACCCAATACGTTATGGCTCGATTCTCTCGAAGGTCCTAAATATCGAGTATTATTTATTTTGAAATTTCTATTTTTGACGAATCCGAGTAAAAAGTGAATGTAAAATAATGATAATGATGATAATGCAAATAAAATAATGCATGCAAATAAAAAGGATAAATAAATAAGATGATAAATGTATAATAAAAAGAAATCAACAATGTATACACAAAATAAAGTAAATATGCAAACACAAACTAATGCACTTAAATAAATAATAATAATAACAATGAGCATGTAAATAAATAAGTAAATGAACACCAAATGAAATAATAGTAATAAAAAATAAAAAAAATAAAATATATATATGTACGTAAGTTAAAATTTTAAAGTATAAAAAATATATGTATGTGTACGTAAGAATATGTATGTATATAAAACTATATGAAAATGTAAAACATATAAGTATGTGTATATATTTATAAAAATATGTATATAGATATATAGATACAAATTATAAAATATAAAAATACAAAATAAGTATATACATATATATATATATATATGATAAATTTTGAGATTTTAAAGATATAAATAAACAAATAACAGCAATAATAATTAATGGTAACAGTATAACATCAAATTTATTATTTAATAAGAAAACAAACAAAATACAAAAGGACTAAATTAAAACTTTAAACGAACTTCGGGGCTTAAATATGAAATAAACAAAAGGAATAATACAGGACCAAAGTGAAACACGCTTAAAGCGTGAGGGACTTGTGGGGAAATATTTCCCCGTCCTGAAACGCTGCGTTTCAACCATGGGCAGCAATTGGTCTAAGGACCAAATCGGAATAGAAGCAAAATCCACAGGCCGAAATAAAAAATACTACATTGAAGCAAATTGCGAAAGCGGAGGGACCTATTGCATAAATAGCCCATTTCATGAAAACACGCGGATCTCCCCTGGAGCGGGTCGGATCACACGCGGGTCATGGGGCTTAAACGGCGCCGTTTCAAGCTTATTATAAATATATAAAAAAAACCTCAAAAAATTTCAGTTTCACCTTTCTTTAGAAAAAACAGAGAGCAAAGCTCTCTCTCAGGCCTCTAACCGACCATGGTTGTCGGCTTTAGCGCCACCGCCGTAGCACCACCGTGGACGGTGGCCGACGTTGCGCAAAAGAAGCCTTTTAGCCCCGATTCACAACACACACGAAAACCAGGCCTTCCTAGCCCGAAAGATATGAAAAAGGAGGGGTCTTTCGTACCCCTTTCAGTCCGATTCCAACGCCGAAAATGGTCTCCGACGACGGGCTTTCGAGACAGGTAAGTATCCCTTTTCTTTTCTTTTTCGTTTTGTTTAAAAAGTTATAGAAAATAAACAAAAAGGAAGAAAATAAACAAAAAAGAAACGCAAAACCGAAAAGAAAATGACTGAGATCAACCTTTTTTTTTGCTTTTTTGATTTTCTTATTAATTCGTTGTATTTTTGTGAAAATATTACAAAAGAAAAGGAAGCCCCCCCCCCATTTTCGGTTTTTTAATGGCTTTTATATAGCCTTTTACAAGCTTTTTTCTTTTTATTTTTACTCTATTTTTGCTTCTTAATGTTGCGTGTTGCAGGTGAGCAGTTGGGAGCAGGTGAGCGGCGATGGGACGTGCGCGGCGGCCAGCAGAACGGCAGTGGCAGGGCAAGTGGGGTGCGGCAGCACTAGGGTTTCAAAAAGCTGAAACCCTAGTTTGACCCTTAGTATTTGGGCTTGGGTCTTGGTTTGGGCTGAAGGGTATTGGGTTAGTTGGGCTGGTGGGTTAGTTTAATTGGTTTAGTTTTTTTATGTTTTTGTAATTGGGCCCGGGCAAATGGGCTTGTACACTTGGAATATAAAGTTTAACCTTGAGACGAGTAGATTCATGAAATAAATCTGTGGAAATGGCATTCGAAAAACTGGATAGGATTTGTTTCTGGTTCATTTGATTTGGCACTGGAAGATTGATGTGTCAGCAGGGTAAATATTTTAAGTCTATGGTAACGTATAGGAGTAGTATCATATCTTCCTGATAAGCAATGGTCGCAAGTAAAATGGTTCAGAAACTTGTCAGGAATCTGCAATGAATGAAAAGTGCAACAGAAAGAGTTCTGCTTTGCTTTTGTTAACTGAGTATCAAATTGGTTAGGAAATCATTGCTTTTAAATGGTAATTAATATTATTAGGATGACGTTTTTGTCTTTTTATATATTATTTAAATAAAAGAACAAAAAGCTACTCATCCAAATATCAATTTTTACCTTGTAATCATTGTTAAATAATTTTTTTACATAAAATATTCTCTTTCACTCACATTAAGTGTATCCTAATTTAATTGTTAAACATTCAGAATCTTACTTTTTTTCGTTTCCCAAATACAATTAATATCATATTACACTTTGATATAAATTAAATTCTAAAATTTACAATTCCTTTTGATAATTGAAATAATTTGTGAAGTAGGCAGAAGAGTAGCTGATAGAATAAAAAGGAGGGCATTGGGCATTGGGCATTGGGTATGAAGTGAGTTCCAAAGAGATGGGAGCCACAGTTGTTGTCTTCAAGTGGTTGACAGTTTGATATGAGCAAAAGTGTATGGAGGGTGCTGACTGGTGGCTGTCCATGTTGTGGACTATGAAGAAGAACATGTCATAGTGGTAGATATGGGGAGCAGGGCCAGCACCAATGTTCCAAACTCAATTAATATGCTCCTTGTATAATTTTCAAACCAACCATCCCATGCCAGCTTCTGCCAGACTTCCCTTTTCGGTTTTTCCTCTACTACTACTACTAGTAAGTTTTCTTTTCTTCCAAAACCCTACACAAGCTAACCCCCCCCGGTTGGGCCCTGACTATCATATTCTATCTTCATCTAAGCTAACATTAACCAGTTCATACAATTTGGTTGCAATTGGAGGTTTGGTTTCTCTCTTTATTCTTCTTACTTGTAAGGAAAGTCCCTTTTCTTTTGTCTGTTCCACCACATTCGAGACTAAGGCTTCCTTTGAATTCATCTCATTCATAGTGAGATGAAATCTCATGGATATATCTTTTGTTATGCTTTCTCACAAAAGGTAAAATGGTTTGTGGAACATAAGCATTGTAGTATGGTAAAGCAACTGCATTTCAAAATTTTCATTGATGCTTTAGGTACCGTTGTATAAAAAAGTCCTCTAGTAGGAGGGTTTGTCTTACCATTATAACCCTTCATTGGAGATGATATTTATAACCATTTGGATTACTTACTTAGATAATGAAATTTATGATATAATAAATATATAACTATATTTTATAAAATATTTAATAAATATGTAAAAATAAGCAAATAAAAATTACATTATTCTTTAAAATAAGCAATAAATAATTACGTCAATACTAAAAAATTAAAGATAAAAATATTATACATATTATTTTTTTGATGAAATTATAATTTTTATAGAATTTTATTTATGAAATATATTTTAATAAATATAAAAAAATTATAAATATCAAGTAGCCCAAAACTTTAACTATATATAAAATATTTAGTTCAAAATCCTTAGTAGTCATTTTCTATTCTCACCTCATTGCCACAATTACTTTTGAATCCAAACACACTCTAATATCAGTAGTAGAGTGAGTAAACTCCTTAGTAGTTGTTTTGAGCACGTCATCGAGGTGGTTAAACCATCCATTTCTTTACATAAAGAATGTAGTAGATGGGATTTCCAGATATGAAATGAATGTTTGATAGGGAGATTAGGAAACCACAAATTAAGTTGTATTCGTTGGTTTCAACTAGTAATATGTTGCTTTGTTGTTTAGGTCAATCCGCATACATCCACTGCTGGTATGGCACTGAATGATTGGACGGTGGATACCCAACACTCTGTCACCGAGGGAGGCCCCAATTATTGCCATATTCATAGCTATCCAAGTTTTGCATGTTACCAGTTACCACTAGCTGCTTTCCCAATTACAGCGCTCTCATGGTATCAGGTGGATTAAATCAGTCCCTTCTTGTTTTACTCTTTACGGGTTAAAACATGACTATGCAAACTAGACTGTTCAACTTCTGGAATGAAGTCATACTAGAAGAGAGGGAAGATCCAATTTATAAACAAGCACTGTATTCAAGAAAAACAAACTTCCTATCCAAAATCATTTCAATATATTCCGCAGAAGGCCATTTTTAAACAAGCACTATCAATGTACACCAACACTTCCTAACCAAAATCATTTCAACCAAGATATTAATATATTCCGTACATCGTATTCAACAAATGATTTATATAACAGGTCCTCCCCTTTAGCATCAACCCCACATATCGTTCACGGTTCCTTTGCGGGGGCAGGCTTTGCAAAGGAGAAGTCATCTTCATTTCTTGCTTCTGTGTGGTAGGTTTCAGTTATTTCAGTTGCATGCTCATCATGATCCACTCTTATTATTAAATTCGTTGATGTGGGTGTCAATGGTTCAGCTTCAAGATCAGACATGTCACGATCTTCATAGTTATATGATGAACGAGTTGAATGACCAGTAGTTTTGTATCGATGAAGTGAGTGTCCAGTGGAATGCAATGTTGAACTTGGGCTTGTACTTCCACCCAGGGCTCTAGTGGGGGATTTTCTTGCATTCCCTCGCTTCTTTGCAGCCATATGCCACTTCTTAAGGGCCTTGGATGTTTGCTCATCAAAGATGGACCTCTTCATGCGCGAACCCATCTGCAAGTATCCGGCATTATAAGCATCACTTCTTAAGGGCGGCCTTGGATGTTTGCTCATCAAAGATGAGACATCCAATGCTAGCATTAACTCATGGAGGAAATGTATGACTTAGCAAATTTCCAAAGCAAGTAAATTTCATTTCAAGCAATTCCTAGAAGCGGCTTTATTTGAAGATCTCGGGAACAGAAAAAGGCACCTGAGTTACTAGGGCGTATAGCGGAAGGGTGATGTAGCTGCACAAACACAGAACTCCAACACTGCAAAACACCACAAAGCAGAAGTTTTTTAAGTATTTTTCTGTCAAATAAATCATATTTACATCTGTGTCACATAATATTATTATTCACAGTAGACTGATGGTACTAAAAGCTTAAGCTCACCCCAAAGAAACTTTAATTATGGCGAGCGTGAAATCAGCATGAAAGCACGATTTGATCCCAAAGGCATACTGCACAAGGAATTCAAAAAGAATTACATACCTACACCAGACTTTCGGAATTTAAATAATGAAAAAGAGGGTTCAGAGAGACGGATAAAAGAGCAGGAGAAAAGCTGCAAATGGGTAGTTAGTAGAGCTTAGTTAATTACCCAGATCCACAAGAAATAAGTTATCTGGAATGCATTCTGCCAAAAAGAAGACAAAAGGGGGAAAAAAGAGAATGAATAAGGATATTGTTAATGCAAGTAGAAAGAAATGATACACTAAAATTGTCCAGAAAATAGTTTAACAGGCAAAGAATTTTATAATTCAGAATCAGACAGCCAACATTGCAAGATAAAACTAGAATGAAATAGTTAAATAATTTACTATAATGACACAAAATATTAATTAATATAATTTTTTATATACCTTTTAAATAGTTAATATAAATAAGTGTATTTAGATAATATTCACTCCCGGACGCAAAAGCCAAAAAGCACCTAAATCCCAACTTTTGCATTTGGGTGGAAAAGCACTTTTTCACAGTAGTTTTGACTTTTCACCCCAAAGGTCAGGTGTTCTTCATTGTTTCTGCAGTGGAAAAGCACTTTTGGACCCCAAACGCAATGAAGAACGGGGCCTTAGTGAATCAGTTAAAATTGAGATTGCTTGCAGTAAATGCAAGCGAAAATAAAGGCCTTGTATTGGCCAGCATCAGCAAGCAAATAAGAAAATAAGATATTGAGGGCTGTCACTTCAGGCAACAATGACACAGGCTGGGACCCTACTCATGCTAAATTTGCATTAACCAAAGGACTTTCTAGCTGGGTTGACCTCCAAGAAGGAAATCACACACCTTCAATGTTAGTTTTTGTTATTTATTAAAATCAGGACCCCTCATATATAAACTAAGCAAGGAAGAAGTTTTTTCATGGTCTTCACTAATGTTCCCATGCACCTAAGTTACGTATCCAAACAAGAACAATCAAAGTTAGGATTTTAATCCCATATTCATTTATTGTTAAAGGGAAGCTACGCTTATATTCAAGAATCAATTGAAGTAGAACTAATGAATACCTGAAATAATGCAAAATGAATCAGATGAAGAACTAATTGGGGTCGGCCAAACCAAAAATATTGGTCAGAGGCTTGTACAAGAGGCATTCCCTGGACCACGGCATGCCTTTCTGTAATTTCAAGAGCCATTTTTGTCAAAATGGCTTGAAGCTTCGTCCCAACAGCCAAGATTATCTGTTATCAATCGAACAATTAGAACTTCGAAATCTTCTACCGTAATCATAAAGAAACTGCTATTGAGAAATATTTCTTACAATCACAGGAACTAAGGATGCCCAAAATAGTGCATGCCAACCTGGAAAAAGCATGTGTTATATTAGCAAACAGAATTCAGCTTTTAATTCAGTTTACCATGGAAAAAATTTAATCTGAAAGGATCCACTAAAGAAAAGGGGCCTCACCTCTGACATTTAGCAGCAAGTAGACCACAAATGATGCCCAGAGCACTGGACTGCAAACAGAGTAAACCTAGGTTCAGACACATTAACAGCAAGGAAGGTTGTCTAGTGCAACACATAAATATTAACAGCAAGGAAGGTTGTCTAGTGCAACACAGAAATATAACTAGTACCTTACTCCTACGACGATCTTGAAGTCATCCTCTAATGATCTTTTGATATACTTTTGGAAGTTGAACTTACTTCCAGGAGCTAAATGAACCTACAAGACAAGGTTGAAATAATCAGGAAGGAGGACAAACCAATATCATATACTGTGTTGCCTTTGCAATTGAAAGAAACTCACGTTGATGAATCCATTCCGCAATGTCAAGTAGTCAACCCTCCCAACAGACCTGAAAAATTGTCGAAAGAAGCACCCCTGCAAAGAATGTCTAAGATCAGTACTGAACTAGAAAGGTAGCACATTGAAATACATACTAAAACCACAAAATGAACCAAATATTACTCAAGTAAAGCAAGTTCTGTTTTTTTTCTTTTGAGAAATCAACTCAAGTAGCTTTATCTGCCTCAGTTCCAGCAATGTCCCCATATTCTTTCAGCAATCTCTTCTATATTCTTTTTAATTTCTTTATTTATCATAGTCCACTACACTGCATTCAAGAAGATAATCACACCCAAATTTTCATTTCTATTCATTAATCGGTGCAACGTCATCCAAATGCAGTCATTTCTAACGTGGAACAACTATTTCTTTTCAATGGAACCTTTGTGCATCACCTAAGGTCACAACTAGAACCAAAATGGTTGCACTAGAATTTTCTGGTCAGTATCTGGTTACATGAAAATCCACCTTATTAAATAAATTGTACCATTTTTGCTAGCTATAATTACTTACAATGTAAAAAAAGAAAGGAATCCTAGTCCAAAAGCTGGTGTGAGCTTTTACAAAAGATGTCTCATGAGTAAGCCTGAATCTAGAGGGATCTGCAAAAACAACCACACATCAAGTTAGCTTCAAGGTTCAACAGTAAAGTTAGGAAATAAAGTTCAAGATTGACAGTAGAAGATTTAAAGTTATCAAATGTACTAGAAGTTGATAATTGTGGAAAATATACCATTTGAAAACTCATAGTCATGAGATAGAGTTTCCTGCTCCCACACCTTCCAGCCACGAATCTGTTCAAAGCAGGTTTTAGTTTAAAAGAACATACTTATCCTTAAGAATATGTCCAGTGTGGAGCAGAGGAAGAAGATCATGTACAAGAAACACAGATAAGACAATTTAATTACCTTTAGTCTCCCCAGCATCATAGTAACAAAACTATATAAAACATGAAAAACAGCTAGGAAGAATATGAGGATGTGTAATTCATGCAACCCTTCAACCGATATGAGCGGTTCATGCCCCTGTAGAGAAAACCCAGTTAGTTACAGTTCAACTGATTCAAGGAAAAAAATGTTGCATTGAAAAAGAACAAAAAAGTAATTAGGAAGACTAAACCAGAAAAGGCTTTTTCTTTTTTTTTCCTCGAAAAAATTACAAAAATGCCATCTATAACGCCAGTTTGAAACTGTAAATGATCAAACATCACTTCAATAGCTTGTAAACCAAAACTTAAGTAGAATGACAAAAAAGAGACTCAGATTCAATATTCCTAGCTTGTGACCTCAATTCTTGTGCAAATAAGAGCTTGAATGTGCTCACTGGTGGATCAGCACAAGTAAGCATATCATTTTAGGTCAGAAGCAACAATCTACTAGAAATTCATTTCAATAGGGGGAAAAATGAAAACTGAAAACTTAAAATTCAAGTAGGCATACTTGGTTAAACTTATTCGTTGCATCTTTCTTCAGAACAGCCCTACTTCATTTTCCCTCAAGCTGTTGTGAGAGGCAGGCAAAATTTTACAAGCCTGTGGACAAACTATGATACAGTGATGGAACTTAGAATAAGGCTGACTAAGGGTAGGTTTGGATGGGCGATGGGTGCGGTGTGGTGCGTTTAGCCTAATTTTTGTCTCATACTACAGTATCTAATCTTACAGCCACCGCTGTTTTTACACTAACCACAGGTAAACGCACCGCCCATCCGAACTCAGCCTAAGTAGGTCAAGGCAAGACCAGACAATATGTTTCTAGATATATTGAATTCCATATAGCTTTATCATTGGTCTTCCTGGCACGCAACCCCTCTCCCCATGAAAAGGTCAATATTTTTTACTATGTAGCAAACAAATTATTACTTTAGATGCTAGTTGACATATGGTTTTACTTTCTTTCTGTACTTGGAACACAAATAAACAATTTCTAGGAGGAAACAAAATTGGCAACACATGTGGGATCAAAACATCCAGTTTTCAACAAATAACTAGTTCATTATAATGATAATAAACGGATATGAATAGATGCTGGCCTAGGCTCACCTCCTTGCATTTAGGAGCAGTTGAAATAGTAGACAAAGATCTACGGTCAAACCATAACAGTCTTCGACGGTGTTCTTCTTCACTGCTTTCAGAGGTGTCTTTCTCACTATCAGATTTACAAGGCAACATGGTATTCGCAACATCTATAGGGATACAAATTCTGGCAATATAGCTCTGGCCAAAAGTGAGGAGCAGCGAAATGAAACCCAGAACCATCAGCTCTACAATAATCATGTCAATTGTGAAAAACTCTTTATTGGGACAAAGCAGCGGCATCTTATAGAAACCATAAAAGCAGCAGTGGGATTGAAATGGAGAATATTCAAGAAGCAACTTGTGTGTACAAGACTTACCAGCTTTAACCTTGTCCAGGGCTTCAAACAGAGCACTCTTGTGCCTTTCTGTGAACCACTAAATGCCACAAAAGAATAAAAGAAATTAGGGTGGCAGATACAGTATTAGTGAAAGCTCAACATGGTTCAACGAAATAATAACACAATACTGCATTATTGGTACAGAACTATTTTGCAAAAAGAAGGAAAATAAAGAAGAAAGAAACACAGAATTTAAAGGAAGTAATAAAGTGAATTTAATTTCAAAACCGACAAAAAAAATACAAGGAAAAGGGAAAGAGGGATTACCGTTCCAAGTTTGTTAAGAACTGTTTCCAAGACAATAGAAATGATGATGATAACAGCACAAACCCCAGCCACCGCCCATGTAGGTGTCTGATCAAGCTTCCTCTCCCCTGAACTCTCGGTTGCCCCCATTACCTTTCCTCCCTCCATTGTTAACCATACCCACGAACAGTACCACAGCAACACCCCCTTCATTTTTTATATTCTCACAGAGCAAAACAGCAAAAAGAATGGAATCTGTATTGAAGACAAAATATTAATTTGGGTTTCCTGAAATTAAGAACAAAAAAGTAGTGGTGGTAATTACTTAAATAGGAGAAGAGAAAATACAAGCTTTGGTGTTGTTAAAGGGAGTGTTAAATAAATGGAGATTTGGAAGGAAGAAAGAAAGAAGGTTCAGAAATGGGGGCCTATGCTCTGCTGCACCACCGATAATGAGTCAAAAACCATGAATATGAACGCGGTTCCCAATTCTCAGTACCTGAAAGAGATAAGTTGGAATGATGGTTTAGGTTAGGCAGCTAAAGTACGATATACGTTTTTGTTGATTTTGGGTTGAGCTAAATATTTAGAGGAAGTGAAGTCAATTAATTTTAATGTTATATGTCGATTTGGTCAGTTTCAACATTTCAGTTTTGAGTTCACATAAAAAAAGAAAAGAAAAGGCGTAGAAAGTGGTAGCTGGATGGATGGCATTGATTAAGGCAGGCAATGAATATGTCCAAATCTAGACATATTAGGCAACACAAGTTGTCCAATGAATAAATCCATTATGAATTTACATCCCAAATCCGCTGACCTGCTCTTTCTTTTTCTTCATTATTGGTTCTCATTTGGAAAACATATATGATCATTAATTATTATTTTCTTTTTTTTTGGTTTGATTCTCAATTGTGGCCTAAGTCGCTGCGAGTGTCATACAGGCATGCACACCCTTTGCCTTGGTCTACCGTCAACTCCCGGTGCTTTTCGCTTTTTCTTTTTATTTTTTAATACGACTTTGGATATCTCTAGTGGTTACAACTTACCATAGCTGTTTGAAGATATTTATATATATATATTTTTACAAACATAAAGTATTCGTTAAGAAAGAGACAGATCAAAATTTTAAAAAATACAACAATTGAACTCATGGGCTTATAACTCGTCAGGGAAGCTCACTCCCAAACATAACATCAAACCCTAATCACTATTCTACACATTGTCATCACCGGAAAAAGGAGGGAGAAACAATCCGGGATGTTAAGGAAGTCGTAGACAAAAGAGGTTGCCCCTAATGTCCATAACGCCTTTGATCGGAGACCATGCCATGGCTAGCCATAAAAAAAACATCATTAACCATCATGGAACTAGCTAGGAGACGATGACAAAAGAAAAACCCACAACCATTGATGTGACCTCAATCACTAGATGAGCAAAACTAGTCAATTGTATCCTAAGATCTATTAAACACCGGCCAACGAGGAATCAAAGAAGCGTCGATACCAACTAGTCAGAAAATCAGGGTCGCCGATAAGAAAACAAGAAGACCAAGCTCAATGTTGTAGACAAAAAGGGAAAAAACCCACACAAGGCGACTAGAGAGAGAAGCCTTTCAAATAAATTGCCAAAGGTTGTATAAGAGAGAGGAAGCAAAATCTAGAAACTTATTGTGCCTAAAAACAACAGAAAGAAAGGAAATCAAATAATAGAGAAAAAAATGAATAAAAGCCACCACACTGACGAGAACAAAGAGCCTAAGGTTTCTTTAAGAAGTGGTAAGAGAGAATATATTTGTTTTTGGGTAAATTACACCAACAGTTACTCAACTTTGATGTAGCTACAAAATAGTCACTAGGCTTTCAATTCAGTCACTCAACTTTTGAAAAATAACAAATCAGTCTTACTAACCATGTTCCATTACAGACATAACGAAAAAGTGACCTGTCATCTGACCGGCTACGTTGGAGTGCTTGTTGTCGTTTAAGCAGCCCCAAATTAAGAACCCTAACTAGGCTGTAGAAGAAGAAGAGAAATAGAAGAAGAAGAAGAAGAAGAAGAAGAAGAAGAAATTGAGATGTCGCCCTTTTTCTTTCACGTTGCTCCATTTCATTTTACAGTTCTTCAAAATCCATTAATGTAAATCAAGCTTTTTCTCTTCTTTTGTCCATTCAACCAACCATAGAGATTTGAACAAAACCCATTCAACCAACCATAGAGATTTGAGAGTTCTAAGGGACAATTTTGAAAACATTTCTAAGAGAGCTCATCAAATATGAAACAATTATCGATTGATGTTGGAGAAATTAGAAATTAGGTTTGAGATTTGAGAATTTTTTAAGGTGAAAACATTTTTTTTAACCTCAAAATTTTGAAAATGATGACCCTTTTTTGAACTTCAACTAATTGTTATGGCTACCACACTTATTCTTCCCATAGCTCTAACTTACCGACCCTATTTTTCTTTTAATTAAATATACATTATTTTCTAGGTTTTGTTTTTATACTTGAAAATAATGGTAAGTGTTGTAACTTCATTTTTTAACCATTAAAGATTTCAGATGGTGGAGAAAGCAATTAACCTTCTCCCTCTTCAATTTTTTTCTAGGTCTTGCTTTGGGTCCCTATTTTTATGTAAATGAAAAAGAAATTAGGTTGTTAGTTTCTTAGGGAAATGAGAAGAATTGTGAGAAGAGGAGTAAGAAGAAGAAGAGAAAACAAAGGCGGCAAGCAAAGCAGAGGCAACAGCAATGACTATGGTAGTGGTAAGGGTCAACAACCTTAAAAGTGCTATAGGTTTTGTTTTGCAAATTTTCCTTTTAATGGTTAGCTAAAGAAGAAGAAGAGGAGAAGAAAAAGAAGACCCTTATGCTCCTCATGTCTAACTCATGTCCAACATGGCAAGCTAATTGGCCATGTCAGCTAGTTAACTAGCCACGTCAGTTGTCCCATTAAACCTATAACAAAAATGTTAATGGGTGACTGATTTGTCACTTTTCGATAACGTTAGTGACTGATTTGTTATTTTTCAAAAGTTGAGTGACTGAATTGAAAGCAGAGTGACTATTGGTGTAATTACCATTATTTTTTATAGGGTTTGGAAGCTTTCAAAAGTTAAAAGAAATTAGGTAACTAGAAATTCATTTAAAAGTAATTATAGATTAGGATGAATGAAATTAAAATTAAAATTTTTAATTTTTCTTTGTTTAAGTTCATTCAAGTCAAACCTAACATTTTCTTTTCAAAATATTGTGACTTTTAAAATATTTTCTAAACTAAGTGCCTTTAGAAACTATTTCTCAAAATATGAATTTTTTCAAAGGTATTTCAACATTTATGGATATTAAAGTCTTTTAATTTTTATTAGTTATGGTCAAGTATTCCAAACTCAACGAGACTAGTAAATTGGTCAAGGAATAAAATCTAGGCAATAACGTGGTAAAGTGTCAAGGTGTCTAGATTCCTTCCATAATCATGCCTTTAATCTTAATAGGTCAAAATGATTTTTTTTCTAAAAATTTAAATGAATTTTGATACCAATAATGTTGACATCCATTTAAAGATTGGAGAAATCTTAATCGTAATCATTAAAGTTCTTTATAGAAAAAATTAGAGAAAACCGATAGAAAGACTAATATGTCATCTAGCATGTCCAATTGGGGAGGTGTTTTGTCTTGAGCATCGGAACGGATGACTCCCAAAAGATGGAGACATAGATGTGACTGATTAGATTGACAGTTCATCAAACAAGACCCAAGTAGAATAGATCCTAGATCTGTTTATGGATTTATTCACTTGTGATGTTCATAGTGTGACATACCTTAATCCTAAATGGATGATGGACTATCTATGTGTGGCTTGTATACTTTGATATAAATAAAAGCTTGAGTTCAAATAGATAACTAACTGAAAGCTAATGTGTTAGGTATAAAAGTTCTACAATATACAACATCATTCACAATAGTGAAATTCATAGTCCAACTAATGCGTAAATAATATCATTTCATCGATATTACATGATAAATGAAAAGTAAACGTGGCTATGGATTGTTTGTCTTTGTGATAAATGGCTTGATTACTATTTGAGAGTAATTGGATTTTCATGAAGGAATATGTAATGATTATCATGAGATAAACTAGGATCATATTGGGAGAACAGATTTATCCCAAAAATATTAAGAATATCCTATGAGGGTAACACACTTATGGCAAGGTGTTTGGACGAGCACTTTTTGAGTAGCTTTCGTAGTGGTATGCAATTAGGAAGAGCTCAGTTACGATACTATAGTGGAATGGCTTTGTGACTAAATAAATTTATAATTAATAGGTGAAAGCTGAAACTTAATTATAAATTGTTTGAGCCCTAATTATATATGCCCAATCGATCCCTCTGTTATGGGCCCGAGCCATTTGGAAGATACCACTCTGGAAGAGCTAGAATTCTAACCTTGTGTCAAGACCTACAAGCCAAGGGACAGTCTCAAGTAAATAGTTCCTATGGGGCGTAGGCTTCTAAAAAGGTAACGAAGGTGTGAAAAGGTTTCCTCGGGTTTTACAAAGGTTGGCCATTGAGTGCAAAGGCAGAAGGGAGCTTGACAAGAAGACCCACCCGTTGAGTAGGGATGAAAGTTGGCCTTAGTGATCCGACGGTGCCGAGTGGAAGGGCTGTCGCTCAATAATTAAAAGTTACTCTAGGGATAATAGGCTGATCTTCCCCAAGAACTCACATCAATGGGAAGATTTGACACCTCGATGTCAACCTCATTAAAAAAATAAATTGCGTGTAGAACCAAATGAACATAAAATAATGGAAATTACGAAGTTAGAGAAATGGGTCGCATTCTCAAATTAATGTGTTTTCTAACTAATGATAGAAATGACTTGAGAATTAATTTTATATTTTTAAATTATTATTTAATTAATTAAAATTAAATAATTGAAGTTAAAAAATGAAATTAAATTAATTAGACCTTATGAATATATTAAATATGGAAATTAAATATATTTCCTCATGGATTCTTTTACGATAAAGTTGTCATGAATTTAATGGAATCAGAACTGACTTGAGAAAATTATTTAATTGAGAAATTAATTTAGTTAATTGAATTAATTAACTAAATAATATTTATTTTGGAAAATAGAAAACATTGAGTTGGATTAAATTATAAAGTATTGGGTCAAAAGTTTAGGAAACACATATAATTGAACCCAATACATGGGAGGCTCAATACCCCTTATATGATAATAGAGAGGCGACATCCCTAGTAATATTTACTAATGTGTGCTGCCCATCACTCTCCTAGTTAGACTAGAGGAATGTTTTCTGTTAAATAAAGATTCTTTGTATAGTCCTTATTCAACCAAGATTCTCCTATCTATCCCTATGTAGAGCTATTGACACACAAGTTCCATACATTGTTATTCTACCAAAAAGTAATGACAATTTTTCTTAGAATAAAATCTATTTTCTGGGAATTACAATTTTTACTCATTTCTATTGAGAGAATTACTTTCTTATTGAAAGTAATTAAATCGTTTCTTGTTCTATGTTTAGTTTCTGTTGCTTGAGCCTACACTCGACGCAATTCAATGTACAGTAATAGCGAAAAATGCCATTTGGTTGAAAATGGGGAATGGTACAGATCCATCTCATGCAAAGCACATGCATTTTTCGAGAAAATGTTTATTGCTATAAATATCACAAATTGGCTCAGTTTTAAAAAAATTAAACTTTTGATGTAATTGAAAATCGTTTTCTTAACTGGATTTTTTCAACAAGTTGCGGCAACCCTAGTAATATTTATTAGGGTGTGTCGCCCACGTCCTACTCTAGTTAGAGTAGGAGTGTGTTTTCTATTAAATAAATATTATTTATCAAGGGTTTGTTTAACCAAGATTATTGTACCTCTCCACATAAATAAATGGCACTGGTTGACCTATAATGTACACTTCACAATTATTTGAGTTATCATTATTCTGTCAGAAAATAGAGAGAATTTATTTACTCAAAATAAATTCTATTTTCTAGGAATTAAGATCTTTGCCACTTTTTTTTTATAGAGAAAGATTAAGACAGAATGATCTAATCAAGGTGTTTGATGAGTTCTTAATATACACCATAGAGAACGAGATTTTATCTCAATTAACTACACCTAGAATTTCACAACAAAATGGTGTAGATGAGAGAAGAAAAAAGCATAACTAGACATGACTTGTCCAATATTAAGTCATTCATAGTTGGTAGTATCTTTTTGGGGATATGCACTGCAAATTGCTTGTCAAATAATTGAGTAGTTTACTCAAAAATTAATGTTTAAGCAAACATGTACGATTTTTTTAAAAAGATAATGATAAAATTTAACATAAAAATAATAATTAAATTAAAAATATAAATATTGGAGACTAAAATTGACTTTATACCTTCATTAAATCTATAATACTTTTTATTTTTATACCTTTAAATCATAATAAACGGCGTGGTTGAGACTGGAACATTTTGTTAACTCTTTTCCTTTCAATCTTTTCGATTATATTTTTTATTTTACTTAATTATTTGTCCCCTTCTTCTATCACTCTTCTTATGTTTTGGTGATTTTGATTTCTTTCCTAATCTGGTTTATAGATTCAACACTTGGAATAAGTATCATAATTAAAATAAAATTCTTAATGTCTTTCCACCTAATCACAATTGACAACAATTGATATATTAATAACAATTAAAATTTCACGTTTTCACTACAACTCTTACACTAAAAACCTAGAGTTTAAATTTATATGAAAGGTAAATACCATTTGAACATAACAATAGGATTTCATATCCAACAAAAGAAACAATCAACCTGGTATATCCAATGAATGCCATTTTATTTTTAGTCTACAATTTGTGGGTTGCTTTTTTCTCTTAGGTTTTAGCTACTTTTAGCTATTTTTGGGTTTTCTTTCTCATTTTAAGAAAATGTAAACTTTGATATTTTAAAATTTTAGAGATTTATGAACGTTTTGGAGAACTAATTTTAGTTATTGATTTTGGGCCTTTCTAAACTTAATTATATTTTTTTATTAGTAATGAGTTGGACACTTAACTTTAATTTAACAAGTTGCATAAGGAAACTTTAATAAGTACAGGTTCCTATTAATAAAATAAAATTGCACCCTTGCCAACACAAACAAACAAGTAAATAAAATTGCATGTGTATTATGACATGGAAATATGAATGGATTAAAGTGTTTTAGGTTAGGTCAAAACGTGTATCTTATTATAAAATAATAATTTCCACATAATATGTCGACAATAATGTAAAACTTCATCTCAGCGTTGTACAGCATGGACGAGCCATCAAAAAACATTCCAAGTTGAATTTTACAGTACATATTTATCGCATGTTAACTTGTGCAATTCAAGATTCCAATTTCAAAGTTGGACATTAACCTTTTTACCAAGAGCGTCGGCCAAACCAGGTCTAACCAGGTGGCCAGGTGGGTGGGTGTGGGTCAGGTCACATAGGTTTGACCCTCTCACCGCCTCCGCGGGTCTGCTATGCCCCCTTACCTTGCCTCGTTATTATGCCCATGCGCCTATGACTCGATCATGAAATACATACCATTTGTTTTTAAAATTACTTATGTATATATTTTCTTAGGCATAAAGGCATTTCTAATTATTAACATGTGCGATTAGCTTAATTTATTTATCAACTTGTCTTTTCTTTAGTTACTTTTTTGTTTTTGTCGTCGACACAAGCTGGGACCAAGGGAGACAAGTGTGCATCTCTATCTCGATATTATCCGCTGCTGACTCATTATTAATGTAAGGTATAATCTCCATATTCTAATTCACAAAAAATAGCTTTCTTCCCTCTGTAATTACATTAACTCAACTAATAAACAATGTTAACTATTTTAATTAAAATTTAGATATAAATATTTTTAAAAATGACAATTGTCTCGTCAAACGAAACTTGTAGGCTGAAAAAGTGGTCTGGTTTGACATAACCTCACTTTTAGGTGAGGTGTTGGTCTTGACAGAGTGGCCTCTTAGTATGAACAAAAATTGCCCCCTCTCCCCTAACCTAAGTCAAGTGGGTGGTTATCAAGTGACCTCCTTTGAAACTAAGGTTTTAGTATGGTGTAAGATAGTACAATTTTGAAAACAATTCAAAATTTGAATTTGTAATGGTTGACTTAATGGTGGTGTGACTTAAGAAATGTGCCTTAGCCATTACCTAAACTGTGCACATTATATGTGTTACGATAAGTTGCAAACAATGTGTATGTGTCATGGGGCTATAACTTTAGTCTCATAAGCCGTGCAGCCTTAGGTGATCCTTTCGATTCAAACACGCCCAAGTTAGCCTAACCACCAAATAATTGAGAATTCACAAAGAATTCCTCCAAGGCACCAAATTATATAGCGAAAGCAACCTAGCCAAAAGAAGGCTCAAAAGAACAAAATAGCCACAGAAAACTAAGCACGAGAGGTGTTTGAGTAAATGCTCTCAATTGTATTACTTTCTCTCAAAGAATGCAAGAAAAAATAAAGAATGGAATGCATTACAAATGAGGAGGAGGCTCTCTATTTATAGTTGAGCTCCCCCAAAACCGACGATCTAGATCAAGTTACATCGACGGACGAGATTACCTTATCCCTACAATCAAGGGATTTACAATATCAAATCTAATCTAATCTTACAAGATATGATTCCTCTCAATCTTCTAAGATTACTACCCATATTTGCCAATGTAGCTTATCTTTCCATATTAGCATCATTGGTCCACCCAGGCTTTAAATGGATAGGATTCTCCAACAACTCTTTGAATTAGGCCAGCTCTCGTGGGTCAAATGATCTCCATGTCAATGATAGACCTCCATGGAATGCATTATGTGCGATGGTCATGAAATTTAAACTGCGGCCTTTGACATTCTCCCCTATCTATTCTCACAACGCCCTCGTTGCGCATTCGGAATGACACTGACTTGATTCACCTCGATATCGTCTCGATGCCTTAGCTTTTTCTCAACTAGTCTCATTATCGGGTTGTCCTTTCCTTTGGAACTTTTGCCTCGGTCTTCGTCTCCTCTTAACTCAAACTGTTCCACTTGTTGGTACATCTTGTTGGCAAGAAGCCACGGCTCACACTTGCTCATATTCAGACTCGCTTCGACTGGAATCCTCTTAATTCACACAACTTGGTTTTGAATTGCCCACAGGCCCCCGGCCTCCTTGCTTAAGAACTTTGAAAGGGCCTCATACGTTCTTGCTAAGCCAACAAGTTAGAATGCAAAACACTACCAAAGTGTTCGGAATGTACCTTACTCGTAGCATTTACTCTGGTCAACTGTCCAACTTGCATCACCAATTTCTCAAAGTTTGATGCACAACCCACCTTACCCAAAGGTGGTAGCTCTTCTAATGTGTCAATAGGAGTAAGCCTCATTGATCCTAGCTTCAAAGTTTGCATCGCTACTTCTTCCTTTAAGTCTGATGCACAACTTACCTCTTCTATGGGTGGAAGCCTGCCGACGACTCAGCCAACTTCGTCACTTTTCTTGAATTGAGCCTTATTGGTCCTAGCTTCAATGTTTTCATCACCTCTTTTCCTCAAAGTTCGATGCCAAACTCATCTATTCCTTAGGTAGAAGCCCCTTCGATGACTCAACAAGCTCTGATGTTGCCTTTTCTTTGACCACGACTTGCTTTGGATAGTTTCGCAACTCATGCGAACCACGTCACAAGAAACATTTCACTCGCTTCTTCTTGCTCCTCTTTGCCCTCTTTGCTCTCTTGGCTTCAACTTTTCTCTTGCTCGAACCAAGCTTTTTAAGCGTTTTGTCTGACGCATTGTCCCCTTCGATGGTATATTTCCTCAGACATTTCTACAACCTATTTAGACCATAACACAAGAAACACTCTACTAGCTTCTTGTCGCTTTTGGCCTCTTTGGCTTCGACACCCTTGCACTCGAACCAAGTCTCATGGCCTTACCTTTCGACTTGTCCTTATTAGAAAGCACAGATTTCTTCGGACATTTCTTCAACATATGTTGATCGTCGACACCTTCTTGAACTCTCGAACATACTCCCCTACTATGGTTCGTTGCGTAAGCCATCGTAACTTTTCTCGAGCATCCCTCAATAAATTCTAGATAAAACTGCCCTTTTAACTCATGTTGGAACTCTTCCTACGTCTGAACCGCACTATGTCTTTTATCTGTGGACTTGCCTTGCCACCATAAAAGTGCAACATTAGTAAGAAACATAGAAGCAGTATTTACCTTACTCGCATCCTCCATGATGCCTTTGGCATAGAAGTAGTGTTCCATCCTCCATAAGAAATTGTCCACGTCGCATGCAGACCTTGTCCCCACAAATTCTTTCAACTTTGAGATATTCTCGCAATTGAGTGCTGCACTTGACACTCTATTCCTCATGGCTACTCGACACAAGGCAAGCTCTCCCTCGAGCTCCTCTATTCTTGTGCTCAAAGCCTTTGTTGTGGCCATTGTTTCTTCTTTCAAAGCCATCACCATGGCCTCAAGAGCATCATTCCTCTCTGTCAGCTTATTCGTATGTGAATTTAATAACTCGTTTACCTTATCTACATTGGAATTGAGAGACATGATCACAAAGTCTTTGGACTCCTCGAGTTTGTCCACTCGGTCCTCTAAAGCTGACATTTTATCCTTCATAAGGATTGATTTTCCCAACCAACGAGTCTCTACTGATTCATTCTGATCGATAACTTCTTTCGACATCTCGATGGTGCCTTCGTGACCAAAGCTCTTATACCACTTTTCATGGGCTAGAAATTTAGTCTCTTAAAATGTGCGGCCTTAGGCAATCCTTTCGATTCATACATGCCTAAGTCAGTCTAACCACCAAACAAATGAGGATTCACAAAGAATTCCTCCAAGGCACCAATTTATATAGTAGAAGCAACCTAGCCAAAAGAAGGCTTAAAAGAACATAACAGCCACAAAAAACTAAGCACGAGTGGTTTTTGAGTAAATACTCTTAATTGTATTACTTTCTGTCAAAGAATACAAGAAATAATAAAGAATGGAATGCATTACAAGTGAGGAGGGGGCTCTCTATTTATAGTTGAGCTCCCCCAAAATCCATGATCTAGATCAAGTTACATCGATGGACAAGATTAGTCTATCCCTACAATTAAAGGATTTACAAGATTTATAATATCAAATCTAATCTAATCTTATAAGATATGGTTCCCCTCAATATTCTAAGAGTAGCTCCCATATTTGCCAAGGTAGCTTATCTTTTTATATAAGCATTATTGGGCCATTCAGGCTTCAAATGGACAGGCTTTTCCAACAACTCTTTGAATCGGGCTAGCTCTCGTGGGTCAAATGATTCCCATGTCAATGATAGACCTCCATAGGATGCATTGTGTGCGATGGTCACGGGTTTTCAACTGCGGCTCGTGACATATAGTTGATGTTGGTTGAATATGTTGTCAGGTTGGGAAAACATCCCACCCGATGAAGCATTAGTGTTTGAATACCGTTTAAGACAGTAAGACATATAGAGTAATTTGTAAATGTATATAGTATTAGAATTTGATTAAGTATAAAAATTCTA
Source organism: Gossypium raimondii (assembly GCF_025698545.1). Classification (NCBI taxonomy): domain Eukaryota; kingdom Viridiplantae; phylum Streptophyta; class Magnoliopsida; order Malvales; family Malvaceae; genus Gossypium; species Gossypium raimondii. The sequence goes on from NC_068571.1 coordinate 15,878,707, forward strand.
TGAGTGCGCCTGGAAAGCCCTGGTTCTGGTAGACGCAAGATTTTGCGCATAGTCTACAAGTAGTATTCGTCCAATTTCATTTTTGGCGTATAGGGTGGGCAAATTCCAAAATGAATACAAGCGAATAAGGGTTCCATGTCAAATTACTATGATTAGTGGGATGAGATTTGCAGTTAAGTGAAATGATTTTTAGGGTATGACTTTACGCTAATAGTATAGTGCACCCTATAGCTATGGTTCTGTGCCAGTTAGGTTATAAGGTAAGCTGGTTAGGAACTAACCGAATATGAACTAGAAGAGTTAAAGGTGTAAACTGAAAAATATATAGGATTTTTCCTATATAATTCATCACCTTTTTACTTAAATTAATGAAATATATGAAAATATGAAATTAGAACATAAAAATTATTAAAATGTGATTTTATACTTTATTTTATAGTTTTCATGCATAAAATGACTTATTTTATATTAATTTGAGCATATTATATTTTTAAGCTATAAAGTGGGCCATGCATGATTAAATTAAATAATAAAATATAAAGTTATATTTAATAATTCATTTTTAATATTTCATTAATAAATTGGATTTTAATTAATTAAGTAAATTGATTAATTATAGTGGTTAAATTATATTATTTGGTCCTCTAAACTATCTACTATTTTTGGACAGGTCTAAGAGTTTTCTTTTAATTGCAAAATCGTCCAAATTGGGGACCAAGTCAACCCAATTTTCGGCTACACATGAATGTCATAAAACATTTTTTTGGTTTAATTATACAAAGTCCTTGAAGAGTTAAAGAAACCAGAGATTTTCCCAAAGATTTACTGATGACCGAGTCTTAGTCCTGAGTTGTTGTGGCACTCAAATTGACAAAAAATAAGGAAAAATCAACCACATTTCCTCAATTCATGGCCGACCACTCTTGGAGGAAGTTTTAAAGGATGGACACTTCTATTTTTAGCAAACTAGCTCCCTTGCCTCACCTATAAATAATAGCTCATTTCTCACTTTTTCAATCATCCCTCATCCCTCATCCCATCATCTCTCACTCATTCACCATTCTTTCAACTCTCTTAGCTATCTTTCCCCATCATCATCCTTGCATAAGGATTTTAGCAATTAAGCCTCTTAAAAAGCCCTTGGTCAGCTACCTTGGAGAGCCATCAGCAAAGGAGCAAAGTAAAGGAACGAAGGAGCCTCGTCAGTCAAAGTCTTGGGTGACAGCCACTCTGAATTGGGTTTAATCTTTCTTTTCTTTAATTAAATATAAAGATGTTTGCTATGTGTTCTTTGTTCTTGTTTACAGCAATGATAGCTTAATTTTATTTAAGCTAGGATGATTATTTTGATTAAATAATATTTATTTGATTCACGCTTATAATGTTTGTGCCTCAATCGATCATGTTTTCAATTAAAATCAAGTCTGTATTTCGTTGATACGTGATTGAAATGCACCTGAATTTGCTGAGTGATCCTAACCAGACGACGGCTAATGGACGCATAAGTGAAATGTGCATGTTCAATTTAGATCCTAACCCGATTAAATTGTAGGTTGCATAACAACTCTAACCAAGCTCTGTTATCTACATAGTTTTTAGATTTGTGTGATTAAATTTTTTCAAACCTAACACGTGCCTGTTACCTCACACGAATGCTAAGAAACCCTTAGTAAATAAGGATCAGTAAAATGCGTCTTTACTAAGTAAAGGATTCCGAAAGGACCTAATGTGGTTTCCAAACTCATGAAAGATCGAGTTGCCATGGAATGTTATTAAGCATGTTGATAATAAATTGAGTTTAATTAAAGTAATTGTTCTAGTTTATTTATGTTATAATTGTTGCAAATTGTGTTTAATTTTACTAAAATCTATTTCATTCATATAGTTTGCATACTTAGGATAATTTGTATTAGGGATCATTGCATTTAATTTAATATATTATAATCACCACTTTTCATCTATATTGTGTTTTTATTTATCAAATTGCTAATGTAATTTTACAAATTAAGTGACTTAGCACAAATACAATCCTTGTGGAGACAATAACTCGATATTTACTTATTACTTGATAACGACTATGTACACTTGATAACGATTTTAGAAAATCGGTCAACCACTACAAATATCGAATCTTTTCCATTTTTAGTTCTAGGAAGATCTAAAACAAAATCCATTGAAATATCAACCCAAGGCTCTTCAGGAATGGGCAAGGGAGTGTACAATCCATGAGGTTTGATTCTCGATTTGGCCTTTTTACAAGCATTGCATCGATTGCACACTCTCTACATGACACGTTTCATTCTTGGCCAAAAGAAATGCTCGTGAATCATGGCCAATGTCTTTGTGACTCCAAAATGTCCCATGAGGCCTCTGCTATGTGCCTCGTTCACCAACACATCCCGAACAGATCCTTGAGGAATGCAAAGCTTACCTTCTCGAAAAAGGTAATCATCATGTCTATAAAAATTTTCAAAGGCTCCGTGTTTTCAAATGTACAAAATCAGAATCATTTTTATAAAATTCGTTCAAATGTGCAAAACCAAGTAGTTTCGAATCTAAATGGTTAAAAAGGGCATGCCTCCTCGACAACACATCTGCTACGACATTTTCTTTACCTTTTTTATATTTGATTACATATGGAAATGATTCAAGGAACTCCACCCACTTGGTGTGTCTCTTGTTTAACTTGTTTTGGCCCTTGAGGTGTTTCAATGCTTTGTGATCAATATGAATAACAAATTCTTTGGGCCAGAAGTAATGCTGCCATGTTTCCACTGCCCAGATCAGCGCGTACATTTCCTTATCGTAGGTTGGGTAATTGAGGGTGGCACCATTCAGCTTCTCGTTAAAATAAACTATGGGATGCCTATCTTGAGTCAGCACAGCTCCAATACCTATACCTGAGGCGTCACACTCAATCTCAAAAATTTAGTTAAAATAAGGCAAGGAAAGTAAAGGAGCGTTGGTCAAACAATCTTTAATTAAATTAAAAGATCTTTCTTGTTCCTCACTCCAATGAAAAGTAGAATTTTTCTTAATGATACCCGTTAATGGGGCAGCCAAAGTGCTGAAGTTAGGAACAAACCGTCCATAAAACTCGCCAATCCATGGAAACTTCTTACTTGGCTTATGCTCGTAGGTCGTGGCCATTCTCAAATCGCCTTTACTTTATATTGATCAACTTTGAGTCCTTCCGAGCTAACCACGAATCCTAGGAAAACAACTTGGTTAGTACAAAATGAACATTTCTTAAAGTTAGCATACAAGGTTTCCTTATGCAATACTTCCAAGACAGATTTCAAATGAAGAAAATGATCTTCTATAGACTCACTATAGATTAATATGTCATCAAAATAAACTAAACATAATTTACCAATGAAAGCACGTAGCACATAATTCATCAAACGCATAAAAGTGCTTGGTGCGTTAGTTAAGCCAAAAGGCATAACCAACCACTCGTACAAATCGTGCTTTGTCTTAAACGATGTTTTCCACTCATCTCCTTCTCGCATTCGGATATGGTGGTAACCACTTTTGAGATCAGTTTTGGAGAAGAGTTGGGCTCCACTTAGTTCATCCAACATGTCATCAAGGCGCGAAATTGGGTGCCTATACTTGATTGTGATCTTGTTAATTGCTCGGGAGTCCAAACACATGTGCCAAGTCCTATCCTTTTTCGGCACCAAAAGCACGGGCACAACATAAGGACTTAATTTCTCTCGAATGTACCCTTTCTCCATCAACTCAGCTACTTGCCTTTGAAGTTCCTTAGTTTCTTCGGGGTTACCTTATGCTGGACGATCTGGAAGTGTAGCTTCAGGTATGAAGTCAATTTGATGTTCGATCCCTTGAATAGGTGGTAAACCACTAGGGACGTCTTTCAAAAATACATCTTTAAAATCCTGCAACAAAGACATAATTGATGAAGGAATGTTGACATCTAAGTTATTAGTTTTAAGGAAATTTTCCTTGTACATAAGTACTAACACCGGCTGTTTCAACAATAAAGACTTTCGAATCTACCGCTCTTTCGCATACACACTTAATTTTTCAATCTCTTTTTCATCTTTTCTTTCTTTTTCTTCTCTCATTTTTATTTCGCTCTCTTTATTCTTTTCCCTCACTTTTACCTCTTTCTTTCCTTTTGCTTTTCCAATTTTCTTTTGTTTTTCTTTTTTAGTATTTTCTTTTTGTTCTTTCGCTCTCAATTGTTCAACAAAATCTTTCAATTTCAATTGATCCTTGTACACTTGCCTAGGAGTTAATGGGGCCAAGGTCAGATTCTTTCCTTGGTGTTTGAAGGTGTATCGATTGGTGTAACCGCCATGGATCACTCTTCAATCGAACTGCCATGGTCTCCCCAAAAGCAAATGACCAGCATGCATTGGCACCACGTCACACACGACTTCATCACTATATTTGCTGATTGAAAATGCGACAACGGCTTGCTTGGTGACTTTTAGCTCACCTCCATAGTTAAACCATTGCAATTTGTACAGATGCGGATGTTTGGTCGTTGCTAGACCAAGTTTTTCCACCAACATGCTGCTAGCAACATTTGTGCAGCTTCCTTCGTCGATGATTACACTACACACTTTGCCTTGAACATGGCATCACGTGTGAAAGATATTCTCGAGTTGCTACTTATTCTTCGTGCTTTGAAGGCTCAAAATTCGCTTAATGATGAGTATTTCACCTTCAATAGCATACTCGAGATCTTCCTCTTCTTCGGTGAGTGCTTCAGATTCATTTTCTTTTTCTTTTTCAGACTCGATCTCACCGTTGGGTCTTACAACCATTACACTTCTATTGGGGCATTGACTCGCAATGTGACCCCTCCCAAGGCACTTGAAGCATTTGATGTCACGTGTGTGGTTGAGCATGGCTTCATTTTTGCCTTTACTAGTCTTTCCACTTGGCCTGTTGGGCTTTTTGGATACGACAGGTTCCTTCGCTCGATAGGAAGTGTCTTTCTTACTGGCTCATTGACCTCATTTTGATGTGGAAGTGGAGTTGGGATAGGCTTGAACGACACCTTTTAGTTTGAATTGTTTCTCCACTTTGATGGCCATGTGCACCATGTCTACAACTTTGACATAGTGTTGTAGTTCCACCACGTTGGCAATATCACGGTTTAATCCAGCTAAGAAGCTCGCCATCGTAGCCTCCTAATCCTCCTCGACGTCGGCTTGGATCATGGAAATCTCTATTTCCTTGTAATAGTCTTCGACACTATGATTGCCTTGAGTAAGGTTTTGTAGCTTTTGAAATAGTTCGCGATGGTAATAAGCAGGAATAAACATTTTTCTCATGACAGCTTTCATCTCGGCCCATGTGGACACGGGTTGTTCTCCGCTTCTTCTCCGGCTAATAGTTAATTGATCCCACCATATAATGACATAGTCGGAGAACTTGATGGCCGCGAGTTTGACTTTCTTGCGCTCCGAGTAGTTATGGCATTCGAAGACAGGCTCAATCTTTTTTTCCCACTCTAGATACACCTTCAGATCGATCTTCCCTTGGAATGGTGGAATAGCCATTTTAATATTCTTGAGGTCATCATCTACTCGTAATTGAAGGCTAAATATGAATGGGTTCGAAAAATGGTAGGTTTGTAAGGGGGTGTTTAGATTGATGGAAATGGCTAAGTTGGGTTTCAAGTTAAGGTTGAAGAATGAACCAATATTATATGAGAATATTGACCCGATTCTTATGTCAACACTTAGTAACGGATATGCTAAAGATAACAGACCGTGACCCTCTATCTAGAAAGATAGGAACCAATTGGTATAGGGGTTGAACGCCACACTTGCTAGAAGTGATAAGTTCAGAATGAATCAGATTGACGCCACTAGACTTAGCTAGATAAGTCAATTGAGTCACTAAAGAACAAAGGGAGTTGAATAACTCACAAATAGTTTAAAATTCATAAAAGGTTCAAAAGTTTTGATTACATAATTTAAACCAAGTATTTATAGGTTGATACAAGGTCCAGCCGGATGGACATGTTCTGGATCAGCTTAATTGAGCTGATTGTCTATTGAATTGAACAATAATTTCCTTGAAGATTCCTAGGTATGGAGGACGCCAACAGCCTTGCCATTTGCAATTCCCAAATAGTCAAACCATGTGGACTTTGAAGTTGAGCTGGATATGCAAGTATCTGATCAGTTATGGAGGTGTGAACATGGATTGATGCCTTCTTGGGAAGCCGAATGTGCATCAATGATTTAATGCTGCTTGTGGCACATGAACAGCCTTTAGGTGTGAACAGCCAGAGTTGGACGGTCACTTTGGTGGGAACTTAGCTTCCAACTGATAAATCAAGTGCAAAAACACTTGGTCCATTGATTTCCATGAAGAGTTGCTTGGAAGAAAGCAATCAGTAGCTCTCTCATGCATGCACATACAGATGCATGTCTCTCCATAAGTATCGTCCACTGAATCTATTTGCTGAGCAGCCAATGTGTTCAACTTGCAAAACAAAATTAAACTCGGCTTAAATACAATTATAAGACATGGTTTAAACACAATAAACATTAGGCACAATTATGATGTCTGAACTAAGACCAATTTAAAACACATATTAATGTTGTACGAATAAGACATAATTATTAGACTCAAGACATATTAAAAATGCTCAGATTATGACATAGTTTAAACTCAAATGAATGATGTTCAAACTATGACATAGTTATAGACGTTAAATTAATTTAACTAAATAACTAGAACCGAATTTAATTCTTTATTCCAACAAATAAATTCTCAAGCTGAAGAAAACTAGAATTGAGCTTGAAGTAAGTTGCATGGCACGGTTGGATTGCATGTCCATGGTTGATCAATAAACCCAGCAACAGTGTCACCCCAAATTCAATCAATAAGGCCCGCAACAGCTTCCTTGAACCTCTTAGCTTGAGCACGAGTAATCGGTCCCGTTGGTAGCTCCATGAGTTCTTCGGTAGCCTTAGTTGAGTCTTGGACCATGATCGCATCAATAACATCCCAAAAATCGAGGATTAGTAGAATCGGGTTTGTGAATCAAGAGAGGGTGATCATGCCTTAATTTTATTAAATTATCTATACAAAGGAAATAAATGAGGTATTGGTTTGTTGGTTAAGTTTTAGCTTAACGTTTCATGAAACCCAAGTTCAAATACCTTTTCTTGCATCATTTTATTATATTTATTATTTTGCCTTAAACTCTAGTGTGTGACATGCCCTGTTGTTTAAAAGAAATATTTAAAATTATATCAAGAATGAGTTATTATTTTGATGGTTAAACATTAGTGAATTTATCCTTGAGGTCCTAACTTCAATTCCATTCTCATGCAAATAATTTAATTTTTTTGACAAAAACCCCTTGTTTTAATGTGTGGGCCATCCAAGCCTAGTTAATCTAGGTATAAATATTAAATTTTCACTAATAATAAGAATTTAATTCTCCTTCTCATTGCCCTAGCCGTTCCTCTCCCCCTCTCCTTCTCTTTGATTTTAATTTTTTTTCCTTTCCTCTATTGTTGTCGTCGCCTACACCTAGTTTTACCATCTCTTTCTTTTTTTTTCTTTTTGCCACAAGATTTGTTAACATATTATCCACCATATTTTTTTCATTTTTCCTCATTAAAATCAGCCCCAAATCTGAAATCTTGAACTCCAAGATTGATCTCGAACATTGCCAAGAAAGTGCCATTGCCGTTTCTCTCGACTAGCTTGGGTAAGGTCTCTTTTCTCTTCAATTTCTTGATTAATTTTGTCAATTAAAAACTAAAATTTCCAGATATGTAATTTTGGGGATTTTAAACGATTTCAAATGTATTTTTCCAGAATTTAATGAGATCTCAAATAATTTTAAAATTCAGCCCCAATTTTGGCCACCATGGGTAGTGGTGCGTGTGCCTATGTGCAAGAAAGGGGGCTATTTTGTTTCTTGGTTCTTGCCTATATTTTTCCAGCATTAATTTGAGTTCTTAAACCCTCCTAATCATATTTTAAACCCATTTAAATTATGGAAAAATGTTCTTGATCGATTGGCCATTCGGATCCCACAAATTGTGAAGCGTAAGTGCAGTAAGGTTAACTAGTTTGTTATTTCGACATAGTTGTTGGGTAAAGGTTATGAATTGATTAAATTAAAGAATTTAAGAATTAATTAGCTACTTATTTTCCAGTATATTATTGAATTAGGTGCTAACTCAAACGCCCCAAATCATCCGTAAAGGTGAAAAACGATTGTACGTACGGTTTGCATCGATATAGTGTAAGGAATCTAACTAGTTTGAATTTATAAAATAGTTATAATTCCAACGATTGGTTTGAGATAATAAGTGGGTGTTTTGGGGCTGGTTTAATGGTAACTTTATTGTATTTATACTAAATTTTTGTTTAGGTTCGTTTAAGGAATTATTAAGGAAAATTGGAAGATTCGCTAGTGTGCTGCGAGGAAGCGAAAAATAATGTGTGGGTCTTAAACTCATAAAATTGTTTGAAAATGTTAAATATCATGTTATATTTGATAAATTAGTTTACTGACTGGATTGGCCTAATAGCCAAATTATTGATTTTGTGAGTGGCCGAACCAGGTATTTTTCGAGCCTTAAAAGATTGACATGTTGGCAAAATTGCTAGTTCGATAGTATGAATGTTTGATTGAGTTTGTAACTGCATATTTAAGTTATGAGATATGAGAATGTTTGATTGAATGATATCATGTGTTGAGATATGAAGCTTATGTATGATTTAAATGCATGAGATATTTGTTATATTATGTACTAAAAAGGGTGCTATTTATGCACAATGAAAATCTCTAAAGTATGTGAAATTGAAAGATATTGATTGATACCAACACAATGGTAATTTGAAAGATCGAAACACTGTTTCCATTTACTGAAAGTATGTGATTATTGAGGACATGCTGAGCATGTCAAATGAATGTGAAAAGTATTGAGATATGATTATGTATGAGATTGTGTGACATATTACATATGCATTGGGTTGGGATTTTGTGGTTGACAGAAGAGTTCCGTGGAGTACCGGCGGTATATTAAGTCTGCATTATTTGTAGTCAGTGCACTGCACCTAGAGTACCGAGGGGATTGACGATTTTATCGCATATTATATGTTATTGAGAATTGTATCGCTTAATTTGATATCCGACAGATTTTTCTGCATCATTAATTATTCGGTGGTTTTACCACATCGAGCTATGCTCATAACGTTTTGGAGTTTGGCAAACGAGTTCTGGGGAACTCGTGGCGTGTAGCGGATGGTATTGGTAGGAACCTTTTTGCATTGCATCATGTGCACAACATATTCGAATGTTATTGATTTATGCTACGCATTGTGTTTTGTTGTATTGAATGGTATCGAAATTAATTATTGTTACTTGAATGAATGATGACCTACGCTCATACACCGTTTGACATAAATTTGATAATGGCTATGTTTCATTGTATTTGATGTTTTTGACCGTTTAAATAATTATTCGACTCACACTGAGCTTTTCATAAGCTCACCTCCAATAGTGTTTAACTTTTCAAGTAAACCTCAAAATTAGGACCGGACTCGGCATTCGGAGAATCAACTTGGGCCTCGGATTATTATTATTTTTATTAAGTATTATTAAGTCTTTATTGGTTTTGGCCTGTAATTTTTAATTATTTCTTGTCTGTGGCTTGATAATGTTTCTTTTAGGTACTTTTGCATGCATGAATTACTCAAGCATAATAACCGGATAATGCATGATATCGGGCTTCAGTAAAATTTGATACTGTTCCCTAGTTTCCACTGCATTGCAAAGGAACAGTTTTTGAAAAACAAATCGATAAGGCAACTAATTTTCCAAAATAGCTTGAAAAATGGTTTTTCCGTTGCATTAGTTTAACTTCGAGTTTTTTTTAAAGAAGAGTGACAAGCAAATAATTTTTCTAAAACAACACTCTCAACAATAAAATGAATCCTAAGCATACACGACTTAATGAATGGATGCTTTTAAGCTAACTCAAAGTACAACTATGGTTTTCTCTAAAATAAGTTTATTTGAAGTCTTAAAAAGTAACTTAAGTTAGCTTAGCCATTTTGGTGGCTAATGTAGCCTTCTCAATCTAGCAATAACGTCTAGGCTGGGTTTGGGAGGTTACAATTTCTCTATAGTTTCTTGTCAAACTATTATCTTTTTCAGTACAATTTTCTTTTAGAATCAGTTTCCTTTCTTTGTTTTTTCCTTTAAGTTGTTGCTTGAAGCATTTTGGTTGTTTATGATGTTATTCTTTAGTGAGTGTCTTCATTCTTTCTTTTTGTCTCTTTTTCTAGTGTTGTGTGCTTTACTCGAGTTGCTTTAATGGTTAGTTAAGGAAATAGGAAGGCTGTTGGTAAGGTTAAGGACAATAGGAGGAAGAAATAGATAATTATGAATTCAAGTTTTCAATTCCAAGCGAGGATAATTTATTGAGTTTGGTGGTTTGTAACATCTTAAAAATCTGGTGTTAGTAGAATCGGGTTGGAGAATCGAGATAGAGTGGTCATGCCCTAATTTTTGAGATTATCTGTGCATTTTTAGGGAAAAAATGAGGTATTGGTTTGTTAGTTAAGTGTTAGTGAGACATTCCTTGAAACCCAACTTTAATCCATTCTCTTGCACTATTTTTATTATTTTGCAAATTTTTCATCAAACCTTAGTATGTGACACGCCTTGTTTTTTAAAATAAATATTTCAAAATTATTTCAAGAATAAGGAAATAACCTAGTGGTTAATTTGATAAATGGAAAAGCATGAAATTAAATTAAGGTCCCAAGTTCGAATTTTTTCCATTATTTTGAAAAATCCCTTATTTTTTTATGTGTGCCTTCCATACCCTTGTAAACCTAGTTATAGATATTTTTTTTTAACAATTTTGATCAGTCCTATTCGTCCCTCCCTTCTTCTCTCCTCCCCTCTTTCTTGTTTTACAAAATTTCTTTCTTCCTCCATTGTTGCCATCGCCCATGAGCACTTAAATCTATCATCTTTTTCCTTTCTTTTTACCACAAGATTTTGCATCATCTCCTTCACCACCTTGCTGCCATTTTCCCTAATTTATTCGGCCCCAAATATGAAATATTGAACCTCCAAGATTGATTCCTATCGTTGCCAAGAAGTGCCATTGCTGCCTATAGCATCTAACTTGTGTAAGATCTCTTTTTCTCTCAATTTCTTGTTAAACCTTGTTAAATAAAAACTCAAATTTCTAGATCTAAAATTTTAGGGATTTTTAAAGATTTAATGGGTATTTTCCACCTTTTTAATTGATTTAAAAAGTGGTTTTAAGTCAACCCTGATTTGGCCACCATGGATGGTGGTGCATGTGCCGATGAACAAGAAAAAGAAGGGCTATTTTTCTTTATATCTTTCCCATATTTTTCCAGCATTACCTTGAGTTCTTGAACCTCTACTCATCAGCCTTTAATCATGTACTAATTATGGAAAATCTATCTTGATCAATTGACAATTCAGATATTATAATTCAGGAAGCGAAATGAGGTTAATTGTAAACTAATTAATAGGTTTGATTTAGATATTGGGAAAAGTTGTTAATTGATCAAATAAGGAATTTTAATCATAGATTAGCTACTTATTTTTCATTAATTAAATGTGTTAGGTGCCGACTTAAATGTCCCAAATCAACAGTAAAGCCGAAAGACGTTTGCGCATATGATTCGCCTTAAATCAGTGTAAGAAATCTAACTAGTTTGGATTCGGAAAATTGATGTATTTGTGACAAATGGATTGAACCTATAAGTGGGAGTTTAGGGGATGTTTAATAGGATTAATAATTGAGTTTAATACTGATATTTAATTTAGGTTAATTTTAAAGCTTATTAGAGGAATAAGGAGATTCTCTAATGTGCTGCAGAAAAGCGTAAAATAAGGTGTGGGTCCTAAACTCAATAACTTGATTGGTAATGATAATTATTATAATTTAATTGGTGATTTAGCTTGTTTATTGGGCTTGGATTAATTAGCTAAGTAATTAATTTGTAAGTGGCCGAATCAGGTACGTTTTGAGCCTTAACTATTTGGCATGGTAGCAATGTTGCCAGTTTGACTGAATGATTGAATGATTGACATTGCCATGAATGTTTGGTTAATTTGATATATGATTGGTTGTGTGTATAGTATGTTTATGAATGAAAATAAGGCTTATGCATGATATATTCGTACTAGTGATTTGTTATGATATGTTCAAAAGACTACTATACATGCCCACAAAGAAAAGTTGTAAATGAACATGAAATAGTGATTTGTTGAATGATACCACTATTTGTAAATTGGAAGTTGGAATATTATTTCCATTCACTAAAAATATTTTATAATTGAGGGCATATGTTTAAAATGCCAATTAAATGTGAAAGTATTGATTTATGGCTATGTATGAGATTGTATGACATATTGCATATACATTAGGGCAGGTTATTTTTGTGGTGGACAGAGGAGTTCCGTGGAGTATGTGGCATATTAAGTCCACATTTATACGTAGTAAGTGCACTACACGTAGAGTACTGAGGGGATTGGCAATTTTATCGCATTATATGTTATTTAACAGATTTTCTACATTTATGATATACGATGGTTTTTACCACATCGAGCTTTGCTTGCATTCATTGGAGTTTGGCAGATGGGTTCTGGGGAACCCGTGGTGTGTAACGGATGGTTTGGGTAGGAACCTTTTTTTATTGCATCATACTCACAGCATACTTGAATGCTATTGATTTATGCTACGTATTGTATTGTCTTGTATTGAACGACATTAAAATTAATGATTGTTACTCGAATGTATGATGGCCTATGCTCAAACACCGTTTGACATTGATTTTAATAATGACTATGGAATGATATGAAATTCTTATGATAGTTCTGTGTTCTTCTATTAATGGCTAATATGTTTCATTAAATTTGATGTTTATACCCATTTAAATAATTGTTCGACTCACATTGAACTATCATAAGCTCACCCCCATAGTGTTTAACTTTTCAGGTAAACTTCAAAACTAGGACTAGACCTGGCATACGGAGAATCACCTTGGAGCTCAAACTATTTTTAATAAGTATTATTAGGTCTCTATTGGTATTGGGTTTGTAATTTTCAATTATTTCTAATCTGTGGCTTGGTAACTTTTCATTTGAGGAGTTTTGCATACATGGATTTCTCAAGCATAAAATTGAAAAACACATGATATCCGACTTAAGTAAAATTTGACATTGATCTTGAATTTCCACTACATTGCAAAGAAACCGTTTTGAAAAAAAAAATAAATCGATAACGTGACTAGATTTCAAAAATGACATGAATAATGGTTTTCCCATTGCATTAGTTAACATCAAGTTTTTACAAAGTAAAGCGAGGAACAAACAATTTTTTTCTAAAACAACACCATCAATAATAAGGTGAATTCTAAGTATACACGATCTAATAAATGAATGTTTTAAGCTAACTTAAGGTACAACTACGTTTTTTTCTCTAAAATGAGTTTATTTAAAGCCTTAAAAAGTAACGTAAGTTAATTTAGCCATTTCGGTGGCCAATGTAGCAATCTCAAACTAGTCCTAACGTCTAGGCCAGGTTTGAGAAGTTACATGGTGAGTCCAACCTTTAACAAAGGTTTAAGTTTCAACATGCCTTTGTATGTTTTCGAGGTTGGCTTTAATTTTTTACTACATCCCTTCTTTGACGATGTGTTAGATTCATATGGAATTGCGCTAGGGTAATTACTAGAAATTGGTTAGAAAATACAATAGTTCAATCCATGAAGCAAAATAAAAAAAAAAAATTCTAAAATGGATTTTTATGATGATATCTAGACCGCATAGAAATGTCCAAGCCTTAGGAGCCCTTTAATGCCTAAACTTCTAGATAAACTTGAATCAAATTATAATCTCTTCAAACTTTCTATCAGTTGATCTTCCTTGATATTCTTAAGCTCTTAGTTGCTTAAAGTATGGGATCTAATCCAAAAAACCAAACACAAGACCAAATTGAGACTCTTTAAAGGGGAAGGTCTGCGTAATCTAATTGTAACACCCCAAATTTTGGGCATAAAAGAAATCGGTTTTGAATAAGGGAACAGTTAGGAGACTGCACATAAATAATTAGTTGTGCAAGGAAGTGACATAAATGAATGTCTGCTTTAGGGGTTAAGTGATTTAGGAATGTTTGGAAGTGTCTGAGAAGTCAGGGGTTCAAGCCTTGGCTTATGCAAAACTTTTTATTTTTTTAAGTGAATAAAATCCTTGGATCTAGATAGTAGGTTCTTAGATTATTGTGGTTAAAATATGACACAAAAATAGCTTGTGGTCTAGTGGCAAGGTGGCGTGTTGTGTAACTATGAGGTCTGAGGTTTAAGTTCTAGGTTACGTAATGGAGTATTTATTTTGCTGCCTAATTCATGTGGGTGGTAGAGTTGGATTGAAATACTGCTAAATGGAGTTTGAATTGATCATAGAGAGATTTGAGGAGGTATATTTGGAGAGATTTGAGGAGAGAATATTGAGATTTGGGGAGGTTGTTGTTGTGGAGAGATATATATCACATCTCATTTGTTCTTTGTTCTCGATGGGAGACCGGTGAGGTTTACAAGGTTTTCGCCGCTTTCTCCAACCTGCATTGCTTCCATTCCTAACTGGTGGTGGTCGAGGTTGATTTGCACATTGCCTGGGAACCAAGGGTGAGATGATCATTGATTTTCAAAATAAGAGTGTTTGGAATAAAGGGAATCCGCAAATCACATCAGGTGTGTAACCACCCCACGGTAACTGTAGAACGACAAAAGCTGAAAAGCCGAAATACAGTGTTGATACCACACCAGTGTGCGATCGCTCGTGTGGAAAGCTAAACCTACGAATCATGGGTGATAAATTGTAGAGGCCTTCATGAGCATTTCCATGGGCTTAGGCTGTAATGGGCCACGTTGGGTCAAAATGGGCCGTGTGGGCTCAATGGGCTTGTGGGCCCTACACAATGAAATCCATGATTTGTGGCAAATTCTGGACTGGGTTGTGTAGATCTCATAACCGTGGCGAAACCTGTGTTGAACGGGCCACACGAGTGTGTGGGCCCACTTGGATCGAGTAATGGGCCTTGAGCCCATTTACACTATTATGACCGAAATACCCTCATAGGGTAAAATGACCAAAATACCTTGATAGGGTAAAATGACCGAAATACCCCCATAGGGTAAAATAACTGTTATACTCCTAGGAAATGAAATGACTGTTATGGCCTTATGTTATGTATGACTGATTTGCTCTATGATATCTACGACTATGATTGAGCATGACATTTTGCATATACGTATGATATTATGTCACGACATATTGCAAGGGGATGGATTGTTATATTTGGAGGAAGTGTGCCGTGCTGATAAGGTTGCACGGGTTGCCCAAGATGACTGTGGACCTACTGATGGCTATATCTGTTTATTTCTTGGCGACTTTCTTTTTAACATCTTTATAGTGCCGCAACCGGTGCTAATCTTGGTGTGTCTGGCTGGGTGGGTCGATTTTATCCCCACATGGTGTGTTTGGCGGGACGGAGTGGTGTGTAGAGGCTGGATTGGGTAGGATTTCTAACTGCATATCTGCACTGATTAAGGATTTTATACTGTTATTGCATCGATTAATGATATTACATCTTTATTCCTTTGCATGACCGATATCATTCTGTTATGGGCCAAGGCCCCATTGGTAATATTACTAAAATTGGGCAAATGCCCTACTGATTACTGGCATTGTGATGGGCTCAAGCCCAATCGTTTACTATTACGGGAAAGGGCTTAAGCCCACACTAAACTGGACTGTTACTGTAACGGGCTTGGGCCCAAACTGTATTTATCTACTATTTAATTGACTGTTTGCTTATTAGGGGATTACACACTAAGTTTTCGTAAACTCACCCCTCTGTTTAACTATACAGGTAATCCCCAGTGGTAGGCGGGTCGGTGTTGCGAGGGACTCGGAGGTGGCCACACAACTGCAGCTGTTCTACACTTGCTGTTATTTAAATTTAAAGTTTGCGTTGGGTTTTGTTTATGTAATAAGGCCATTTATGTTTGTTTAAATTTTTTGGGCTTTTTCTTACTTATTTTAAACTGCTAATTTAGTAGAAGACGAATTTACAAAATAATTACTATTTTCAAAGACACGAAATTTAAACATTAGGGTTTTCAAAAGCTTCACGATTTTAGATCAACCTTTTATAACAATAGCAGATAACAAGGTAAACGTTTTTGACTAGATGATTTGTTAAATAATAATAAAGTGGTTTTTAAACCTAGAAACAAATTTTTACAAACGAGTTCAATTTTCGCTAAACACCTCAATATGACACTGCCAGATTCAGCCATAACTCCTAGGCCGGCTTTAGGGTGTTACACTTCTAGTGAAACCAAACCAATTTTGAAACTCCCTAGTCTTGGATCTAGTGCCCTTATTACAGTATTTTTTATGAATGCATACTTGTATTTTTCGAACAAATTGTTTTAATAAAATATCCATTTACTACATTAATGTTCTTTGTATATTCTCCTGAATGTGTTTTTGCACACAAAGAAAAATGGAAGCAAATATTGACTTACCGATTATCTAATGTTTAACTAATACTAAGCGGTATTATGAGGTCCGATTGTAATACGAAAAGAAAGCTCATATTAGTAGATAATCTAAACATCTCCTTAGTCCAATCAGAAATGAGCAAACCAATTGAAAGACTAATACGTTTTCTATTAAGTATAACTAAGGAGATATCTTGTCTTGAGTATTGGAGCAAACGACTCCCAAACGCTAGAGACATAGATGTGACTAATTGAACTCACAGTACATTAGATAGGATTAAGTAAAATAGATCCTAGATTTTTTTTATGGATTTATTCACTTGTTATGTTTATAGTATGACATACCTTGATCTTGTTTGGATGATTTACTAGACATGTGTGACTCGCATACTTTGATGTAAGTGAAAGCCTCAAAGCTGGTATGATAGGTATACAACTTCTACAGTATGTAGCATCATTCCATTATGGTGGAATTCATAGCCCAACCAAAAGGTAAACGATATCCTCTCATCGACATTACATGATAGATGAAAAGTGAACGTGGCCATGTGCGAAATCCCACACCTGACCTAGTTGCGGGATTCGAATGCGTGACATCACATTACGTTGTCGAAACAACTCAATTTCACTTAATAAAAAATGACAAGCAATATGGAAGTTAATTAAATAATTTCTCATACATTATTGTTTCATTCACACAAATCAAATCAATGAATGCACATTAATACCATGCTATACATTTGAGAGTTGTATGGAGGTTAAAATGTAGTTAGGATTCGAACCCAAACTCTTTTTGTAAAATTTCAATATTGTGTCTCGAGATAGGGAAATCCATGTCTCAAGATAGGCCGATTATTATTTTAGATATTTTCGCTTCGATGTGGACATGTCTCAAGTATCAAGACTGGTCTTGAGACAGGCCTCTCCAGTTTTCTTAATTTAGCTTCAATGTTTGTTGTCTCGAGACAAGGGGTTCTTCTCTCGAGACTTGAGACAACAAAATTATTTTATCTTTTCTAGGCATTTGTCTTGAGGGAAAGGCCACTTTGTCTTCAGACCTAGATGAGATTGTCTCGAGACTTTCTTAGTAAGTCTTGAGATCTTAAGTAACAGATTGCACTAAATGGTAAATTTTGTTCTTATAGTATCAAGACTTTATGGTAGAATGACAAAAAATGCACATTTTTAAGTCTTCAAAACTTACCTAAAACTTACACCAGTACAAATTCATCAAAGTGACATAAGAGAACACATCAAACATCACCAAATCATATCATTTAATGGCCAAC
Source organism: Gossypium raimondii (assembly GCF_025698545.1). Taxonomy (NCBI): domain Eukaryota; kingdom Viridiplantae; phylum Streptophyta; class Magnoliopsida; order Malvales; family Malvaceae; genus Gossypium; species Gossypium raimondii. The sequence goes on from NC_068571.1 coordinate 15,896,577, forward strand.
CAAATAATTTACATAACGAAACATGTAACACCCTTAATTTATCTGATTCCCAGGATCCAGATCTTGATCTTAAGTGTTACACCTCTACTACAAACTTACATAAAACTATACATACAAAATTTAAGCTTTTACATCTTGTTTAAGAATACTGTTCCAAATAATCTACAACTTGGCGTAGTTGAAATAATTACATTCATTCTACAAGAGTTTTCAAATAGTGGTTAATGTAACTTAATTACATTATTCTATTTCTTATAAGCATATTAATTCTTAGTGATAATATTGTCTACAAATGTGCTGTCAACACGTTTTGTATGCAGAATAGCCCTTTTAGCCGCATCTGGCATAGCCTTGACGTAGTCCCTCCTGGCGTAGACCCAATCTACTTACCTATAATATAAAAACGAAGGTAAGCTCATGAGAACTGGAAACACAAAATATATAGACTTTTTCAGCACTTTTTGGGTCCTAATTCATACTTTAATTATAAAATAATTAATTTGCACTTAAATTATTAACATATTGAAGTTTAATTATTTTTATAATAAAATTTCATAAATTTGGTTTATTTTCGACAGTTTTGCACAAAAGGTGAAAATTGGCTTGGCAAACACCTCGAGAGGCTTGAACCATTGGGGAATTTTTGCATCGAGTGAACCAAGGGCAAGATTAAATATTTTTCCAGCCAATGACGATCCAAATGATGATTATTTTATGCACTTTATATTTAATTTTTATCCAAAGCTAATTTGGTTAAATATTAATATAAAGCTTGAAGGGGAAAATGTGATCCAACAAGAGAAATGGCAGCCCAAAACCGTCTAACAAGTTGAACCAATTAGCTGAATTTTTTTGATTTTTATGCTTGCAAAACAGCCCTCAAAATTTCCCTAAACTCCATTCAAACCCTTCCACTTTTTGTGCCTTTGAAGATTTGCCCCAAGCTAAATGTAGCAAAGTTTGAAACATTCAAACTTTGCTCCATGTGTGGCTGGAAAAGGGGAGTGTTTGGCTGCTTATTTACTATTTTTAACAGCCAATCCCACCTATAAATACCGCATTCATCTATTCATTCAACACACCTTCATTCCCACACATCTCTCTCTCTTTCACTTGCTTTCTTCTATTTATTTTTCCCTTTTTCTTGTCCATTTCCCTTGCCAATTTCCCTCTTGAAAAAGATCCTTCTTCCACCTTAGAATAGCTTAATTCAATTTTTCGTAGAGGCCTCAGTTCAACAGAGCGAGCAGAAAAGAAGATGAGCGCAATAGTCTGGCTTCAGAGAAAACCTAGACTTGCTCCCTAGGTCCCTTCTCTATAATTTTCTTGTTTATGTTGTGATGATGAATATGAATAATTGTTTTGTTGTTGTTGTTTTTCTAATTAAAATGGATTAAATTGATTCGTGCTAGATTGATTGCATTCTGTTCACTTAAATTATTAAAATCATGTTTGTGTTGTTATAGGCCTTAGTAAGTTGGTCAATTAAATAAAACCATGCTTATGTTATACTTGCATTATAAAATGTAAAGTAACGAATGAATTAATTATTAAACGCATTGAAATTATAAATAATTGACACATTATTTAATTGGTGCATGTTTAATCTTCTAAGGTAGTTGAATGTTAAATTAGCGACGTGATTAAGCGATACATTAGCTTTGCATAACTTGCAAGATTTTTGTGATTAAATTGTTTCAATATGAAAATATATTGCTATCTCACTTAATCTTTTATGTGCTTATGAATATTGATTAAGTGTTTGAATTGACATTGAAAAATGTTCAAGAGATTAGATAATTTAGCAAATTATCACATGGCAAGAGTTGCCGTGAAATATTCGTAACAACATGAACATGAGTTTAGTAATTCTAAGTTAAGCAATGAAATTGATTTAAGACAATTATGTCATCTTGATTAAAATCGTCTTTTGAAATCGTGCATTGAATTTTTTATTTTATTTTACTTAGTTAAATTTTAGTTTTTAATCACTTTCTCAAAATTAAAATATTTTTAATCACCAAAGTGTTTGATTTACATTTCATAAATATTTTTCTTTCACAGTCCCTGTGGGCACGATAACTTGACATTTACTTGTCACTTTATTACTTGTTTTGATTGTGTACACTTGCACATTTCCGTCGTTTCAAGTTTTGGCACCGTTGCTGGAGACTATTTTAAAAGTCATTAATTGTGAATTTGTGAATTTTGCATTTTGGTTTATTTTTCTATTTAATTTTAATTCCATTATTTTTTCTTTGATTGTTTCAAGTGTTTATGAGTATTGATTGAATTATCAATTTACTCCCCGTAGATCTTGAAATTGAAAGAACTTTTCGACAAAGAAGAAGACAAGCAACTTAAAGAAGGACCGAAGAGATGAACTTTGTAAATCCGAATCAAGGAAACGAAGCAAACCCTGCTCAAAATCCTATCCATTGCTGATGATAGGGATAGTGCTCTATGAAAGTATGTCATGCCAGTGTTTTATGAGCTTAATCTGGGTATTAGGAGACCCGAAACCCAGGCACAACAATTCAAGTTGAAGCTAGTCATGTTCCAAATGCTTTAGATAGTAGGCCAATTGAGTGGAATGTCTACCGAAGATCCTCACCTTCACTTAAGATTGTTTATGGAGGTGAATGATTCTTTCAAATTAGTGGAGTACCCGAAGATGCACTACGATTAAAGCTGTTCCCATATTCACTAAGGGACAGAGCTCGAGCTTGGTTGAGCTCATTGCCACTAAATTCCATTACCACATGGCAAGAGTTAGCAGAACGATTCCTTATGAAGTACTTCCCACCTAGCAGGAATGCTAGGTTGAGGAACGAGATTACTACCTTCCAATAGTTGGATGACGAGTCTTTGTATGAGGCGTGTGAAAGGTTTAAAGAACTATTACGAAGCTGTAACAGTCCCAATGCTCACATAAGAATGGTAGTAGACGCTTTTGCTAACGATGCTCTCCTTTCTAAGTCTTATAATAAGGCTTATGAAATCATCGAAAGGATTTTCAGCAACAATTATCAATGGCCAACCAATCAAGCAGCGCTAGGAAGATGAGTCGTTGGAATACATGAAGTGGACGCTCTCACTTCACTTGCATCTCAGATATCTTTGATATTCTCAATGCTTAAAAAATTTACTCCTAATGGATTTAATAATTGTGCAGCTCAGCCATCGAATCAATTCGAAAATATAGCCTATGTTTATTGTGAGGAAGGACACTTGTTCGAAGAATTTCCATAAAATCCAAAATCTATGTATTGCATGGGTAACCAAAACCAAAATTGAGGAAGGTAAGGACTGCAATCCAATTTTTATAACCCATCTTGGCGAAACCACCCTAATTTTTCTTGTAGTAACTAAGGGGCTGGAACCAGTAATACTTATGCACAACCTAGACCGACCTAACCACCTATTTTTACCCAACAAGTCTAAAAACCAACTCAAGCTAAACCTTCCAATAGCTTAGGGAACCTATTGAAGACATATATGGCAAAGAATGATGCCACTTTGAGAAATTTGGAGAATTAAGTGGGTCAACATGTTACTGAACTTAGGAATTAACCACAAGGTGCTCTGTCTAGTGATATGGAAAATCCAAGAAATCCTAGGAAAGAGCATTGTAAAGCATTGGCATTGAGGAGCGGAAAGACATTAGAGCCCAACACTGTCAAAGTTGAAGAGCAGCCAGCTGATGCTCAAGATTCAGTGGAAGTTCAACCAAATGTTGAAATCCCAGCTTCACCAAAACAAAAATCTGCAAAATTTGATAAGGTAACTTCTAACCTAGTAAATTCTAATAAACTAACAACTTCGTTAGATACAAAATTGTCACAAAAGATGAATCAACCAATTCAAGTTAAAAATCCTCCACCACCCTACCTTTAAAGGCTTGAGAAGTAGAAACAGGAAGTCCAGTTCAATAAATTCTTAGATGTACTCAAGCAACTTCATATCAACATCCTATTGGTAGAAGCACTTAAGTAGATGACAAACTGTGTTAAATTCATGAAGGATATTTTGTCTAAGAAATGAAGACTTGGAGAATTTGAGACGGTAGCCCTGACAAAGGAATGCAGTGCATATCTTCAAAATAAACTACCCTCAAAGATAAAGGACCTTGGATGTTTTACCATACTTTGAACATTGGAACAACTTATTGTGGTCAGGCATTATGTGATTTGGGTGCAAACATCACCTTGATGCCCATGTCTATATTTAGGAAGTTGGGGATAGGTGAAGTTAGACCTACTACAGTTACACTTCAATTAGCAGATCAATCATTAGTACATCTAGAAGGAAAATTTGAGGATGTATTGATACGTGTAGACAAATTTATTTTTCCTGTTGACTTTGTTATTTTAGACTTTGAAGCAGATAAAGAGGTGCCAATCATCCTAGGAAGGCCTTTCCTAGCAATTGGAAAGACCCTTATTGATGTGCAGAAGGGCGAGCTTATTATGCTTGTTTAGGATGATTAGGTAACTTTTAATGTTTTTAAGTCTATGTGATTCCCTGACATAGTTGATGATAGTTTTACAGTATTGGAGTTAGAGGATTTAGTTGTAGAATGGGAACTCAACTCTGTTGAGGACCCATTAGAATAAGTTTTGATGTCAGGCCCTCCAAGTGCTATTTTAGAAGCTAATCAAAGGGGATTTAATCTGCAATCCTGCTTTGAATCTTTGGAGTTAGAAAGTAAAGGTTATGTCCAACCAAAAGTATCGATTGAAGAGCCACCTAAATTAGAACTTAAGGTACTTCCCTTGTACTTAAATTATATTTATTTAGGTAACGCTTCAAGTTTTCCTGTGATTGTTTCAGTAGAGTAAACTGAAGAATAGGAAGAGAAAATCATTTTAGTGTTAAAATAATTTAAGAAGGCTACCGGATGGACCATAGTTGATATCCGTGGTATTAGCCCATCTGTTTGCATGCATAAAATCATCTTAGAATATGGTGAGAAAGGGACAATTGATGGACAGTAGAGATTGAACCCCATCATAAAAGACGTGGTAAAGAAAGAAATCATTAAGTGGTTAGATGCGGGTATAATTTATCCCATCTCAGATAGTTCATGGGTAAGTCTGGTTCAATGTGTGCCAAAGAAAGGAGGTATTACGGTCATTAAGAATGAGAATAACGAGTTAATACCAACTAGAATGATTACGAGATGGAGAATTTGCATAGATTATCGAAAGTTGAACAAGGCGACTAGGAAAGATCATTTTCCTTTGCCATTCTTGGACCAGATGGTGGATAGACTCGCAAGGCGAGACTATTACTATTTTCTTGATGGATACTCAGGATACAATTAGATCAAAATAGCACCAGTGGATCAACACAAAACAACATTCACATGGATGTACAGTACATTTGCATTTAGACACATGCCATTTGGTTTATGTAATGCACATGCTACATTTCAAAGATGTATGATGGCTATTTTTACTGACATGGTTGAGAAGTATTTTGAAGTTTTTATGGACAATTTTTCAGTATATGGAGATACTTATGATGATTGCTTAGCTAATCTAGCCAAGGTATTAAGGCGATACGCATAAACAAACATTGTACTCTATTGGGAAAAGTGTCATTTCATGGTACGATAAGGTATTATTCTGGGGCACCGAATAATGAGACATAGAATTGAGGTTGATAAAGAAAAGGTAGATGTTATCGAGAAATTCTTACCTCAAATATCTGTAAAGGGTGTTAGGAGCTTTTTGGGACATGTTGGATTCTATCGAAGATTTATCAAGGACTTCTCCAAAATTGCTAAACCTCTATGAAAATTATTGGAGAAGGACATGATATTCAACTTTGATGAAGAATGTTTGAAATCATTTAATGATCTTAAGAATTGGTTAGTTTCGACACCCATTATTGTCACACCGGATTGAGATTTTCCATTTGAATTGATGTGTGACGCAAGTGAATTTGCGATAGGAGTTGTGATGGGCTAGCGAAGGAACAAAGTTTTTCATCCTATCTACTAAACAAGACGGACTCCAACGGGAGCTCAATTGAATTATACGATAACAGAGAAATAGTTACTTGCTATTGTGTTTGCTTTTGACAAGTTTTGATCTTATCTTATAGGTACCAAAGTGACAGTTTATACGAATCATTCGACAATTAAATATTTACTTGTCAAGAAAGATGCCAAGCTGAGATTGATCCGATGAGTACTTCTGCTCTAAGAGTTCGATCTAGAAATTCAAGATCGAAAAGGGGTAGAAAATCAAGTAGTAGATCACTTATCCAGATTGAAGCCATAAGAAGGAAATTCTCCACTTATACCCATTTAGGAGACATTTCCAGACGAGCGCATACTTAAGGTAAATCATGGCCATAATACCCCTTGGTTTGCTGGTTTTGCTAACTATTTATCTTGTGGTTTGATATCGATTGATAAGATGTTTCAACAAAAGAAAAAGTTTCTTCATGATGAGAAGTACTATTTTTTGGAAATGCCATATTTGTTCAAAAAATGTGCAAATCAAATGATCAGGAGATGCCTGGCAGAAAATGAGGTACATAAGATCTTATATCATTGTCACACAACTTCAAATGGAGGACACTTCGGAGGAATACGTACTACAACCAAAGTATTGCAAGCTGGATTCTTTTGGCCAATGCTATTCAAAAATGTGTATGCCTACGTAAAGAGTTTTGATCGATGCCAGAGGGTTGGAAACATCACCAATAAAAATGAGACGTCCCGAAAAAACATCATTGAGGTAGAATTATTTGATTTTTAGGCTATTGACTTTCTTGGTCCTTTCCCTCCGTTGTTTGGTCACAAGTACATGTTGGTAGCAGTAGACTACGTATCTAAGTGGGTTGAGGCCGAGGCATATCCGATGAACAATGCCAAGGTTGTGATTAAGTTTTTGTAGAAACATGTGTTCACAAGGTTTGGTACTTCTAAGGCCATCATAAGTGATAAGGGTTCCCATTTTGTGAACAAATGGTTGAAATGGTTACTTGACAAACATGGAGTGAAGCACAAGGTTGCCACAACTTACCATCCGCCGACGAATGGGAAAGATGAACTGGAAAACAAAGAGATAAACTGTATACTCGAGAAGGTAGTTTGTCCAAACCAACGAGATTGGTCCAAAAGACTGGATGACGCTTTATGGGCCTATAGGACAGCATACAAGACAGCTTTAGGGATGTCTCCCTATCGATTGGTTTTTGGGAAAGCCTATCATTTGCCATTGGAGTTAGAACATAAAGCTTACTAGGCTCTCCAACAGCTCAATTTGGATCCCAATTTTGCCAAAGAGAAAGGAATGCTTCAACCTAACGAGCTAGAAGAATTTCGAACTTTCTCGTATAAAAATGCCAAGTTTTCAAAGAGAGATTAAAGAGATGGCATGATAAGCACACCTGAGTTTGAGAATTTGAAGCAGGTCAACAAGTTTTGTTGTTCAATTCTAGATTAAGGTTCTTTCCAGGTAAGTTGAAATCACGTTTGTCCAATCCATTTACTATTCACCAAGTTTTTCCATATGGAGTTGTCGAACTTCAAGGTAAGGGAGGTTGTAACAACCAGTTTTTAGTGAAACTAGAATAGTGGTTTTGGGACCACAGTCCAACTTAGAAAAAATTGTTTTATTATTATTTTAATGTCTACAGCATGTTAGTGTTATCGTATAAAAATTTGTTAAGAAATTTTACCGTTTGCATGCTTAATTTGATAAAAAGGACTAAATCGCATAAAGTGAAAAAGTAGAGTTCTAGTAGCTAAAGGTATAAATGAAATTATAAATAATTTTTAAGGATAAAATGGTAATTTGGTAAATAATGATAAATAAAATAAAACAAAAATAATGTATCATCTTTTTACTCTTTCTTCAACCGAAAATCAAAAGAAAAAGAAGCCATGGAAGCTTGAACATTCGGCCAACCCTATTTTGCTTGCATGTGAGTATTATTTATTCCGTTTTTAATGATTTTATTTTTTCGAGATTGTTATAGCTTAATCTAGCTAGCCCGGGGACTAATTTGTAGAACTTGTAACAAACTGTTTTTCAGTGGTGTCGAAAACAACGGTTTTGAGGCCACCAAATCCATCGAGTAAGTTTATAAATATTATTATCTAATATTTACGAGTTAAGCATGGTTTTAAAAAGGTTTTTGATATAGTGATTTTTGTTATATAAACGATTTATTATGTTCAAGTGGTATGACCCTAAGGTTATGTGGTTTTAGAAAATGAGGTATTGGGACCTTATTTCTATAAATCAAGCTGTAAATATTTTTATAAATATTTACTGAGTGTCATTAAGGTGGTAGTAAAGTTTCATAAAAAATTTTAACGTTTCGATAGTTAATTAATTACAAAGGACTAAATCATAAAAGATGTAAAATTTAGTGACTATTTGATTTGAGTGATTAAATGGTTTATTGAATAAAGGAAAAGGGACTTAAATAATAATCAGACCAGTTAAAAATTTAGTGGACGATTTTGTGTAATTAAAAGCTTGAAATTTGTTGAATTTTAAATGGACAAAATTGTAATTTTATAATTAAACTTTAATTAAATAAAAAACTATTATCATCATTTTAGTGTCTTCTTCACCGATATTGGAAGAATAAGAATCCATGGAAATGAAGCTAGGTTCGACCATGGTTAAAATTATGCGTGTAAGTCCCTAAGCTATCCGTTTTTAATAATTTTTATGTTTTTGAAATCGTTGCAGCTAGGTCCAGTTAGCCTGTACCTTCGATTTTGAAATTGTTAAAGGTTTTGAATGTTGCCATTTATGAACCTTGTGATTTTAGATGTTAATTAATGAATTTGAAATATTAGTTGTTATTTAAAAGTATTTTGTAAAGTAAGTTTGATGAATTTTTTGATTAGGGATTAAATTGTTAAATTAGTAAAAGTACAAGAATTTAATGTGAAATTGATACATAAATGGGCTGTTTTAGTTACCATGAACATTCAACTAAGCTCAATTTTGGATAAAACTGGTTAATTTGCATGTTTTGGGCTTAGGGACTAAATTGAATAAAAGTAAAATTTTAAGGGAAATTTTGTAAATATTTCAAAAATGACTAAATTGCAGAAAATGAATTATTTTATTTTCTAAAGTAATATATTGAATGAAATTATTAATTTAGATCAAGACCGGGTGGAAAATCGAGGAAAATAAAAATTACCAAAATGCCCCTAAACTTTGGTATTTCTACAAATTTGCCAGGTAAGTTCGTATGAACTATACTATGTATATTTCTGATTAAATTGAATGTTATTATATGAATTTTATTGAAAATGGATCAATAAATATATGTTTTTATACAATTTATCTTGTAATGAAACGATGAAAATTCAACGACGTACGACGACTACCGAACCCCGTTTGAACCTTAAGAATATATATGATACAAATGACATGTCATTAGGGTTTCTATGTTTTAGGTGCTGGTCTTGAAATGTCCTACCGGTGGCTGACTTTTGGCATTAGTTGCAGATACTTGACAGCTTGTGTGACCAACACCGTGTACCTACATTCTGACCAACAACTTGTGTGAGTAGACCCAGGTTACTATGTTTTGGGTGTTGGTTGAATGTCCTACTGATGGCTGAGGTCTGGCATTAGTTGTGAATACTCAACAACTTGTGTAAGCGACATCGTGCAGTTATGTTCCAACCGACAGCTTGTGTGAGCAAGCCCATTTGACAACTCGTCTGGGCTACGACTATATGTTTAGCACACTTTGTGTGAGCTTTCCTGTGTATCCGGTATTATTCTAAGTGGTTCAACGGGCATAAAAATGGAAGGAATGATAAGTATTCAAATGACTTATGTCATGAGTTTATGAAAAGGTAATGTTCAATGAAAGTATGTTTACGCTCATGAAATTGAAGATTTCAAATGATGTTGTTCATGTATATGATTTACCTTAGGTTATTTAAAGTGATTTATGAATTGATGCTATAGCATGAGTTGTGGATGATGCTTAGGCTTGTGCCTAACTTATGATTGGATTATATCATGCTTAGTCATAATGAAATACATTGAATCGGTAAGAGTTCAATTGGTAATGCTTATGTACATGAAAATGTGGTATAAATTAAAGTATGTAATTTCTTATTAAATGGTTTATCATGTAGTTGATTCCAAAAGAGCTATGTTAAATGCACTAGCCCATAGTCATGGTTGATGTTATGCTTATATCTTGTTGTTATGCATATGAAACGGGTATGAAAAGGTAATGAAAATGGTAAGTGCATAGTTGAAGTGAAATATGATGAAATAAAAGGGAATATGAGTTGAACGATGTACTTGTATGTGAGAAGTTTACGTCTGTTTTGGATGAATATACATAGTTCATGAAAAAATATGTTAATTAATGAATTGATGTTGTTATTTAAGCTAAAGTAACTAAATGAAAGGGTTTAAAGTTTTTACAGACTTACTAAGCATTCATTGCTTATGTGATTATCTTTCTCTTACTTTATAGATTATCAGAAACTCGATCGGGTTAGAAGCTTATCGAAGATCTATCACACTATCCAGCGATTATATCGGTAGATTTTGAAGAATTGGTTAAGTTTTTAATGGCACGTATAGGTGAATTTATGGTTGATGATTAGTTGAATGTTAGTTGATGTGTTTAGCATGTATATGTCATTTTGGGTGATGTAGCCTTGGTACATTTGGTGCCTTGTTGATATGTGTTAATTTTATAATGTGTCAAAGCATGTTTGAATGGCCAAAGTGATATATGATGAATTGACCCCAGCATGGTCAAGATATGGTATGTTTTGGAAAGGTTTTGAATCTAAAATGGTATGTTGGTTATATATCAATTATCTTATGTTTTGGCATAGAAATAAGTTAAACGATAATTGGTTAAATATGCACATGTATAGGTGTTTTTGTTTGATGAAATTAGCCATTATGCTTGGCTTGCATATATGCTTATTTGGGTGATGAAATGGTTGCTATGGTATCATTTATATATGGTACTTTTGATTGTTGTTATTTTGGTGTTGTGGTGTTTAAATGATGGAAGTTGGTATGGTAGTTAAAATAGGTATGTCATGAGTTGTTCTTTGTGATGCTAGAATATGGTTATATGAAATGTTGGTTGGTATGAAATGAGATGGATACCAAGTTGTTAATGGCTAGTTTTGGTAGCCTTGCATGTATTTGGCATTTGATAAATTTATTAAGCTAAATGGTAGGTGATGAAACAGGCTTTATGGTAATTGTTCAGAATCACATCTGAAAATGAACAATTGCCTATACCTCTAAGGATAAAAGAACATATAGGATACCCAAAAGAGATCGTTGTAAGCTACTCGACTATAACCGCTGCATTCAAATATCTTTACAATTCAAACATTATTCTACTGACTATTACAGTCATTAATAATTCCACATTATCCCATTCACTAAAGAAATCAATTCAGTAGAAATTTCGGTTAATACGTGCTTTAGGTACCATACCTGAATAAGTCGATTACTCGTGAACAACTTCTTCCTTAGCAGTGACATTACGTATCCCTAATGATCTTAAAAAAATCTGATATCTTTTCTAGAACCGTCTTTAATTGCAGTCCATTCTCAGCTCTGACCACATTATTAATCATTCAACCACTGAACTCTCCGGTTTCACACTTGTGAGCTTAATCAATATAAATCTTATGAATTTCGTTGTATAAGACTGTACAGGTGAGGTGGTGAAGGTTGTAAAACCTCTCAATTTTGACACTAATATAAATACTCATAACATAAAATTTCATCATTAGCATACATTATAAAACATTTATTCGTACCTTTATGAGTTTCTACTCATCTTTACCAACATTTTTACTCAAGTATCTTGTAACAGCCCATTTTGCAGTGGTGTCGAAAATAATGGATTCGAGGCCACCAAATCTGACGAGTAAGTTCGTAAATATTATATTTAATATTTACGAGTAAAATATGGTTTTTAGGAAGGTTTTTGATATGATAATTTATGTTATATAAACGATTTATTAAGTTTAAGTGGTATGACCCCAAGGTCAAGTGGTTTTAGAAAATGAGGTATCGGGACCTCACTTTTATAAACCGAGCTGTAAATATTTTTATAAATATTTACGGAGTGTCATTAAGGTGGTATTAAAGTTTCGTCAAAAAAATTTTAACATTTTGATAGTTAATTAATTAAAAATGACTAAATCGTAAAATTTGTAAAATTTAGTCACTATTTGATTTGAGTGGTTAAATGGTTTATTGAATAAAGGAAAAATGACTTAAATGGTAATTAGATCATTTAAGAATTTAGTGGATGGTTTTGGGCAATTCAAAGCCTGAAAATTGGTGGAATTTTAAATGGACAAAATTGTAAATTTATAATTAAACTTTAATTAAATAAAAGAAAAAAACTATTGTCATTATTTTAGTGGCTTCTTCACCAAAATTGGAAGAAGAAAACTCCACAGAAATGAAGATAGGTTCGGCCATGGTTAAAACTATGCATGTAAGTCCATAAGCTATCCGTTTTTAATAATTTTTATCTTTTTGAGATTGTTGCAACTAGGTCCGGCATTAGTTACGGAAACTCGACAGCTTGTGTGAGCAGCATCGTGTAGCTTACAACTGATAACTTCTGTGAGCAGACCCAGGATACTATGTTTTGGGGGCTGGTCATGAATGTCCTACTTATGGCTGAGGTCTGACATTAGTTGCGGATACTCGACAACTTGTGTGAGGAGCATCGTGTAGCTATGTTTTGACTGGCAGCTTGTGCGAGTAGGCCCATTTGAGAGCTCGTGTGAGCTACAACTATATGTTTAGCACACTTTGTGTGAGCTTTCCCACGTATCTGATATTATGCTAAGTGGTTCAACGGGCATAAAAAGGGAAGGAACGATAAGTATTCAAATGACTTATGTCATGAGTTTATGAAAAGGTAATGTTCAATGAAAGTATGCTTACGCTCATGAAATTGAAGATTCCAAATGATGTTGTTCATGTATATGACTTACCTTAGGTTATTTAAAGTGATTTATGAATTGATGCTATAGCATGAGTTGTGGATGATGCTTAGGCTTGTGCCTAACTTATGATTGGATTATATCATGCTTAGTCTTAATGAAATACATTGAATCGGTAAGTGCTCAATTGGTAATATGCTTATGTACATGAAAATGTGGTATAAATTAAAGTATGTAATTTCTTATTAAATGGTTTATCATGTAGTTGATTCCAAAAGAGCTATGTTAAATGCACTAGCCCGTAGTCATGGTTGATGTTATGCTTATATCTTGTTGTTATGCATATGAAACGGGTATGAAAAGGTAATGAAAATGGTAAGTGCATAGTTGAAGTGAAATATGATGAAATAAAAGGGAATATGAGTTGAACGATGTACTTGTATGTGAGAAGTTTACGTCTGTTTTGGATGAATATACATAGTTCATGAAAAAATATGTTAATTAATGAATTGATGTTGTTATTTAAGCTAAAGTAACTAAATGAAAGGGTTCAAAGTCTTATGAAATCCTACTATGCTAGGAATGGTAAGTATATGTAGTGTTGATTGACTTATTTCATCGTAAGATGATGATTATGGTTCGATAAATCTTGAGGCATTGGTATAGGTTTATATTTAATTTATAAAGTTCATTAATGAAACGAAATGTTATTTTTAAAGTTTCTACAGACTTACTAAGCATTCATTGCTTACGTGATTATCTTTCTCTTACTTTATAGATTATCGGAAGCTTGATCGGGTTGGAAGCTCGTCAGAGATCTATCACACTATCTAGCGATTATATCGGTAGATTTTGATGTCTTGGTTAAGATTATAATGGCTTGTATAGTTGAATGTTAGTTGATGTGTTGGCATGTATATGTCATTTTGGGTGATGTAGCCTTGGTACATTGGTTGCCTTGTTGGTATGTGTTAATTTGATAATGTGTCAAAGCATGTTAGAATGACTAAAGTGATATATGATGAATTGAGCTCAACTTGGTCAAGATATGGTATGTTTTGGAAAGGTTTTGAATCTAAAATGGTATGTTGGTTATATATCAATTATGTTATGTTTTGGACTGGAAATAAGTTAAGTGATAATTGGTTAAATATGTACACGTATAAGTGTTCTTGTTTGATGAAATTAGCCATTTTTCTTGGCTTGTATATATGTTTATTTGGGTGATGAAATGTTTGCTATGGTATCATGTATATATGGTACTTTTCATGGTTGTTATTTTGGTGTTGTGGTGTTTAAATGATGGAAGTTGGTATGGTAGTTAAAATAGGTATGTCATGAGTTGTTCTTTGTGATGCTAGAATGTGTTTGTATAAAATGTTGGTTGGTATGAAATGAGATGGATATCAAGTTGTTAATGGCTACTTTTTGTAGCCTTGCATGTATTTGGCATTTGATAAATTTATTAAGCTAATTGGTAGATGTGGAAATGGGCTTAATGGTAATTGTTGAGCATGAGAATGGTATGTGAACATTATGTTTAATATAGTAACTAAGTTGTTCAACTAGTTGATTGAACTATGGTTGAATGTAGCAAGTTTTTAATTAAGTTTGATTGTTGAGATTGAGGGTGCCATATTGATATATTGGTTGAATGGTTAGTTCCTATAATGTTTAAGCTTGTATATGCACATGTTAGGTGTGTTTTGAATGCATGATTATAGGTACATTTGGGTTGTGCAATTGGCTGGTCATTAGGTGAGAAAAATGGCTTGGAAATAGCCTATTTTTCGACCACATGGCCAAAGACACAGACGTGTGTCTCAGCCATGTGCGACACAAGGCCAGGCGACACGGTCGTGTGTCCCCTATCTTCAAAAGGTTGCAAGGCAGGTTGTTGCATGATTATAGGTACAATGGGTTGTGCAAGTGGCTGGTCTTTGGGTGAGGAAAATGACCTAGAAATAGTTTATTTTTCATCCACACGGCTAGAGACACGAACGTGTGTCTTAGCCATGTGTGACACATGGCCAGGCGACACGGTCATGTGTCCCCTATAGCTTTAAAGAGGTGTAAGTCAGGTTATTACATGGCCTGACACACAGGCGTGTAGGTTGCATTTCGAGAGTTACATAGCCTGGCACACCGGCGTGTGGCTTGGCCGTGTGACCCAAGTCAGAGAGTTACATGGGCACAAACATGGGCTAGGACACGACCGTGTGTTCCTACTACGAATTTAACACCACAAACTCGGCCTAGACGTTATGGTCGAATCTGGCGTGCCATATCAAAGTGTCTTTTGAAAATAGGACTTGTTGGTAAAAATTCGCTTCTAGGTTAAAAAAACCCCCCTGTATTACTATTTAACAAATCATCTAGTCAAAAAGTTTGCCTTATTATCTGCTATTGTTATAAAAGGTTGATCTAAAATCGCGGAAGCTTTTGAAAACTCTAATGTTTAAATTTCATGTCTTTGAAAACATTAATTATTTTGAGAATTCTCTTCTCCTAAACTAGCAGTTTAAAATAAGTAAAAAAAAGCACAGTTAAAAATTTAGACAAACATAAATGGCCTTATTACATAAACAAAACCCAACACAAACTTTAAACTTAAAATAAAAGTAAGTGTAAAACAGCTGCAGATGTGTGGCCACCTCCATGTCCCTCATAGCACCAAAGTGCCTATGGTTGAGGATTACCTGTACAGTTAAAAGGAAAGGGTGAGTTTACGAAAAGTTAGTGTGTAATCCCCTATCAGTTAGTCAGTTTACAACATGCAGAAATAGTCTGGGCCTGAGCCTTATTCAGTAACAGTACTGTGTGGCCTTAGCCCAGTACAGTAACAATGTGGGCCTTAGCCCAGTACAATAGCAGAACAGTGCAATAATGCAACCCGTCCCAATCCAGCTAGCACACCTCTTCGTACCACCAACACACCATGTGGGGATAAAATCGACCCACCCTGTAACCCCTTTACTCGTATTCGATGCCGGAATAGAGTACGAGGTATTACCAAAACATATACACTTTTAACTGTAGTAAACCGAGTTGTAAAATTTCATCTAAATTAAAACTTTCAAATTGTTATTCTTGAGTCGTTAATTAGGGTTTACTTGGCTAAATATACTCACAATCTTTCACTTCCTCGTCGTATGAATTTATAAATTTTCACTTACTTGTTGAATTCATCCTAAGTACCTGAATTGATCCGTATCATTACATATTCTCATATCGTCAAATTTTCCTTTTTAACTATTGTAATATATCAATTGTTCACTATCTAGTAAGCTAATTGTCACATATATACATTATGCATTCATCTCCCATACAGCTAACAAAATTAGCCACAAAGATAGTACAAATTTTCTCTATTCGATATAAACCAAAACACATTATTTCTTTTCCAAAGAAACCTTACTAAATATACACTTTATACTAACCCAAGTGTTTAACCATTTACCCATGACATAAATATATTTTATCCATTGTTGTCGAATATAGATATGTTTCACAAATCATAATTCACCTCACATAGTAACCGAATTAATTTTATCATTTGTCAAATAAATTATAAAATAAGTTATATAACAAAATATAGATACATTTTAAACCACACAAATAAACAAATTCTCATAGTATTACATAATCATCACATATTAAAGACAAATGTTCTTGACATTTCCATCACATAAACCGAATTAATTAATACAACCTCGTTGATAAAATCATTCAGTATATCAAAATTATCACACATATATATATATATCATGACTAAATTTCTTAAACATTTGATTAATTGCTTTTCAATACCGCAATAGTTCCTTCAGTACCAATACATATTTACCATTCAATTTAACATTTACCGAATATAATCGGGCATATGACCATTTATACACAATTCATTCATATATTTTATTGTCCTCCTCCTCCTCTCCATCCCACATCCTTTATGTATATAACATGCTTAAATAGCATTATACATAATTTCACTATCCACTTATATTTAAATTTAAAGCTATTAAGTCGAGTTACAGTCACTAAATTATTTTTAGCTGGAGCTACAGAGCTCAAAATTAAGTTTCGTTAATTTTCCAAAAAACTAGACTCATATATCTTTTCACCATAAAATTTTCAGAATTTTTTTCTTAGCCAATTAGTACTTTGTATTCTTTAAATTCACCCCTATTTCACTGCTCAACATCCCTGACCTCTCTTCACTAAAAATGAATTATCTCATTGCAAAAATTAAGATGATATTTATGTTTGTTTCCTTTGAAAATGAACTCATTAAGGATTCTAATCATATAAATTATAACTCATAATTATTTTTGTACAAGTTTTAATTATTTTCCAAAGTCATAATAGGAGATTCAAATCATCCAACCCTACCTCACTAAAATTCAAATATTTAAAATGTATAACTCTTTTGTTTGTTCTATTTCTATGATGTAAAAATAGGCTCCTTCAGATTTCATTTCATATCTTATTCACTCTCTAATTCAATGTTCACCATTTTTGGTGATTTTTCAAAGTTACACTATTGTTACTGTCCAAAACTGTTTTGTTGCACATTTTACTTTTTCATAATTTCACTTTTTCACTTTCAATCATTATTCAATTCAATTTCACACATATATTCATCATTCAATCACAATTAATAATTACATGATATCATGTATTTTCACTTAGTCAATTTCCTGATGAACACTTCGGAATAATAATAGATACACGGTGGATTCAGCATACAGCAACCACCCTTTATAATCAATGATACCCGATGGGATTAGCACATAGCAACCACCTTATAATTAATGAAACCGGTTGACATAGTAGCCTGCACATAGTACTACACATGTGACCATTTTCGTTCGATAGTACTACACATGTGATCGAAGCTATCCGGTACGCATAGTAGCCTGCACATAGTACTACACATGCGACCTATCATTCCGGTACACGCAGTAGCCTGCACATAGTACTACACACGTGACCTAGCAACTTCACTTTCACATAGTGGCCTACACATAGTCCATGCCACATATGTGATCATTTCTGTCACTTTATTCGTATCCGTTTTTATTCCGAATGTTCAATTGAGAAATTTCTCACTTTTTCTCATTTTTTTCCTTTTCACTAATCAAAGTCAATTCCTTGTCTTTCTTGACTTATAATAACACATTTAACTTATTTAACACTCACATTATTCAATCCAGTCCAAAAATCACATTTTTGCCCCTAAAGTTTCACAAAATTACGATTTTGCCCTTAGACTCGGAAATTAAACTTTATTCCTTTTTCTTATGTTTTATGACATGCTGAAAATTTTTCTTCTGTAGCAACATCAAATTCTTGCTTTAAAGTGCAGTTATAAACAATAATAATTTTTACCAATTATGCCGTTTCACTCCTTTTCGCTGAAAATCGCTTAGCAAAAATCGTTTAACATAATTCTAAGCTTCATATTTTATCATGAAACATCAAAATTCACACTTTGCATCTAGGGGTAATTTTTCAAACATAAATTCTAGCTCGAATTAATAGTAGAATTAGATTAAGCAAGTTACCGGGATTCTAAAAATGTAAAGAACATGAAAAACGGGGCTAGAGCTGACTTACTATGAAGCTTGGAAGATGAGCAAACCCTAGCCATGGTGTTCCCTTGCTACATTCAGCCATGGACAAAAGGATTGAAGAAGATGATAGCTTATTTCATGTTATTTTGTCTTTATTCATTAATTAAGGCATTTTACCAAAATGCCCTTAAATAGCTTACTTACTAACCATGACTATTTTTGTCCATAACATAACCAATGGTCTAATTACCATTTAAGGACCTCAAATTTAAAATTTTATAGCAATTTGACACCTATCTTCTAGAACTCAACTTTTGCACTTTTTGCAATTTAGTCCTTTTGGCTAAATTGAGTGCCCAAACGTCGAAATTTTTGAACAAAATTTTCACGAAATCATTCCGTGAAATTGTAGACCATAAAAATATAATAAGAAATAAATTTTTCCTCATCGAATTTGTGGTCCCAAAACCACTGTTCTGACTAGGCCTAAAATCGGGCTGTTACAACTCTCCCCCCTTTAGGGATTTTCATCCACGAAAATCTTATCAAAAAGTAGATTAATGATTTGCTTCCACTGAATACATTTCAAATTCAGACATAACTTTAGATTTTTCACTGACATTAAAAATTTTAAACTCCTATAGTTATCAAATATGTTACATAACTCTTTTTCTGTAGCTTTAACTATAAAAATCACAAAATACCTCTGTACACTCTTTCACTAGAACACTCTTCAAACAGTTCATTAACGTATGTTGATAATCAATAACTCTTTATTCAACTCAGGCTGAATCATAACGGATGTTCTAGTTGACAATATTTTTGTGCAAAAGAAAGCTTCAACAATCAGATTAACTTTAATGTACCTCAATATTTCTCAATTAGAATCATTACGATAGATATAATTCTGTATCAAGTCTTCAAGAATACAAATTCTTCTTCCAGATTAAACCTCAACCTATATATATACACTCAAATTTTATTTCAAGTTCGGTAGATATATTCAAACTCATGTAACCCAGACATATCATTTTACAGAAGTCACAACCATCATATAAAATGATATCAATTCCGATGATATCCCAAAAGATGTCTAAAAATATCAATGCCACTCATAGATATTAGAATCCAAAGTAACAGAAGCAATATAACCTTCACGTATATTCAACAGAACAATAGCTAGTAGAAACAAAATATTAGCCTTATACAAAATTTATCATCGATTTTCATATTCTCACAAGGAAATAAATACCAGAAAAAGACACGACAATGTCAAACATAACCCAAACAGACCAATAATACCTTCATCTATTAATATATTTAGCTAATGTTCTCATACGATAAGAATTCTTTCTGAACTAAACAGTCACATATACTTCTGATGATAATCGTACAGACAGAATGTTCAAAAGAAATCGTAGTAACTACCCAATTATAGCCACTATATTCGGCTATCAATACCATACAAATATTATTCCACTGTTTAATTCTGTCATTAAAAATTTTCACATTATCTCTTTACTAACAGAAATTGATCCAGACAAACTTTCGGTTGATTCTTTCTTTAAATAACATACCTGAATAAATCATTTGTTCGGATTTAACTTCTTTTATGACAGTAACTTTGCATAATCTGAGTAGTTTTAAGAACTATCCAATATCTCTCTCTATTTTTTATATTGTCTTCATTTTCTAATTCATTCACTTTTCTGATCACATTATTAATCTTCCGTACACAAACTTTTGTAGCACTACACTTATAAGCTTATTCAATCAAAATATTACAAATTTTATTGTAACATTTTACTGATATGGGGGTGAGTATAGTAAAGCCTCAAATTTATTCTACACATAAATGCGCATATCACATACTATCACAAATAGCCAATTCATTACTAATTTCACATTATTAAGATATCACATACTATCACAGATAGCCAATTCATTACTAATTTCACATTCTCAAAACATTTAATAAACATTTTCTTTTAATCACCTTTGTTTTCAACACCTAATTCATATGCCAACTCAAATCACTAATTCACAATCAAAATTTCTATATAGCATCATAACCTAAATATCATAACTCATGTGCTCATATAATTATAGCATTTATCAATAACAAAATGTTATACTCTTTAATCCATACTTTTATGAGTTTCAACTCATAATCAATACATTTTCACTCAAACATTTAAGTGTTTACTTCTATCTTGTTAGAATTAAATCGGTTGAAAAACATATTTGTCTCATCAAGATAATTTTCATCATAAAACAATACTGATGAGGGGGTGATAGTGAGGTCGTAAAGCCTCAAACTTATTCTCATAAATACATATATATATATGACTTAGCTTTCATCATCAATGTAATACCATTATAACCACATAGTTCATTCTAAGCAAATTAACACATCTATTTATTACAAATGTTTTTTATCATTCATAATTTCACACAATAGATTTACTTACTCGAGCTCAATATTAATATCTAATTAAATTCCAATACTTGACTTCCATTTTACTTGCCGACATTTGTCAAATTAGAGAACGTCTTACGAAATTGAGTACTTTATTTTCTAAATGCCATAGTCCAACTATGGTCTTACACGTAATCACATATCACATACCGATGTCATAGCCCAGCTATGGTCTTACACATAATCACCCAGCTATGGTCTTACACGGAATCACATTATCACATTTTCACATGTTGCCATGGTCAAACCATGGTCTTTTCTATCAATTCATCACATATCATGGAACAAAAGTACTCATTCCTGTGTTCTACTCAATTTGATCTTTCAATTCAATTTTTATACTATTATAATATTCATGGTTCAATAGTAAAGGCATAAAACAAAACATCATATTATCTCTAATTTAACAATTTAACATAAGATTCTACCATATGAACGTCTGATTTCACTTATTCAAACAAATGTACATAAACACACATTCATTCTATTTAAATAAATTTGCATACCCTATTCACTTAATCAAATATATTGATCACATAGCATCATATGATCACCAACATATTTGGATGAGCTTATTACAACGTAAACATTTTTTTTTCATCTTATGATCATCTCTTTTCATACATGATTACATGCATATTACGAATTTCTATTCTTACCTTTTCAAATTCCAACATAACGTAAGCATATTTAATTTATCTCAATACCATTTCAACATTATCAAAAATTGCATGATGGAAAATCATCTCTGTCTTAACAAAATAATTTCAATAGAACCCGAAGACATCACACTATCACGAGTACCAACACGGCATATATAGCTAAACTCACATATGCTACATTCGGTCCAAGAGCTGACTAAATCGTAGCTTTGATACCATTAAATGTAACACCCCTTTACCCGTATTTGATGCCGAAATAGAGTACAAGGTATTACCAGAACATACACACTTTTAACTGTAGTAAACCGAGTTGTAAAATTTCATCTAAATTAAAACTTTCAAATTGTTATTCTTGAGTCATTAATTAGGGTTTACTTGGCTAAATATATTCACAATCTTTCACTTCCTCGTCGTATGAATTTATAAATTTTCACTTACTTGTTGAATTCGTCCTAAGTACCTGAATTGATCCGTATCATTACATATTCTCATATCGTCTAAATTTCCTTTTAACTATTGTAATATATCAATTGTTCACTATCTAGTAAGCTAATTGTCACATATACACATTATTCATTCATCTCCCATATAGCTAACAAAATTGCCCACAAAGAGAGTACAAATTTTCTCTATTCGATATAAACCAAAACCTCATTATTTCTTTTCCAATAAACCTTACAAAATATACACTTTATACTAACAAAATGTTTAACCATTCACCCATGACATAAATATATTTTATCCATTATTGCGAATATAGATATGTTTCACAAATCATAATCACCTCACATAGTAACCGAATTAATTTTTATCATTTGCCAAATAAATTATAAAATAAGTTATATAACAAAATATAGATACATTTTAAACCACACAAATAAACAAATTCTCATAGTATTACATAATCATCACATATCAAAGACAAATGTTCGTGACATTTCCATCACATAAACCGAATTAATTAATGCAACCTCAGTGATAAAATCATTCATATATCAAAATTATCACACATATATATATCATGACTAAATTTCTTAAACATTTGATCAATTGCTTTTCAATACCGCAATAGTTCCTTCAGTACCAATACGTATTTACCATTCAATTTAACATTTACCGAATATAATCGGGCATATGACCATTTATACACAATTCATTCATATTTTTTTTGTCCTCCTCCTCCTCTCCATCCCACATCCTTTATGTATATAACATGCTTAAATAGCATTATACATAATTTCACTATCCACTTATATTTAAATTTAAAGCTGTCTAGTCGAGTTACAGTCACTAAATTATTTTTAGCTGGAGCTACAGAGCTCAAAATTAAGTTCCCTTAATTTTATCTGAAGCTAGACTCATATCTCTTCTTATCATAAAATTTTAAGAATTTTTGGCTTAGCCAATTAGTACAGTTTATTCTTTAAATTCATCCCTATTTCACTGCTCAACATCTTTGACCTCTCTTCACTAAAAATGAATTATCTCATTGTAAAAAATTCAGATGATATTTTTGTTTATTTCCATTGAAAATAGACTCATTAAGGATTCTAAGCATATAAATTATAATGTGTAATTGTTTTTTTACAATTTTAAATTATTTTCCAAAGCCAGAACAGGGGATTCCGAAATCAGTCCAACCCTACCTCACTAAAATTCAAATATTTAAAAATGTATAACTCTTTTGCTTGTTTTGTTTCTTATATGTAACAATAGACTCCTTAAGCTTTCATTTCATATCTTATTCACTCTCTAATTCAGTTTCCACCATTTTTGGTGATTTTTCAAATTCACACTATTGTTACTGTCCAAAACTCTTTTGTTGCACATTTAACTTTTTCATAATTTCACTTTTTCACTTTCAATCATTATTCAATTCAATTCCGCACATATATTCATCATTCAATCACACTTAACCATTACATGATCTCATGTATTTTCACTTAGTCAATTTCCCGATGAACACTTCGGAATAATAACAGATACACGGTGGATTCAGCACACAGCAACCACCCTTTGTAATCAATGATATCTGGTGGGATCATCACATAGCAACCACCTTATAATTAATGATACCGATTCACATAGTAGCCTGCACATAGTACTACACATGTGACCATTTTCTTCCGATACAGGTAGTAGCCTGCACATAGTACTACACATGTGATCGAAGCTATCCTATACGCATGTAGCCTGCACATAGTACTACACATGAGACCTATCATTCCGGTACACGTAGTAGCCTGCACATAGTACTACACATGCGACCTATCATTCCGGTACACGCAGTAGCATGCACATAGTACTACACACGTGACCTAGCAACTTCACTTTCACATAGTGGCCTACACACTGTCCATGCCACATATGTGATCATTTCTGTCACTTTATTCGTATCCCTTTGAATTCTGAATGTTCAATCAGGAAATTTCTCACTTTTTCTCATTTTTTTCTTTTTCACTAATCAAAGTCAATTCCTTGTCTTTCTTGACTTATAATAACACATTTAACTTATTTAAAACTCACATTATTCAATCCAGTCCAAAAATCACATTTTGGCAAAATTGAATTTTTGCCCTTAAAGTTTCACAAAATTATGATTTTGCCCCTAGGCTCGAAAATTAAACTTTATTCCTTTTTCTTATGTTTTATGACATGCTAAACATTTTTTAATTATATAGAAACATCAAATTCTTGCTCTAAGTGCACTTATAAACAATAATAATTTTTACCAATTATGCTGTTTCACTCATTTTCGCTGAAAATCGCTTAGCAAAAATCGTTTAACATAATTCTAAGCTTCATATTGTATCATGAAACATCAAAATTCACACTTTTCATCTATGGGTAATTTTTCAAACATAAATTCTAACTCGAATTAATAGTAGAATTAGATTAAGCAAGTTACCAGGATTCTAAAAATGTAAAGAACATGAAAAACGGGGCTAGAACGGACTTACTATGAAGCTTGGAAGATGAAAAAACCCTAGCCATGGTGTTCCCTTGCTACATTCGGCCATGGCGAAAAGAATTGAAGAAGATGATAGCTTATTTCATGTTATTTTGTCTTTATTCATTAATTAAGGCATTTTACCAAAATGCCCTTAAATAGCTTACTTACTAACCATGACTATTTTTGTCCATAACATAACCAATGGTCTAATTACCATTTAAGGACCTCCAATTTAAAATTTCATAGAAATTTGACACCTCTATGTTCTATAACTCAACTTTTGCACTTTTTACAATTTAGTCCTTTTGGCTAAATTGAGTGCCCAAACGTCGAAATTTTTGAACGAAATTTTCATGAAATCATTCTGTGAAATTGTAGACCATAAAAATATAATAAGAAATAAATTTTTCGTCATCAGATTTGTGGTCCCGAAATCACTATTCTGACTAGGCCTAAAATTGGGCTGTTACACACCCAACCAACACACCAATATCGCAGCAAAGCTGCTAGTAATAGTATCACAGTAAAACTGCTAGTAATAGTATCGCAGCAAAGCTACCAGTACCAGTATCGCCGCAAAGCTGCTAGTAACAGTATACTTCCTCCAAAAGAGTATCCCAACCCTATGCAGTATGTCATGTCATAAATCATACGTGTGTGCGGAATGTCATACTTAGTAACAGTCATATACAAATCATGAACACATCAGTCAACCTACCTCTAGGGGTATAATGGTCATTTCCATCTATTAGGGGTAAAACAGTCATTCTGCCCTTTAGGGGTATTTTGGTCATTTTTCCTATTTTGGGGTCTCAGTGTGAATATCAACCACTCGAAAGGTCTACAGTCACCTCGAGCGACTCAGGTAACCTAAACGGTCATAACAGTGTAAATGGGCCCAATGCCCATTACTCGACCCAAGTGGGCCCACACGCTTGTGCAACCCGTTTAGCCCAGATTTCGCCACGGCTATGGGATCTACATAACCCAGTCCTGTATTTGCCACAAATAGTGGTTTTCATCCGTGTGAGGCCCACGAACCCATTAAGCGCACACGGCCCATTTCGGCCCAACGTGGCCCATTACGGCCAAAGCCCATGGAAATGCTCATGGAGGCCTCTACAGTCTATTGCCCATGATTCGCGGTTGGGCTTACCACACGAGTGATCGCACGCCTGTGTGGTCTCAAACATCGTATTTTCGGCTTTTCGGCTTTTTGTCTTTTTACAATTACAATGGGGTGTTTGCACACCTGATTGTGGAAACGCACCAAGATCCACGAGCACCAAAGCCTACTTTCATACAAAGCTTTCCATTAGTCGTTGAACAATAGGGTTAATCTCCCATTTTTACACCCTAACGAAAACTAAAATTAAAACTTGCGTCGATTGTCAAATGTGGCTTAGCCCACTTATACCACTGACGAAGGTTGACTACAATCTCCTTGACGGATATCTGCATTACAAACGAATTTTATTAAACAGGATTGTATATTCATGTGGTTTAAATCCACACATGATATCTTACGGAACCACAAAAAGAACTCAGCCTACACTTAGAATGCTCGACTACATACTTACCTTTGATCGAGTGATGGGAGAAAGGTTTCAACAACTCTAATATTACGCCATACTCCTTCACTCCTTGAGAAATTCGAACCGTCAGAGAATTGTTGTCAAGCCGAAAAAAATTTGAAAAGATAAAAAGGGAGAGAAGGCAATATTCGACAAACAGTTGATCAAAAGGAGTAGAGGAAGAAGATCAATTCAGACGAAAGAAGCAACAAAGAGAAGAGGGAAAAGAGAAGAGAATTTGGCAGAGGAGGGAACTAAAAAGCTATTTGACCAAAACAAAAAAAAGGATAAAAAGAAAGAGCAGTAAAAGAAAAACCTAAGAGGTACTCGAAATCTTAGCAAAAATTCGGCACCAAAAAGCAAAAAGAGAGAAACATTACACAAAACCGAAATGTAAAGTATACCAAAATGAGCAGTATCCCCTCTGGTCGAATTTCCTAAGTATTAAAGTCCACTTTCGGCACACTTCTCCTCTCCCCTCACTTCCCTTGATTTTCTCCTAAAATCTCTCCCCTTATCCCTCCTTGAATTATTCCACTGATTTCTCCTCAACTCCCCCAACAACTGCATTCAAATTCTATTCAAACTCCCCTTAGTTGTGTTTCAGTCCAACTCCACTACCTACACAGCTCAAGCAGCAAAACAAATACTTCATTGCGCAACCCAAGACTTGAACATCAGACCTCACAGTTACACAACACGCCACCTTGCCACTAGACCACGAACTATTTTTGTGTCATAAAACAAGCAGTATTGTTTATAAGACCTATATGCCAATGTCCAAACTCATTTAAAAGCAAAACTAAAAATTCTGCAAAAGCCAATACTTGAACCCAGGCTTTTCAAACACTCCCATACACACCCAAATCACTTAGCCCTTAAAGCAAATAAGTAATTTTTGTCATATCATGCAAAGAAATTAAAGACTTAAAGTTTTGGGGAGTTACAACTCTACCCCCTTAACAAAATTTCGGCCTCGAAATTTACCTAGTTAGAACAAATGAGGGTATTACTGTCATCACCTCTTCGGGTTCCCACGTGGCCTCTTCTGAACTGTGATTACGCCAAAGCGCTTTGACTAATGGAATAGATTTCTTCCTCAGTCCTGAACCCTACGGTCCAATATTTGCACTGGCTTCTCCTGAAGGTCAGATCTAGCCTAACCTCGATCTCCTCGACTAGTACTATATGTGTGGGATCAGAGCGATAATGCCTAAGCATGGAAACGTGGAACACATCATGAATCCGGTCTAATTCTGGAGGCAACTCAAGTTGATAGGCGACCGGTCCTACACGTTTTAGTATACGGTAAGGCCCAATGAACCTAGGGCTAAGCTTACCCTTCCGCCCAAACCTCAGTAACTTTTTCCAAAGGGAGACCTTGAGAAATACGTAGTCCCCCACAAAATACTCAATCTCTCGACATTTGAGGTCCGCGTAAGACTTCTATCTATCAGATGCTTCCTTCAATCGGTTTCGAATCAGTTTTGCCTTCTCTTCAGTATCAAAAACTAACTCTGGCCCCATAACTCGCCGCTCGCCCAACTCAGTCCAATAGGTAGGAGTACAACACCTACGACCATATAACGCCTCGTATGGTGCCATTTGAATACTGGACTGGTAGCTATTATTATACTCAAACTCTGCTAGTGGCAAATAGTCTTCCCAGCTGCCTCAAAAATTCATTACACAACTTCTTAACATATCCTCCAATATTTGAATTACCTTTTCTGATTGATCATCTGTCTGGGGATGAAACGCAGTACTAAAGTCCAGTCATGTACCCAAAGCCTCATGTAACTTCTTTCAGAATCGAGACGTGAAGTGAGGATATCTATCTGATATTATAGAAACCGGTACCCTATGCAGTCTTACTATCTCAGCCATATACAGTTTAGCCAACTTCTGCAAAGAGTAATCAATATGAACTAGTATGACATGGGCAGATTTAGTCAATCGGTCCCCATGCCGAATTGTTCTTAGTAGGCGTTAAGGGTAGCCCACTCACAAAATCCATAGTTACTCTCTTCCACTTCCATAGTGAAATTTTAACTGGCTGTAGTAACCCTGAAGGTAACTGATGTTCAGCCTTCACTTGCTGGCAAGTTAAACACTTATTTAAAAAATCAGTAACTTCACGCTTAAGACCAGGCCACCAATATAACTCATGAAGGTCGTGGTACATTTTATTCCCGCCGGGATGCTTAGCATAAGGACTACTATGTGCCTCTCGCAGTATAGACTGCCACAAATCATTATCCCTCGGTACATAGACTCTCTCACGAAAACACAGTACTCCTTCACTATTTAGCCCAAAATCTGAAGTTTCCCCATGCTCAACCTATCGGAGATGAGGAACCAGTGACTTATCCAAAACTATTTGTCCTTAATCTGTTCAGTCTACGTCGGTCTAATGTATAGCTCAGCCAACAAGCTACCATCATCAAACAAGATGAGACGAGCAAACATTGCTCTCAAATCAGATACAGCCCTACGGCTCAGTGCGTCAGCTACCACGTTAGCCTTAACAGGGTAGTACTCAATCGAGCAATCATAATCCTTAAGCAGCTCTATCCATCTTCGCTGGCTAAAATTCAACTCCTGAGTGAGGAGATACTTAAGGCTCTTGTGATCTGTGTAGATAATACACTTCTCACCGTATAAATAATGCCTCCAAATTTTCAGTGCGGATACCACTGCGGCTAACTCCAAGTCATGAGTAGGCTAATTCGCCTCGTGAGGATTAAGTTGACGAGACGCATAAGCAACCACCTTACCCTCTTACTTCAGAACACAACCCAAACTAATGTGTGATGCATCACTGTAGATAGTGAATTCTTTCCTAGACCCTGGCTGTATCAAGACATGGGACTCGGTTAGAACTTTCTTCAATTTCTCAAAACTTTATTGCTGCTTAGAAGTCATGTTAAACGGTACCCCTTTCTGCAGTAACTTAGCCAGAGGTGCAGCAATCAAGGAAAACCCCTCAACAAAACATCTGTATAACCCTGCTAGACCTAGAAAGATTCGAATCTCAGATACGGTCTTAGGTGGTTTCCAATCCAGTACGACTTCAATTTTTCAAGAATCTACCCTAATCCCCTCGGTAGATACCACATGACCTAGAAAAGTCACTTTTCGCAGCCAGAACTCACACTTGCTGAACTTAGCGTACAGTTGTTTTGCCCTTAAAATCTGCAGAACAATTCAGAGATGTGCATCATGTTCATCCTCGGTTCTCGAATACACCAAGATATCGTCTATAACACCACCATGAACTGATCTAGGCAGGGCTAGAATACTCGATTCATTAGGTCCATGAGGGTAGCTAGTGCATTCGTCAGCCCAAACGGCATCACTAGGAACTCGTAATGACCATAACGAGTCCTAAACGCAGTCTTATACACGTCAGCCTCCTTAACTCTCAGCTAATGGTACCCAGAACGAAGATCTATTTTGGAGAAAATCGAAGCTCCTCGCAGCTGATCAAATAAATCATCTATCCTCGGTAAACGATACTTATTCTTAAAAGTCAATTTATTCAATTGCCGATAGTCGATGCACATATGCATGGACCCATCCTTCGTCTTTACGAACAACACTAGTGCTCCCCATAGAGACATACTAGGTCGAATGAATCCTCGACCCAACAGTCCTTGGATTTGAGCTTTTAATTCCACTAGCTCCTTCGGTGCAATCCTATAAGGGGCGATGGACACTGGAGCTGCTCCTGGCAAGAGCTCAATACCAAATTCAACTTCGCAGCTCGGAGGCAACCTAGGGAGCTCATCAGGAAATACATCAGAAAAATCCTTAACTGTTCTAATATCTCCAATAGAAGGACCCTCAGAATCAGATACACCAATATAGGCTAGAAACGCCTCACAACCCTTGCGAACTAGTTTTTTGGCCCCAAATGCAGAGATCACATTAGACAGAAAGTCCCTTTCGCTCCCCAATCACAACCACCTCCATATCTTTAGTAGTCTTCAACACCATACGCTTAGCAGCACAATCCAAACTTGCACAGTGTTTTACCAATCAATCCATCCCCAAGATCAGGTCAAATTCACCAAACGGTAGCTCCATCAAATCCGCTAGAAATATAACTCCTTGAACCTTTAGGGGCACATCCCTGAACAACTTGTCTACCGTTACTGACAGTCCCAGCGGACTTAACATGGTCATCTCATTACCAGTACTCTCACACATGATTCCCAAGGTGCCAGACATAGTGCATGCAATGTATTAATGCATAGACCATATATCAATCAGAGTAGTGTAAGGTACATTATGAATTAGGAACGTACTGGTTATAACATCTGGAGCGTCACCATCCTCTCAGTGATGAGCAGCATAGACCAGTGCTGGCTGCCTCACCTCAATGTTACCGGCACCTCTGCCTTGTGCTCCACGACCTTGTCCCACACCATTTCCACCTCTGGCCTGCCCACGGCCTCTCGGTGGCTACTGACCACCTCTCGCTGACTGAACATAACCCTGACCTGCAGCTTGTATCTGAACAGGCCTTTGAGGACAATTCTTGACTTGATGCTCCATAGACCCACATCTGAAACATGCCCCAATCTTCTTCCAGCACTCACCTAGATGATGTCTCCCACAGTCAGCACAAGGCTGTGGCCTTGCACCAGGAACCCAGGCTCGAACTGGCCTATCAAACATGGCCTTCTTTTTAGGCCTTCCAAAAGAACTTGAGGGCTCCAAATCCCTCTTCTACCTACCCCTGTCCTTCTCATGGTTCTGGCGCTCAGAGCGCTTAACGTCCTCGGTGATTTTCGCCTTTTCTACTAGGGCAGCAAAATCTCGCTCCCTCTGCGAAGCTATCAAGACTCGTAACTCATATCAGAGGCCGTCCTCGAATCGTACACAACATTCATATTCAGTCGCTACTATCACATGAGCATAGCGACTCAGTCGCAGGAACTCTGCCTCATATTCTGCCACAGTTTTATTCCCCTGGGTCAAACTCAGAATTTCCCTTCTTTGGGCGTCCACATAACTTGCGCCCACATACTTTCCTTGGAATGCCGCCTTAAAGAAATCCCACGTTAACTGTTCTGCCTAAGTACCCTCTCTCATGGTAAGCCACCCTGATAGGTTCGTCTCGCAGTAAAGACACTGCACCTTTTAGTTTTTGCTCAGAGGTGCAGCCAAGGTCGTCCATTATTCTCTGTGGCTTCCAACCAATATTCAGCCACATTAGGGGCTACTCCAGAGATACCCCTAAAGATTTCTGCTCCATTCGACCGGAGTCATTCTAAAATTGACCCACGACCTACTGCACCAGTACTGGTCCCTGCAACCCTTTCTAGAATACGCAGCATAGCTTGGGATAGTGCATCGTCCTAGCTGCTCGATTGTATGATCCCGTCTCTGTCACCGGTGAAGCTGGTGCCTCCCTAGCGCCAACATTAGGCATGTGTCCTGATTTCGAAGACCCAGCCGTAGCACTTCCTCGGCCTCTACCGCGGCTTCGTGTACCCCTTTCGCGAGTACCTCTAGTGCTCATATCAAATAATGTATTATCTATTTAGGAATTTTTATGCATTAGTTTGAAATTCCAATAATTATTAACAGATGTCTTATGAAAAATAGTAATCAGAGTTTTGTTTTCGCAAATCAATGTCTCCTACAGTTTCAGTTTACTGTCAATAAAGAGTTTTGGTATAGTCTTACTATCTATAGTAGTCTCTCGATGTATTTCAGTTCAAGCAGGCTACAGTATAAAGAAAACTTACGGATTTGGCGCTGGAGACTCGGTGTGCCAGACTTGTAAACCTTCAAAAACAATTCAAGAACAGTTTTCAAGAAATTTCAAATATTTTCAAAACCCATTTCACAGTCGAGTTTTGTAACCTGGCTTTAATACCACTAAATGTTACACCCCAAACGCGACCTAGACGTTATGGTCGAATCTAGCGTGCAACATCAAAGTGTCTTTCGAAAATAGGACTTGTTGGTAAAAAATTGCTTCTAGGTTAAAAAAAACCCCTTTATTATTATTTAACAATTCATCTAGTCAAAATGTTTGTCTTGTTATCTGTTATTGTTATAAAAGGTTTATTTAAAATCGTGAAAGTTTTTGAAAACTCTAATGTTTAAATTTCATGTCTTTGAAAACAGTAATTATTTTGAGAATTCGTCTTCTCCTAAACTAGCAGTTTAAAATAAGTAAAAAAAAGGGCAAATAACCAATAAAAGCCCATTTATTTTTAAAATTACCGAAATGGACCATGTCCCCCAAAAACGCATCCACATCAGCGCATTGTCAGGGGATAAAGCAGGAAAACGCTTCCTTAAGGAAGCGCTTTGTCCACGTGGACAGAAAACGCTTCCTTGAGGGCGTACTTTGTCTCCACGTGGACAAAGCACTTCATTGAGGAAGCACCTTCCCCGTTTTTTAGGGTTTAGGGTATTTTATAATTAGGGTTAGGGTTAAGGTTTGAGGGGTTTTAGGTTTTTAAATTTTATGGTTTTAAGGAAAAATTAAATAAATAAGGGTTTAGGGTTTCTTAATTAAATTAATTATAAATTATAAAAATTATAAATAAATTATAAATTATTTATTAAGTCTAACTTTATTTAAATATAGTTAAATATTAATTACAGCTTATTATATTTTTCTCGAATTTTGAATTTAAACTTCTACAGCTTTAAAAATATATTAAATATTAAAATATTAAAATTTATGTTAAATTCCATTAAATAAAGTTATTAATACTTATTTATAAATCATTCACTAACAATCAATAAAATATTTACCCATGATCTTAAAACCTTAAGGAATTATTATCCCTAAAATATTCTATTATTAATATGATTGTATTATATTAAATTTCATGTATTTTTGCATATTATATTATATTAATATTCTTAATTTATTATAAATTTAAAATTACAACAAAAGATAAATTTAATATATATATAAACTTTTAACTCTTTTTCTGTTTTTCATAAAAAAAACTTTTTTTCTATTTTAATCGGTGTCTCGTCAGTTTTTGAACTCTTAGCGCAATTAGGATTCTTTGGTAGTTTCAGTTCATACACTTTCTAATTGATTGATATAGACTCTACTAAAGAACTCACAAGACTGAATTCTACCTCTTTTAGAATTTGATTTTCCTTTTTGAGTGATTAACGGTGAGATTTGCTAATTTTCCTTTTTGAGTGTTGAGCGTTTGTTTTGCAGGTCTTTGAAAAAAAAATGTCGAGAGTTGGTCAAGTTGATGATGACCATAATGATGTCCATGATAAATTTAAAAAGATCCAACAACAGTTAGACGAACGGGCTGCCTTATGTCGAACATTGAGTGCTACTATCTATGAGATGCGATTGGATCAAGAGCCTCAGTATCGGGGTCCAATTAAAGATGATGTGGATAACTAGCCTCGTGCTCATAGGCACGCTCCTAGATGTGTCCCTAGAACTGACTATGACGTTCATGATCGCAGACAACCCTCTTTGGCAAAACCAAAGAGTGAGCAGCAACGAGAACATCTCTTTCATACTCGCTGCCATGTACAAGGTAAGGTTTGTAGAGTTATTATTGATGGTGAAAGTTGCTCGAACGTAGCCAGCACGACGATGGTGGAAAAGCTTTGCTTAACCACTACCAAGCATCCACGACCTTATCAAATACAAGGGCTTAGCAACGAAGGCCAATTTAAGGTCACTCAACAAGTGCGCATCGCCTTTTCTATCGGAAAGTATCAAGACGAAGTCGTGTGTGACGTAGTGCCTATTCAAGCTTGCCATTTGTTGCTAGGAGAACCATGGCAAAGGGATTGAAAGGTCACCTATGATGGTTGTACCAATAGGTATTCTTTCAAGCATCAAGGAAGGAAAGTCACCTTAGTGCCGCTCACTCCGGAACAAGTCCATGAGGACCAAATCAAACTGAAAAATTCTATTGTTAAAACAAGTGAGGAAAAAGAAAAAGGAGAAGAGAAAAATAAAAGTGAAAAAGAAGAAAATGAAAATGAAAAAGGCGAAAAGGAAAGCGAGAGAGAAACAAAAGAAAATGTGAATGAAGTGAGTGAAAAAGAGAGAGAGCTTAAACAAGGAATGAGTGAAGAAGAAGAGAGTGCTCAAACACAAGGGAGGAATATTTTTGCTAATCCCTATTCAAAATCGCCTTGTGATTTCTCTTTGTTTCAGGTTTGCAAGATTCCACCCATGGACAGGTTCCAGCTTCATTACCCTTCTACCGAAAGATGTTTTCAATTGATTGAACAAGGTAAAACTGATCCCCGTTTTCCCACCTCTAATGGTAAGCAAGGTGAAGTTTCTCTATTCTCTAAACAACTTCATTCAACTCGTATTGATGACTTTGCTCATGACTTGAATTTTGAAAAGGTACTGTATGTTATCGTCGATAATTGCCATTCTTGGATTGATGACATTTTAATTTACTCAACAACGTTAAATGATCATGTTTTCCATGTTAGAATGGTTTTAGATATTCTAAAAGCTGAAAAATTGTTTGCCAACCTTGATAAATGCACATTTTGTTGTGATAAACTAATATTTTTAGGTTTCAAAGTTAGTGCTTAAGGTATTCATGTCGATGAGGACAAAGTTAAGACAATCAAGGAGTGGCCAACTCCTAAATCGATAACTGAGGTGAGATCTTTCCATGGTTTAGCTAGTTTTTGTAGACGATTTGTGAAAGATTTCTCCACTATTGCTGAGTTGGTGAAATCCTTACACAAGAAGGCTAAGCAACGAATAGCCAAAACAAATGACATCAACACCAACAAAGCAAATAAGGGGCGCAAATGGGTTGTCTTTGAACCCGGAGATTGGGTTTGGGTCCATATGAGGAAAGAACGATTTCCTACAAAAAAAAAGACCAAGTTGGACCCAAGAGGCGATGGGCCTTTCCAAGTACTCGAGTGGATCAACAACAATGCCTAAAAAATTGATCTATCTGGTGAGTACAATGTAAGTTCTACTTTTAATGTGGCTGACTTGTCCCCATTTGATTTTTCAGATTCGAGGACAAATCTTTTTGAGGAAGTGGGGAATGATACGAGTCACAAAGGCCCAACCCAAGCTCAAGAGCTTGATGGGCTCAAATTACCACAAGGCCCAATAACGAGGTCACAGACGAGACAAATGCGTTCCAAACTAAATGGGACCATTCAGGAATTTGTTAGCAAGGCCTTAGATGCGTACACGAAATAAAGAGAAAATCAAGATTCACTTTCTTGTTTTCAAGAAAATCAAGAAACTGAATCTTGGCCCAATTTTGCTGTTTGGAGCGATTTCAAGAATCAAGAAAATCAAGATTTCAAATCTTGGAAATCTTGGTCCAAGAAACCGAATCTTGCAACCAAAGCACATTGGATCTCCGTTACGAGCATCAATGAACCAATTTCAGTAGGAGATAAACTACAAGCCCAAGTTCTTGAAGGCAAGGCCCAACAAGATGATTCCAAGCCCAACCAAGAACTCAAACCATACTTAGTTGAAAATCAGGCCAAATTATTAAAGTGGCCCAATTTGTAAAAATTTTAATTTTTTAAATATCCAAGTTTAATTTTTAGACTTTAGGATTATTATATGTAAAATTTCGGCCCAAGCAGCCCATTAAAATGCCTTGGCCGAATTTCCTTCTTAATTTATTAATTAGGTCTTTTTTTAAGTTTTCCTAATGAGATTAGGAAATAGATAGAAGGCCTATTAATAGGCATGGCCGGCCACCTTATTGAACACATTAGAATTACATTAAATTTTCAGATTTGTTTGTGAGTGAAAATTCTCATTGAGTTCTCCAAGAATTTTCTCTTGCGTTTTCTTTAGAAGTAGTTTTAACAATCTTTTAAATTGTGGGAGCCATCTTCAGCCTTCTTCTTGCCATTTTTCTTCATTGGAGGGGAGATTACAGCCGTTTGAAGGGAGTTGTGAAATCTTTCTCGATATCAAGTCTTCTTAGGACTTTCTTTATTTTCTTGTTGTTCATTCTTCTTTATTAATTTCTGCTTGTGCTGATTTATTGATTAACTTGTTTAATCTATTTTGTTGCGTTTCCAGCCCTTTTTCAATCTTCAAGCAACTGTTTGGCACCATTCTTGGGCATCAAGAATCATTCTTGATTCATAATTTCCCTCTTTCTTGCCGTACAAATCCTAGTTCTACTTCAATTTGGTTTTCGTGTTTTGTTAAGTTTAACTTGCTGTTTTGGTGTTTTCTTTGTCAGATTCAATGTTGGAGTCTTCATCAAAGTTAGATCTCGTTTTCTTTGCTTCCAATCAAAGCTATTAATAAGTGTTTTCAAGCTTGGCTGATTCTTTATTGTTTTGGGTGTTTTCGTTTCAGATCTGTTGTTTCTAAGTTTAATTTTCTGTTTCGTTTCAGATCCAAACGTCTAGCGTTTTTGTAGGAGTTTTCCGTGACTTGACAACTCGATATTGGTCCGCGCGCAACCCCTATCAAAATTAAAGACTTAAATTTTTGGGGCGTTACATCGAATGCCCACATGGCACAGCCATACGGCTGTATGACCCTTACAGTTTGAAAATTTTCATTATTTTCTGAAAAATTCTATATGTTTTCGATT
This sequence comes from Gossypium raimondii, assembly GCF_025698545.1. Lineage (NCBI taxonomy): Eukaryota > Viridiplantae > Streptophyta > Magnoliopsida > Malvales > Malvaceae > Gossypium > Gossypium raimondii. Next base: position 15,933,359 of record NC_068571.1, read on the forward strand.
TGATCTCGATTTGTTTCTAATGTGCTTTTAGGGCCTCGAGGGCTCGTGTAACACTCCAAATCCTGGCCTAGAAGTTTAGACTGAATCCTGGAGGTTACATTGGCCACCAAATGTGGCGGAAACAAAAAATTTAATTCAAACTAAGAAAACCTTTTTGTTCATTATGTTTGAAACAATATTAAACCGACGTCAAACATTCAGGAATAAAATCCACAGTTTCTAAAGTTCAGTCCAAATAACACCTTATAAAAGTCCACCATAAAAACTTGTACCACAGTTTATATAATCATTGTACAACTTGTACCGCAATTTATATAATCATTTTACAAACCGACTTAAAATTAACCGTATAAAACTTATGAGATTTTACTTAAATCGAATCAAACCATATCTTCCTGAGACCTTTGGTATGCCGAGTCCAGCTCCAAAACACGGAATGTACCTTGAATGGAAAAATAGTACAGAAATGAGCTACGCGGATCAGTGTGAGTCTGAAACATGAACAGATGGAAAAATATGGAGTGACACAATAAATACTTCAGACAAGCATATGTATAAAAATGTCACTTATGAAAGTCTCAATCAATATGTCAAATATAATATCAAACCATAGAAATGATGATCCAATCATACGCAATAATCAGAACATATTACATGACATTAACTATATTGTCAATAACCAAAAGTTCACACAAACAGACAAAATGTTCTGACAAACAAACGCATATTTAGATGCGAACGGATGCACAAGTCAAAATCCCACCCTGCCTACCAAGCACCACTTCGTCCATCCAGTATACCACATAAGGGCTATGGTAGGCCCGTCCACCATGCACACCACATAGAACCATAATAGGTTCATCCACCCTACACACCATAATGTGGAACTATGCCACTTGAGTAACTTTATACAGCTGAGCTGATATACGTATAGGATAGTGCGGTAAACTGCTATACAAAAGTATCACAGTTAAAACTGCTAAGTCTATCTTCCTTCTCTTCATAGCCAGATCCCAAAATTTTCAGGCTATGAAACTCTGCACACATTATGCAGACAACATACATAAACGGACGTTAACATTTCCAGTTGACCAGATTCAGATTTGATTACACTTGTATTATAATATTCAGTTATGACAACAATAATAAACTCATAATTATTCATCACATAAACAAGTAAATAAATTAAACCCCATAAACACATATATATACAGGAACCAAACTAAATCGATTCCAAAACATACTTACCAAGGCTTGATCGAGGGTTGGTTTACACAGAAACATAAAATAGACAGTTTATGACTCAAAACAGAAATTTTACAAAATAGGGCCACATGGCCGTGTGCCCAAGCCGTGTTGAAGTGACTAGGTCGTGTGGAGGCTTACTCACCCATATGGAGGAGACACACGTCTGTTTGACCAAGTTACACAACCGTGTGAGTATCCCATGTAACACACTCTCCAAAAGTGCCAAAAATGAATAGTAGAGGAGACACAGTCGTGTGGAGATCTCACATTCTCGTGGACAGGCCGTGTGGAGTCAAAAACTATTGAAAACCCTAAATTCCCAATTGCACACGGCTGTGTAGACTGCCTGCGTGCGGAACACGCCCGTGTTGCCACCCGTGTGGTCACGAAACCATACCGAAACAACCTAAAATTCGTGTTTTTGACACTGAAATGATCCCCTTCTTTTGGAAACAAAAAAATATACCAAAATATGCAGAATATCATGCAATCTATCAGTAACTTAACACTTAAAATCAACAGTTTCGGAGACACACCTTAATTCGGAATAACAAACAACAAGGATTAACCGCTTCGCCTCCACAAGACTATTCTGACTCACATCTGATTACACGAAACACACAAGAGCAATCACCATTGAAAGAACGATAGATAACAAGTGCGTAAAATAGAAGAAGCAAGAAACAAACGAAATTGAAATTTGTAATTCACAAAAAAAGAGGAACAATCATGTGGCTTGGCCGTGTGACCTAAGTCAGAAAGTTACACGGGCACGGACACGGGCTATGACACGACTGTGTGTCCCTACTTTGAATGCCCACATGGCCTAGTCACACAGCCTGTGACCCCCGTAGTTCGAAAATTTTCATTGTTTTCTGAAAAATTCTATATGTTTTCGATTTAGCCCCAATTTGTTTTTAATGTGCTTTTAGGGCCTCGAGGGCTCATATAAGGGACAATATGTATGTCTTTAATTGGTTTTTCTTTGATTGAGGATGTGAATTAAATGTTTTAAAATTTTTATTATTTTGAATTGAAATCTCTGGTAATGCTCTGTAACCCTATTCTAGAGAAGGATATGGGTTAGGGGTGTTACATATTTTGTTCTTGAAATTTCTCACCTGATAAGAGCCATCAATTCGAGTCTTTCTGTCATCTTCTTAATGGTAATCTATACATAAATCATTTATAATTTACCTTGATTCAGAACTCGCATCAGAAATCATAATAAAAATTGATACTATATCTAAACTTAACTAAGCAACTATGATTTTCTCCAGTCATCACTGTATCATTAGAATTATATCTACAGAAAAATTCACAGTGACTGTATAACTGAGAAACTCAGATTATCAAACTTTGACGGATACTTCTGACATGTTTGCATCTGTAACTTTCAACTGATATTTGCTCCCCTTACATAGAAAGCGTCAAGCAATATTGTTTAACAAGTGTGATAGCTTCAATTATCAAGATGATTTTAACCCATAATAACATTTCCCGATTAGAATTGATCTGATAGATATATTTCTGTATCATGTCTTCTAGAATATGAATCACTAATTCTGACTGTCTGTCTATTTACCCGTGAATGCACAAAATTTATTCCTGGACCTGAGGATAAACTCAAATGCATATAACTCAATTACTTTTTCAAATGAATAACCCACTCTGATTAAAACAATTAAGTTGATCTTATCCATCAGATAATAACATTTTAGAACAATCCTTTCTTCTTGTGTCAAGACAACCTAAACATACAATCTATCATAATTCACTCAGAATACCAATCAAATATTTCTACAAACTGCATTAACTCAAACGAAACATAACATTCTGTTTTAACTCCTTGACATATATCGAGATTACCTAAGGAATGAGAACCAATATACAAGTTTGAGCTCGATCTTCCATCATCTACACTTTTACCGCTGCCTACCCCTTCACGAAAGCTAGAAAGGGAATATAATAAAGCTATTTCAATTATTAACATCGAAGCTTTGAACAATACCAGAGCCACAACCATTAGATAGATTAAAACCATAGTGCTATAATAAGTCTGACATTTCAACTATATAGATAGAAAAATACCTCAACAGCAATAGTGCATTTCAAAACAAAAGAGAAAAACTGAATGTAGTTCCAGTAATAACCAGTGCAAAAACACAACCTCTAAAAACCTGAGATCTGTATCACCGTGCTCCCATGATCGCTCCAGGTATCATAACCATAATAGATATAATTATCTCTAGCCAATGAATATCCTTTACAAATGAACCATGCTTGATAGATTAAACAATAAGAATGATAAGAAAACCAAGATAATGAAATCCAAGATGTCAAGCTACACTGATTTTTTGAGAATACAACCCATATTAAATGATAAAGAGGTTGATGATACCCTAGAGAAAATCTAGATGAAGAATATCTCTCATATGCACTGGAACCAGTTGTGACAGAGACAACATAAATTGCATAAATATATAATTTAGAACATCAACCAGTAGAAAATAATAAAATAATATCATATGAGTCTTATCGTTGAATCTTCTACTGAACATAATAGAATAGAATGCCAAAGAAAGATAGAGCAATATCGATCATAAATCAACTAGACTAACAATATTTCCGTCTAACATTATACTTAGCTAGAATTCTCTTATGATAAGAATCACCTTTGAAGATAAACTATTGGAATGACGGAAATGTGCAAGTGTACATAATTGCAACAAGTAATAAAGTGACAAGTAATGTTGACTTATCGTACCACCAAGGACTGTGAAAAGAATTATTTATACATGCAATTAAAAACACTTTGTTGAAGAAAATTATTTTGATTTCAGGAGGTGATTAAAAACTGAGATTTTTAGCTAAGCAAAATAAATAAGAGAAAATAAAAGTTCCAATGCACGATTCCAAAAGATCACTTTAATCAAGATGACTTAATTACATTTCTTAACATAGAATTACTAAACTTATGTTCATGTTGTTACGAATAAATTCACAGAGAACTTGGTAATTTGCTAACTTATGAACATACTCATCTACCAAAATCCATTTATATCTTGACTATATCTCTATGTCAATTCAACCATTTAAACAAATTTTAATAAGAAAATGTGTTAATGCATATACATACTTAAGAAATCCAAATAATCTCTTGTACATATCTCTATGCCAATTCAAAAAATTAATTCAATTTTCATAAGCAAGTAAAAGATTACGTGAGGTAACAATGCATTCCTACCTTGAAACAGTTTAATCACAGTAATCTTGCAAGTTATGCAAGGCTAATGTATCGTTAGATACCGTTGCTAATTTAACCCTCAACTTTAAACATGCACTGATCAAGTATCATGTCAATTAATTAAAATTTCAATCTGTTTAAATAATTAATTCATTAGTTACCTTATAATTGTAATGCAAGAATAATTTAGTCATGGTTTTACTTAATCAAACATCTTACCAAGGCCTATAACAACACAAACACAATTTTACTAATTTAAGTGGACAAAATGCAATCAAGCTAACACGAAGTAAATTTAAGTCATATTAATTAAATTAAACATATCAAAATCACAAATATTCATAGACATGTTCATAAAAACAAAAATAAAATTAAAAGGATAAGGAACAAGAATCAAATCTGGTGTTTCTCCGAGGCTTAACTAGTTTACTGCACTCCTCTTTCTTCGCTTGTTCTTGTTGATCCGATGCTTCCACGAACACTTGAATACTGCTTCAAATGGAGGTTGAAGGAGTCTTTTTCCAGAGGTGAAATCGGCAAAGGAATGGGGAAGAAAATGACGAACAACGGAAGGGGATTGAAGAGAGAAAAGTGAGAGAGAAGTGAAGAATGAATGGTTTTGAGATGTTTTTGAAGTGAGCAGCCAAGGGGGGTTTTTATAGGTTGTGTAGGTTGCTGAAAATAAAAAAAAATTAGCAGCCATAGAGTCCCCCCATGGCCGGCCACACATGTGACAAGTTTGAAGGTTTCAATCTTGCTATTTAAGGTAGGGGCAAATCTAGGAAGGCATAAATAGTGGAGGGGTTTGAATGAAAATTGATGGAGTCTTCAAGGGCTATTTTACAAGCCAAATAATCAGCCAAACAAGTTGATTGGCTCAGCCTGTGGGACGGTTTTGGGTAGCCCAATGCTCGGTTGGATCAGTTTTCTCTGTTCAACTCAAGTGGGCCTTTTTTTCATAATTAATTAATAAGAATTTATTTAACCCAAATTAAATTAGATTAAAATAAAAGAATTGGACTACCTTCGGCTAAAAATATAATTCACCTCGATGCTTTAAAAATTGCTTCTCAGTTTTGTGCTTCTAGTAATGTCTGCCGAGCCAATTTTTGCCCTTTATGCAATTCTGTCGAAAATGATTAATCAAAATTTATTATAAAATTAATTAAAATTTAACATGTTAATAATTTGAGTTCAATTTAATTATTTTATAATAATTATATATTTTTCGCCAAGAATTTTACCGAAACTGCATGAATTTGAGTTCAAAAGGGCATGAAAAAGTGTGTATATTTTTGTGTTTCCAACTATTACATATACCTCTGAGAATAAATGAACATATAGAATACCCAGAAGAGATCATCATAAGCTACTTGACTATAACCGCTGTATTCAGATATCTTTACAATTCAAACATTATTCCACTGACTATTACAGTCGTCATTAATATCTCATTATCCCATTCACTAAAGAAATCAATTCAGAAGAAATTTCGGTTAATACACTCTTCAGATGCCATACCTGAATAAGTTAACTACTCGAGATTAACTTTTTTTCAATGACATTGCGTATCCCGAATGATCTTCAGAAAAATCTTTTCAATGACATTGCTAACCCATTCTCGGCTCTGACCTCATTATTATTCATTCATCCACTGAACTCTTTGATTTTACACTTGTGAGCTTAATCAAGATAAATCTTGCGAATTCTATTGCATAAAACCTTGAGGGTGAGGGGGTGAAGGTCGTAAAGCCTTAAAATTTAACTCTCATATATACACACATATAAAATAACATTTATCATTAACATACATTATAAAACATTTATTAATACCTTTAGGAGTTTCTACTCATCATAAGAAAAATTTTTACTCAAATACTTGAGTATCCCATTCAACATTATCGGAATTAGCTTGGTTAGAAAACATCTCTGTCTAAAATCTCATCGGAGTAGGGAGATATCACGCTATCACAAGTTATATAATGGCATGTATATGTCATTTTGGGTGATGTAGCCTTGGTACATTTGGTGCCTTGTTGATATGTGTTAATTTGATAATGTGTCAAAGCATGTTTGAATGGCCAAAGTGATATATGACGAATTGACCTCAACATGTTCAAGATATGGTATGTTTTGGAAAGGTTCTGCATCTAATATGGTATGTTGGTTATATATCAATTATGTTATGTTTTAGCATGGAAATAAGTTAAGTGATAATTGGTTAAATATGCACATGTATAAGTGTTCTTGTTTGATGAAATTAACCATTATGCTTGGCTTGTATATATGCTTATTTGGGTGATGAAATGTTTGCTATGGTATCATGTATATATGGTACTTTTGATGGTTGTTATTTTGGTGTTGTGGTGTTTAAATGATGGAAGTTGGTATGGTAATTAAAATAAGTATGTCATGAGTTGTTCTTTGTGATGCTAGAAAGTGTTTATATGAAATGTTGGTTGGTATGAAATGAGATGGATATCAAGTTGTTAATGGCTACTTTTGGTAGCCTTGCATGTATTTGGCATTTAATAAATTTATTATGGTAAATGGTAGATATGGAAATGGGCTTAGTGGTAATTGTTGAGCATGAGAATGGTATGTGAACATTATGGTTAATATAGTAACTAAGTTGTTCAACTAGTTGATTGAATTATGGTTGAATTTAGTAAGTGTTTAATTAAGTTTGATTGTTGAGATTGAGGTGCCATATTGACATATTGGTTCAATGGTTAGTTCCTATAATGTTTAAGCTTGTATATGCACATGTTAGGTGTGTTTTGAATGCATGATTATAGGTAAATTTGGGTTGTGCAAGTGGCTGGTCTTTGGGTGAAAAAATGGCTTTGAAATTGCCTATTTTTCGTCCACATGGCTTCTCAGCCGTGTATGACAAATGACCATGCGACATGGTCGTGTGTCCCCTATAGCTTCAAAGGGTTGCAAGTCAGGCTATTACACGGCCTAGCACATGGCCTGGCACATGGACGTGTAGGTTGCATTTCGAGAGTTACACGACCTAGCATACAAGCATGTGGATTGGCCGTGTGACCCAAGTGAAAGAGTTACACGAGCACAAATACGGGCTAGGACGCGACTGTGTATCCCTACTTTGAATGCCCACACGGCCTGAGACACGGGCATGTCTCTTGACAGTGTGAGTCACACAGCTTGGTAGACGGTGGTGTGACCTCTGTAGTTTGAAAATTTTCATTATTTTCAAAAAAATTCTATATGTTTCTGATTTAGTCCTGATTTCTTTCTAATGTCTTTTTAGGGCCTTGAGGGCTTGTACAAGGGACAATTTGTATGTCTTTGATTGGTCTTTCTATGATTGAGGATGTGAATTAAATGTTTTAATTTTTTTATAGTTTTGAATTGAAATCTCTTGTAATGCTCTATAACCCTATTTCGACGACGGATATGGGTTTGGGGTTTTACAAAACTGTTAAAAGGTTATGGTTTTTCCATGAATTAATGTGTATGAGTTTTGATGTTTTATGGAAGAAAATGGTTAGTTGTTGATAGATAAATAACTTGTTAAGTGACTTTTGATAAAATTGTCAAATAAGGATTAAATTGAAAACTAAAAAATATTCATTGTGAAATAAATGGCAAAATTATAGGGGCAAAATGTAATTTTGCTAAAATATGAGTTTGGATTAAATTGAATAAAATAAGTCTTGAATTGAGTTGAATTTATTTGTTTAGATCAAGACAAACCTTGTACAACTTTAGATCGGGGAAAAGATAAAGTTTCGAAATAGTCGCCTCTGTATCTACTTTTAATCGTCGAGGTAAGTTACTATAATTACATTGTATTTGTGTGCCTTTATTTGAAATATACATGTATTGTGGACTGTTATATATATATATTAGTTGCATATCCAATGATGTTATGTCGACTATAGAGTCCCGTTTGAACATGAGGAATTCATAGGATACAAATGACATGTCATTAGGGTTTACATGATTCGGATGCTGGTCTTTAATGTATTACCGACGGCTAAGGTTCAGAATGTGTTGCGGATACTCCACAGCTCGTGTGAGCAGCATCGTGTAGCTACGTTTTGACCAAAAACTCTTGTGAGCAGGCCCATTTTCACAGCTTGTGTGAGCATTTTGATTCACAGCTCATGTGAGCATTCTGATTTACAGCTCGTGAGAGCATACATGTTCAGGAATTGACAGATTATAGTTGTATGAGCTAGCACACTATGTGTGAGCTATCCCGAGTATCCAATGATATTCTGAATGGTTCAACGGGCATGATTTGAAAGAAAATGGGAATAGTTCGATACGAACTAAGACATGAACTCATGTGAATTACATTGAATTGGTGATACATGGTATAATGAAAGTTGAGACGGATGATATATGCATATGATACATGATTAAATGTTGTGATCATCCATGATTAATTGCTTATGTTATATGATTATATAGCTAACATGTTTGGTGTAAATGCTTAGGCTTTGGCCAAGAAAAAATGTGGTTGGATTATGCCATGTTCAACTTACTTATTATGTGATGAAATGGTAAGTTGAGTTTTACATTATGCGAACTTAGTAAGCATTTATGCTTACTCTGTGTTATTTTCCATGTTTTATAGTGAATCAGAAGTTTGTTCGGGTTGGAAGCTTGTCGGAGTAATATCACACTATCCATCGGCTAAATCAGTAGATTTTGGTGTTTCTAGTTTTGGTTATAATAGCATGTATAGGTATTTTGTTTGATTATGTAGCCATTTGTTTTGGCTTGTGTTTATGGTATTTTGGGTGATGAAATGGTACTAATTTCGGCATGTATATTTTTGGTCTTAAAATGGTTGATATCTTGGTTCATGATGCTTGAATGATTGAAGATGGAATGATAGTTAAAAATGCATGTTATAAATGGTCTTGTGATATGTTTGAATGTGGTGATTTGGTATACTTGTTATAGATGACATATATAGCTATTGGTGCTAGATGTTAAATGGTATATTTGGTACTTTTGGTGTGAAATTTGATAGGTAAACAAAGTGGTAAGTTTTAATATAAACTTAGTTATAAATTAGTTGAACTTTTGGCCAAATTGTGCATATGGTTATACATGTCAAATTATTGTGATTGAGGTGCCTTTTGGGCATATTGGTTGAATGCTTATGCACCTTATTGGAATAGCTTGATTATGCATGTTTTTAGTGTAATTTGAAAGCTTGTTTATATGTGGAAATTTGACTGTAGGTATGTGCTTGAATGGCTGAGAAAAATGGCTTGGAAATGGCCTATTTTTCATCCACACGGGCAGAGACATGGGTTTGTGTCTCAGCCATGTGTCCGCTGTAGTTTACAAAGGGTTACAAGTCAGGCTATTACATGGCCAAGCACACGGCCTAGCACACGGGCGTGTAAGGCTATATCGAAGGGTACACGGCCTGGCACACAGGCATGTGGCTTGGCCGTGTGACCCAAGTTAGAGAGTTACACGGGCACAAACACGGGCTAGGACACGACTGTGTGTCCCTACTTTGAATGTCCACACGACTTGAGACATGGGCGTGTTTCTCAACTGTGTGAGTCACACTGCCTGGCCATACGGTCGTGTGACCCCTACAGTTTGAAAATTTTTATCTTTCTCTAAAAAATTATATATGTTTCTGATTTAGTCCTAACTTGTTTCTAATGTGTTTTTAGGGCCTCGAGGGCTCGTATAAGGGACAATATGTTTGCTATTGTTTGGTATGACTATGATTAATGATATGAATTAAAATGTTTAAAATTTTTTATTTATTTGAAATGAAAACTCTGGAAATGCTTCGTAACCCTATTCTGACGACGAATATGGGTTAGGGGTTTATAGAGGTAATTTTTGAGTTAATGCTCAACGCTTAAAACATTATTGGGGAGATAAAATTAAGTGGGATAAAGTCTCATTCATTTTATCAGATACTTAATTTTTCTCATTTTCTTTTAAATAAATAACTTAGTATATTATTTTTGGATTAGTATGTTAAAAGAAATTCTATCTAGGAGATTGTAACTTAAGCGGGATAGCTTGTGACCCCTTCAATCTTTCTTGGGAATTGATTTTAACATAATCTTTTGAGAAATTATTCCTAAATAGCAAAATATATTTCTAGTTTTCCAAAAAAAGGTTAATCTTGATCCAAGTTTTAATTGCACTCAATTTTCATATTTTCTTTAAGTTTAGGTACTTAATTGAATTATTTGCAAAATTTGGTTGTTCTTTTGTAAGTATTGAAATTAGTGTCTCTTTTGTAAATTTCTTTAAAAGCACTAAAATAAAAATTTTAATTTAATTTTTAATAAATAAGGTAATAATAACTAATATATAATTATATTTATTATAATGTATATTAATTATTATCAACTTTGTATGGAATTAGAATTGGTTTAAATTTTGTTATATTTTAATTAAGAGATTTTATTTCAATAAATAAAATAATAGAAAATGATACAATAATATACATTATATTATTTATTAATTGTTTTTAACTTTATATGACATTAGAACTTAGAATAATTTATTATTAATTTGTTCTAAGAATTCTAATTGAACTCCTTCCCTCTATCACTTTAAATTCCACCACCTTCATCCATCATTCACATCATTCACCATCCAACAAACCAACCTCCTACACAACCTTCCCAGCGTCTGCCTTATTAGCTCCACCCTCCAAGCTAGCTTGTGTCGTAGCTCCCATTAGGAAGCTGTTGAAGGCACCACTAGACGCTGCACACGCCGATCGTACCCCACTCGTGCCCTGCTGCTCACGCCAAGCCCGCACGCCCAGCTGCCACGCACCTGCTCGCATGCCTGGAGACATGTACACCAGCCCCTGCTCGTGCGGTACTACTGATCTCATAGGCTGTTGCTGCTCACACCCCTAGCCATCACACATTGTTGATTCCACTTGCTAGCCACACGCCCCTTGTCACCTTTGCACCACAATTCCATCACATTTAGCCATCAACCGATCACCCTCCAACCAACCCTCAATCAAAATCTTTTGCTTTAAATTTTATTTATTTTTTTGAGTCTTTAGTTTTTATACAAAGTTGGTAAGAAAATTTTTCTCCTAAATTTCAATTTTATTTAATTATTTAATTAATCAATTTATTGAATCATTAATATTGTATACAAATTGAATTTTTGAGAAAAGAATTGTTTCCATCTTATGTTTAGGTTAATCATGCCTCGCAAAATAACTCGTGCCTCTGTCCAAGTTGAAGAATCTCAAAGAAAATTTCACTGTGAAGAAGCTAAAGCGAGATACGATAGCATCTTCAAAAATCAACAAATGCTCTCATAAAAAGGCTTTACACTGAAAGAAAGCAACTATATCAATTTCACGACACACATTCGACAAATTGCTGAAGCCCTTAATTGAGAGTTGTTTTGTGAGAAAAGACCTAGTGTAGATGAAGAGTTAGGTCATGAATTTTATGCGAATTTGACTTTAAGCAAATTAACAGAAGTTTCTTTTCGAGGAATCAATGTACTAATAAGCTTAAACGCTCTTAATGAATTATTTGAATTACCTGATTTTGAAGACGACGAATATTCTTTTTTGAGGATAAATTTTGAGGCTAAAAAATTACAAGAAATTCTTGTTGAACTTACAGTTTTGGGTTCTAAGTGGGTTGTGTCAAAGCATGGAACTCACACTTGTCGTAGAGAATATTTGACACCACTAGAGAATGTATGGTTTTATTTTGTTTGGTTTAGCTTATGCCTATTTCACATGGGACCACGATTTTAATAGAGTGAATGGTCTTGTTATAATCAATTTTAACGGCAAAGACCATTGATGTGGGAAAAATTATTGTAAGGGAAATTCAAAATTGTGCCGCTAGATGTTCTGGCCCTGCATACTTTCCCTTGACGATAACAATTTTGTGCTTGAAACCTAAAATCCTTGCAAACGTAAAGAAGCCAGGTTATAGCCAGGGCACAATCACAGATTGGGACCTTTACCGAATAGCCAGAGATCCCGAAGAAGAAGAAGAAGATCCCACAGAGGTCGAACCAATGCAGTCAGCTAAAATCCTTGATAAGGAAGAACCAATTGAACCAATAACCGAACCTGACATGGCAACCCCAACTTTTAGAACTCATTCGCCTCGACCAGATCTTTGTGATGAGCTATCAAAGTTGATGGACCTAATGCAACACATGCAATGGTAGCAACAAGCTTACTAGGGCATTAAAAAATACAGGATGACTCAATGAGAAGAGCTTTTACGAAAATACTTCATGACTCATTTATTTTTGAGCCTGAGTTTCTAGATTTTATATTTGAACCATGGAGTCCAACATCGAAGAAGGAATGAAGTAATTCATGCAAAAACAAAGACAATGGAGAAAAAGATTAGTCGGATTTTGAGGGATCTGTAAATAAATAAAAAAGGGGAATCTTTACTTTATTTTATTTTCATTCCTAGGATATTTAATGTTTTTAGGATTAGGTTCTATTAGAATTTTTTTCTAACATAATAAAATAAGAATTGGAAATCATCAATAAAATTGAACAAATTGCAAAATAAGAAGTGTGGCAATATGTACATGTCTAGGATTGGATTTGCCTTGGAAAAGCTTGGTATTTAAGCAGTCAAACTTGACTCACCTCCTTTTCCTAGGGTCCTGTCTGGTGTACAGTATCTATTCACTTCTATATTATCATTCTCTCTATAGTTTTTAACAACGGGGACATTGTTCATCTTAAGTAGGGGGACCGAAAATTTGAAATCATTTTCTCTCAGAATAAAATTTTCTTTTAATTATGGTTAGGTTATATTTTGTTCAAAAATTTGGAATTTTGTTAAATATGTTAAACTTCAAGATGAATAAAGTTCTATTATTTCAATAATTGTTATGTTAGATGAATCATGACATAAATGTAATATTAATAAAATTTGCAAATCATAACATAATTTTTTTAATTCTTTAGGAGAGCTAAACATGCATGAAAGTTTAAGTATCTAGAATTAACTTATTAATTTCTTAAGCCAAAATCCTAGGAAGCATGAAATTTTGAAAATGTCTGAGGCAAACTTTTGTTTGGACTGTTTGAGCCTTTTAAGTCAACCTTAATGAATTTTTATCCTTTAAAACCTAACTTTAAGACTATATGGCCTAGTTTTATTTGAACCTTTGCAATGTTTAGCCATCATTTCTCTCATAATTATCTTTAAATTATGTCAAACACTAGACTCATTATTATTAAGAATATTCTTTGAAAATAAGTTTGGGGGAATTGAAAAAAAGTATCAAGTGCTCAAAAAAATTGTAGTACATACAGTAAATTTCTCGTATTGACAAAAAAGAGAGGAAAAAGAAGAAAGAGCATTTGTACTTAATAGAAATAGATGTACAAAAGAGCATGTGAAAACAAAATGAATTGTTGTATTGAAGGTACTTATTCCGAAGGTTCGATACAAGTTGAGTCTAGTGTTTTTAGCTTAAAATTGTCTATCTTTTACCTACCCCTAGCTCAGCCACATTACAACCTATTTAAAAGACCTTTGAATTCAAATTTTCGTGCTACCTACATTAGTGGAAAGAAATTTCTAAGATTCAACATATGAAGACATAAGTTAAACGTAGTGATCTAAGTTTAGTCTTTAATACGAAAATAAAAGTTAAATGGTAAGAATTAGCATGTCTTTATTAAGAAAACATTTAGTCTATTCTTGCTAGCATAAATTGTGGGGGAAATGTATTCTAAAGACATTTTTTTCAATCATGATTTCAAGTACTTCCTCTTTTTAATTTGTGTATTACTCGGGACAAGCAATGAATTAAGTTTGGGGTGTGGAAACATAAAGATAGACTTTTTCGCACCTTTTGATCCCTAATTTATGTAGTTTTGTAGTAATTTTTTTCAAAATTCATACTTTAATTATAAAATAATTAACTTTCACTTATACTATTAGATTATTTAATTTTAACTATTTGTATAATAAATTTTCATAACTTTGGTTTATTTTCGACGGTTTTGCTCAAAAGGTGAAAATTGGCTCGACAGACACCTCGAAAGGCTTGAACCGTTGGCGAATTTTTGCATCGAGTGAACCAAGGGCAAGATTAAATATTTTTCCATCCAATGATGGTCCAAATTATGATTATTTTATGCACTTTATTTTCAATTTTTATCCAAATTTAATTGGGTTAAAAATTAATATAAAGCCTAATGGAGAAAGTGAGCTGATTATGCTAATAAAGGAAGACTGATCCAACAAGAGAAATGGTAGCCCAAAACCATCCAACAAGCTGAACCAATCAGATGAATATTGCTGATTTTTATTCTTGCAAAACAGTCCTCAAATTTTCTCTAAACTCCATTCAAACTCCTCCACTTTTTGTGCCTTTAAAGATTTGCCCCAAGCTAAATTTAGTAAAGTTTGAATGTTTCAAACTTTGCTCCATGTGTGGCCGACCAAAGGGAGTGTCTGGCTGCTAATTATTTTCTATTTTTAGTATCCGCTCCCACCTATGAATACCCCCTTTACCTATTTATTCAACATACCCTCATTCCCATACATCTCTCTCTCTTTCACTGACTTTCTTCTTTTTGTTTTTCACTTTTTCCTGTTCCTTTTCCTTGCCGATTTCCCTCTTGAAAAAGAGCCTTCTTTTACCTTGGAATAGCATCATTCAATTGTTCATAGAGGCCTCGGTTCAATAGAATGAGTAGAGTAGAAGAGGAGCGCACTAGTCTAGCTTCAAAGAAAACATGGATTTGCTCTCTAGTTCTTTATCTTTAATTTTATTGTTTACATTGTGATGATGAATATGATTAATTTTTTTGTTGTTTTTCTTGTTCTAATTAAAATGACTTAAAGTAATTCATGTTATATTGATTGCATTCTATTCACTTAAATTATTAAAAGCATGTTTGTGTTGTTAGAGGCCTTGGTAAGTTATTCAATTAAATAAAACTATGCTTATGTTATACTTGCATTATAAAATTCAAGGTAACGAATGAATTAATTATTAAATGTATTGAAATTATAATTAATTGACACAATATTTAATTGGTGCATATTTAATCTTCTAAGGTAGTGAAGGTTAAGTTAGCGACAGTATTAAGCGGTACATTAGCCTTGCATAACTTGCAAGATTATTATGATTAAATTGTTTAAATGTATAAATATATTGTTACCTCATTTAATCTTTTATGTTCTTATGAAGATTCAAATTGTTTGAATTTGCATTGAAAAATGTCCAAGATATTAGTTAATTTAGTAAGTACGTATGAGTAGTAGTTAGCAAATTACCAAGTTCTTGTGAAAATATTCATAACAACATGAACATGGGTTTAGTAATTCTAAGTTAAAGAATGAAATTAATCTAACACAATTATGTCATCTTAATGAAAATCATCCTTTGAAATTGTGCATTGAAATTTTTATTTTTATTTTATTTTAGTTATTGAAATTTTAGTTTTTAATCACCTCCTCAAAATTAAAATATTTTCAATCACCAAAGTGTTTGATTTACATTTCGTAAATATTTTTTTTCACAGTCCCTGTGGGTACAATAACTTGACATTTACTTGTCACTTTATTACTTGTTGCGATTGTGTACACTTTCACATTTCCATCTTTCCAAGAACTTGGTGAGTTTAAACTCCATTTACCCATTTCACACTTATGCAACACGTTTGAGAACTTCGTTGATCCTATTTTTATTCTTCATTCGATGTCTTGTCTTTGGCGAGTACAATTTCTATCCTTCGTATCGTAGACATCATACCTTACCTTTAAATCCTGCTCCTCCCTTTGTCTATCGTTATATTACTTACATTCTTTACTTATCCCTTTCAAAGGTCCCTTAGCCATTCTCATTCTAAGTTTCATACAGATTAAATACTGTTAATCGACTTGATCTTCAAGTCCATTTGACTCATACTTGAAGTTGTAACTCATTACGGCACGACCCATTTCGATATTCATGTATTAAGTTTATGCTGGCCACACAAAAATATCTCAATAGAACCATTCCTTCAAGGCTCACCATATGTTCCATTCCTTTAGAGTTTACCATATATATATATATATATATATCAATCATTCAGAGTTTTCCATTCTTATCATTCCTTCTTTTACAAAGCTCGCAGAAAGTGTACCAGCCTATTTTCAGTAAATTTTTTTTGATAAAAAGATTCCAAAGTCAAACTTTAATTAATAGCAACATTCAATACAATTTCATGGATATCCGAAGGGTAATCCATATTAAAATCCATAGAACAATTATTAGTTTTGGCCCAAGTACAAAGAACATCAGTAGCTTTATTACAACTGCGTGGGGCCCAGCTAAAAGTAAACTGAATAAAAAATAGGTTTGCTTCTAGATTTCCCGCAGGCGGTGGCCCAACATCGTCAGATCTTCTTGCCTCCTGTTGAAACGATTAAGAAGGCTTGCGCAGTCAGACTCCAATTCCACATTTTCCCAATTATTTGACAGAGCGAATTTAATGCTATCCTCCATAGCCTGCAGTTCCACCCACTCAATATGCAACTCCTTATTCATATAGCCCATCCGCCCGCCATGAACAAAACCATTAGCATCCCTTGCCACCAAACCGTAGTACGCCTTCTTTTCATAAATAATGGCCCTGAAGTTAATTTTGATCGTCCCCTGATGCAATTTTTTCCAGACTATTTTGTCAGGCTTTCTCGGGAGCAGCGGGTCCTTCATGAAGTTAAAATTTTGAAAATCCCTGCGCAACGCCGCTGCCCGTTCCTAGGTCACCTTAGCATCGTCCTCAACTCCCCTAA
The DNA here is from genome assembly GCF_025698545.1 of Gossypium raimondii. NCBI lineage: Eukaryota > Viridiplantae > Streptophyta > Magnoliopsida > Malvales > Malvaceae > Gossypium > Gossypium raimondii. Next base: position 15,950,642 of record NC_068571.1, read on the forward strand.
AGATTTTGTTATTTTTGCTGTTCCACACATTCTAGAGAACGATGATGAAATCAGAGATCGCCTTGATGTCCAGCACTCTCGCAACATCCTCAATCCAGTCAACACATCGGAGATAATTTTCGTCCAGGAGCTTATTATCAAAACCACCAAAATCCAGCACCTTGCGAGCCTTCGGAAAATCTTTCAATGCAAGCATGAGGGTTTCCCTCTCTTTCCTTCATCTTGGATAAGGTTCGTTGAAGCCACTTTGGATACTTGATATTTTTCATACGTTGGCAGATGTTATGGCCGAGTCTCTAGCAAAATATGCAAATTTTCGGGAGGGTTTTAAGCCTCTAGATGATTCTCCAGAAAATCCTATGAGGACCGAACCCGATCTATTTGAGGATTAGCCACGAGTATGCAGATTTAGAAGAGAACACCCCATGAGGATTATGGAACCAAGTACGTCGATCTTCCAGACCATCATTAAGAATGAGGATATTGCAAATTTTTGTCCCCCATATTTTCCCAATAAATATTCGACACCCTATCCTTGTCCCAGCCGTCTTGTCTCTCGTTGAATAGATCCCTCACGAAACCCTCTTTAACCCAGCTTTTGTCAATGCAGATGGACATGCCCGACAGTCCTTCAAAACCCCAGTTGTCATGCCAAATTCTAATACTCTTACCATTACGGACAGTCCACACAAAACCCTCGCTAAGAAGCTTAGTGGCCTGACCAATACTCTACCACATATAGAAGGGTTTATCCATGCACTTAGGGAGGAAGACGTTGCCATCAGGGAAATACTTTGCACTTAAGACCTTGTAGCAGAGAGTGTCCTTACACTAAATAAGGCGCCACACCTGCCTTCCCAATAGAGCAACATTAAACAACCTTAAATCCCTGAAACCAAGGCCGCTCACTTTGGGATGACACAGTCGGTCCCAAGGCAACATGCTCTATCCCCTATTCCTCTCCTTCCCTCCCCACCAGACCTGACACATCATGGATTGGATCTCCTCAATCACCCCTTTTGGAGCCATAAAGACCAAGAAAGCATAAGTCGGGATTGCTTGGACAATTAACTTAAAATCTCCTTGCCACCTTTTGATAAAGATACTTCGACCAGCTATTAATTCTGCTCGCAATATGGTCCACGATATTTCGGAAGATGCTCGATTTCTTTTTAGCCACAGGGATGGGAAGACCTAAGTAGCCGTCTAGCTTGTCCGCAACTTTCATCTTTAGCAAACCCCTCAAGGTCGTGCATTGGGAAACAAGAGTCTTGGGACTAAAATACACCATTGACTTCTCCAAATTTATACTCTGGCCCGACATCCTCGAGAAATTATTCAAAATTTTTAAGAAAATTTCCACCTCTTTGCGTTGGTTCCTGATAACAAAAGGGCATAATCAGTAAAGAACAAGTGGTTTATTCTAGGGCCATCCTTACTTGCACGAATACCCTTTATCTCATTAGTAACTTGAGATTTTAGCAACATGCGAGATAAAGCATCCATGCAGAAAAGAAATAAGTAAGGGGATAGGGGATCTCCTTGACGCAGACCCCTTTCCGGAACAATGGTATCCATTAAACTTATGAGTTCAAGTTAAATTCATGAAATGATGGTTTATATGAGTTGATATAGGTCCCTAATGAAATCAGCTCACTTGAATGAGGGATGAAAATGTTTAAATTTCAATTTATGAGCTTAAGGACTAAATTGTGAAAAGTTAAAATGTTAGGGGTAAAATAGTAATTTTGTAAAAATATAAAGTATGGATTAAGTTGAATAATAGAAGTATTAAATGGATTGAATTTTTCTATTTAGATTGAATTTTTCTATTTAGATCAAGATAGACCATGTATGGACTTAGATCGGGGAAAAGCTAAAGCTTCAGATTAATCGATTTCAGTTTTATGCTCTATCGTCGAGGTAAGTTCGTATGTACGGATTATTATGTTTATGTTATTTGATTATATGTTAATATGTATTTAAAATTCTATTGAACAATGTATATATAAAATCATGCTGTGACGGTTAATGAGTCCTGGTTGAACTTTAGGAATTTGTAGGATACAAATGACTTGTCATTAGGAATTTCATGTTTTGTGTGCTAGTCTTGATGTCCTACTGATGGCTGAGGTCCTGCATTTGTTGTGGATACTCCACAGCTCGTTTGAGTAGCATCGTGTAGCTTACATTTCGATCCACAACTCGTGTGAGCAGGCCCATTTCACAACTTATGTGAGCAATGATGTAAAGGAAATGTTACGGTCATATGTTGAAGCACACTTGGTGTGAGCTTTTTTGAGTATCCGACGATATTTTAAGTGGTTCAACGGGTAGTGAAAAGGATTGAAAAGTTAAGTTTTCATATGGTAATATGCTTATGTTCGTGGAAAGGTTGAATGATACAAATGATATATGTTCACATGGAAATGAATCACCTTATGTTTACTTCAAGTGAATAATGTATGAATACACTAACATGTGTTGATGACGGTGCTTAGGCTTGTGCCAAGCTTGTGGTTGGATTACACTATGCTTATGCTTATGTTATTTAGATGAAATGATAAGTTATGTTTCATGTTTTATGAACTTACTAAGTATTATGTGCTTACGTAATTTTCTTTCTTATGTTTTATAGATAATTGAAAGCTCAATCGATTTGGAAGCTTGTTGGAGATCTATCACACTATCCAACATAAATATTAGTATTTTTTGATGTTTTGGCTAAGGTTATAATGGCATGTATAGGTGGACTTGTTTTGGTATCTAGTTGAATGTTAGTTGATGATTTTGGCATGTATAAGTTGTTTTGGTACCATTTGATGTTGGTTAGATTGTATCATTTTGGTACTTCTGATGCGTGAATGGTATGGCTCAAATGGTAAGTGTATGATGAAGTGTTAACGGTCATAATTGTGGTATGGTTTGTTAAAAGTTGAATTATGTTTGATGGTGGAAATGTGATCAAGTGTGCGAGTTTACGTAAGCTTTAATATTTTCTTATGAGGTACCTTGAAATGGAATATTGGTTGATTGGTTTAAGGTTATTGAATTGGTTGATTGGTTGATTGGTTTAAGGTTATTGAATTGGTTTTGATGTCTTGATTATGTGCACAAAATGCTTTTAGGTGTATGCATGGTTTGGAGTTGAACATGGCTTGATTTTGGGCAAATTCATGTCCACACGGCCTGAGACACGGGTGTGTGACCTAGCTGTGTGTCCTCTGTAGGTTCTATTGAATAAAAGTCAGGCAGTTACATAGCCTAACACATGGCCTGGAACACGGGCGTGTGACACGGCCGTGTAACCCTACTCAGAGAGTTACACGGGTGAGGACACGGGCTGGGACACGGCCATGTGTCCCTCTTTCAAAGGTTAGATTGCTTAAGACACGGGCGTGTGTCTCAGCCATGTAGGGCACACGGTCGTGTGACCCATGCAGTAAAAATTTTCTAACTTTTTCTTAAATTTTCTAAATGTTTCCAATTTAGTCCCGAATTGCTTCTAATGTATTTCTAGGGCCTCAAAGGCTCAATTTAGGGATGATATGTATGTAAATGAATGATTTATGTTATGTTTATATTAATGTATGAAATGTATGTTGTAATGTTTTGTTAGTATGGTAATGCTCATTAACCCTATTCCGACAATGGATACGGGTTAGGCGTGTTACAACAAGTGCATTCCCTTCAAATGATAGCCACTAAGGCCTTCCATTGGAGTGCGCCACGAAGGCATTCATTTCCATAGATTGCCAAGAAGGCTTCCATTTTCATAGATTGCCACAAAGGCTTCCATTTTCATATATTGCCCCAAAGACTTCCATTTTCATACTTTTTCACGATAGGGATTTTCCTAGACTCACATTACATGAGGTTTGCCCCTTATCGCCTTGAGTCATGTAGAAAACCCTATTAGGTAATAACCTTTCTTTAGATGTTTTCATATGATGCCATAACCCACAATTTATGGTATTACAAGACATGGTCTTTCCATATAACACCATAGCCAACAAGCTATGGTCTTACACTATATTGTACTATGGACTTTCGTTTGGAAGATCGTGTTTAAAGTCATGACAGACTCTTTCAGACGACCCCACCATGGTGGACAGACTCAGAATCTGTTGATAGACCTTCATACATTGACTCCATTTAGTACTTAACATATTTCTTTTTGATTTATCTTATGCATTCCATAATCATTTATACAACCTTGTTTCAGTGCTAAAACAACCATCATGTACTTGACTTATCAGATACTATATGGGTCGCACATGAAAAGCTAGTTTATCATTCATACTACCGCATCATTTTTCTATCATACTTCTCTAACTAATGAATCATAGTGTGATAACTTTCCATAGAAGCAGCCCAAATAATATCATTAATGCAGGAGTCAACTTAGGGACTCACTTGACAACCACAGATAGTAGCCTGAATCCAGATCCCTCATTAACACAGGCATTTCATCAACCACTGCCTTATAAAATTGAAAACCATCATTAAAACCTATTCAAAATAGCCCTTACTATCATCTTATATCTAGACAACCCCAATACGAGGCTTTTCTATTTCATATGTTCAAATAGTCTCATTGGCAAAGCCATAAGACTTACCTTGACATGGAGGAATCACCGATAAAATTAAAGGTTTCTTAATCCATCATAAGGGAAAGCTTCTGTTTCTCTCCAACCTTAATTCTCCATGTTTTTGAAAGGAGAAAAAGAGGTCTCCCAATCTTTCAACTTGAAGACCTACTGAAATAGTCCAAGTCTTTATTGGAACTTGAAAAATGTCAGATCACTACTGACTTGACTTATCAAGGTCTATAACTTCCGAGGAAACTAGTTGAGTACTTTTTTTTCTCTTTTAACTATCCTGGTTCACATTCGATTAGTTTCTTAGCAACTTACCTTATAACTTAACTTGTACAGTATCACGGGAAAATGGTACGCTGCTTCTCACATGGGATCATACCATCAATATTTATTCACCTAACTACATTCTTCTTCCAACAATTAACAATAATTTGGCGTGGAGCTCTCAACATCTTGAACACATAACTGTGTTAGCCTCCATATATGCAAGAAAGAGCACTTGGGTGATTACCAATTCACCAATCATACTTTTTAAAGACTACGCCAGACCTTGTACATGCCAGAACTGGGGCGATATAGGCTTGTTCAAAGAATTCTTATACTTAATCAAATTTTTATACTTAACAAATACTTAAAACTGATTGTTTATCCCTTACTTCCATAGACATCATTTGAACAGTAGGGTTTCGCTAAGCGGGATGTTACAACTATCCCCTAATGAAATCTCATCCCCAAAAATTTTTCATCCCCCACCCAAGAATCTTAATTCCAAGAATGAATTGGGTTGCTCTCACCAAATAGTAATCAATGATTGCATAAATTTCCTTACACATACTTTAACTTTTTCTTTCTTTTTGGCATAGTCCCTAAAAGTCTTAAAAAGATATCTTCAGACTAGTCCCCTGAATGAAATCAAACTTTTGACGATTAATACTTGAGTATGGACACCTCACACTTACCCTTATTGGACAATTGTCAAACTTGCATTGGAGAATTCAAAATTTTTTCCAGAGTGCCTTCATAAGCATGCTTATCTTTATAAAACAAATACTCTAACCCTTCCTCTAACACCTTTGTCAAGCCTTCAATTTTCTTAACATCTTTCTTGATTTCTCATTCTGCCTTCTTCTTCTCTAATTTCCTAAATTCTTAAAGGTAATCCCATTTTCTCCTACTTTACATTCTTTGTCTTATTTTCATATAAGATTTCAATAATGAATACTCATGATTGAGGCCGTAACCAAGGTGGTCGAGATCCAATCCTTAATCAACCCACCATTTTTGGTCCTCAAGAACTCAAAAATACCCTTCCAACCATTTCAACTCATAAATACGAATGTAGAAAAACCTAGGAGGTAGCGGACCGATTCTTCATTGCCCGAGGCTTTCATCATCCAAACTTCACTTACGACATTGAGATACCTCAGGTGTCATTTAGGTGACAATAATCAGGGTTTCATCTTTCCCCTTATTCTGTTAGAGGTTGGTTTCCATCTCCCTTTACACCCATTCTTCTACTCAATGCTGCCAAAATACGGCATTGCATCAGGGAAACTATCAACCTTGTCTTGGTGGCCCTTTATTTCCTACTTCTTAGATTGCTTCCAACAAAATGAACCTCCGCTCTTGTGGGCTTTCAAAAAGTTTTACCAATTAAAAGTTACCAGACAAGGGGAAAATTTCAGATATGCCCACTTCAGTGTTCGTCATGGTTATGAGCCTATCATCCAAAATAGCATCTCAAATCTTTGCTAGAGGAGGGAAAAGTTCATAAGGGTAATCTATAATCTCAAAGATGGGTTTGGCTTTCCTACCTGTTGGTCCCTTCCAAAATAGTCCACTTGGTCTCAAAGTTTACCTATTGACTCTAGGGTGGCAAATAAACAGTCTAAACCTTTGAGTAAGGGGCACGTTCTAGAGCTATTGGAATTATTTAGGTTAGGAATGTCTTTTAGTACAACTTGTTAAATTAGATTCCTAATAGCCGTAGAAACTCTGAGAGCATTAATTGGCTAGATGATTTTGATGTGCTTTTAGCTTCCAAAGCTTGGCCACACAATGACAATATTGTCCTAGCACAGATCCTAACTAGGCGTACAAGAGAGCCCCCATTTTATTTTTAACAGTTTTGTGGGATACATCCCTAAAATTGGCTTACCACTCCTCGTGCTCAGCCTCCTACTTCTTCTTCTTCATCTTCAAGTGAAGCTAACTCCAACATTGATGGTGCAGGGTCCATTTCCAAGTCTCAGACTCCACACAACCCAGAGCTAGGCATGAACATTAGAGCCATTTTAGGTAAATCTCGTGATGAGGAGGAAGCTTCAACTGCTCCTACTAGGAAGGCTATTACCATGTGGTCCTCCACACGCAGAGTCCGAATAGAGACCCGACCATAAGACCTATCCAGAAATCTCTCTATTCCTAAACCATAGTCCTATTCTTCTATTATAAATGATGAATTCTTTTCTTGGCTCAATCTTTATACCTTAGGACCCTCCTTTGTTTCTTTGAATTCAATCTTTGAAAACCAGTATGACCTTATTCTTCAACAATGGAAAGAGGCCTCCTATTCTTTCATGGCATCCAAGTCAAGTTCAACTCTTTTTTCCCAGATGGCCAAGTTTGCTAAAGCTCTATCTATTGAGTATGAGTTGTTGAGTAGATTTCTTCAAGAATTCCACGGTTTCCATAGGGCCACAGTTGCCAACTATGATGAGTCAATTAAATCGACATTCAGGATGATAGAGGAGCAATGCAACAAGGAACATGCCCTTAAAAGAAAGGTTAAGCAGCTCAACTCTGGTGTAGTTGCCTAGAAGTTCAAAAACTAAGTGATAGAGGACAAGTGCAAATTGTTGGAGAGCAGAGTTGAGTCATTAGAGAAGAGTGAGTCCTCATTCAGGGATCAAGTCCAATCCCAGAAGTTGCACTATGAGGCCAAGTTAGACAGTCTTCACCAATCTAATGATGAAGCCCTTAAGAAATATTAGGAGGATACGATAAAGAACATAACTGAGGCGTTGCCAGAGTGGAAGGATAATTAGATTCTCCATGCCCATGTGGCCACTGGTCCCATGAACTTATATCGAATAGATTTCAGCTTCCTTCAAGATATTTCTACAAACTCTTTGGACTTTGATGTCTATAACCCCAAGGGTAAGAAATGGGAAGATTTCCAGTCAAAATAGAAATAGAGTTCTGGTTTCTTCATCCTAACTCGCCCAAAATAGAGGATGGTAAAAATCTTGAAGAGCTTAAAGACTTAGAGTAATTCTTGGAAGAAGTGGAGCCAACAGAAGAAGTCTCTGCCAAGTCTACTAGGCATCACTTTAGGGAAGATGACTAATTTCTTTCTTTTTTATCCTATCCTCTCTTTTATTGCCTTATCTTTGTATAACATCCATTTCATCAATGAAGTGGTCCTTTCTATATATTTTTAACACATTCTTTTCCTCTTTCCTTCTCTACTGTCTCATTTATCATTTCTTTACATCATTTACTTATCACATAGACAAAACCGTTTACACATACCTAAAAGACTCAGCTAGGCTTGGCGTATTATGCATACAGGGCTCACTAATAGTCATGGTCCAAGAACCAGATAAATTAGGCTTTGGTACTAAGCTTGTAATGTCCTTAACCTGATCTGATTCACTGGATCTGGATCTCCAGTGTTAAACCTCTACTATAGACTTAATAGAACTATACATACAAAAGTTGGGCTTTTACATATTGTTTAAGAATATTGCTCCAAATATTCTACAACTTGGATTACTGTAAATAATTACAACTATTGTACAAAACTTTTCAAATAGAGGGGACTTACAAGTGACTAATGCAACCTAATTGCATTATTCTTTCTATTGTAAGCATATTAGTTCTTAGTGATAATATTGTCTACAAATGAGCTGCCAACACGTTCTGTATGCATAATAGCCCCTTTTTTTCGCCTTTAGCATAGCCTTGGTGTAGTCCCTCCTAGCATAGACCCAAATTTCTTACTATAATATAAAGCACAGAGGTAAGCTCATGAGAACTTAGTGAGTTTAAACTCCATTTATGTAACAGCCTGTTTTCAGTAAAATTAAAATAGTGGTTTTGGCATTTTGATGCTTAAATGGTTGGTGTTGAAACGGTCAAGTGAAGGTTTATTTTGAATAGCCAATTTGGTATGTTTGATTGTGATTTGGTATATGATCAATTGTACTATGGCTTGGTACAGAAATAGCTAGTTGTGTATGGTTGATTTATGGATAAATATGTTTATGTTTAGGTTGATTTGATGATTTGTGATTGAGGTGACTTTTGGCATATTGGTTGTATGGATAAATAACCTATTGAATTGGTTTTATTATGCATGTTTTAGGTATTTTTTAAGGATTGATTGTATGTGCAAATGGCTTGTAGGTGTGTGCTTGATTTGGGTGAAAGAAAGGGCTTGAATTTGACCTATTTCTTGTCCACACGGCCTAAGAAACGAGCATGTGTCTCAGCCTTGTGTGACACACAACCATGCCACATGTGTGTACCTTGTAGGTTTCAAAGAGTTGCAAGTCAGGCAGTTACACAGGCTAGCAAACAGCCTGGCACATGAGCGTATGAGGTCATTTCAAGAGTTACACGACTTGGCACACGGGCATGTAGCTTGGCCGTGTGACCCAAGTTAGAGAGTTACACGGGCACGGACACAGGCTGGGACACAGTCGTGTGTCCCTATTTCGAATGATACATGGGTTGAGACACAGACGTGGGACTCAGCCGTGTGAGTCACACGGCTGTATGACCCCTGCAGTGTGATATTGTCTATCTTTTTCTATAAAGTTCTAAATGTTTCCGATTGGTCCCGAATCATTTCTAAAGTGTTTCTAAGGCCACTAAGGCTCAAATTAGGGACGTTATGCATGTGTTTGAATGAATTATGTTATGAATTATGAAATGTTTGGAATTTAATGTTTAAAGTTACAATTTTACGGTAATGCTCCGTAACCTTATTTTGGCGACGAATACGGGTTAGGGGTGTTACAATTTACCTTTTTCACACTTATGCAACACATTTGATAACTTCATTGATCCTATAATTTTTCTTCATTTGGCGGCTTGTCTCTAGTGAGTACAATTTCTATTCTTTGTACCATAGATATCATACCTTACCTTTAAATCCTGCTCTACCCTTCTTCTGTCTTTACATTACTTACATTCTTTACTTACCCCTTTATAAGGTCCCTTAGCCATTCTCATTCTAAGTTTCATACAGATTAAATACTACTAACCGACTTGAGCTTCATGTCCATTTGACTCGTACTTGAATCCGCCACTCATTCTAGCGCGTTCCACTTTGTTGTTCATGTCTTAAGTTTATGCTGACCACACCGAAATATCTCAACGAAACCATTCCTTCAGAGTTTGCCATATATATATATATCAGTCTTTCAGAGTTTGCCATTCTTACCATTCCTTCTTTTATAAAACCCACCATAAGGGAGTTCCCTTCAAATGATAGGCATTGGGGCCTTCCTTTAGAATGTGCCATGAATGCGTTCCATTCCATAGATCGCCACGAAGACTTCAATTTTCATAGATTGCCACAAGGCTTCCATTTTCATAGATTTCCACAAAGGCTTCAATTTTCATACGTTTTTCTCGATAGGGATTTGCCTAGACTCACATTATGCAAGGTTTACCCATTATCTTATTGGATAATATAAAAAACCCCATTATGTAATAACTTTCATTTAGATGTTTCCAAATGATGCAATAACCCACCAGTTTTGGTATTACACAATATGGTCTATCCATATGCCACCATAGCCCACCAGCTATGGTCTTACACTATATGGTGCCATTGACTTTCTTTCAGAAGATAGTGTTTAAAGTCTCGGCAGATTCCATTAGATGACTCCACTGTAGTGAACATACTCAACATCCCTTGACAGACCTTCGTACATTTACTCTATTTAAGACTGAACATATTTTCTTCTGATTTATCTTATGCTTTTGTAATACCCCAAAAAAAATTACTACAGTAAGAAAATAAGATAATATTCCTGATAAAAAGGGTAATTTTGAATTATGTCAACATTGAGAAGTATATTATGACATATTAATTCAAGAAAGGATTAAATCGAAAAAGTGAGAAAAGTTTTGTGGCCCAAGAGTAAATACTCAAAATTTAAGGGGTTAAAGTGTAAATATGAAAAAGTTGAAGGACCAATAGTGCAAATATTTTAAGGGTAGAATAATCTAGAAACCAAGGAAAATGAATGAATTAGGACCAAATTGAAAAGGTGAAGAATTTTGAAGGACTAAATCATAATTTTACCAATTAAGTGATGACTCAATGATGGAATTTTAAAAGAATATACAGGGAAAAATGGTCAATTAGAAGAGAGAGAAACCTACAAGGCAATAATGATGTTGGTGATATTTTAGATTAATTAATTAAATAAATATTATTTTATTAATATTTTAATTTAATTTTTAAATGATATTTTATTATTTTATTATTAATTTATTTAGTATATATATATATGTGGAAAGAAAGATGAAAAGCAACCAACCCAACATCTTCCATGCATCCAACGTGAGGAGAAGAGAGAAAGAAGAAAAGTTTTGCTTTCTTTACTATTTGGTCATTCCTCCAAAAACTTACCATTTTCACCTAGAAATCAAAAGAATTTTCATATCCATCAAGAGATAAAGATAACCAGGAGACTATAGGGAGCTAGAATATCAAGTTGGATTCAAGAAATTGAAGTGGAGGAGAGAAAATCAAGTTAAAGATTGAAATCAATAGGACAAGGTAAGAACATTGAGATTTCAATATATTTTAAGTTTGATATTATTGAAATAGCATGGAAAGATGTTATAGTAGAGTTTTCTTATATAAAGTCTTATGTTCTTGATATATTAGTGAAGAGAAATAAGTGAAAGTGATGGTAAATATTATAGAGAAAGGGAATAAGGAAGTTATAAACTTAGTAATTAACATTTTGCACTAAAACAGTTTTGGACAGCAGCAGTAGGTTAAATTTGAAAAATCACTATAAATTGTGGAAATGAAATTAGAGAATGAAAAAATATGTAATTAAATCTTACTGAGTTTAGTTTCTCATAGAAGAAACGATGTAAGCAATGGAATTGTAAATCATGAGATATAATAGATTTTGTGGGACAAGGTCAGAATGATTTTGGGTTCCCCTTTTCTGACTTTGTAAAATCATAAAAAATTGTAAAAAAATAATTATGGGTTACAATTTATATGTTTAAAATTATTAAAGAGTCTATTTTTTAATATAAATAAACAAGGATATCATCTGAATTTTTTACAAGGAGATAATTAAGTTTTAGTGAAGAAGGGTCGGAACTGTCGGACAGCAGAACGGAGGTGAATTTAAAGAATAAACTGTACTTATTGGCTGAACCAAAAATTCTAAAAGTTTTATGGTAAGAAGATATGTGTGTTTAGTTTTATATAAAATTAACGGATCTCAATTTTGAGTTCTTTATCTCAAGATATAAATAATTTAGTGACTATGACTCAAGTGGACAGCTTTGAATGAATATATAAATAAATGGTGAAATTATAGATAATGTTACATATAAGCATGTTATATACATTAAGGATGTGGAATGGAGAGGAGGAGGAGGAAAATATATGATTATTCAACTAGCATGAGTTTTCATTAAAATGACCAATTTACATGTTTTAGGTTCGGGGACTAAATTGAACAAATGTGAAACTTTAAGGGTAAATTTGTAAAATGTCAAAAAGTGAACAAATTGCATGAAATGAATTGTTTTATTATTTAAATTAGTAAATTGAATGAAATATTAATTTAGATTAAGATTGGGTGGAAATTGAGAAAATAGAAATTTTCCAAAATGTCCTGAATTTTTCTATTTCTACAATTTAGCCTGGTAAGTTCGTATGAACTATATTTTGTATAATTTTAATAGAAGTGAATGCTATTTGGTAATGAATATTATATGTGTGTGTGTTTTATTATTGGAATTGAATTATTTTTGTAATACGATAATTATTAGATGTTTTGAAATGATTATCTAAGCTCAATTGGGTTGGAAGCTTGTTAGAGATATATCACATTATCCATTGTTTCTATAGGTAATTTTGGATGATTTGATTCTGGTTATAATGACTTGTATAAGTTAAATTGGTTAATGTTAGCTCATAAATGTTTTGATTTTGATTGGTTATAAATATGAATGCTTGACGAAATGAAATGTCTAAAAATTAATTTGTAAACTCTCGTAATGCTCTATAACCCTATTCTAGAGAAGGATACGGGTTAGGGGTGTTACGTTTATTGGTATCAAATCTATAGTTTAGTCGATTCTCAGACCGAACGTAGCATATGTGAAGTTTGGAATATACATGTCATTATATAACCTGTGATAGTGTGATATCTCCCGACCTTGATGAGATTTGTTTTACTTATAGATGGAGATACTTTTCAACTTAGTTAATTTCGATAATGTTGAAAGCATTATGTAAAAAGTGTAAAAATGATATGCATGTATTTTGATGTTTCATGGAAGAATATGAATGTTTGGAGTGTGATAAAAGACTTGAACTAAGTGATTTTCGATAAAAACACCTAAAAGGACTCATTCGGAAAAGTTATAAAATATGCCATAAGTGTGTGACTAAGTGAAAATTGTGGATTGAAATTGTCATAAAATGGTTCAACTAGTTCTAAAATGCAAGAAAATTGAATAAAAATTATTTTACGAGCCTAAGGGAAAAATTGTAATTTTGTGAAACTTTAGGGGCAAAAATGTAATTTTTCCAAAGTATGGTTTTTGGACTGGAATGAATAGTGTGAATGTTATATAAGTTAAATTTATTGTTATAAATCAAGAAAGACGAGAAATTGAAATTGATAGATAAAGAGAGAAGTGAGAAAAAGAGGAAAATTCCCGAATGAACCTTCCAAATAAAAACGGATACAAATGAAGTGACAGAAATGATCACATGTGTGGCACGGACTATATGTAGGCCACTATGTAAAAGTGAAAGTGATGGTCACGTATGTAGTACTATGTGCAGGCTACTACGTGTATCAGAATGATGGGTCGCATGTGTAGTACTATGTGCAGGCTACTATGCGTACCGAATAGCTTCGATCACGTGTGTAGTACTATGTGCAGGCTACTACGTGTATCAGATGGAAATGGTCACATGTGTAGTACAATGTGCAGGCTGCTATGTGAATCGAGTACCATTAACTATAAAGGTGGTTGCTGCGTGCTGATTCCACCATGTATCTGTTATTATTCCGAAGTGTTCATAGGGAAATTTACTAAGTAAAAATATATGAGATCATGTAATGACTAAGTGGAATATAATTTGAAAATGTGGATTGAATATGAAAATGTGAATAGAAAGCCTGAACTAAATGTTTATGAGACAAATAATGGCTCAATATGATAGTATATGATATTAACTAATGAATGAATTATTATTGGAAATATATTATTGAATTTAATACTCAGTTTGGAATGAACGCGGGATTGAGTATAATTGTTCTGTGGCAAAGGATGAATTTACGGATAAGACCATAACTGGGTTATGGCACCTTGAACGTAAGACCATGGTTGGACCATGGTAGTATAGATACATGTGTAAGACCATAGTTGGACTATGGCACAAAAAGAACAATGTACTCATATCCGTAAGCCGTTCTTCGATTCAGTAAGAAATGGAAAGAGACTTATGTGATTGAAATGAAAGATTTCTAAATTAATATTGATATGGTATTTGACAAGGAAATTATGTATATTGAGACAAGTAATAAACTCAAGTGTGACATATTGAGAAAATAAGTTTATGAAAGTTGAATTTATATGCAATATGTGCAAGTACGCTAATCAGTGGTGTTGCTTGATGCTTAGGCAAGTGCCAAGCTATTGGTTGAATGGTAATATGATTATTTATATAATGCATTGAATTGGTAAGTATTTAAGTGAAAATATGCTAGCGCTCACTAAAAAGTGGTAAGGTTTAAATTATGCAATTTCTTATGAAATGATTTATCATGTGATCAATTCGAAAAAGACTTTGGTTAAATGCATTAGCTTGTGACCATGGTTGAATGATATGTTTATGACTTGTGTGTCATGAATATGGAATAAGTGTGGAAAGTAAAGAAATGCAAATGAAAATAAAGAAATTTGGAAGAGTATAAAGTTGTTTAAAATCCTATATTGCTAGGGATAAAACGAACAAGTAATGATGTGGATTTATTTACCTTGTGAGTTGATGAATATAGCCACATGAGCATTGTGGTATCAATATTAAATAATTCTTGATATTTATAAATTTCATATTTGAAATGAATGGACATGATTAAAGTTTATACGAGCTTACTAAGCATTTATTGCTTACATACTTGTTAATAGGGGTAAACAAGTGATATTACAAAACGAATGAAATTGATTGATTGATTTATTGAAGAAATGAGAAAGTTGAAATTGTGAATTAAATGGAGACTGAAAATAAAGGACATGAACCAAAGGTTCACAAGATGATTAAATTCAGTTTGAGGATATGCGATATTATTGTTGAAAATTTGAAGTTGAAGTATGAATTAATATATATACCAATAAATCATTATATGTTTGATATTTAAAGGAAATTGAGAATGTATATTAATTACGAATTTCCTTGTAAATTAAGCAAAAAGAAAACATAGGATTATATTAATAACTCCAAAAGCAATCTACTAAAGGTCTTCTATTCTTATGGAAAGGAAAATGAAGTTCATGATCAAAAGAAAACAAGGAAATTTCGAGGACGAAATTTATTTTACTGGGGAGAGAAATGTAATACCCCAAAAAAAAATTACTACAGTAAGAAAGTAAGATAGTATTCCTGATAAAAAGGGTAATTTTGAGTTATGTCAACATTGAGAAGTATATTATGACATATTAATTCAAGAAAGGATTAAATCGCAAAAGTGAGAAAAGTTTTATGACCCAAGAGTAAATACTCAAAATTTAAGGGGTTAAAGTGTAAATATGAAAAATTTGAAGGACCAATAGTGCAAATATTTTAAGGGTAGAATAATCTAGAAACCAAGGAAAATGGATGAATTAGGACCAAATTGAAAAAAGTGAAGAATTTTGAGGACTAAATCATAATTTTACCAAATTAAGTGATGACACAAGGATGAAATTTTAAAAGAATATAAAGGGCAAAATGGTCAATTATAAGAGAGAGAAATCTAGAAAGCAATGATGATTTTGGTGATATTTTAAATTAATTAACTAAATAAATATTAGTTTATTAATATTTTAATTTGATTTTTAAATGATATTTTATTATTTTATTATTAATTTATTTAGTATATATATATGTGGAAAGAAAGATGAAAAGCAACCAACCCATCATCTTCCATGCATCCAACGTGAGGAGAAGAGAGAAAGAAGAAATGTTTTGCTTTCTTTACAATTTGGTCATTCCTCCAAAAACTTACCATTTTCACCTAGAAATCAAAAGAATTTTCATATCCATCAAGAGAGAAAGATAACAAGGAGACTATGGGGAGCTAGAATATCAAGTTGGATTCAAGAAATTGAAGCTGGAGGAGAGAGAAAATCAAGTTAAAGATTGAAATCAATAGGACAAGGTAAGAACATTGAGATTTCAATATATTTTTAAGTTTGATATTATTGAAATAGCATGGAAAAGATGTTATAGTAGAGTTTTCTTATCTAAAGTCTTATGTTCTTGATATATTAGTGAAGAGAAATAAGTGAAAGTGATGGGACATATTATAGAGAAAGGGAATAAGGAAGTTATAAACTTAGTAATTAACATTTTGCATTAAAACAGTTTTGGACAGCAGCAATAGGTTAACTTTGAAAAATCACCATAAATAGTGGAAATGATATTAGAGAATGAACAATATGAAATTAAATCTTACTGAGTCTAGTTTCTCATAGAAGAAACGGTGTAAGCAATGGAATTGTAAATCATAAGATATAATAGATTTTGTAAGACAAGGTCAGAATGATTTCGGGTTCCCCTGTTCTGAGTTTGGAAAATCATAAAAAATTGTAAAAAAATAATTATGGGTTATAATATATATGTTTAAAATAATTAAATAGTCTATTTTCAATATAAATAAACAGTAATAGCATCCAAATTTTGTACAGGGAGATAATTAAGTTTTAGTGAAGATGGGTCGGAACTGTCAGACAGCAGAACAGAGGTGACTTTAAAGAATAAAATGTACTGATTTGTTAAACTAAAAATTCTGAAAATTTTATGGTAAGAATATAAGTGAATCTAGTTTCATAGAAAATTAACGGATCTCAATTTTGAGTTCTGTATCTCAAGGTATAAATAATTTAGTGACTATGACTCAAGTGGACGACTTTGAATAAATATATAAATAAATTGTGAAATTATAGATAATGTTACATATAAGCATGTTATATACATTAAGGATGTGGAATGGAGAGGAGGAGGAGGAAAATATATGATTATTCAACTAGCATGAGTTTTCATTAAAAATGACTGATTTACATGTTTTAGGTTTAAGGACTAAATTGAACAAATGTGAAACTTTAAGGGTAAATTTGTAAAAATGTCAAAAGCGACCAAATTGCATGAAATTAATTTTTTTATTATTTAAATTAGTAAATTGAATGAAATATTAATTTAGATCAAGATTGGGTGGAAATTCGAGAAAAATAGAAAGTTTCCAAAATGTCCCTGAATTTTGCTATTTCTGCAATTTAGCCTGGTAAGTTCGTATGAACTATATTTTGTATAATTTTAATAGAAGTGAATGCTATTTGATAATGAATATTATATATGTGTGTATTTTATTATTAGAATTGAACTATTATTGGTAATAGGTAGAATTATTATTGGTAATATGTATAAGTATTAGATGTTTTGAAATGATTATCGGAAGCTCGATTGGGTTGGAAGCGTGTTGGAGATATATCACATTATCCATTAGTTCTATTGGTAATTTTGGATGATTTGATCCTAGTTATAATGACTTGTATAAGTTAAATTGGTTAATGTTAGCTCATAAATGTTTTGATTTTTATTGGTTATAAATATGAATGCTTGATGAAATGAAATGTCTGAAAATTAATTTGTAAACTCCGGTAATGCTCTATAACCCTATTCTGGAGCAGGATACGGGTTAAGGGTGTTACAGCTTTCCAGAATCATTCCTACGGCCTTATTTTACTGCTAGAACATCCATCGTTTACTCGACTTATCAGATACTATATGGACTACACATGCAAAGCTCGTTTATCATTCATACTACCGCATCATCTTTCTATCATACTTCCCTAACTATAGAATCATAATGTGAATACTTACTACCGAAGCATCTCGAATAATATGATGCATGCAAGAGTCGGCTTAGGGACTCATCGGACAAGCACGGGTAGCAACCTGAATCCAGATCCCTCATTAACACAGGGATTTCAATGATCTCTGCCTTATAAAACATAAAATCACAATTAAGACCTATTCAAAATAGCCCTTACTATAATCTTATATCTAGAAAACCCCAATACAAGGCATTTCTGTTTTATATGTTGAAATAGTTTTACTGGCAGCGCCATAAGACTTACCTTGACATGGAGGAATCACTAATAAAATTTGAGGTTTCCTGATCCATCCTAAGGGAATTATTCCATTTCTCTCCAGCCTAATTCTCCATGTTTTTTAAACGAGAAAAAAAGGACTCCCCATCTTTCAACTTAAAGACCTATTGAAATAGTCTAAGTCTTTATTGGAACTTGACAAATGTCACATCACTACTGACTTTTCTTATCAAGGTCTACAACTTCTGAGGAAACTAATTGAGTACTTTCCTTTTCTCTTTTAACTATCCTAGTTCACGTTTTGTTAGTTCCTAACCAACTCTCCTTATAACTTAACATGTATAGTATCATGGGGAAAAGGGTGCATTATTTTTGACGTGGGCTCATACCTTCCAGTATTTATTCACCTAACAACATCTTTCTTTCAACAATTTACAATAATCTGGTGTAGAGCTCTCAACATCTTGAACACACAACTGTGTTTACCCCCATATATGCTAGAAAAAGCACTTGGGCGATTACCAATTCGCCAATCGTACTTTTTAAAGACTACACCAGACCTTTTGCCCTACAGAATTGGGACGTTATAAGCTTGTTCAAAGAATTCTTATACTTAGTCAAATTTTTATACTTAACACACAATCAAAACTGACTCTTTACGCCTTAAATCTATAGACATCATTTGAACACTAGAATTTTGCCGGCCGAGATGTTACAAACCACATTTAGACATGGACAACTATCTACTAATCAAAAGATGAAGTTCAACTTTCAAAACTTTAAAGGTCAAGTTACCAAAATGTACCAAAACATTAACTCGAACATCAAGCCAAACCAGCCTTGGTACATGCCATTTAATCAAACACACACACACGCGCACATACACAATATAGGCATTGGTTGACTTCTGAGCTGAGCTGCAAGTTGGGTGCTTATGGGCTTATGATCTAGTTTAACACTTGTCGAGACCTGAACATAGAAACAACCAAAATCGTATGCTGAGTAATGTATACTCACTGGTGCTAATATAATTCTGATTTAATCAAAATGCAATAGTAATCTAGTAAATGAGCCAAGCACATGATTATTCTTATGATTAAGAATTATTTCATAACCATAATCCAAATAAAAGTATATCTAAATAAATCATTAAGCCCTCAAGGTATTTCATGATCATATATCACATAAATATATCTATATCAGTGTAATGCTTTCTTTTATATATCAAAATTATGATTCACCTTCGAGGTATTTGCATCTATTAAATCATACTAATGTCATTTATCATGTTATCATCGTAATCATATTTCAGTAATACTTATACTTAGTTTGAAATTTCACATTTTAATCACCAATAGACAAATAGTATTTTTGTTCATATTTTAATCACTATTAATAGAATCAGACTTAAGGAAGGATACTCAGATTAATCTACCAACACACCAATATACACATTGAAGTGCTAACTGGGCATAAATGCATTGATCCCACCAACCACACTTGAATACACTTGTACCCTTAAGGATTTTGAGCTAGTGATACATTCTCAACCCTTAGAAAATTAGAGAACTATCAAAATATATATACACATATAGCTCTGAACCTCTCACTTATCAAAGCAGACCCAATGACATGCTAACTATACACCTAAATCTATCCGACAATATTAATAGGGCATTTTTTCATTATTAATTATCACAGAACATATTCCAATATAATCATAATCAAATAACATATAGCAAGCGTAAACATATTCAATTAACATATCAAATGGCCACATATTGAAAAATCATTTATCATACCTCAATCATAGTACATAATAAAGTATATATATTTCTCTCGGTCACGTACAAAATTATCATTCATTTTATTTCTAGCCAATTATTGAATTATGCATGTATACATATATTGAAATCGAATTATGAAAGCACAAACCAGAAAAGTGGCTATTTTTCTACCACATTCACTTTTCCTTTGTCCCGTGATGTCCCGACGTTGTCTTTAGCTACATATGATAATTCCAATTATGGAAATCTCGTTAGTTTCACATATCAAGCATAAAAACACAACAACTAAATATAGATGTAATTAATTCAATTTGGTCCCTTAAAACAATAACATCTGAAACACTCGTATCTCACAATTTACCCGATCAAATCTAAATCGCACTTTGTAAATATAATATAAGGACTTCACACAACCAATATTCATTTTCAATTCTCAAAGTTTGTATCCTTTACAATTTTTTCCATAATTACACATAATTTAACTACATAATCTAACTTTAATTCAAACTTACTTTAACAATTTTTACTACAATTTTAATTATTCTACTATAATCTTAACTAATATCAACATGAATGAATTTGAATCTTTAACCTCAAATTTTCCAAGCTTTCTATCAATGGAAAACTAAATAAAAACTTTATCAATAAAAAATTCTAATACTTGCGCTAATTAAATCCCACATCCTTATAGCATAATTTAAATTAAAGGAAAAAGCTTGCCTAGAACCCTTGGCAAGCTCACGGTTGCGGTGGTGTGCAAGAAAACTTAAATTTCTCATTGGTTTTGTCTCCTTCCATTACCATATTTTATATATTAATTAAAAATTTTTATATTATCGAATGGAGTAGATTGAATTGAGAAATCATTAATGCTAATGGATGGTGATGATCATGTTTCTCCACTAGTGTGAATCAATTAAGGGTTATTTACTTTTTTCTCCTTGGTTTTGTTGCATATTAAGGCTTGTTCAAAGTTAAATCAAATTATTTATTTGACTAACTTTACTATTTAGCCTCTATACTATAATTACTAATTGTTTCGGTTTAATTCCTTTTAATAATTTGACCTACAATTACATATTCAACACTTAATTATTCAATTCTAATTTTGGCTAACTCAATTTAGTAATTTCAGTAACAAAATCAAAATTTGAGAACTGTAATAATTGGGTCGTTACACAATGGATCATTTGTCTTTGTGATAAATGATTTAATTACTATTTAATAATAATTGACTTTGCATGAAGAAAGATGTATTGGTTCTTGTGAGATAAAATAGGGTCATATTGGGATAACAAATTAATCCCAAAGAGATTAAGAATATCCTATGAGGGTAACACACTCATGACAAAGTCATTGGATACATACTTATTAAGTAGCTTTCGTAATAGTATATAATAAGAGAGAGCTCGGTCATGATATTATATTGGAATGACTTCGTAACTAAATACATTTATAATTAATAGACGAAAAACTAGAACTAAGTAATATTATTTATCAATGACTTATTCAACTGGAATTATTGTACATCCTTTTATAAATTGAGAGTATCCAGTTGACCTAAAAACATACGTCGTGCATTATTAGAGTTATCGTTATTTTTCCAGAAAGTAATTAGAATTTTTTACTTGGAATAAATTCTATTTCTGGGAATTACGATCTTTACCGGGTTTTTATAGAGAGAACTTACTTTCTTACTAAAAGTAGGTAGATCATTTTCTTTTCTGTGATTTGGTTCGTGTTGCTTGAGCCCACACTTGGCGCTATTCATGGTACGAGGATAGTGGAGAAGGTTAATCAATTAAAAGCTAATATTGACTAAATTCATCTCGTACAAAGCATTGATAATATTTTGGTTAAGGTTTATATAACTATAAGTATTACAAGAGGGCTCAGTTTTGATAATTTTAAAACTTCTGCTATAACTATAAATATGTTCTCTTAACTGATTTATCCAACACCTAGATCCTAAATTATAATTGCTTCCTAATCTAGTATCTAAAATAAAAAAAAATTATTTCAGTCCTAGAAAACCTACTCAAATGAATTCAAGATTAAAGTTGCAACTTAATTAAATTGGAGTCATAATCCGACTAGAATAAAAGAGTGTGGCTGAAAATTTTCTTAAGTGTGAGGAAACCCTTTGCCGCCCCTGCCTTGCAAGGTTGGGCTAGGGGTGGTTAGCCAATTGTCGACACAATTTTTTCCAAGCTTACTTCTCTTGATTTAGATAAAAAGGCAAACTTGACTATTTAATTAAATAAAATTCCAAATTAATTTTATTTAATTAATTAATAAAATTAAATAATTTACACAACCTAAATGTAACACCCTATACCCGACCTGGTTTCCAAGCCTGAATACAGAATACCACAACACCGTCTCATGTCATATAGAACAAGTTTATTCTAAACGAAAGCGTCTTCCATTTTAGTATCTGTATAAGTTTTAAGTTAATTATATTTGTTAGTTATAAATGTTACATGCTAAGCATACCTCAAAAAGTCTTATAGTAATAATTTAACATGCATAATGTCCATTTAAACAAATATCAAAACTATCACGTAGGTATCGATACTAACACTGGGGTATCAATATTTTCTTTAAGTGGTATCGATATCACCTGGAAAAATGATACCAAACTTACATTATGTTTCTCGATTAAAAACTAAAGTCCCGAAAATTATCGGTACATGCCATGAAATATCGATATTTTAACCCCAAGTATTGATACTCGAGCAAAGGTATCAATACCAAATCTCTATTATGACTCCCTTCACATTTCAAAACACAGAGGTTTTGATTTTAAAACCTGATTATCGATACCTCTGCTTTAGACCTAAAAAATGCAGCATATTTAAGCAATTAATCCATTCTAGTTTAGTTCCTAAACATCATACATCAATTACTTCGACAAATAATCATTCAACGGCCTAATTAACAGTTCAATATCGCAAAATCATGTTCGAGCAAGTAACGTCAATCCATCATTATGTTCATGAACACAAGCATAACAATAACGTGTAATCCTTATAGACCGAACCAAAAACCAACAAAACGTCTAGAGGTTAACATGGCTATAAAAAAAATCTACCACATTGCCTTATTCCCCAAAACATGAATAAATGTAGAACAGATACGAAATAAAAAATAGACTTGCTTGGATCACCTCTCGAAAACCACACTGCTCACACTGACACACAACTAATTTGATATAGTTTAAAAGGAGTGGGTGAGTTAACAAGCTCAGGGAATGCCTAGAATAACTACCATGCAAACAATTCATCAAGCATCAATGAAACAACCATATAGCACAACCTTAACAGTTCCAGCTTTAGTGTCATAATACACTTACTCGGGCATTATTTTCTAGTTCTTTTACATGGTAAACATATTCACTTTTAATCATATACCACATTACACGTATAATCACCTAAGATAAAAGCATATATCACCATACTCATATAATCTCATAACGTTTAAGCATATGTCAGAATACTCGTAAAATCACATAACATTCAAACATATACCACAATACTCTAAAACATTTTATAGATAAATTGCATAGTGGTCACATGTCGTAAAAACACATATCATAATACACACATATTCATAAGTTAAGATAATTTGCATAATGGTCGCGTGTCATATAAACACATATCACAATACACACATACTCATAATTTAAGATAATTGGCACTTGAGCTATGAAACATAAAAGTGACCTCTATCATCAATCATCAGATACACGGATCTCCAACAAACCAAACATAGACTCATAGAGTCAAAAATGTCCCAAAAGTGAAGCATAAAGCTAACACTCTCCTTATTTCCCTTCACATGTCTCGGTGAATGGAGCTTCGCTTTCATTCCCTTATCCCTCTAACATGACCCCAAAATCACTATACATAGAAGTGAGTACTCATAATCCTATGGCATGCCAATTATATCCAACGGTTTCAAGATCACAAGGCCAAAATATCTGAAATCAAACACATCACTTACCGATTATCCATGCACTATCACTGCATATTTGCATCTTTAGCAAAACACTATCACTAACATTTAACATATACATATCATGTACACACTTGCACTTTCACAACAGTTATCATAACCACATATCACATGTTATAGAATCTCATCTCAATTCACATATTCACAAACACATAAGCACATAGTTCACAAGATAACATAGGTATGAGAAAGCTGACACTTGGAATTTAAAGTAGGGGTTTAGGCTACTACTAAATTCCCTAATAATGCATTGAATCATGTCCATAAGCAATTATTCTAAACATTCACCAATACGCTTTTGCCGAAAAGCTGAAAGTTTAAACTAGCCTTTCCTTGCCTTTATCTCTACTCATAAAGGGTCCTATCGGTTCCAACACTTCAACTAGGTAATTCAGACACCAACATAATCAACATTCATCCAAAGATTCACATCAAACAATCCAAAAACACAAGCCTAAGTGATCGACTGTTTAACGTCACAGCAATAATGTGCAAGCATAAACTATCGATGTAACTATATTAGACAGATGTGAGTTTGTTGGATATCGATCCCACAAGGATAGGTGTGTTTTGGATATAAATGAGATGAATTGTGAGTATAGTTGTTCATGTAATAACTTTAAAAACAACAAAATAAAATATGATAATAATAAACTGGGATCCCCAACATGAATCTTCAACAGAATATTAAGTGCTCACAAGGTATAAAAGTATATGTGATTGTCGATGCAATAAAATTCAACGTATATCTTACTTAGCGTTACTCCTCCATTTAATCTCAGACTTAACTATGCATATTGACCTCACTTTCTGATGATGGCAGAATGGCACTATTAAGAACAAGTGGACTAAATTCCACTAATCCTCACTTAACTTCCGTTGTAATGCTTGTTGGCTCAAACTACCATTGCACTTTCCAGTGTCAGTGACTGCAATAACACTTTCGTGTAAAAAAAGTCAAACCCCAAGATTAAATAATAAAAGCAAGATTAAATACGATAACATTTCACCAAGAATTCATCGGTACTTCCATAAAACTAGAAATCAGAAAGTAATCACCAGTATTTAGAAAGAAATAAGAACGACTCAAATGGAGAATACTATCCCTAGACAACTCGACTGAATCTCTCTATTCCCTCTTGTCGTGAACTTAGGTCTCCTCGTCAGGAGCTAGTCTGCATCTGGTTTTCACGTTGGCCACTAGCTTCAAGGTCAGATGATGAAGATGATAATGGAGAAAAACCACTCAATAAGGCATATTTTTCTTATTTCTACGTTTTATGTCCTCCCCCACAGTACCGGTGTTCTTTCCCTAAAATTATTTTGTCATTTTTTGTACACGTTGGTTATACCAGACCGGACAACTCAAGTAATTTTGGTTCTTACCCGGACAACTATTAGGTGCGACGACAATTCTGAACACAATCTGGAATTAACCCATGCAACGACATGTGGACATTTATCAGGTACAGCAAAAATTCTGGATGCAATCTGGAATTAACTCATGTAGCGACATTAATGCAATAAGATAGAAAAATTAAGGATAAAATAGGCTAGTATTCACTGAGTTATAAAATGCAATTTACTAAACTGAAAACGCTAAAATGTATGCTAAGGATAACTATTTGGGAACAATTTTACCAATAAGTAGAGGGAAAACCTATGTTCTTTCTATTGCTATAACACCTCCAAACTTGAGTTTTTACTTGTCCTCAAGTAAAACAGAAACTAGCAAGGCTACAAAATTTTTTTTACTAAGGCAAATGATCATTCTAGCAACTTGAACCCTCTAAATTCTCAATGGATGAATCACTTTCAGATGAAAAAATATTGCGTCGAAAATTCATACACATGAATGAATAAGGTTACATCTTCATCAATGCTAGCATCATGCTTCAAACCCTAAGTTCTATCTACCATTACAACATTTATTGTATAATACTAAGTATATATATACATATTTTTTAGAATAAGGGATATCGTTGCATTACTGTACCCTTGTTCCTGAGATGTAACGATGGGGTGCAACAAACCCTTAGGGAGTACGTAATTGTGCCAACACACACTCATAGCCTTTGGGCAGATTGATTTTTCTAACACTTGTATTAGAGTTTTCCCTTTTTAACATTCCATACTACACCCACTTTGGAGTGTCTCTAATTTATAACTATATATACATATAAGTAGCTGTACAAAGCAGGTTCATTCAAGATTTAAAAAATGATAACAATCGTCCTTTACTAATGCAACCTAATCCATTCATCAAAGAATTGAAGCTACAATCTTCTATTAAATTTATCCAACTTATTCATTGCTAATTTACATGATTCAAGAATTAAGCATCGAATGTAACCAACAATTTTTTTGAACAATTTCCATTAACTATAATTAAACCTTGCATGCGTCATTTTTGAAAACAAAAATTTTGAAATGTGGGTGCATTTCCAAGCCCCATGTGCATTCCCTCAAACTTAAAGTTTGCATTGTCCCCAATGCAGTAACACTAAAAATGCAAGGATAATGAAAATGCAATGACAATGTATACTTATCAAAATAAAACCTATAGCTACATGCAATGCATGAATACTATAACTAAAGCTTAAAACAAACTAACTCAGTTATTCGCAGTCATTGATGTGGCTGCATGATGTTTCTTTCTCCTCCTTTTCTTCTCCTCATTCTTTTATTGTTTATTCTTAAAGCGCTTCCTTTTCCTTTCTTTGGGCTTTGCGCAATCGTTGAATTGCTTCTCAGTTCTTAGCTCAGTCCTGACATCATCGACTGTTGTTTGTGTAGGAAATGCCACTTGGAGTGGTCTACTGTGAACCATTATTACCTATGAATTGCATTTCTCCTTACTGGTGACTTCAGTAACTTTAGCCGTTCTCGCTCCAGTTTACTCCAAATTATCAATATTTTCACCTGCAGACTCGGGTGTGGTGACAACCTTTTCAACAAAATCTTCTTCTTCTTTTTCTTTCTCATTTTCAATAACTTCCTCTTTTTCAGCAACAACTTCCTCTTCTGCAAGAACTTCCTCTTCTACAGCATCAACTTCCTTCTCAACAACAGTGTCTTCTTGATCAGCAAAAATACCATCCTCAAACAAGCTATCAATCTTTCACAAGCATTCTTCGATGTCCCTAGATTCCTCTTCTTTCTCATTAGAGACCTGCACAATGGGTAGGGATGCCACCAGTCTATCTCAATCTTTTAAGTCGTCATCCGAGGAAGAGAGGTCATAATTGTGAATGGTTGGCGAAAACACAGAGAATTTCGGTAGTGGGATGGGCTCAGTTGGCCTAATGTGGCTACAATAAAACTATTCCAGTCTTTGGTATAAGCGTAAAACAAATTCTGGGATCTCTCCATATCTTCTACTATAGCGACAAGTTTGATCTTCCTGTTGTTTTTGGAATTTACCATTTTTTTGACATCCTTTAGTTTGTGCCATAAAGATGTCTCTGCATTCTAGTTAATTCTTTTACTGTTAGCTTTGGCTTTGCCCTTTCTTATCTTGCTAGTCTCTACCTCCTTTAGTATCGGTGTGTCCTTGCCTTGAGTCATTTTTTCTACAAAGGCTTCATTGATTGGGCCCTTATTTTCCAAGATTTCCTCAAAAGCATGGGGCACGATTCCTCTTTGCTGAGACAATAACATCACTAGTGATGGGAAAACTAAGATCCCAGTCTGCCTTGTCGTGCAGTCAGCTATTTTGTGGTGAAGTGTTGCGCCCACATCAATTTTTCGACCATTGACGATAGAATGTATCAGACACATTCTGTCTAGGGTGACTATGGTGATATGAGTGGAGGGCTTTAGTTTGTAGTTGACAAAGTGAAACCAAATTTTACCTTACAGCATCAAGAAGAAACGGTGTATCGTATAGTTCTTTTGATGGGAACCCGTCCAAACTACTTCCTCGTTACACAAGTCTCTCACCAGCATGTCTCGTTTTTCATCTGTGATGTTATTCATGAACTCAGAGTGTTTGTCGACATTGACCTTGGTTTTGTACAACTTGTGGATGTTTGCAGTATCCCATGGTATTAAGCCTTCTCGAATGAAAATAAATTCTAACTCATAATCGTAGAGATTAGCATAGAACTCACATACCAGTGAAGGAGAGTAGCTTTCAGGATGGCTGCAAAATGTTTCCCATTTTAACTTCGAGATGATTTTGGAGACTTGTTTACCCAAGTCTTGTTGTGGCGAAAGAGAAATGCCTTGCTTGGGATGAAAGTTGCACTTCAATATGTTGTTGTGAAATCGTTCCTTTGCCGCTTTATTCAAAAAGACTACTGGCTCATTTGTCTGCACTAGCCTGGGGGTTTCTGATTCACAGACTGTGGGAGTAGAGGATGCATGTTCCCCAGTAGATTTGGTGGCTTTTTTAACTGAGTCTCTTGTTTTTGCCAGTTTTTGTTGAGGAAAAACATTTTAAAGGTAAAAGGATAGGACCTTTAGAAAAGAAAATAAATAAAAATGGTTACTTGAATGCGTTACAGTTAGTACAGTGAGGGAGAATTTATAGTGAGTGAAAGAGGAAGATGGAGAGGCGTGTTGTTTTGTTGAGAGATATAGGGCTGGCGGGAAGAGTTGTGTCCAATAGAAATCGTTCCCGCTTATAAGGATCAAACGGCTAAGTGAATTTTGATCCAACGGTGGAATCTGACTTTCCCTAAATTCTAAATAGCTATAAATGGTAGTTCAGACATATGTATTACGCTAACAGTAAGATTTCAATGCATCAACAAACTTTAACAAAACATAAACAAAATAAAATAAACTAAAATCACAAAGTACTGGTGAAAAAAATTAAAACTTTTCGACCAATTTAATGGTCTCTGCCTGCTTTTGATCATTGTTGCAAAAATAGTGTTTCAACCTCTGTCCATTTAGTTTAAAGTGGTGTCCATCACGTAAATCTCGAATTGTGACTGCACCATGAGGAAATATAGCGACAAATTCAAAAGGTCCAGACCAACGGAAATGTAATTTACTTGGGTGCAATTTGAGACGAGAATTGAATAATAAAACCTGTAAACCCGTGATAAATTGTCGTTGAAAATAATCTTGTCATGCCATCATTTGGTCTTTTCCTTGTAAATTGCAGCATTTTCATAAGCATTTCTCCTAATCTCCTCTAGTTTAGTGATATCCAACAATATTTTCTTTCTAGCTGCTCCATTATCCATGCTCACTTGCTTAATTGCCCATATTGCTTTGTGTTCCAGTTCAACTAGAAAGTGGCATGCTTTTTCTAAAACCAATTAATACGGCGACATCCCTAAAGGAGTTTTTTTATGTTGTCTACAATTCCCATAAAGCGACATCCCTAAAGGGTTTACAACCTTCTCAAGAATGTTCTTAATTTCTCGATTCAATACTTCGGGATATCCATTAGTTTGCGGATGATAAGTAGTAGCCATTCTATGATTAACTCCATATCTCTTTAGTGCTGTCGCCACTTGGTTGTAATGAAAGTGTGTACCCTGACCACTCATCAATGCCTTTGGTGTGCCAAATCAGGTGTGCATATGCTTGTGAAAAATTTTAGCGCTATCTTTGCATCATCCTTTGGGACAGCAACAACTTCTACCCACTTCGAGACGTAGTCAACAACTACTAATATATACAGCTTTCCAAATGAACTCGAAAATAGTCCCATAAAATCCATACCCCAAACATCGAATAATCCAACTTCTATAATTAGCTGATATAACATTTCATTGCGTCGAGATATAGAACCGGTGTGTTGACACCTATCACATTGATTCACAAAATTGTGGGCGTCTTTGAATAATGTCTACCAGTAGAATCCTGATTGGAGAACTTTAGCAGTAGTTCTCATATCACCGAAATGACCTCCATAAGGAGCATCATGATAATGCTTCAAGATTGAAAGCATCACCTCTTCCAGAACACAACATCGAATAATGTTGTCATTGCATACCTTGAATAAATACAATTCGTCCCAATGATACTTCATTACGTCATGAAGAAATCTTTCATTTTTATGGCTTGTGAAACCCGATGGGAGTTTTCCACACACTAGATAATTAACAAAATCTGCATACCAAAAGGTAGCAAATAACTTCTCATCTGGGAATGCGTCGACAATTTAAAGTATGTTTCAATCTTCACTGCCAACTTTCAATCGAGATAGATGGTCTGCAACTTGATTTTTTGAACCCTTACGGTCTTTTATCTAATGTCAAATTCTTTCAACAGTAATATCCAACGTATCAGTATTGGTTTGGTATCCTTTTTCACAAATAGATATCTCAACATCGAATGATCAGTGAATACAATAACCTTTGCACCGAAAAGATAAGAACGAAACTTGTCAAAAGAAAATACGACAACCAGTAGTTCTTTCTCTGTGGTGGTATAATTGAGTTGAGCCTCTGTAAGGGTTTTGCTAGTATAATAGATGGTGTGAAATTTTTCCCTGTCATTGTCCTAGTACTGCACCCACAGCAGAGTCGTTTGCATTACACAAAACTTCAAAAGGTTGAGACCAATCGAGTGCAATGACAATGGGTGCATTCACTAGCTTCTTTTTTAACTGAATAAAGGCATCCAAACATATATCGTCAAATAAGAATTTTTGGTTCTGTTCCAGCAATGAGCATAAGGGCTTTGCAATTTTTGAAAAATCTCTAATAAACCGTTGGTAAAGCCCCACATGTCCCAAAAAACTGTGAATACTTTTCATGTTTGTTGGTGGAGGTAATTTCTCAATGATTTTCACCTTCGCTTTGTCTACTTGAATTCCTTTACTAGAGACATGGTGCCGTAACACAATGCCTTCAGTTTCCATGAAATGACATTTTTCCCAATTCAAGACAAGATGTGTGTCCTCACATTGCTTTAGTACTTTATCCAAATTGTTAGCGGAATGATCAAAATTATTCCCATAGACTGAGAAATCATCCATAAACACCTCTAAAGAGTCTTCGATCATATCTAAGAATATTGCCACCATGCACCATTGAAATGTGGCTGGTGCATTGCAAAGACTAAAAGGCATACTGTGAAAAGCAAAAATACCAAAAGGGTAGGTGAAGGTTGTTTTCTCTCCGGTACAATAGCAATTTGATTATACCCAGAATAGCCGTCTAAAAAGAAATAATAGGCTTCTCTAGCAAGTTGATCCAGCATTTGGTCGATAAAAGGAAGTGGGAAGTGATCCTTCTTTGTGGCCGCATTCAATTTGCGATAATCCATACAAACTCGCTATCCTGTGGGAATGCATGTAGGAATTAATTCATCCTTATCATTGTGAACCACAGTGATGCCACTCTTTTTAGGCACGTATTGCATTGGACTTACCCAATTGTTATAAAAAATCAGGTAAATAATTCTAGTATCAAGCCATTTTATGATTTTCGTTTTGGCAACTTCCTTCATCTTCTCATTTAATCTTCTTTGTTGCTCAATCGATTACTTGCCTTCATCTTCCACCTTTATCTTGTGCATGCAAAAAGAAGGACTAATACCTTGAATATCGACAATACTCCAAGCAAGAGCTCTTTTTATGTTGCTTAAGAATATGAACCAATTTCTCTTCTTAAGTTGCATCCAGTGTTGCAGAGACAATAATTAGGAGAGTATTATGATCACCTAGAAAAACATATTTAAGAAGAGGAGGTAGTAGTTTCAATTCTAGAGTAGGAGCTTCTTCAATAGATGGTTTGAAAATAGAGGTTGTTCTATTGGCTAGGTCTAAAGATTCAATCTGCCATCAATGCTTGAGTTCAAGATTATGAGCTTCAACCATGCTGTCACAATCAACTAAGAATTTGACATCAGATGTCACTGCAAACTCTCCAAAGAGTGTTGTGTTTTGGCTATTGAATTCTTCCTCAATTAGATCATCTAACACATAAACAGTATGGCATTCTTCTTTGCCTTTGCATTCAACAAATTCAAAAACACTGAAGGTGACTTCCTCATCATTAAGTTGCATAGTTAGTTCACCTTTATACACATCAATCAGAGTTCAAACGATGGCTAAAAATGGTCGTCCCAAGATTATGGGAACCTACTTGTCTACCTCGCAGTCAAGTATGATAAAATCAGTCGAAAAAATGAATTTATCTACACGAACAATGACGTTTTTTATTTGCCCTTCAGGTTGAGCCAAGGATCGATCGGCGAGTTTTAATGTCACTACAGTAGATTTCATGTAACCAATTCCCAACTTTAAGAAAGTAGATAGTGGCATTAGGTTAATGCTAGCTCCCAAGTCGCATAAAGACTTACCCAAATAATGATTGCCAAATGAACATGGGATGGTAAAGCTCCCAAGATCCTTCAATTTAGGGGACAACTTGTTCATCAAAACAACACTATAGCCTTTTGTGAGTGCAATAGTTTCAATATCAGTGAGCTTTTTCTTCTTGGACAAGAGGTTTTTCATAAATTTCCCATAAATTAGAATTTGTACAAAAGCATCTACTAAAGGAATCTTGATCTGCAGTTGCTTCAGTGTGTCCAGGAATTGCTAATACTGCTTGTCATGCTCATTCTTCCTGAATCTTTGTAGGAAAGGTAAAGGTATGGATACATCTGCTTGTGCCGACACCTTCGATTACGTCGATAGTTTTGAAGGTCGAACAGTAGGCATTTAAGTTACAATTTTTGGAACTTCTTTGTTTGATACATTGACAAATTCTTCAGATTCAACCTTCTCACTAGTGATCACCCCATCCACGTCTTGAGGTGCTATAGGAGAGTCAATATATGGTTAGCTAGTTTGTTTACCACTCCAAAGAGTGATAACCTTACAATGTTTTTTCCCCCTCGGACTAGGATTTTCCGTGTCACTATGTAATGAACCTAGTGGTCGAGTAACTGTACCCCCAATGCTCGAATGGAAGGTGAATTCCCTTGGATAATAGCTTTCGTGCAAGTAATATGCTCTAGCATTAATGCCTCAAGAGTTGCTAACAGGTTAGAAGTAGAAGCTTGAGTGTACAGTTGTAACATCCCGATTTTGGGCCTAGTCGGAACAATGGTTTCGAGACCACAAATCCGATGAGGAAAAATTTATTTTTACTATATTTTGATGGTTTACAATTTTACGGAATTATTTCGTGAAAATTTTGTTCAAAAATTTTGACGTTTGGGCACTTAATTTAGTCAAAAGGACTAAATTGTATAAAGTGAAAAAGTTGAGTTCTACATGTTAGAGGTGTCCAATTGTTATGAAAATTTAAATTGGAGGTCTTTATATGGTAATTAGACCAATTGTTAAGTTGTGGACAAAACTGGACATGAGATAAGTGAAATAGGAAATTTTTAAGTTAGGCGCATTTTGGTTATTTTGTAATTAAAAGAGAAAAAGATGGCAAATTGTGCTCATCTTCTTCATTTGGACGAAATTAACAAAGGGGGAAGCCATAGTTAGGGCTTCCAAACTTTCAAGCTCCATAGTAAGTGATCCCAAGCCCCGTTCTTAATGTTTTTTACATTTTTAGAGTCCCGATAACTTGATTTAGCTTATTCTAGCAATAATTTAACCTAGGGTTTATATTTGGAAAAATACCCACGGGTGAAATATGTTTATTTTTATGTTTTATGACAGAATATGAAGCTAGAAATTATGTTAAACAACTTTTGCTAGTCGATTTTAAGTGAAAACGAGTAAATTGACATAATCGGTAAAATACCTAATGTTCATAAGTGTTAGAGTAAGAATTTGATGTTGTCATTGAAGGGAGAAATGTTCAGCATGTTATAAAACATAAGAATAAGAGATGAAGTTTAATTTCCAAGCTTTGGGGCAAAAGTGTAATTATGTAAAAGTTTAGGGGCAAAATCATAATTTTGCCAAAGTTAAAGTCGAGGGAAATTTTGGTAAATGTGAGTATTAAATAAACTAAATTTTCTATTATAGATCAAGAAGAATAGAATTCGATGTTAGACAAAGGAAAGAATAAGTTTGAATACCAAGTTTGGATTTGGCTATATTTTGTACTGAGGTAAGTTTACGGTAAATAAATACAATATTTCAATAATTATTATTAATGCTGCTATTTTTCAGCAATTATGTATTTATTTTATGAAATTATTTAATGTTGACTCAAGTATGAGACGATAGAGAATTAGTATTAAAAAGTCCCGTTGAAACATTAGGAATGTATTGGATACAAATGTCATGACATTTGGGGAAAGAGATCCCATGTAAGACCATGTCTGGGACATGGCATTAGCATCATTGAGGTTATGAGAGGTCCCATGTAAGACCATGTCTGGGACATAGCGTTAACTTGAGATGAGAGGTCCCAAGTAAGACCATGTCAGGACATGGCATGGGCACCGATATGAGAACTCCCATGTAATACCATATCTGGGATATGGCATTGGCAGTACAAGAAACATCCATGTAAGACCATGTCTGGGACATGGCTTTGGCATGTTATTATCAGAAAAGAGACCCAAGTATCCTTATTATTCCAATGTGGCTCAACGGGTAAACAAATTATGTTCCATGAAAGTTCAGGTAAAAGCATAAATAGCAAATTCAGGTGAGTTATAAGAGTTAAGAACATATTATGTTATCAATTGAGAATCAATATTTCAGCAAGAGAAGAGGAAGTTATAATCATGAGTTAGCTAAGTAAACAAGCAAGAGAACGAGTAAGAGATTAAGTAAAGAGGAAATTAGGGATCATGTTACTTGAGTATAATTATTTGTGTTAAGTGTTGTTATTTATTTACTTGTAAACTTACTAAGCTTTATGCTTACTTCTTTTCTTTTTCTTTCTTTTATAGTATTGCAAAGCTACTTCAGAGATCTTAAAGACGTCGGAGAACGTCCACACTATCAACCACAACAACTCGGTATTTTATGATGATCAATGTTGAACTATGGCATGTATAGGGACTTAGTTATTTTGAATGTATGTCCTTATGATAATGCTAAAGGATGATGTGTAAATATGTGATAATTTTTAGCTATTAAAATGGCTAAGTAAGAATATGTTTGGTATTATGTATGCCTAGGTGATATTTTATACCTAGAAATCGTGAAAAAGTAAAAATTTGCAATGAAATAGATTTCAGACAGCATCAGTGACGTGACTTTGAAAAATAATCAAGGATCGTATAAAATGAATTAAAGGGTGAATGATATATATAATTAAATCTTATTGAGTCTATTTTCATAGAAAAAAAGGTGTAGAAAAGGAATTTTATATTCGAGATATGTGGATTTTAATTAGATATGGTCGAAGCTGTTTTGGAGTCCCTATTCGACTTTAGAAAATCATTAAAATTGTACAAAAATATTTATGAGTTTTAATTTATATTTATAGATTCCTTAATGAGTCTATTTTCTTTAGAAAGAAGTGAAAACACCATATTAAAATCATACAATGACAAAATTTAATTTTAGTGACGAGAGGTTAGAACAGTCAAACAGTGAAACGGGGAAGATTTTAACTAATAAACTGTACTAATTGGCTAAACCAAAAATTCTGAAAATTTTATGGTAAGAAGATATATGAGTCTAGTTTCAGGTAAAATTTACATATCTAAATTTTGAGTTTTGTAGCTTGAGTTATAATTAATTTAGTAACTACTATGCAATTGGACAGCTTTGTTGTAAATAGTGAAATTAATTTTAAAAGAAAATTTTTATACCTCAAACTAGTAAGTTAAGTCAAGTAACGCCTCGTGCTCGACTCCGGGAACGGTCTCGGATAAGGGGTGTTACAACAGTTGCTGTCGATGGCCTTGAACTTGTTGATCTGGTATTGAAGAGTGTTGTGGCTACATCAGATTTTGTTGTGGATGTGTCTGGCCTTATTGTGGATGCATCTGAGTTTGCTGATTGTATTTCTACTACTGTTGATTGTAATTTCCTTGTCTGGGATTATAATTGCCCTAAGTAGATGTATTCCCATATCTGAATGTCGCGACTTTTTGTCCAGCATTATGAGTGGCCCAAAATGGTTGGTTGTGTGCAGAGTTGTTGTAAGAAATTCCATAAGAATTGTTGCAGATGTTACTAATATAATAGGCATTCTCTACATGTTGTGGACAGTCTTCATAACTATGGTTGACATTACAAATCTCACAAGAAAAAGTAGGAACATCAATTTGTTGATCGACTTGTATAGGTGCAACACCACTTGTCCCTTGCATATTTTTAATCATGTTTGTGAGAGAAGAAACTTGAGCACTTAGTGTGGTTATTGCATCTAATTCAATAACTCCCGGAGTAGTTTTTGCTTGTATAACTCTGGAGACAGGGTATTGATAATTATTCTGAGCAATTCTCTCAAGAATTCTCAGAACATCATTATAAGTACAATCCAATAAAGGTCCATTGGCTGATGTGTTGACAAGATTTCCTATATGTGAATTCAGCCCATTATCAATTTGCATTTCTAGTTGTATGTCGTGCATGAAACGATGTCGGAGTAAAGTTTTATAATGTTCCCATGTTGTGTGAATATTTTCATCATCCAGCTGATGATAAGCAGTAATATCATTTCAAAGACGAGCATTCATTATCGGGGGGTAAATCCCAAAACAAACTGTGTTGCTAGTGCTTCCCAAGAAGTAATTGATCTAGCAAGTAGTCTAAAAAACCAAGTACGTGCTCTTCCCTGTAAGGAATAAGAAAATAATTGCATCTTCAAGGCATCATCAGGAACAACTTGTTGAAGGCAACACAGATCAATAAAAAGGATTTAAGATGTTCTCTCGTATCTTCATGTGGCATTCCAACATATTGTCTATTAGAATTCAACATTTGAAACATTACTAGCTTTAGTTCCAAATTCCCGACTTGGATTGTTGGCCTAACAACTCCTGGTTGCAAATCATCCAAGATAGGTACTACAAAATCTCGTATAGTCCTATTTTGTATTTGAGCATCTTGCGGCAACAATGGGTTATTAACATTTTGCTGCTGCAACGAAGGTGTGGCTGCATTGTTCCCTGGTAGAGCCATATTTCTTTGTTCTCGAAGTCTATTCTGAACAGTCCTTTCAATTTCTAGATCAATAGTGGCAAGAAAGTCCGAATTTCTTCGGGTAATAAAACACGTAAAATGAAGTTAAAGAAATAACAATAAAGAACAAAAAAAGTTAGTGAATACGAAAAATTTTATAAGGAAAATAAAGTGCAAAAACACACAAAAACAAAAATAAACATCAAACAAACACCATCCCCGACAATAGCACCAAAAAAATTGATCGACTGTTTAACGTCATAGCAATAATGTGCAAGCATACACTGTCGATGCAAGTATAATAGACAGATGTGAGTCTGTCAGATATCGATCCCACAGGGATGTGTGTCTTTTGTCTATTAATGTCGGTACAATAACTGGATATAAATGAGATGAATTGTGAGGATAGTTGTCGATGCAATAACTTTAAAAAGAACAAAATAAAATATGATGATAATAAACTGGGATCCCCAACATGAATCTTCAGCAGAATACTAAGTGCTCACAAGGTATAAAAGTATAGGTGATTGTCGATGCAATAAAATTCAATGTATATCTTACTGAGAATTACTCCTCCATTTAATCTCAGACTTAACTATGCCTAATAACCTCACCTTCTGATGATGGCAGAATGGCACTATTAAGAACAAGTGGGCTAAATTCCTCTAATCCTCACTTAACTTCTATTGTAATACTTGTTGGCTCAAACTGTCACTGCACTTTCCAGTGTCAGTGACTGCAATAACATTCCATGTAAAAAAATTCAAACCCCAATATTAAACAATAAAAGAAAGATTAAATAAGATAACATTTCACAAAGAATTCATCAGTACTTCCATAAAACCAGAAATCAGAGAATAATCACCAGTATTTAGAAAGAAATAAGAAAGAATCGAATGGAGAATACTATCCCTAGACAACTCGACTGAATCTTTCTATTCCCTCTTTTCACGCACTTAGGTCTCCTCATCAGGAGCTAATCTGCATCTGGTTTTCACGTTGGCTCACCTGTGAGAGGTTTAAGCTGCCATGCCCACCAGCTTCAAGGTCGAATGATGAAGATGATAATGGAGAAAAACCATTCAAGAAGGCCCATTTTTCTTCTCATGTCCACCTTTTATGTCCTCCCCTATAGTACAGGTGTCCTTTCCCTAAAATTATTCTATCCTTGTTCGTACAGGTTGGTTATACCAAACTGGACAACTCACGTAATTTTGGTTCTTATCCGAACAGCTGTCAGGTGCGACTAGAATTCTAAACGCATTCTGGAATTAACCCATGCAGCGACATGTGGACATCTGTCAGGTGTGGCGAAAATTCTAGATGCAATATGGAATTAACTCATGTAGTGAAATTGCAATAAAATAGAAAAATTAAGGATAAAATAGGCTAGGGTTCACTAAGTTATAAAATGCAATTTACTAAACTGAAAATACTAAAATGTATGCTAAGGATAACTATATGGGAACAATTTAACCAATAAGTAGAGGGAAAACCTATGTTCTTTCTAGTGATAGTGCTATCACTAAGCTAGGTTCTCATGTAACTGAAACCTTTAACATAACAAACTTAAAACTCAAATATATCCATCTATACTTAATTTTTTTTTGCCTAAAACCAATTCCTCTCATCTTATTATTTACCTACGACTAATTCCCAACTTTTAAACTACACAGAAATACTTAGTTCATAATAAAGACTTTTTGAAAAATTTATTAAAACTCAAGAAATTTTTAACAAAACTTCAAATTAAGTTTAGAAACCTCTTAATCATGTCAAAAAGAATTGAAAAATCTTTGAAACCATTTTTTACTCAAAATTTCGAAATCCACCATTAACAACCTAATTTTTTGCTATTATTTAAAACATGTGATTGAATGGCTAAAAACTTAGTTTTAAAGACTAAATAACATTTAAAACTAATGGGAAGATGTATCATTACCTTAGTTGGTGAAAAATTGAGTGTTTGATCAAAATCTTGGAAAACCCTACAAGCTTGACAATGGATGAATCTATGGTGTTTTTGGGTGTTTTTCTTGAAGTATTATGGAGGTTTAATGTTGTAAGGATGATGGAAAGGCATAGGTTTGGAATAAAAAATCGAATGGAGAGGGTGAAGAAAGGCATAGGGACAACAAAAAGAATAGAAGGGGAAGAAAATAACATGAAATATATGTAGGTGGGGGAATTATTAGGTTGAATTTTAAAATTTGGTTTAATTACTTCATAAAGACTCAAACTTAGACCTTTTTACAAATTAGTCCTTTTTCTAAACTTATAGGTTTCTAAAACTTTTTAAAAAAAATTGATTTAATTTTCTAAAAACCATGGTAAAAAACATTACAAATAATCCATGCTACAAAATTTTGAACACTCTAAAGCTAAAATCCCTAAAATACCCTTAAAACTCCTAGGCCCTATTTTGGGGTGTTACAATTCTCCCCCTCTAAAAAGAATTTTGTTATCAAAATTCCTTGCTAACAAGTTACTTGCTTAATCAAAAAATATGATATTTCTACTTTTAAACTAACTATCACACTTTCGCTACGCACTCTGATTCTTATTCTATCTAACTTTCTACTACTTTTCTTAACGACCACCTCGATTCGTGACCCAATTTTCGGGTCCAAGTTACAAGATGTCACATTCGTTGCTAGAGTAACTACGATCAATTTCATTCAATTTATATAATTAAACTTTCATTTATTAGTATTATAAAAACATGATGCAATACACAATCATTTTTGGGTCTTATACGAGTTTACAAAAGCTCTGGTACTAACACGAGGTAGAATTAGGACTAGATTGTAAAGATTTTAGGGAATCGAGTTGATGTCATGAATTTGGGGGTCCTCGTTGTGACGCATTATTTACTAGATTCGTCACAACCTTGAGCATGAGTCATCGCGACGTAACTCTCTGGTTGATCTCATCGCGACGTTGAGAATATGTTGTTGCGACATGACTTACTGCTACAAATGTTGAGAATATGTTAACGAACTAAGATTGTTGAGAACTTATGTATACATTGGTCTTCGAATAGATTGACAGTACAAGATGGGTGCATGCACTGGTAATACTGCTACATACACGCATTCATGCTTATTTTGCTTGAGGAGAAGCAATAACTTAGGTTTAGGGGTGTGATAACTCTTGAAAAGAGTTGAATTTCATGCATTTAGACCTAGCTAATTGTTTGTACTAAGGTACACTTAGTGGCACTTTAGGACATTTTATTAGTATTTTTATCATTTGCATTAGGAGATTGGACTGTGTTTACATTTTAGATACTTTTAATTGTGTGTGGATGGGTTGTGTTTAGTGGTTTGGCAGGTGTAGGCTAGGGATAAAAAAAATAAAGGAGTAAAGGTTTGTCGGGGCAAAATGCTGGACAGTTTGCAACCTTGAATGTCGTCGCAATTTAGGAGGATGATTGGGCCAACATTCAACACATACTAGTCTCAACCCAACTCAACTTGTACCAGAAAAATCTACTTAAAAAAGAGGAGGGATATCGTGGGCTGTTGGAGATACCCTTGGATGAAATGCTTATAAAAAGCCAAAGAATGAAGCCCTAAGGTTAAGGGGAGAGAGAGTCGAAGGCAAGAATAGAGGGTAGCGGCAGATTAGAGACAGAAAAGAGGAACTCAAAGGCACTCCCTCTCAGCCACCACAGGACATTGTGCTGCTAGATTGCAGATTGATTTGGCGACAGACATCTGCCTAAGTTCTTACTTTATTTCTTAATCTATTCTCTCGTGAATTAATTTGAGCAAAATGATGTTGGATGTTATTTCGAACTTGAATTTTAATCACCAATCCATGAGTTAAATCTCATAGTGTTGGGATTACATGATGAAAACTTTTTATTTTCTGTAATGGTTGAAGCATATATTTTATTGAATCTACTATTTCATTAAATTATTTTTATTTTCTAAATGTATGCATATATTCTCTAGACATAGATAAATGTGCAGCATGCCCATAAACTAAATCAAATTCTGGAAAGGATGGATTAGTTGAACCAAAATTGAATGACACAAGTGGGTATTCGATTGAATACTCACAATAGACTCTAGACATAGAGCAACGTTTGTATAAAATGAACACAAAACAGTGTAGGGTACCGTGATAAAGCCTATAGACATAGGTCAGGTAACTTGAGGCCTTACTCTCGAAAGAAGCAGGTCACTTTAGGTCTCTTTTGAGTAGTAGATTAAGTACAATTATGCTAAGGCATTACTGAAAGTAATGGCAGATTCTTAGTAATCCCAACCTTCCAAATCAACATCGTAGACCTTAAATCCAGTGCCACAACATCTTTTCCCCAACATTCTTAGTTATTTATTTGTTCGCTCAATTATTCTCGTAATTGCCATTGCATTTTTACTCTTGCTTTGCCTTAGCATTTTCCAATACTAGTCAGTATACATTTCGCACTCATCCTTATTATTTTAATTTATCACTGCGTACTTAACTCGATTTTGCCATAACATTAATCATATCATAACTTGATCATTTATATACCTAATCTGATCCCTGTGGAGACGATCTTACATATCACTTTATTATTTGATTCGACGTGTATACTTGCAAAATTCGCATATCATATTCGCATTCGACAATGCTTTATTGTAGGACTTTTCCAACAGAGTTCCATTAGCTAAGTGGAATGATGGAAATGTGACTGTGCAAAGAAAATAATTATGAAATGCAAATTAAAACACTTTGGTGATTAAAAATTATTTTGATTTTAAGGAAGAGGTTAAAAACTAATATTTAACTAAGTAAAATAAATAAAAAAATAAAAGTTCCAGTGCAAGATTTCAAAAATGGTTTTAATCAAGATGACATAATTATGTTAGATTAATTACATTTCTTAACTTAGAATTACTAAACTCATGTTCATGTTGTTACAAATAAATTCATGACAACTTGGTAATTTGCTAACTCTTGCTCATATGTACATATTAAATTAACTAATCTCTTGAACATTTTTAAATGCCAATTCAAACAATTAATTAATCTTCATAAGCACATAAAATATTAAGTAAGGTAACAATATAATCCTAGATTGAAATAATTTAATCACAATAATCTTGCAAGTTATGCAAGGCTAATGTACCATTTAATCATCACTAATTTAACCTCACTACCTTAGAAGATTAAACATGAACTGATTAAGTATTGTGTCAATTAATTACAATTTCAACACGATTTAATAATTAATTCATTAGTTATCTTACAATTATAATGCAAGAATAGCTTAATCATGATTTTCTTAATCAAACAATTTACCAAGACCTATAACAACACAAACATAATTTTAATAACTTAAGTGGACGAAATGCAATCAACCTAACACAAATTAAATTTAAGTC
Organism: Gossypium raimondii; assembly: GCF_025698545.1. Taxonomy (NCBI): domain Eukaryota; kingdom Viridiplantae; phylum Streptophyta; class Magnoliopsida; order Malvales; family Malvaceae; genus Gossypium; species Gossypium raimondii. The sequence continues at coordinate 15,993,003 of NC_068571.1, forward strand.
ATATTAATTAATTTAAACATATCAACATAAGAAGTATTCATAGACATGTTCATAACAATAACAGTAAAAATTAAAAGATAGGGAACTAGAATCAAATCTGGTGTGTCTCTGAAGCATAACTAGTTTGCTCTGCTCCTCCTTCTTTACTTGTTCTTATTGAACCAAGGCTTCTACGAGCACTTGAATGCTTCTTCCAATGGTGGTTTAAGGGCTCTTTTCCAAAAGGGAAAATTGACAAGGGAATGGAAGGAAAAAAGAAGAACAAAGGAATGGGCTTGGAAGAGAGAAATTGAGAGAGAAGTGAAGAATGAAAGGATAAGAGGTGTAAGAGGTGTGCTTGAAATGAGCAGCCAATGGGGTATTTATAAGTTGGATAGGCTGCTAAAAATAGCAAAAATCAGTAGCCATAGGCTCCCCCCATGCTGGCCACACCTGTGGCAAGTTTGAAGCTTTCAAACTTGCTAAATTTAGCTAGGGGAAATTCTACAAAAGCATGATAAGTTGAAGGGTTTGAATGGAATTTCAAAGAAGCTTCAAGGGCTATTTTGCAAGCCAAATAATCAACTAAACAAGCCGGTTGGGTTAACATGTGCGACAGTTTTGGGCAGCCTATTGCTCTGTTGGATCAGTTTTCTCAGTTTAGCACATGTGGGTCTCCTCTCATAATTAATTCGCATCGGTGCTTCAAAATTGCTTCTTGGTTTTGTGCTTCTAGTTGTAACAACTATTTTTAGTGAAATCAGAATAGTGGTTTTGGAACTACAAGTCCAATGTGAAATATTTATTTTATTATTATTTTAATGTCTACAGCATGTTAGTATTACCGTATAAAAATTTCGTTAAGAAAATTTACCGTTTACATGCTAAATTTGATAAAATGACTAAATTAAAAAGTTCAAAACTTGAGTTATAAGTTAAAGGGATTAAATAACTATGATATTTAATGGTTGGAGGGTTTATGATGTAAATAAACCATTAATATCATGAATGGGCTATTATGGACACTTTATTAGGTGATTTAATGGTTTTATAACAAGTTTAATTAAGTAATTTAATAAATAAATTAAGTAAAACAAAAACAAATTAATTAAGGTATCATCTTCCTAAGTTATACTTGACTAAAATTAGAGAAGAAAATTCCATTCTTAACACCTTGAAGATTCGACAATTGAAGTCTTTGAATGAGATCAATTTTGAGGTTAGTTTTTGATGATTTTTATGTTTTCAGGATCGTTGTAGCTTAATCTAGATAAGCTGAGGACTAGCTTGTAAAACTATTAAAAGGTTAGGGTTTTTCCATGAATGAATGTATATGAGTTTTGATGTTTTATGGAAGAAAATGGTTAGTTGTTGATAGATAAACAAATTTTGTTAAGTGATTTTTGATGAAATTGTCAAATAGGGATTAAATTGAAAAATAGAAAATATTCATGGTGAAATTATGAAATAAATGAAATATAGTGATTGCTAGGGACCTAAATGAAATTCAGCTATGGTGGGTTTTGGCAAAATTGCATGAATTTTTATTTTGTGAGCTAGGGACTAAAGTGAAATGAAATCAAAATTGTAGGAGAAAAAATGTAATTTTGCTAAAATAAGTGTTTGGGTTAAATTGAATAAGATAAGTATTGAATTGAGCTGAATAGATCAAGACAAACCTCGTACAACTTTAGATCGGGACAAAGATAAAGTTTTGGAATAGTCGCCTCCGTATTTATGTTTAATCGTCGAGGTAAGTTCATGCAATTATATTGTATTTATGTTCTTTTAATTGAATTATACATGTATTGTGAACTGCCATATATATATACCAATTGCATATACAATGATGTTACATCGACTACTAAGCCCTGTTTGAACCTTAGGAATTTGTAGGATACAAATGACATGTCATTAGGGTTTACATGATTCGGTTGCTAGTCTTAAACATCCTATATTGATAGCTGAGGTCCGGTATGCGTTACGGATACTCCACAGCTCGTGTGAGTAGCATCGTGTAGCTACGTTTCAACCCACAACTTGTGTGAGCAGTATCGTGTAGCTACGTTTCGACCGACAGCTCGTGTGAGCATTGTGATTCACAGCTAGTGTGAGCATACATGTACAGGAATTGATGGATTATAGTTATACGAGTTAGCACACCATGTGTGAGCTATCCCGGGTATCCAACAGATTCTAAAGGGTTTAATGGGCATCATTTGAAAGAGATAGGTAAGAGTTTAATACGAACTAAGACATGAACACATGTGAATTTCATTGAATGGGTGATACATGGTACAATGGAAGTTGAGATAGATGATATATGCATATGATACATGATTAAATCTTGTGGTCATCCATGATTAAATTGTTTATGTTTTATGCTTATATGGCTAGCATGTTTGGTGTAAATGCTTAGGCTTTGGCCAAGTGTGGTTGGATTATGCCATGTTTAATTTACTTAATATGTGATGAAATGGTAAGTTGAGTTTTACATTATACGAACTTACTCAGAATTTATGCTTACTCTATGTTATTTTCCATGTTTTATAGTGAATCAGAAGCTCGTTCGGGTTGGAAGCTTGTCGGAGTTATATCACACTATCCATCGGCTAAATCGGTAGGTTTTGGTATTTCTAAGTTTTGGTTATAAAGGCATGTATAGGAATTTTGCTTGATGAAGTAGCCATTTGTTTTGGCTTGTGTTTATGGTATTATGGGTGATGAAATGGTACTAATTTTGGTATTTATATATTTGGTCTTAAAATGGTTGATATATTGGCTCATAATGCTTGAATGATTGAAGATGGAATGGTAGTTAAAAATGCATGTTATAAATGGTCTTGTGATATGTTTGAACGTGGTGATTTGGTATACCTGTTATAGATTATATATATGGATATTGGTGCTAAATGTTAAATGGTATATTTGGTACTTTTGGTGTGATATTTGATACGTAAACAAAGTGTAAGTTTTATATAAATTTAGTTATAAGTTAGTTAAACTTTTAACCAAACTGTGCATATAATTATACATGTTTAATTGTCATGATTTAGGTGCCTTTTGGGCATATTGGTTGTATGTATATGTACCTTATTTGAATAGCTTATTATGGCATGGTTTGGTGCACTTTGGAGTACTTGATTATATGTGGAAAATTGGTTATAGATGGATGCATGTTTGGGTGTGAAAAATGGCTTGGAAATGGCCTATTTTTGGTCAACATGGCCAGAGATACAGGCGTGTATCTCAGCCGTGTGACACAGCCATGTGTCCCCTATAGCTTACAAAAGGGTTGTAAGTCAGGTTGTTAAACAGCCTAGCACACAGTCTGGCACATGGGTCTGTGAGGCCATTTCGAAGGATACACAGCCTAGTACATGGGCGTGTTACTTGGTCGTGTGACCCAAGTCAGTGAGTTACACGGGCATGGACACGGACAGGGACACAGTCGTGTGTCCCTACTTTAAATTCCACATGGCCCAAGACACGAGCAGTTTGAAATTTTTCATCTTTTTCTGTAAAATTCTATATGTTTCTAATTTAGTCCCGACTTATTTCTAACGTGTTTTTTGGGCCTTGAGGACTTGTATAAGGGATAATATGTGTGTTAATGATTGACTGTGCTATGATTGATGTTGTGATATTAAATGTGTAAAGTTTTTGGATAGTTTTGAAGTGTAATCTCTGATAATACTCTGTAACCCTATTTTAGCGACAGATACGGGATAGGGTTGTAACATTTATTGGTATCAGAGCTACATTTTAGTTGATTCTCAGACTGAATGTAGCATGTGTGAGTCTAGATATACATGCCATTATATAACTTGTGATATTGTGATAACTTAAGACCCCTTTTGGAACATGTTTTCTTATAGCAATGACATCCAACCAAGCTAACTCCGATGAAGTTGAGAGTAACGCTCAAGCCTCCGTTCATGAAGTAGCGTCGAGTGGTAGAAGGCCGTATCTGAGGACCAGGGAGGAGAGGCTAAGGAAGCCTTCTTCCAAATGATGAGTGAATAGTTTATCGGGTTTGTACGTACAAACCCGACTACTCAACAACCTCCACCCCACCTGTTCCCCAACCGGTCCCTATTATTCCTAAAGGTTTCGAAACTTTATGAGTTAATAAGCCGCTTGTTGATAAGATTCGTAAGTACGGGGCTGAATCAGAGCCACTATTGAGGATGATCCTGAAAGAGTAGATTTCTGGTTAGAAAACACGATTAGGGTTTTCGGCAAACAATCTTGTTCACCGACCGAATGTGTTTAGAGTGCAGTATCTTTGTTGAAACACTCAGCCTACTAGGGGTGGATGGAAACACGGAAATTTACACATTTTTACATACATTTTTTTAATTAAAATCATACAGTTTTGATAAAAATCTTGTTGAAAAATAATTAATTTTTACAAAATAATTAAAGTGCACGTAAACTATGAACATGTTGAATTTTAGTTAATTTTATAATTAATTTTGATGAATTTTGGTTATTTATGACAGATTTGCACAAAGGGCGAAAAATGGCTCGACAGACACTGCTAGAAGCTCAAAACCGATAAGCAATTTAAGGTATCGAAGTGAACTAAATTTTAGCCTAAGACGGACCAAAATTATATGCATTAATTCATAATATAATTAATTTTAACTTATATCCAATTTAATTTGGGTTAATAAATTATTATTAATTAATTATGAAAAAGTGGTCCAGTTGAACTGAACCGAGTGAACCAAACCGACCAAGAAATGGACAGCCCAAAAACCGTCGCAAGAGCTGAGCCAAATCAGCTTATTAGCTGATTATTTAATCTTGCAAAAAGGCCCTTGAATACTTGTTCAAGTTGCATTGAAACCCTTCCAAAATTGTTGGCTTTATAGATTTGCCCCAAGCCTAAATTAGCAAAGTAAAAACTATCAACCTTGCCACATGTGTGGCCGGCCAAGGGAGGGCTCTTTGGCTGATAATTTTAGCTATTTTTATCAGCCCTCCTTAGCTATAAAAACCACCTTAGGCTAGTCATTTTAGAGACACACCTCAAGCATTCACATTTTTCCTCTCCTCTTTCCACTTTCTCTCTTCTTTTCCATTCCAAAATTCCCTTGCTCTCTTGCTGATTTCTCCTCTTGGAAAAGGGGCACTCATCAACTGTTTGGAGCACCAATTAAGTATTCATAGCAGCCTTGGTCGACGAGGACAACGGAGAAGGAAGAACGGAGCAACTAGTCAAGCCAGGAAAAAACACCGAATTTGATTCTTGTTCCCTATCTCTTTAATTTCTGTTGTTGTTATTCTAAACATATCTATGAATATTTAGGTAGTTAGAATGATTAATTTAATCATTTAGCTTGAATTTAATTCATGTTAGGTTGATAGCATTTCATTTGTTAAAATTATTGAAATTGTGTTTATATTTTTATAGGTCTCGGTAAGATGCTTGATTAAGTAAAATCATGAATAAGTTATTCTTGCATTACAATTGTTAGGTAACTAATGAATTAATTATTTAAACGGATTCAAATTGTAATTAATGGACACAGTACTTAATTAGTGCATGTTTAATCATCTAAGGTAGCTGAGGGTTAGATTAGCAACGGTATCTGACAATACATTTGCCCTGCATAACTTGCAAGATTATTGTGATTAAACTGTTTCAAGGTAAGGATATTTTGTTACCTCACATAGTCTTTTTTGTGCTTGTCAAAACGAGTTAATTGTTTGAATTGACATAGGGATATGTACAAGAGATTATTTCAATTTAATAAGTATGTATGTGCAATAACATATTTTCCTATTAAGATTTGTTTAATCGGTTGAATTGACATAGGGATATAGTTAGGAGATAAATGGATTTTGGTAGGTGAGTATGTTCATAAGTTACCAAATTATCAAGTTTCCGTGGACTTATTCGTAACAATATAACCATGAGTTTAATAAGTCTAAGTTCAGAAATGTAATTAATTAACACAATTATGTCATCTTGATTAAAATCATATTTTAAAATCATGCATTTGAGATTTATTTATTTAGTTCACTTAGTTTAAAATCTTAGTTTTTAATCACCCTCTTCAAACAAAATATTTTTCTTCACCAAAGTTTTTTAAATAGCATTCATAAATAATTCTTTTCACGTCCCTGTGGGTACGATAACTCGACATTTACTTGTCACTTTATTACTTGTTGCGATTGTGTACACTTGCACATTTCCGTCGTTCCAAGTTTTTGGCTCCGTTGCTGGAGACTGTGTTTTAAAAAAGTCATTATTTGTGAACTTGTTAGTTTTGCATTTTGGTTTATTTTTCTGTTAAAATTTTAACTTAGTTAATTTTTCTGTGGTTATTTCAGGTGTTTATGAGTATTGACCGAATAATCGGTTTACTCCCTGTAGACCTTGAGATTGAACGAACTTTTCGATAGCGAAGAAGACAAGTAAGTCAGAGAAGGACTGAAGAGATGAACTTCGAAAATTCGAATCAAGGAAACGGAGCAAACCTTGCTCAAAATCCTTTCCTTATTGCTGATGATAGGGATAGAGCTTTAAGACAATATTCCCTCCCAATATTTCATGATCTTAATCCAGGTATTAGGAGACCCGAAATTGAGGCACAATAGTTCGAGTTGATGCCTGTCATATTCCAGATGCTTCAGACAATGGGCCAATTCAGTTGAATGCCTACCGAAGATCCTCACTTACACTTAAGACTGTTTATGGAGATGAGCGATTCTTTCAAGTTAGTCGGAGTACCCGAAGATGCATTACGATTGAAGTTGTTCCCATTTTCACTAGGGATAGAGCTCGAGCTTGGTTGAACTCATTACTACCAAACTCAATTTCAACATGGCAAGAGTTAGTAGAAAATTTCCTTATGAAGTATTTCTCGCCTAGCAAGAATGGTAAGTTGAGGAACGAGATCACTGCTTTCCAACAAACAGATAATGAGTCATTGTATGAGGCATGGGAAAGGTAAAAAGAATTATTACGAAAGTGTCCTCATCACGGAATCCCACATTGCATACAACTTGATACATTTTATAATGGTCTCAATACTCACACGACGATGGTAGTGGATGCTTCTGCTAATGGTGTTCTTCTTTCTAAGTCTTATAATAAGGCTTATGAAATCATTGAGAGGATTGCCAGCAACAATTATCAATGGTCAACCAATCGAGCAATGTCAGGAAGACGAGTCACTGGAATACGTGAAGTAGACGCTCTTACTTCACTCGCATCTCAAGTATCATCAATATCCTCAATGTTAAAAAATCTTACTACTAATGGGTGTAATATTTTTGTAGCACAGCCACTGAATCAATTTGAAAATGTAGCCTATGTTTATTATGGGGAAGGAAATTTGTTCAAAGAATGTCCATCAAACCCAGAATGAGTGTATTACATGGGTAACCAGAACCAAAATCGAGGAAGGCAAGGGCTGCAATCAAATTTCTATAACCCATCATGGCGAAACCACCCAAATGTTTCCTGGAGTAACCAAGGGGCAGGAACTAGTAACAATTATGTCCAACCTAGATTGACCCAGCCACCTAGTTTTTCCCAACAAGCTCAGAAACTAACCCAAGTTGAACCATCCAATAGCCTAGAGAATCTAATGATGGCATACATGGCGAAAAATGATGCCTCTCTAAGGAATTTGGAGAATCAAGTGGGCCAGCTTGCAACTGAACTCAGAAACTGACCACAAGGTGCTTTACCTAGTGATACGAAGAATATGAGGAATCCAAGGAAGGAGCATTGTAAAGCGTTAACAATGAGGAGCGAAAAGACTTTAGAGCCCAATTCCATCGAAGTTGAGAAGGAGCCAATTGATGATCAAGACTCAAAGAAAGTTCAACCAAGTGTTGAAATTCCAGTTTCATCAGAAATTGAATCTGCAAAATTCGACAAGGTAACTTCTGAACCAGCTAATTCTGATAAACTAATAACTCTGTTAGATGCAAAATTACCATAGAAAATGAATCAACCAGTTCCAGTAAAAAAACCTCCATCACCCTACCCTCAAAGACTTCAGAAGTAGAAGCAGAAAATTCAATTCAAGAAGTTCCTAGACGTACTCAAGCAAATTCATATCAACATCCCATTGGTTCAAGCACTTGAACAAATGCCGAAGTACGTCAAATTCGTGAAGGATATCATGTCTAAAAAACTGAAGGCTTGGAGAACTTGAGACGGTAGCCCTAACGAAGGAATGCTGTGCATATCTTCAAGACAAACTACCCCAAAAATTGAAGGATCCTGGATGTTTTACCATGCCTTGCAATATAGGAGCAACATATTTTAGTAAGGCACTATGTGACTTGGGTTCGAGTATCAACTTGATGCCCATGTCAATATTTAGGAAGTTGGGGATAGGTGAAGTTAGACCTACAAAGGTTACACTTCAATTAGCAAATCGATCCTTAGCACATCCAGAAGGAAAAATCGAGGACGTATTGGTATGTGTAGAAAAATTTATCTTTCCTGTTGACTTTGTGATTCTAGACTTTGAAGTAAACAAAAAGGTGCCAATCATCCTAGGAAGACCATTCTTAGCAACAGGAAGGACCCTTATTGATGTGCAGAAGGGCGAGCTTACTATGCATGTTCAGGATAATTAGGTAACATTTAATGTTTTTAAGTCCATGCGATTTCCTGACACAATTGATGATTGTTCTACAGTGTCCAATTTTGAGGATTTAATCATGGAGAAGGAACTCAATTATGTTGAGGACCCATTGGAACAAATTTTGACATCAGATCCTCCAAATGATGAAGAGGAGGATGAATACTTAGCTTTGTTAGAAGCTAATTAAAAAGGATTTAATCTGGAATCCCGCTTTGAATCTTTGGAGTTAGAGAAAATGGATTATGCCCAACCAAAAGCGTCAATCGAGAAGCCACCTAAATTAGAACTGAAGGTACTTCCCTCACATTTGAAATATCTTTATTTAGGTAACTCTTCTACTCTGCTTGTGATTGTTTTAGCAGAATTAACTACTGAGCAAGAAGAGAAACTCATACTAGTGTTGAAATAATTCAAGAAGGCTATCGGATGGACCATAGTCAATATTCGTGGAATTAGTCTATCTATATGCATGCACAAGATTATCTTAGAAGATGGCAAAAAAAGGACGAGTAATGGGCAACGAAGACTGGACCCCATTATGAAGGACGTAGTCAAGAAAGAAATCATCAAGTGGTGAGATGCGGGTATAATTTAGCCCATCTTAGATAGTTCATGGGTAAGTCCGGTCCAGTGCGTGCCAAAGAAAGGAGGTATCAAGGTCACTGAAAATGAGAATAACGAGTTAATACCGACTAGAATGGTTACGGGATGGAGAATTTGCATCGATTACTTGAAGTTGAACAAGGCAACTAGGAAAGATCACTTTCCTTTTCCATTTTTTGACCAGATGCTGGATAAACTCGCAGGGCGAGACTATTACTATTTTTTGATGGATACTCGAGGTATAATCAGATTACAGTAGCACCAAAAGATCAGCACAAGACAACATTTACCTGCTCGTACGGTACATTTGCATTTAGGTGCATGCCATTTGGTTTATGTAATACACTTGCTATATTTCAAAGATGTATGATGTCTATTTTTGCTGGCATGGTTGAGAAATATTTGGAAGTTTTTATGGATGATTTTTCAGTATTCGAAGATACATATGATGATTGTATAGCCAATCTAGCCATGGTACTAAGGCGATGCGAAGAAACAAACCTTGTACTCAACTAGGAAAAGTGCCATTTCATGGTACGAGAAGGTATTGTTCTAGGGCATCGGATAACAAGAGATGGAATTGAGGCAGATAAAACAAAGGTAGATGTTATTGAGAAACTCCCACCTCCAATATCTGTAAAGGATGTAGGAGCTTTTTGGGCTACACCGATTTCTATCGAAGATTCATTAAGGACTTCTCCAAAGTTGCTAAACCCTTATGCAAATTATTGGAGAAAGACAGGACGTTTAAATTTGATGAGGAGTACTTAAGAGCTTTCAACGATTTGAAAAGTCGGTTAGTCTCGGTATCCATAATAGTCACACGAGACTGGAATTTTCCATTTGAATTGATGTGTAACGCAAGTGACTTCGCGATCAGAGCTGTCTTTGGTCAGCGAAGGAACAAAGTTTTTCATCTTATCTACTATGCAAGTTGGAATCTGACAGGAGCTCAACTAAATTACATAGTAACAGAAAAAGAGTTACTTGCTATTGTGTTTGTTTTTGACAAGTTTCGATCTTATCTTGTAGGTACCAAAGTGATTGTTTATACGGACCACTCGACAATTAAGTATTTAATTGCCAAGAAAGACGCTAAGCTGAGACTGATCTGATAGGTACTTCTACTTTAAGAGTTCGATTTAGAAATTCAAGATCGAAAGGGAGTGGAAAACCAAGTAGCAGACCACTTGTCCAGATTGGAGCCGCAAGAAGGGAACTCTCCTCTTATACCAATTCGAGAGACGTTTCTAGATGAACACATACTGAAGGTAAATTATGTCCATAATACCCCTTGGTTTGCTGATGTTGATAACTTTTTAGCTTGTGGTTTGTTGCTGATTGATAAGACGTATCATCAAAAGAAAAAGTTTCTTCACAATGTAAAGTACTATTTTTAGGAAGAACCGTATTTGTTTAAAAGGTGTGTAGATCAAATGATCAGGAGATGCGTGGCAGACGATGAAGCACATAAGATTTTATACCATTGTCACTTAGCTCCGAGTGGGGGACACTTCAGAGGTGCACGTACTGCAGCCAAGGTATTACAAGCCGGATTCTTTTGGTCAACACTATTCAAAGATGCAGGTGCTTACGTAAAGAGTTGTGATCGATGTCAAAGGGTCAAAAATGTCACCAATAGAAATGAGATGCTTCGAACAAACATCATTGAGGTAAAATTATTCAATGTTTGGGGTATTGACTTTCTCGGTCCTTTCCCTCTGTCTTTTGGTCACAAGTACATATTAGTAGCAGTAGACTATGTGTCTAAGTGGGTTGAGGTAGAGGCATATTTGACAAATGATGCTAAGGTTATAATAAAGTTTTTGTAGAAACATGTGTTCACAAGGTTTGGAACCCCAAGAGCCATCATCAGTGATGAAGGGTCCCATTTTGTGAACAAGTGGTTGAAATGGTTATTAGATAAACATGGAGTGAAACACAAGGTCGCTATAGCTTACCATCCGCAAACGAATGGGCAAGCTGAACTGGTAAACAAAGAGATCAAAGGCATACTTGAGAAGGTAGTTTGCCCGAACCGACGAGATTGGTCCAAAACACTGGATGATGCTTTATGGGATACAAGACACCTTTAGGGATGTCACCCTATAGGTTAGTCTTTGGGCAAGTCTGCCATCTACCCTTGGAGTTAGAGCACAAAGCTTACTGGGCTCTCCAATAACTTAACTTGAATCTTAAGCATGCTAAAGAGAAATGGATGCTTCAACTGAATGAGTTAGAAGAATTTCGAATGTCTTCTTACGAGAATGTCAAATTACTTAAGGGGAGACTCGAGAAATAGCATGACAAGCACCTTCGAGTTCGAGAATTTGAAGCAGGTCAACAAGTCTTGTTATTCAATTCTAGATTAAGGTTCTTTCCGGGTAAGTTAAAATCACGTTGGTCCAGTCCATTTATGATTCATCATGTCTATCCATATGGAGTTGTTGAACTTCAAGCTAAGGGAGGTAGTTTTCGAGTTAATACTCAACATTTGAAACATTACTAGGGAGATAAAATTGAACAGAATCAAATCTCAATCATTTTATCAGATATTTAATTTTTCTTGTTCTTCTGTTTGAATAAATGATTTAGGGTATATTTTTGGGATTAGTATGTTTAAATAAATTCTGTCTAGGAGTTTGGAACTTAAGCGAAACCACTTGTGACCTTTCCAATCTTTCCTCGGAATTGATTTTAACATAATTTCCCAAGAAATTATTCCCTAAATGACAATAAATTTTTAGTTTTTCAAATAAAAAGGTCAATTTTGATCCAAGTTTTATGCTGCAACTCAATTTTGAATTTTCATTTAAGTCTAGGAACTTAATTGAATTATTTTAAAAATTTTGGTTACTCTTTTGTAAATATTAAAAATTAGATGTCTCTTTTGTAAATATTTTCAAAAGCATCTAGAATAAATGTTTTAGTTCAAAAAAGATGATAATTATTAATATATAATTATATCCATTATAATATATATTAATTCTTACCACTTTATTTAGAGTTACAATTAATTTTAATTTAATCATATTTTATTCGATAAGTTTTTATCTTAATAAATTAATAGCAAATAATAATTTAATATGGATTATATTAATTATTAATTGTTATTTACTTTGAGTAGAATTAGAACTTAGAATTTTTAAGAATTCTGTTCTAGCTCCTACTCCTTTCACTATAAATTCCACCCATCTATTCTTATTTTTTTCATTCATACACCATTCCCTCCAAAAACACCAAAACCCTTAAGTACCGAAACGTCCTAACAATTCCCTAGCCGCAGCATCGGTCAGCAGCACCCCGCACGCGCCTACACTAAGCCTACTCAATGATCCGCACGCTGCTCACATCCATCCCCTACTGCGCGTTGCTGCCTTGCATACCTGAGCGGCACACCACCCTTTCACCCATTCTTAGCCAAAAACCCCTCAACCTATTTTAATTTGACATCTTTTGATTCAAATTTATTTTTCTTAAGAGCTCTTAATTTTTACAAAAAAGGTGGTAAGACCAATTTTTCTCCTAAATTTTAATTTAATTATCTAATTTTTCAATTTATTAAATTATTAATATTTTAAATTAATTAATTTTTTGAGAAAATAATTGTTAATCATGCCTCGTAAGTGAACTCGTGCATCTACCTAAATTGACGAATCACAAAACAAGTTCCACTGTGAAGAAGCTAAAGCAAGATATGAGAGTATCTTCAAGAATCAACAGATGCATCCAGAGAAAGGTTTCACATTGAAAGAAAGCAACTATATTTGTTTTATGGTGCGTATTCGTCAGGTTGCTAAAACTCTCAATTGGGAGTTGTTTTTTGAGAAGAGACCTAGTGTGGCTGAGGAGTTAGTACGCAAACTTTATGCAAATTTAACCTCAAGCGAGTTGACGGAAGTTCCAGTTCGCGGAATCAAGGTACCAATAACTTCAAACGCTATTAATGAGTTCTTTGAATTGCCTGATTTTGAAAACAACGAATATTCCTCCTTGATGAGCAGTATAGAGCCTGAAAAATTTAAAGAAATTCTTAAGGAAGTTACAGTTCCAGGTTCTAAGTGAACTATGTCAAAGCAAGGAATCTACACTTGTCGAAGAGAATATTTGACACCATTCGCAAAGCTATGGTTCTACTTCATCCGATTCAGACTCATGCCTAGCTCACATGGAACTACAATCTCATTAGGGCGAATGGTCTTATTATACTTAATTATAACTGGGAAGACCATTGATGTGGGAAAAATCATCCTGAGGGAAATGCGGAATTGTTCCATTAGACGTTCACGTTCTAGCTCAGCTTACTATCCCTTTATGATAACAATTCTGTGCTTGAAAGCTAAAATTCTTGCAAACGTAAATAAGACAGGCTATAGCCAGGGCACAATCACAGATTGGGACCTCTATCGAATAGCTAGAGACTCTGTTCTACAGCAATGAGTTGAAGAAAGTGAGGATCTCGAAAAAGAAGAAGAAGAAGATCCTACAGAGATTGAGCCAGTGCAATCGGCTAAAGTCCCTGATAAGGTCGAACCAATGGAACCAAAAGCTGAACCTGATATCGAGACGCCAATATTCAGTGCTCAACCACCTCGCCCAAATCTTCGAGATGAGCTGTCAAAGTTGATGGACATAATGTCACATATGCAGTGGCACCAACAAGCTTACTGGAAATACTCAAAAATAAGGGATGACTCGATGAGAAGTGCTCTTACGAAAATTTATAATGACCCATTTATTTTTGTGCCTTAGTTTCCAGATTACATATTTGAACCATGGAGCCCATTATCGAAAAAGAAGTGAAACGATTCATGCAAAGACAATAATGATGGAGCAAAAGATGAGTCAAATTCGAAAGGATCTGCAAATAAATAAAGGGGGATCTCGACTTTATTTTATTTATGTTCTTAGGTTATTTTAGGATAAAGTTAATTAGAAATTTTTGCATAATAAAACAAGAGATGAAAATCATTAATAAAATTAACAAGTTGCGAAGTATAAAGTGTGGCAATAGATATATACATGTCTAGGATTGGATTTAGAAAGAGCTTGGTACTTAAGCAATCAAATTGACTCACCTCCTCTTTTCTAGAATCCTACCTGGTGTATAGTATCTATTCACTTTAAACAATGAGGACATTGTTCATTTTAAGTGGGGGGATCGAAAAATTGAAATTATTTCCACTCAGAATAAATAGTTCTTTTAATTATGATTAGTATATATTTTGTTCAATAATTTGAAATTTTGTTAAGTATGCTAAACTTTAGTATAAATAAAGTTCTATTATTTCAATAAATTGTTATGTTAGCTGAATAATTATATAAATTTATTTTTAATAAAGCATGCAGATCATACCATAAAAATTTTAGTTCCTTAATAAAGGTAGGCATGCATGAAAGTTTAAGTCTCTAGAATTAACTTAGTAGTTTCTTGAGGTGAAATCTTAGGAAGCATGATATGTTGAAAATGATTTAGGCAACTCTTGCTTGGACCGTTTGAGCCTTTCAAGCCAACCATGATGAAATTTTATTCTTTGAAACCCAACTTTGAGACTATATGGCCTAATTTTATTTGAACCCTTGCAATATTTAGCCATCACTTCTCTCTTAATTATCTTTAAATTGTCTCAAACACTAGACTCAATACTATTTAGAATATTCTTTAAAAATAAGTTTGGTGGAGTTGAAAGAAGTATCTAATGCTCTAAAAATTGTAGTACATATATTAAAATGCTTAAAAAAAAAGAGCACATGTACTTGAAAGAAAATAGATATACAAAGGAGCATGTGAAAGTAAAGTAAGTTGGTGTATTAAGGGGAATTATTCCAAAGGTCCGATTGAAGCTGAGTATAGGGTTTAAAAGCCTAAATTTATCTATCTTTTACCTACCTCTAGCCTAGCTACGTTACAACCTTTTTAAAGACATTTTGATTCAAGTTTTCTATGCTACCTATATTAGTGGAGAGAAACTGCTATGTTCAATATGAAGACATAAGTTAAACTTAATGATTGCAGCTTAATCTTGAATAAGGAAATAAAATCAAATTGGTAAGGGTTAACATGTCTTTTTAAGGAAGCATTTAGTCTAATTGTGCTATCATAATATTTGTTAAGATTAATTTGAACGATATGTATATTAGCATAACTATAAAATTTCTTGTTTTTGAGCGTAAGTATATTAAATTCATATTTCTGGGAAGAATGTTATTCTGAAGGAATTTTTCAAAGGTGTTTTCTAAGTAATTCTTTTTAATTTGTGCATTACTCGGGATGAGCAATGAATTAAGTTTGGGGGTGTGGAAACACGGAAATTTACACATTTTTACATACCCTTTTTAACTTAAAATCATACAATTTCAATAAAATTCTTGTAGAAAAAATAATTAATTTTTATAAAATAATTAATTTTGATGAATTTTGGTTATTTTCAACAGATTTGCACAAAGGGCGAAAAATGGCTCGGCAGACACTACTAGAAGCGCAAAACCAAGAAGCAATTTGAAGTATCGAGGTGAACTAAAGTTTAGCCTAAGATGGTCCAAAATTATATGTATTAATTCATAATATAATTACTTTTAACTTATATCCAATTTAATTTGGGTTAATAAATTATTATTAATTAGTTATGAAAAAGTGGTCCAGTTGAATTGAACCGAGTGAACCTAACCGACCAAGAAAAGGACAGCCCAAAAACCATCCCAAGAGCTTACGCAAATAAGCTTATTAGCTGATTATTTAGACTTGCAAAAAGACCCTTGAAGACTTGTTCAAGTTGCATTGAAACCCCTCCACAATTGCTGGCTTTATAGATTTGCCCCAAGCCTAAATTAGCAAAGTTGAAACTATCAGCCTTGCCACATGTGTGGCCGGCCAAGAGAGGGTTCTTTGGCTGATAATTTTGGCTATTTTTAGCAGCCCTCCTCAGCTATAAAAACACCCTTAGGCTGGTCATTTTAGAGACACATCTCAAGCATTCACATATTTCCTCTCTTCTCTCTATGTTCTCTCTTCTTTTCCATTCCAAAATTCCCTTTCTCTCTTGCTAATTTCTCCTCTTGGGAAAGAGGTATTCCTCAACTATTTGGAGCAGCAATTAAGTATTCATAGCAGCCTTGGTTGACGAGGACAACAGAGAAGGAAGAACGGAGCAACTAGTCAAGCCAGGAAAAAACACCGAATTTGATTCTTGTTCCCTATCTCTTTAATTTCTGTTGTTGTTATGCTAAACATATCTATGAATATTTATGTAGTTGGAATGATTAATTTAATCATTTAGCTTGAATTTAATTCGTGTTAGGTTGATTGCATTTCGTTTGTTAAAATTATTGAAATTGTGTTTATGTTGTTATAGGCCTCGGTAAGATGCTTGATTAAGTAAAATCATGACTAAGTTATTCTTGCATTAAAATTGTTAGGTAACTAATAAATTAATTATTTAAACGAATTGAATTTGTAATTAATGGACACAGTACTTAATCAGTGCATGTTTAATCATCTAAGGTAGTTGAGGGTTAGATTATTGTGATTAAACTGTTTCAATGTGAGGATACTTTGTTACCTCACATAGTCTTTTATGTGCTTATTAAATCGAGTTAATTGTTTGAATTGACATAGGGATATGTACAAGAGATTATTTTGATTTAATAAGTATGTATGTGCAATAACATATTTGCCTATTAAGATTTGTTTAATCGGTTGAATTGACATAGGGATATAGTCAAGAGATAAATGGATTTTGGTAGGTGAGTATGTTCATAAGTTAGCAAATTACCGAGTTGCCGTGAACTTATTCGTAACAATATAAACATGAGTTTAATAATTTTAAGTTAAGAAATGTAATTAATCTAACACAATTATGTCATATTGATTAAAATCATATTTTGAAATCGTGCATTTGAGATTTATTTATTTAGTTCACTTAGTTTAAAATCTTAGTTTTTAATCACCCTCTTCAAACAAAATATTTTTATTCACTAAAGTATTTTAAATAGCATTCATAAATAATTCTTTTCATAGTCCATGTGGGTACGATAACTCGACATTTACTTGTTACTTTATTACTTGTTGCGATTGTGTACACTTGCACATTTCCGTCGTTCCAGCGGAACACGTTGATTTCAGTGGTGCCGAGGGAATGTATAAGCTGGGAATTCTTCCAAACCGAGTTCCGAAAGAAATACTTTAGTTAGAGATTTCTTGAGCTCAAAATAAGGTCATATATTTGTGTCAGAGTATGAACAAGAGTTTGTCAGACTGAATAAAAATGCCCAGGAATGCATTCCAACCGAGACCGCCATGTGTAATTTGAGGAAGGGTTAAATGAAGATGTAAAGCTTTTAGTTGGGATTCTTGAGTTGAAAGAATTTTATATTTTAGTTGATCGGGCAAAGGAATATCACAACCGTTCTACAGCTTCAATGGAGTATTCTAGTAGAGACAGAGGTAATCGGTGTTCGAGCCCAAAGCCTCGGGCTACGTCTGTGGCGTGTGTGGGTAGTGTTAGAGATAACAGGCCCGAATGCAAGTATTAAAGTGACAGCATCTATATATACAGATATCTCATATCCTACATTACTTAATAAAGCAAAGGAAATGAAACTTTTGGTCTATATAAATGTTTGTTTTGTAAGTTTTATTTTCACAATAATACATATCACCAAAAAAAAAATTGATGTTGTCATTTTTAATACTGATGTGACGAAAGACATTTTCAGCTGAAAGTATTTTTTTTAACAGTATTTTACTTAAATCAGCCTATTCCTGTAAATTACAAAAAAAAAGAGATTTTTTGGTATTTTAATAGTTTTTAACGTTAATGATAAAGTCACTAAATAGCCACATCACCTTGGCACCATTAATAATTTCCAATAGCACGTTTTCTTTTCCAATTGAGAAGGCACAGGTACTACAATTATTGTTTTGTTTTGAAAGAGGTACTAAAATAATTGACTGCAGTGGATGGACCACACACAACGCAATATCATCAGAGACACACCCAGCAAACTGGGGCAAAAGAAAGCGAAGTTGGCATTAGGCAAATAATTAGTAAGCGGCACTTTTACCATTACCTTTGGCTTACAAAAAACAAAAATTTAAGGATTTATTTTGGTAAATTTTTAGGTATTTTAGTAAAGTTTTAGAAATATTTTGGTAAAAGTTTTTCCTAATTTTTTTTAAAAGTAAAGTTGACCCTAAAATTTCTGGGCATATAAGATTTTGTTTGATTCCTTATTAAAAAAGTTGACTGATCCACCTTTTTCCAGAAGAAGATATCAATAATTGATTATTGAATCCTCTCCTGTGTATGGAGGATTAGGTTGCATTGACGCTTCTTTTTTTTTTTTAATTGTAGAACAAGGACCAGGTTTAGAGCCATCTATATAACCTTTGCAGATAGTATCATAGATATAGGGAAGTGAATTGAGATTTCAATAGAGTAAGTTGAACTCTTATTTCAAATTTTGGTTTATCTCTAACAGAACCCATTTTGTCACCACATCCCTGCTATATAAGATTTACAAATTAATCATGCTGAGTTTTATCTATATTTCTTTTTGAAACTAAGATATTCATCATCTATAATATTAATCAATTCTCTCGTCGCAAGTATTTTTTAAAGAGATAAACAACTAACTACAAACCCCAAACACATAATTACAAAATTACCTCATGATTAGTTTTACCTATTTATTTATTACTAGTATTATGCAATGAAGGACCATTAATACCATATATTCATGGCTAAATATATCAAGCAACAAGGGAGGAAAAGAAAACCAGCTAGGCCCGGCAATATAATCAGCGCAGTCTATTCATAATCAATTTATTTTGTTTTTGTACTTTTTAAAAAGAATTTTGATAAATATTCACTATCAAAATATAAATTTATGCACTCATTATTTATATTTAATATATTGTTATTAAAATGAATTATGCAGAAACGAAACTAAACTCTCTTTATAATACCTTCATTTAAAATTTTATTTATATCTATTTATATCTATAATAACATTTGGATGCTATAAAAGATTAGGTTATACATCTATTTTTCACCTTATAATAAAGAAAACTATATTTAAATTAAAATTTTCAATTATATTCATATTTTATTAATAAATTAAATCAAGCTACTTAATTGTTAAAAGTAAAAAATTTTAATGATAATTTGTTCGGTAGATTTCATTCTCTTGGCGTTGACGAAGAATTTGATCCATATCATCACTAAGAGAGGCTTCAGAGGTGAATCTAAAGGGGTTAGTAGGGCCCCGGCCCCCTAAAATGAAAAATTACTATTTATGCCCTTTAAAAAAATTTAAATTTTAAATTAGTAAAGGTAAAATTGTACTTTACCCCCTTAAAATTATAAAAATTTGAATTAATCCTTTAAAAATTATAAAGATATAGACTATTAAAAATTAAAATTTCATTCGGACCTCCTAAAGAAATTTTCTGGCTTTGCCCCTAAGAGGCTTCAATAACTTTTCCTTATAGGCTATACATGATTAATTTTATTGAACTACCTATAACATTTTATTCAAATACCTATAAAATTTTATTGATAATTAATATCATTTATTAAAATACCTATAATAATTTTGGTTGTTATAAAGAAGAATGATTGTATTTCTAAGGAGAATCGAAGAATACACATATTATCACCAAATACTTATAAAGTATATTTATTTCATTTTAATTCTAAAATATATTTAAAATTATAAAAAAAATTGAATATTTCCCAATAATGGAAGCTTGGGTATGAATTTGTATATTGGGTGGGGTGTTTTTGATGATGGATCGAGATTGGCCCAAGTGGGTGCCGCTGACAAAGGGAAAGCTATAGTGATGGAAAAAGTGGAAATTTCGGCTAATTTAAATAAGAAGAAACATGCAGCGGTTCGTATTTTGGAGAAATAAAAAATGGGAGTTAATACTAACAAAAAGAATGAGATTTTTATGTTTGGTAAAATGAGCTCTCCCGTAGCGCAACAATTGTGCTCTAACACTACTCGCTATAAACAGCGAGGGAAACCACCCAATAAGACTCTCGGGATCCAGGAGCAGCAATCGGTTCATCTCCAATTAGCAATGGAAAGGTTGATTTGTGATCTCGAAAGGAATCTAGACAAAGATGTTATGGTGTCGAATCCTCAAGTTGTTGAGAAAGGTATGATTGTGGATGACATTGATGGTGTTGAGGTTAATTGTCAAAATTTATTGTAGTCTTATTTTGGGTTTGGCTTGCAAATTTCCTTATTTTTTATGAACACTAAAATAATTTGTTGGAATTTCCAAGGAGTGGGACATCCTCATTTTTACAGTTTTGTTAAAGAATACAAGGAGTTTTTGACAGATTTGTTTTGTCTGCTTGAAACCCGGGTTAGTGGAGCTAGAGCCGATGGTATTATTGTGAAAATAGGATTTTTCAAATTCTTTTAAGGTGGAAGTGAATGGTTTTGTTGTCGAATTTGGTTGTGAAGGAATGAGGATGTAATGGTGGATATCTTAAATATACATTCTCAGGTGATTCATGTTAAAATCCGTAGTATGATGAGCTCCGATCATTTCTTTTGCTCTATTGTCTATGCAAATCCTCATGCTGCGAAGGGAAGCGAGTTGTGGCATTTTCTCAACTATCTGGCTGGTTCGGTGGAGGGACCTTGGATGCTTTCTGGTGATTTCAATTCTATTCTTGATGGAGGTCAAAGAAAAGGTAGGGCTTCTATCTCATGTGTACGTTGCAAATGGTTTAGAGAGTTTTTATTCGACAATGCTTTGCAAGATTTTGGTGCTAATGGTACAAGTTTACATGGTGTAGGGGGTTTGTCACAGAGACTTGACAGGGGGCTATATGTAATCTGGAGTGGGATTCATTTTCACTAGAATGTTCAATGAGGAACTTTCATGGATTGAAATCTGATCATAGACCGATATTAATTTCTCCTAAGCCGAGCGTTAGCAAAGGTTTAAGGCTATTCCGTTGTCTTGCTAGTTGGATGTCTCATGTGGATTTTGGCAACATTGTTAGTAGTAGCTGGAATAATGAGTTAGCAGTTGGTGATAATTTGGAACACTTCCAAGAATCTGTTAAGGAATGGAACAAACAGGTTTATAGGAATATCTTTGTACGCAAAAGAAAGTTGATTTCTGAGTTGGAAAGGGTTCAAAAATTCCTTGAGGTTCACTCCTCTCAATCACTTCATAGGTGGGAGTACGAACTGAGACAAGAAATTGAAGAAGCTTTAGCTCATGAGGACTAGTTGTGGTTTCAAAATCCAAAGTAGAATGCTTAAAAGATGAGGATAGGAATACATTCTAATTTCATAGTCGTACGTTGGCAAGACAAAAGCGGAATAAAGTCGAGGGTCTTCTAGTGGATAATGAAAGGTGTTTTGAGGAGGATGTGTTGAAACAGTATGTGGTGTAATTCTTTAAGGAACTTTATACCATGGACTATGTGATTAGTAGTGTTTTTGCTTGTCGAGGTAAATTTCCTCGATTTTCCTATGATGAGACGAGGGCTCTTATTTCAATGGTTTCGGATGAAGAAGTATGTAGAGCAGTGTTTAGTATGGCTCCATTAAAGGCCCCCGGTGTGGATGGGTTTCAGGTTAGTTTCTTTCAGACTCAATGGGAGATTGTGGGATCGTCGGTGTGTTCTTTTAGGAGACATAGTTTGTGTGGACTGCGGTTGGATCCAAAATTGAACAGAACGTTACTATTTCTTATCCCGAAGACATCGAATTCGAAGAGAATTAATCAATTTCAGCCTATAAGCTTATGTTTAGTGTTGTATAAGATTCTTATGAAGACGATTGTTAACAGACTGCGACCTTTCAATAATTATTGTATGTCAATCAGGATAAAAGTTGAACATCCTGTAGCTCATGTTCACACATAAAACGATATAGCCGAATCATTTATCAAATGCCTCCAACTAATAGCTAAACCATTACTTATGAGAACAAAACTTCTTATTTCAGCATGAGATTGTATTGACTTATATGTTGTACGCATCAAGCCAATAAATTATAAATACTCCCCATTATAATTGATTTTTGGTCAAAACTCAAATATTTCCCATCTTACAATTTTGGATGTGCGGCATATGTTCCAACTGTTCCACCACAACGCACAAAGATAGGTCATCATAAGAGATTGAGAATGTATATTTATATGAGTCTCCTTATAATATTTTTGAGCTATTAATTCGAGATTTAGTTATGACATAAGCTTTCAGTTTCCCAACATTAGGGGGAGAGAATAAAAACTTGGATTAATAAAGCACTTGAAATGAATTATCAATGTCTAATATCCTCGTACAAAGCAATGTGAACCAAAAGTTCAACAAATAATTCATTTTACAAATCAACCACCAGATTCATTAAATTTCATACCAGCTGAAAATACTCCAATACGAATTGATGTCATAATAGGGCAAAGTATTAGTACAAAATAAAGTAATTCATGTCTGAAGCGTGGAAGATTGGTCGGTTCCAAAGATAAAAATCCTCGTAAAAGTAAAGAAGCAAACATTTAAGATGGTCATATAGTGGAGGTAGGGGTTCCTGAAGAGACTCATGACATAACTAATTATAAAACTCAAGAAGAGATTCAGGTACCTAAAAGTAAAAATGAAAATGATAAAAATAAAGAGATCTCGATAAGTTATGTCAATACGAGAAAAAGATGGAACCAAAAAAAATGTAGTTGTCAACAACAATTTTGCTTATAATATTGCTATTGAAATAATAAAGAAAATGAGGATTCTTAGCCTAAATCTATTGAGGAATGTAAAAATAGAAAAGATTGGCCAAAATGGAAAGATGCAATTCAAGCATAATTGAATTCACTTTCTAAACGTGAAGTTTTTGGACTTGTAGTTCAGACACGTAAAGGTGTAAAGCCGGTAGGATATACATGGGTATTTGTGAAAAAATGAAATAAAAAAAATAAGTTGTAAGATATAAAGCACGACTTGTAGCACAAGAATTTTTGCAAAAGCCCAACATTGATTATGAAGAGACATATTCTCCTATGGTGGATGCAATCACATTTAGATATCTTATTAGTCTGGTAGTACGTAAAAAAAACTTGACATGCATCTAATGGATGTTGTTACAGTCTATTTATATGGTACACTTGATAGTGAAATTTATATAAAAAATCCCTGAAAGATTTAAAATCCCAAAAGGATATAGAGTTTCTCAAAAAAATTTCTCGATCAGATTAAAGAAAAGTTTATATGGATTAAAACAATTTGGATGATGTGGTACAATCGTCTTAGTGAATACTTGTTAAAAGAAGGTTACAAAAACGATCCAATTTATCCATTTGTCTTTATAAAAAGGTTTTGATCAGATTTTGTGATAATTGTTGTTTATGTTGATGATCTAAATATGATTGGAACTCCTGAAAAGCTTCAAAATACAATAAATTTTCAAAGAAAGAATTTGAGATGAAAGATCTTGGGAAAAAAAAGTTTTGCCTTGGCTTACAAATCGAGCATTTAAAAGATGGAATTCATGTTCATCAATAAACTTATACAGAAAAGATATTAAAGAAATTTTACATGGATAAAGCACACCCATTGAGTACTCTGATGGTTGTATGATCATTAGATGTGAATAAAGATCAATTTTGTCCTTGCAAGAATGATGAAGAGTTTCTTGATCCTAAAGTACCATATCTAAGTGCCATAAGGGAATTGATGTATCTTGCAAACAACACAAGACCTAATATAGTTTTCGTTGTAAACTTTTTAGCAAGATTTAGTTCTTCTCCAACACGTATACATTGGAATGAAATTAAACATGTGTTTAGATATCTTAGAGAGACCATTGATATGGGGTTATTTTATTCAAATGATTCAAAATCCCTATTAGTCGGCTATGCTGATGCTGGATACTTATCAGATCCACATAAAGGTCGATCTCAAACAGGCTATTTATTTACTTGTGGGGGTACTGCCATATCATGGCGTTCAAAAAAGCAAACATTACTTGGCACTTCTTCAAATCATGCAGAAATAATTACAATGCATGAGGCAAGTCGAGAGTGTGTTTGGCTAATGTTATTGACCCATTTCCAAAAGATATGTAATTTGCCTTTACAGGAAAAGATGCCAACTATCTTATGTGAAGATAATGCAACATGTATAGCTCAATTGAAGGGTGGTTACATCAAAGGTTATAAAACGAAACATATTTCACCAAAATTATTCTTCACCGATGATCTTGAGAAAAGAGATGATATAAATGTTCAACAAATTCGTTCTAGTGATAATTTAACAGATCTTTTTACTAAGGCATTGCTAACTTCAACATTTGAAAGACTACTACACAAGATTAGCATGCGTCAAATCAAAGATGTAATGTAATATTAACATTAGGGGAGTTTAAAACAAGTTGTACTCTTTTCCTTTAACTAAGGTTTTGTCCCATTGTGTTTTCCTAGTAAAGGATTTTAATGAGGCAACTTGTAATAGAAGATTGTGTACACTTTTTCCTTCATTAGGTTTTTATTACATAGGGTTTTTCCTAATAAGATTTTAACGAGACATATTATCTACCAATGGACATCCAAGGGGGAGTGTTATGAATATCTTATTCAGTGGATGTTCATCATGATCAAGATAAAGTTTTAATGTACTTTAAATTCTAATAGTTATTAGAATTAGATCTCTACTTTCTCTATATTTCTTATGTCTATAAATAGAGACTCGATAAAGCATGGTAATCATCCCATTGATCAATAAAATACATTCTCTATTACTTCCAATATTTTCTTTATTCCTTAGTCTCTCTATCTCTATTTATTTTATAACATTATGAAAGTTATTAGACACTTTATAAAAACTTTTGATATAAAAACTATATATCATAAATTATATATTATTTTTACTTATATTATATAATATAAAAAGCGTTATAACCTAATGTAAGTATTTCTCCAAATTAATTTTATATAAGTTTTTTTACAATTAAAGTTACAAACTATTTGTCCCATGAACCAAAATATTATATGGTAGATGATAATTATACAAATACAATAAGTTTTCTTGCACTATACCGTGTGATGTGATACCATTTGAGAGAATGGAGCTATACATAAGTACCAAAGATGGCTTGCAAACTCTTTAATTTTAGACATTTAAGGCCTCGAAATATGGTTGAGAGAACATTTGTTGTTTTAAGAAAATATTTATCATATTAACAACATCACCTTAGTATAAAATAAAAAAAGGTTAGGGCGTACTAGTATGTTGCATACTTCATAACTTCATTCATATGTGGTACTTCATAGAGTATATGGAATAATGAGATCTTGAAAATCTTAATGATACTGATTCAAATACAGATGATGATGAACTTGGTCAAGGACCAATATATAATGAAAATGAGTTTATGTTAAATATTAAAGAGGAATAACCTCAAAATATGTAACACTAGAACAATCGATAAAATTGCATATGATGTATTTTTTATTAGTAATCGTATTATGACTTACTTTTTTGAACTAACATAATACATAAGATGATTTGATTTTAATTTTTGTTACTTGTTTAGAAAAAATAAATTTTATAGTAATTAATATTTTTAAAATATAAATTATGTAACTATGTAATTACGATTTGTATCTACCAAACATGACATAGAGAATTATGATGTAATTACGTCAAACGCGTTACAAAATTACAATTCGTCATAATTAATTATTAGCCTAACAATTACACTTTCATTTAATTGCTCTATAGTATAATTTTAGTAAAATTTGATAGATTTTATCAAGAAATTAAAGTGGATAGAGGAAACGTTATGATAATTATATAGACACTGATATTTGTATAGCAAGTATGAGTTATGTTTTAAATTAATAATTTTCTGTGTATATATATTAGTGGCGTCACAAGATAAATTGATAACACCGGTTTAAAAGTGTGATTATATAAAATGTTCAAGGACATGACGAAGCAATTACCCTGTAACAGCCCGATTTTAGGCCTAGTCTGAACAGTGGTTTCGGGACCACAAATTCGACAAGGAAAAATTCATTTTTTATTATTATATTTTTATGGTCTACAATTTCACACAATGAATTCGTATAAATTTCATACAAAAATTTCGACGTTTGGGCACTCAATTTAGCCAAAAGGACTAAATTGTAAAAAGTGCAAAAGTTGACTTCTACATGTTAGAAGTGTCCAATTGTTTTGGAATTTTAAATTGGAGGTCCTTAAATGGTAATTAGACCATTGGTTAACCTGTTGGACAAAAATGGACAAGAGATAAGTGAAATAGGATATTTTTAAGTTGGGGGCATTTTGGTCATTTAGTAATTAAAAGAATTAAAAAGGCCAAAATAGCAAAAAATTTGTCCATCTTCTCCATGATGAACGAAAATAGAAAGGGGGAAGCCATGGTTAGGGTTTTCAAGCTTCCAAGCTCCATAGTAAGTGATTCCAAGCCCCGTTTTTAATGTTCGTTACATTTTTGAAGTCTCGATTGCTTAATTTAGCTTATTCTAGCAATAATTTAACCTAGGGTTTATATTTGAAAAAATACCCATAAGTTAAATGTGTTTATTTTGATGTTTTATGGTAGAATATCAAGCTTGAAATTGTGTTAAACAATTTTTGCTAAGCGATTTTCAGTGAAAACAAGTGAAACGGCATAATCGGTAAAAATTATTATTGTTCATAAGTGCATGTTAGAGCAAGAATTTGATGTTTCTATAGAAGAGAAAAATGCTCAGTGTGTTATAAAACATAAGAAAAAGGAATAGAGTTTAATTTCCAAGCCTAGGGGTAAAATCATAATTTTGTGAAACTTTAGGGGGGAAAATGTAATTTTGTCAAAATGTGATTTTTTGAATTGGATTGAATAATGTGAATGTTATATAAGCTAAATATGCTACAATAAATCGAGAAAGACGAGAAACTGACATTGATTGGTAAAAAAAAAGAGAAAAAGTGAAAATTCTCGATTGAACCTTTGGAATGAAAGAGATACGAGTGAAGTTGCTAGGTCACGTGTGTAGTACCATGTGCAGGCTACTACATGTACCGGAATGATAGGTCACATGTGTAGTATTATGTGCAGGCTACTATGCGTACCGGAGAGCTTCGATCACGTGTGTAGTACTATGTGCAGGCTACTACGTGTATCGGATGAAAATGGTCACATGTGTAGTACTATGTGCAGGCTACTATGTGAACCGGGTACCATTTATTATAAAGTGGTTGCTATGTATTGATTCCACCGTGTATCTGTTATTATTCCGAAGTGTTCATCGGGAACTTTACTAAGTGTAATTGAGTGATGAATATATATGTGGAATTGAATTGAAGATTGACTTGAAATTGGAAATGAGAAATTGGATTGCTTTGAATATAGTGATAAACTGAATGAATTGTATATGAATTGAAATTAACTATTGGAATGAGATGTGAAAATTTCAATGGAATTGAGATAGTGAAAAAGTGAAATTATGAAAGAATACATTTTACAACAAAACTGTTTGAACAGCAACAATTGTGTGACTTTTAAAAATTACCAAAAATGGTGAAAATTGAATTAGAGAGTGAATAAGAGATGAAATGAAAGCTTAGTGAGTCTATTTTTATATAAAAGAAATAGAGAAAGCAAAAGAGTTATATATTTTGAGGTATTTGAATTTTAGTGAGGTAGGACCGGATTGATTTTGGAATCCCCTATTCTGAATTTGGAAAATAATTAAAAAATTTTAAAAAATAATTATAAGTTATAATTTATATTCTTAGAATCCTTAATGAGTCTATTTTCAAAGGAAATAAACGAAAATATCATCTGAATTCAGTAGAATGAGATAATTCATTTTTAGTGAAGAGAGGTCAGAGATGTTGAGCAGTGAAATAGAGGTGAATTTAAAGAATAAACTATACTAATTGGCCAAGTTAAAAATTCCTAAAATTTTGTGGTAATAAGATATGTGAGTTTAGTTTCTATGAAAATTAACGGATCTTAATTTGGAGCTCTTTAGCTCAGGATAAAAATGATTTAGTGACTGTGACACAAATAGACAGCTTTGAATTTAAATATAAGTGAATAGTGGAATTATGTATAATGCTATTTGATCATGTTATATACATAAAGGATGTGGGATGAAGAGGAGGATGAGGACAATAAAGTATATGAATGAATTGTGTATAATTGGTTATATGCCTGATTATAATCGATAAACGTTGAAATAGGAGTGATGTTTATATTGGTGCATTACTGGTCATGGTAAGCTCATGAGAGAAAATAAAGTTTCATAACATATGTGTGTGGTATATTTGGCATGAAGTGATGTCATGAGTGACTCATGAATTAACTCATGTTGATAAGTTGATGCATAATTACAGTATTCAAATATATACATATTTGTAATATTTTGCTATGTGATTCGGAAAAAGGGTAATAAATAGCATAATGAATGGGTATGTATTGGGTCTCGTATACCCTAATTAGCGACTCGAAGATAATAATTTGAAAGTTTTTAATTTGGATGAAATTTTATAACTCGGTTTAATATGTCTATAAGTGTATTTTTTCTGGTAATGCCTCGTACCCTATTCCAGCGTTGAATACGGGTAAGAGGTGTTACAATGTGACATCACCAAATTCGGCCCTAATGTTTAGGCCGGGTTTGGGGTGTTACATTTAGTGGTATCAAAGCTACGGTTTAGTCGATTCTTAGACCAAACATAGCATATGTGAGTCTAGCTATACATGTCATATTATTACTCGTGTTGATGTGATATCTCTGGGATCTAACGAAATTGTTTTGTTAAGATAAAGATGATTTTCAATCGAGCTATTTTTGAAAATGCTAAAAATAATATTGAGATAAATGAAATATGCTCACGTTACGTTGGAATTTGGAAAGGTAGGAATAAAAATTCGTGATATGTATGTGTTCATGTTTGAAAAGAGATGATCATAAGTTAAAAAAAAAGTTTATGTTGTGATAAGCTCATCCAAGTATGTTGGTGATTATATGATGCTATGTGCTCAACATATTTGATTAAGTGAATATGATAAGCGAATTTACTTAAATAGATGGAATGTGTGTTTATGTACATCTGCTTGAATAAGTGAAATCAGTACGTTCATATGATATAATCTTATGTTTAAATTGTTAAATTAAAGATAATAAGATATTTTGTTTTATGTCTTTTCTATTAAACCATGAATATTATAATAGTATGAAAATTGAATTGGAAGATTAAATTGAGTAGAACGCAAGAATGAGTACTTTCGTTAAGTGATATGTGATGAATTGACGAAAAAGAACATGGTTAGACCATGGCAACATGTGATATGTGATTTTCGTATAAGACCATATCTGGGATATGGCATTGGTGTGATATGTGCTACTGTGTAAGACCATAGCTGGGCTATGGCATCAATATGTAAATATATGTAAGACCATAGTTGGACTATGGCATAGAGAAAACGAAGTACTCAATTCTGTAAGACGTTCTCTAATTGAATAAATGTCGATAAGTAAAATGGAAGCTAAGTATTGGAATTTAATTAGATCTTAATATTAAGCTCGAGTAAGTAAATTCATTGTGTGAAATTGTGGGTGATAGAAAATATTCATAATAAATAGATGTGTTAATTTGCTTGGAATGAATTACGTGGTTATGATGGTATTACATTGATGATAAATGCAAAGTCATATATATATGTATCTATGAGAGCAAGTTAAAAGCTTTATGATTTCACCATCACCCCCTTATCAGTATTGTTTTATGACGAAAATTATCTTGATGAGACATATATGTTTTTCAACTGAGTTAATTCGATAGTATAAAAGTAAACACTTAAATGTTTGAGTGAAAATGTATTGATTATAAGTTGAAACTCATAAAGGTATGGATCAAAGAATATAACATTTTGTTATTGATAAATGTTATAATTATACGAGCATATGAGTTATGATATTTGGATTATGATGCTCTATAGAAATTTCGATTGAGAATTAGTGATTTGAGTTGGCATATGAAATATGTGTTGAGAACAAAAGTGATTAAAAGCAAATGTTTATTAAATGCTTTGAGAATGTGAAATTAGTAATGAATTGGCTATTTGTGATAGTATGTGTTATGCTCATTTATGTGTAAGACAAATTTGAGGCTTTACTTCACTCACCCCCCCATATCAGTAAAATGTTACAATGAACTTTGTAAGATTTTGGTTTAATAAGCTTACAAGTGTAGTGTTACAGAAGTTTGTGTACGGGAGATTAATAATGTGGTCGAAAAAGTGACTGAATTAGCAAATGAAGACAATATAAAAAGAGAGAAATATTGGATAGTTCTGAAAACTACTCAGATTATGTAAAGTTACTGTCACAAAAGAAGTAAAATTCGATTAAATAATTTATTCAGGTATGTTATTTAAAGAAAGAATTAACCGGAAGTTTTTCTAGATCGATTTCTATTAGTAAAGAGATAATGTGAAAATTCTGATGACAGAATTAGACAATTGAGTAATGTTTGTATTATAATAATAGCTTAGTACAGTAGCTCTAATGGGTAATTACTATGAATCCTTTTAGACATTTTATGTGTACAATTATCCTCAGAAGTATATGTGACTGTTTAGTTTCAAAA
Organism: Gossypium raimondii; assembly: GCF_025698545.1. NCBI lineage: Eukaryota > Viridiplantae > Streptophyta > Magnoliopsida > Malvales > Malvaceae > Gossypium > Gossypium raimondii. The sequence goes on from NC_068571.1 coordinate 16,023,847, forward strand.
AGAATTCTTATCGTATGAGAACATTAGCTAAACATATTAATAGATGAAAGAATTATTGGTTTGTTTGGGTTATGTTCGACATCGCCATGTCTTTTTCTTGTATTTATTCCCTTGTGTGAATATGAAAATCGACGGTAAAGTCTGAGTGAGGCTAATATTTTATTTCTACTGGTTATTGTTCTATTGAATATAAGTGAAGATTATATTGCTTTTGTTACTTTGGATTCCATTAATTATGAGTGGAATTGATCTTTCTAGACATTTTTTTATCATCGAAATGGATATCATTCTATATGGATTGTAATTTTTCGATACTTTGTGTAGCTTCAGATGCTGAAATATTGCTATCTTGATTTTCTTATGAATCTATGTGATTATCTGTAAAAGATATGAAAATCCAAAATCATGTGTGAATTTGAAATGTATTGTCTGGAAGCAAATAATTAATCTACTATCTGGTAAGATTTTTGGGGACGAAAATCTCTAAAGGGGGAGAGTTGTAACAGCCCGATTTTAGGCCTAGTCGGAACAGTGGTTTCGGGACCACAAATTCGACGAGGAAAATTATATTTTTTATTATTATATTTTTATGGTCTACAATTTCTATGAATAATTTCATAAAAATTTCGTTCAAAAATTTGAACGTTTGGGCACTCAATTTAGCCAAAAGGACTAAATTGTAAAAACTACAAAAGTTGAGTTCTACATGTTAGAAGTGTCCAATTGTAATAAAATTTTAAATTGGAGGTCTTTAAATGATAATTAGACCATTGTTTAACTTGTTAGACAAAATGGACAAGATATAAGTGAAATAGGATATTTTTAAGTTGGGGGCATTTTGGTCATTTAGTAATTAAAAGAACTAAAAATGCCAAAATAGCCAAAATTTTGTCCATCTTCTCCATGATGAACGAAAATAGCAAGGGGGAAGCCATGGTTAGGGTTTTCAAGCTTCCAAGCTCCAGAGTAAGTGATTCCAAGCCCCGTTTTTAATGTTCTTTACGTTTTTAAAGTCCCGGTAGCTTAATTTAGCTTATTCTAGCAATAATTTAACCTAGGGATTATATTTGGAAAAATACCCATAGGTGAAATGTGTTTATTTTGATGTTTTATGGGAGAATATCAAGCTTGAAATTGCGTTATACAATTTTTGCTAAGCGATTTTCAGTGAAAACAAGTGAAACGACATAATCGTTAAAAATTATTATTGTTCATAAGTGCATGTTAGAGCAAGAATTTGATGTTTCTATAGAAGGGAAAAATGCTCAGAGTGTTATAAAACATAAGAAAAAGGAATAGAGTTTAATTTCCGAGCCTAGGGGCAAAATCATAATTTTGTGAAACTTTAGGGGCAAAAATGTAATTTTGTCAAAATGTGATTTTTTGAATTGGATTGAATAATGTGAATGTTATATAAGCTAAATATGTTATTATAAATCGAGAAAGATGAGAAATTGACATTGATTGGTAAAAAAATTGAGAAAAGTGAAAATTCTTGTTCAACCTTCTAATGAAAGGGATACGAGTGAAGTTGCTAGGTCATGTGTGTAGTACTGTGTGCAGGCTACTACTTGTACCGGGATGATAGGTCGCATGTGTAGTACTATGTGCAGGCTACTATGCGTATCGGATAGCTTCGATCACGTGTGTAGTACTATGTGCAGGCTACTACGTGTATCGGATGAAAATGGTCACATGTGTAGTACTATGTGCAGGCTACTATGTGAACCGGATATCATTTATTATAAGGTGGTTGCTATTTGTTGATTCCACCGTGTATCTGTTATTATTCCGAAGTGTTCATCGGGAACTTTCTAAGTTTAATTGAGTGATGAATATATATGTGCAATTGAATTGAAGATTGACTTGAAATTGGAAATGAGAAATTGGATTGCTTTGAATATAGTGATAAATTGAATGAATCGTATATGAATTGAAATGAACTATTAGAATGAGATGTGAAAAATTCAATGGAATTGAGATAGTGAAAAAGTGAAATTATGAAAGAATACATTTTACAACAAGACAGTTTGAACAGCAAGAGTTGTGTGACTTTGAAAAATCACCAAAAATGGTAAAACTTGAATTAGAGAGCGAATAAGGTATGAAATGAAAGCTTAGTGAGTCTATTTTTACATAAAAGAAACATAGAAAGTAAAAGAGTTATAGATTATGAGGTATTCGAATTTTAGAGAGGTAGGGTCGGATTGATTTTATAATCCTTTATTCTGAATTTGGAAAATAATTAAAAATTGTTAAAAATAATTATGAGTTATAATTTATATGCTTAGAATCCTTAATGAGTCTATTTTCAAAGGAAATAAACGGAAATATCATTTGAATTCTGTACAATGAGATAATTCATTTTGAGTGAAGAGAGGTCAGAGATCTTGAGCAGTGAAACAGGGGTGAATTTAAAGAATAAATTATACTAATTGGCCAAGTTAAAAATTCTTAAAATTTTATGGTAAGAAGATATGTGAGTCTAGTTTCTGGGAAAATTAACGTATCTTAATTTGGAGCTCTTTAGCTTCGGATAAAAATGATTTAGTGACTCTGACTCAAATAGACAGCTTTGAATTTAAATATAAGTGAATAGTGAAATTATGTATAATGCTATTTGAGCATGTTATATACATAAAGGATGTGGGATGGAGAGGGGGATGAGGACAATAAAGTATATGAATGAATTGTGTCTAATTGGTTATATGCTTGATTATAATCGATAAACGTTGAAATAGGAGTGATGTTTATATTGGTGCATTACTGGCCATGGTAAGCTCATGAGAGAAAATAAAGTTTCATAACATATGTGTGTGGTATATTTGGCATGAAGTGATGTCATGAGTGACTCATGAATTAACCCATGTTGATAAGTTGATGCATAATTATAGTATTCACATATATACATATTTGTAATATTTTGCTATGTGATTCGGAAAAAGGGTAATAAATAGCATAATGAAAATTCGACCATGGTGCTAGTTTAAGTTAAATGAGTGTTTTATGGCATATCTTAAGTAATGGAATGCTATAAATTTTGAGGTTAATTTGCTAGTCAAATAAATGACAAATGAATTGACTGCATATTCGTAATTATGACATATGCTTGGTATATGAAACGTAATAATATATCCTTGAATAAACTTTAAGTATTTGAATGACATGGATTTGATGGTGATAAGAATCGAATATTGAATTCATGAAGCACAGGTGATGTATTATTGTTGTGTGATAGCTTGGTTCGACAAATTGATTAGGTAAATGGCAAGTGGAAGCATTTATAGATTTAGAAGAAAATTTGGAATGAACATGAAATTTAGCTCAATTAAATGATTTCATCAATTAAACATTGCGTATACCAGAATGTGTTAGTGAATTACATATTTGTAAATTAACATTTGAAGTTCGGTAAGTGATATATGAAATTAACATGAAAAGATTTATGATTGTTATTAATATTGATTCTAACATAAAGTAGATTCTTCAGTATTGGATTGATTTGACGAATATATTGAGCATATGAATGGGTATGTATTGGGTCTCGTATACCCTAATTAGCGACTCGAAGATAATAATTTGAAAGTTTTTAATTTGGATGAAATTTTATAACTCGGTTTAATATGTCAGTAAGTGTATTTTTTCTGGTAATGCCTCGTACCCTATTCCAGCATTGAATACGGGTAAGAGGTGTTACAATGTGACATCACCAAATTCGGCCCTAATGTTTAGGCCGGGTTTGGGGTGTTACATTTAGTGGTATCAAAGCTACGGTTTAGTCGATTCTTAGACCAAACGTAGCATATGTGAGTCTAGCTATACATGTCATATTATTACTCGTGTTGATGTGATATCCCTGGGATCTAACGAAATTGTTTTGTTAAGATAAAGATGATTTTCAATCGAGCTATTTTTGAAAATGCTAAAAATAATATTGAGATAAATGAAATATGCTCACGTTACGTTGGAATTTGGAAAGGTAGGAATAAAAATTCGTGATATGTATGTGTTCATGTTTGAAAAGAGATGATCATAAGTTAAAAAAAAAGTTTATGTTGTGATAAGCTCATCCAAGTATGTTGGTGATTATATGATGCTATGTGCTCAACATATTTGATTAAGTGAATATGATAAGCGAATTTACTTAAATAGATGGAATGTGTGTTTATGTACATCTGCTTGAATAAGTGAAATCAAGACGTTCATATGATATAATCTTATGTTTAAATTGTTAAATTAAAGATAATAAGATATTTTGTTTTATGTCTTTTCTATTAAACCATGAATATTATAATAGTATGAAAATTGAATTGGAAGATTAAATTGAGTAGAACGCAAGAATGAGTACTTTCATTAAGTGATATGTGATGAATTGACGAAAAAGAACATGATTGGACCATGGCAACATGTGATATGTGATTTTCGTATAATACCATATCTGGGATATGGCATTGGTGTGATATGTGCTACTGTGTAAGACCATAGCTGGGCTATGGCATCAATATGTAAATATATGTAAGACCATAGTTGGACTATGGCATAGAGAAAACGAAGTACTCAATTCTGTAAGACGTTCTCTAATTGAATAAATGTCGATAAGTAAAATGGAAGCTAAGTATTGGAATTTAATTAGATCTTAATATTAAGCTCGAGTAAGTAAATTCATTGTGTGAAATTGTGGGTGATAGAAAATATTCATAATAAATAGATGTGTTAATTTGCTTGGAATGAATTACGTGGTTATGATGGTATTACATTGATGATAAATGCAAAGTCATATATATATGTATCTATGAGAGCAAGTTAAAAGCTTTATGATTTCACCATCACCCCTTATCAAGATTGTTTTATGATGAAAATTATCTTGATGAGACAGATATGTTTTTCAACCGAGTTAATTCGATAGTATAAAAGTAAACACTTAAATGTTTGAGTGAAAATGTATTGATTATAAGTTGAAACTCATAAAGGTATGGATCAAAAATATAACATTTTGTTATTGGTAAATGTTATAATTATACGAGCATATGAGTTATAATATTTGGATTATGATGCTCTATAGAAATTTCGATTGAGAATTAGTGATTTGAGTTGGCATATGAAATATGTGTTGAGAACAAAAGTGATTAAAAGCAAATGTTTATTAAATGCTTTGAGAATGTGAAATTAGTAATGAATTGGCTATTTGTGATAGTATGTGTTATGCTCATTTATGTGTAAGATAAATTTGAGGCTTTACTTCACTCACCCCCATATCAAGAAATGTTACAATGAACTTTGTAAGATTTTGGTTTAATAAGCTTACAAGTGTAGTGTTACGTAAGTTTGTGTACGGAGATTAATAATGTGGTCGAAAAAGTGACTGAATTAGCAAATGAAGACAATATAAAAGAGAGAAATATTGGATAGTTCTGAAAACTACTCAGATTATGTAAAGTTATTGTCACAAAAGAAGTAAAATTCGATTAAATAATTTATTCAGTATGTTATTTAAAGAAAGAATTAACCGGAAGTTTTTCTAGATCGATTTACATTAGTAAAGAGATAATGTGAAAATTCGATGATGAAATTAGACAATTGAGTAATGTTTGTATTATAATAATAGCTTAGTACAGTAGCTATAATCGGTAATTACTATGAATCCTTTTAGACATTTTATGTGTACAATTATCCTCAGAAGTATATGTGACTGTTTAGTTTCAAAAAGAATTCTTATCATATGAGAACATTAGCTAAACATATGAATAGATGAAAGAGTTATTGGTTTGTTTGGGTTATGTTCGACATCGCCATGTCTTTTTCTGGTATTTATTCCCTTGTGTGAATATGAAAATCGACGGTAAAGTCTGAGTGAGGCTAATATTTTATTTCTACTGGTTATTGTTCTATTGAATATAAGTGAAGATTATATTGCTTTTGTTACTTTGGATTCCATTAATTATGAGTGGAATTGATCTTTCTAGACATTTTTTTATCATCAAAATGGATATCATTCTATATGGATTGTAATTTTTCGATACTTTGTGTAGCTTCAGATGCTGAAATATTGCTATCTTGATTTTCTTATGAATCTATGTGATTATCTGTAAAAGATATGAAAATCCAAAATCATGTGTGAATTTGAAATGTATTGTTTGGAAGCAAATAATTAATCTACTATCTGGTAAGATTTTTGGGGACGAAAATCTCTAAAGGGGGAGAGTTGTAACAGCCTGATTTTAGGCCTAGTCGGAACAGTGGTTTCGAGACCACAAATTCGACGAGGAAAATTTTATTTTTTATTATTATATTTTTATGGTCTACAATTTCTATGAATAATTTCGTAAAAATTTCGTTCAAAAATTTGAACGTTTGGGCACTCAATTTAGCCAAAAGGACTAAATTGTAAAAACTGCAAAAGTTGAGTTCTACATGTTAGAAGTGTCCAATTGTAATAAAATTTTAAATTGGAGGTCTTTAAATGATAATTAGACCATTGTTTAACTTGTTAGACAAAATGGACAAGATATAAGTGAAATAGGATATTTTTAAGTTGGGGGCATTTTGGTCATTTAGTAATTAAAAGAACTAAAAATGCCAAAATAGCCAAAATTTTGTCCATCTTCTCCATGATGAACGAAAATAGCAAGGGGGAAGCCATGGTTAGGGTTTTCAAGCTTCCAAGCTCCATAGTAAGTGATTCCAAGCCCCGTTTTTAATGTTCTTTACGTTTTTAAAGTCCCGGTAGCTTAATTTAGCTTATTCTAGCAATAATTTAACCTAGGGATTATATTTGGAAAAATACCCATAGGTGAAATGTGTTTATTTTGATGTTTTATGGGAGAATATCAAGCTTGAAATTGCGTTATACAATTTTTGCTAAGCGATTTTCAAAGAAAACAAGTGAAACGACACAATCGGTAAAATTATTATTGTTCATAAGTGCATGTTAGAGCAAGAATTTGATGTTTCTATAGAAGGGAAAAATGCTCAGAGTGTTATAAAACATAAGAAAAAGGAATAGAGTTTAATTTCCGAGCCTAGGGGCAAAATCATAATTTTGTGAAACTTTAGGGGCAAAAATGTAATTTTGTCAAAATGTGATTTTTTGAATTGGATTGAATAATGTGAATGTTATATAAGCTAAATATGTTATTATAAATCGAGAAAGATGAGAAATTGACATTGATTGGTAAAAAAATTGAGAAAAAGTGAAAATTCCCGGTTCAACCTTCGAATGAAAGGGATACGAGTGAAGTTGCTAGGTCATGTGTGTAGTACTGTGTGCAGGCTACTACTTGTACCGGGATGATAGGTCGCATGTGTAGTACTATGTGCAGGCTACTATGCGTATCGGATAGCTTCGATCACGTGTGTAGTACTATGTGCAGGCTACTACGTGTATCGGATGAAAATGGTCACATGTGTAGTACTATGTGCAGGCTACTATGTGAACCGGATATCATTTATTATAAGGTGGTTGCTATTTGTTGATTCCACCGTATCTCATTATTATTCAAGTGTTCATCGGAACTTTCTAAGTTTAATTGAGTGATGAATATATATGTGCAATTGAATTGAAGATTGACTTGAAATTGGAAATGAGAAATTGGATTGCTTTGAATATAGTGATAAATTGAATGAATCGTATATGAATTGAAATGAACTATTAGAATGAGATGTGAAAAATTCAATGGAATTGAGATAGTGAAAAAGTGAAATTATGAAAGAATACATTTTACAACAAAACAGTTTGGACAGCAAGAGTTGTGTGACTTTGAAAAATCACCAAAAATGGTAAAAATTGAATTAGAGAGCGAATTAGGTATGCAATGAAAGCTTAGTGAGTCTATTTTTACATAAAAGAAACATAGAAAGTAAAAGAGTTATAGATTATGAGGTATTCGACTTTTAGAGAGGTAGGGTCGGATTGATTTTAGAATCCTTTATTCTGAATTTGGAAAATAATTAAAAATTGTTAAAAATAATTATGAGTTATAATTTATATGCTTAGAATCCTTAATGAGTATATTTTCAAAGGAAATAAATGGAAATATCATTTGAATTCTGTACAATGAGATAATTCATTTTGAGTGAAGAGAGGTCAGAGATCTTGAGCAGTGAAACAGGGGTGAATTTAAAGAATAAATTATACTAATTGGCCAAGTGAAAAATTCTTAAGATTTTATGGTAAGAAGATATGTGAGTCTAGTTTATGGGAAAATTAACGTATCTTAATTTGGAGCTCTTTAGCTCTGGATAAAAATGATTTAGTGACTCTGACTCAAATAGACAGCTTTGAATTTAAATATAAGTGAATAGTGAAATTATGTAATATGCTATTTGAGCATGTTATATACATAAAGGATGTGGGATGGAGAGGAGGATGAGGACAATAAAGTATATGAATGAATTGTGTATAATTGGTTATATGCTTGATTATAATCGATAAACGTTGAAATAGGAGTGATGTTTATATTGGTGCATTACTGGCCATGGTAAGCTCATGAGAGAAAATAAAGTTTCATAACATATGTGTGTGGTATATTTGGCATGAGGTGATGTCATGAGTGACTCATGAATTAACCCATGTTGATAAGTTGATGCATAATTATAGTATTCACATATATACATATTTGTAATATTTTGCTATGTGATTCGGAAAAAGGGTAATAAATAGCATAATGAAAATTCAACCATGGTGCTAGTTTATGTTAAATGAGTGTTTTATGGCATATCTTAAGTAATGGAATGCTATAAATTTTGAGGTTAATTTGCTAGTCAAATAAATGATAAATGAATTGACTGCATATTCGTAATTTTGACATATGCTTGGTATATGAAACGTAATAATATATGCTTGAATAAACTTTAAGTATTTGAATGACATGGATTTGATGGTGATAAGAATCGAATATTGAAATCATGAAGCACAGGTGATGTATTATTGTTGTGTGATAGCTTGGTTCGAGAAATTGATTAGGTAAATGGCAAGTGGAAGCATTTATAGATTTAGAAGAAAATTTGGAATGAACATGAAATTTAGCTCAATTAAATGATTTCATCAATTAAACATTGCGTATACCAGAATGTGTTAGTGAATTACATATTTGTAAATTAACATTTGAAGTTCGGTAAGTGATATATGAAATTAACATGAAAAGATTTATGATTGTTATTAATATTGATTCTAACATAAAGTAGATTCTTCAAGATTGGATTGATTTGACTAATATATTGAGCATATGAATGGGTATGTATTGGGTCTCGATACCCTAATTAGCGACTCGAAGATAATAATTTGAAAGTTTTTAATTTGGATGAAATTTTATAACTCGGTTTAATATTTCTATAAGTGTATTTTTTTCTGGTAATGCCTCGTACCCTATTCCAGTGTTGAATATGGGTAAGAGGTGTTACAATGTGACATCACCAGATTCGGCCCTAATGTTTTGGCCGGGTTTGGGGTGTTACATACCCTTTTTAGATTGGCTGAAAAAGAGGTCCTGCTTGGGACCAAATTAAATGCTTTTCAACTTGTAGTCTATTTGTATTTTAGGTTTGTCCCAATTTAAAATTAAATTTAAATAACTCTTAAAAAATATAAGAATAATAAAATAATCCATTCTCTTTTTTTATTTTTTAAAACAATAAACTTAAAAATTATATAAAATTCTAAGAAATTTTTGAGGAGAAATTTTTGAGGATATATTTGGGTAATTAAAATAAGAATTTTATATAAATTTTTAAGTTTATTTTTTTAAATGGTAAGGGTTTATTTTTGTTATTCTTATATATTTTAAGGGCTATTTAAATTTAATTTTAAAATAGGACAGACCTAACATACAAATAGACCAAAAGTTTAAGAACATTTAATTTGGTGTCGCCATGTTAAGGCGGTGCCCTTCTTTAACAAATCTAAAAATGATAATTGCTTCATCATGTCCCTGAGTGTTTTATATAATCACACTTCAATTTGATACCGCCAATTTATCAAGCGACACCACTAAAATTTTTTTTAGAAAAAGTAATCATTAGTTGATGATGGGGGTTGATGTCGTCGATGTATCTGACAGCACGACAAACACTGTAAAAAATAGATCATTTACGTTTATAATTTTCTTTTAAAATTGATAAGGGTTTAATCATTTTCATAATTAATCAAAAAATTTAGGTATCATTTTCTTCCCTCAATATCACAGCCTTAGGATATAAGTTTGTTTGAATTTTAGATTCTCTTCTATCCTTTTTGGTGAGTTAACTCCTCCAATCATCAAATTTTGATTTATTCTTATTTCCCATCAATATTTTTACAAGTTAGACCTGTAAATGGGTCAGGTTGAGTCAAGGCTCAGTTCTATAAAAACTTTTCAAGTTTAAGCCTATTATTGAGTTGATCTATTCAAAAAGTCCATTTTACTATTCAAAAAATAATAAAATATTAAAAAGTTATATATTTAATTAATTTTTATAATTAAATTTAAATTTAAAAATATTTTTTACTATTTGAATTGAATTCAAGCCGAGCTAGTCCGAAGTGTGAAAATCCTTATCCAAGCTCGGCCAAATTGGACTCAGACTATTGGGACGGACGGGCTACTCGACCCTTAGATAGATCTAGCACAGGTAAATATCTATTTGAAATATAAAAATGAATTATTTAGTATTTTGAAAAATATTTTTAAATTTTGCAGTTTTAAGATTTGGAAATTTTATTAATTTTAACTTTATTTTTTGAATTTTTAAATAATATTTAAAACTTTAATTTTATAATGTTTAACTTTTTTCAATTTTTTATTTTATTTTTTGGATTTTAGAATTTTTTAAAGAAATTTTTGTTTATTATATAGATTTTAAAAATTTAAATTGAATTAATTATATTTGGGCACATGGTATTAACAGAAATAGTTAACACTTTTTTTAGATGGACCAAATTGTTTAAAATCGAAATGAAGTTGTAGAGGTGTTTTATTTTTTTGATGAAATACAATAATAAGACAAAGCCCGAATAACAAACGCGATTAGCGATATTTGAACCCAAGCTATAACCTAAGGCAGTGAACACCTTCGACCATCAAGTTATCATATAAGGTTTAGTTGTAGAGGTGTTTTTAATAAATCTTTTACAAATTATTATGTTTTTATCTAGTTGCCGAGGAATTAGGGGTTTTTGTTATCTAATTGACTCAATAAAATTAATTATTTACGAAAATAACCCAAGTCAAAATTTATGTATGTAAATGACTCGTTTTCCACCGTGACCGCCAATGCCGCCTGACATACCGGCGACATTATCCCCTCATAATTAGCCAATCATCAGCTTTTTAAAAAAATATTTTTTTTGTGTGTGCCATAATTTAATGTTTTATGAAAAATCTCCATTTTGCATATTTGTTATTCTCTTTCCTTTTCCATACTTAATTCTTTATTTTTCATAAAATATTCAATTCCATTTTATATCCCTATTTTACATATATGTTATTTTTTCTTTCACATATTTGACTTTCCTCTTTCGTCTCTTTATCTTCTCCCATATATATTTCTTTCTCATTCTCATCTTATCTAATATTATTTTTGAAACATTATTTCACTCACTAATGGTGACATTCACAAGCCAAAAGACAATATGAAACAAGCATCGGTCACATATTTCCCTTTATTTTTATTTTTTTTCTATTTCAACTGTTTCTTTTCAGGTATTAGAATATATATTTTCTTTCTTTTTTCTTCCTGAATACTCATTAACAGGTATTTTAAAAAATACATACGCATATCGCCTTGACACAATGATAACAGTAAAAAACATTTTAAAAAATCAATAATTAGCTAATGATAAGTGGACGATACTATCAATATATCAAGCTGACATTAATAACCATTATGAAGAATAAATCATTTACGTAAATAATTTTCTACTTGAATCATTTTCATAAATAATTAATTCTTTAACATTGGTAGAAAAAATAGCCGGAATTAGGAGTAATTAAAGTAATTAATTGACACTCGATAGATAACAGCAAGCGACCATTTTTCATTTATGCCTTCGATGTTTGACAGTTGGCTTACGTATCATAAAAAGCGTCCTTTTAGCTAACTTTATTTTTTAGGTAAATTGTACAATTGCCCACTAAATTATAGGTAAAATTTTATTTTGGTGATTTAATTAAAAAAAGTTACAATTTGATCATTGAATTATTCGAAAGTTTTTATTTAAGTCATTAAACTATTTAAAAGTTTTAGTTTAAGTTACCGGACTATTAATTTAGAGAAAAAAAAAGCTCCACCAATGAGCTCCAAGCAATAATTTGATGATCAGTATGGTGGATCAGTACTCATCGGCGAGTAGAAGAACGTACCGTACCTTAAATCCAAATTGATCTGTTGGTCAATGTCAGAGATCGAGGAAAAAAGCTATTTGAGTTTTATTTATAAATTTGTAACGTCCAAAGTTGTTTAATAAAAGAAAAATAGTATAGAAGAAGAGAAAGAAAATTTCGATTAGTGCAGGTAGTATAAACAGAGAAAGCCATATATAGCATCAATTGAACAACCTTTTGAATATTTCAATGATCAAATTGTAACTTTTTTAGTTTAGTGACCAATAGTATAATTTACCCTATTTTGTGGGTACAATCCTTTTGGTTAACTTTACATTAAGATGCGGTATGGTGCTTGCTCACCTCACCCTTTAATCATGTAATTGAGGATTCGATCTTACTCATGGGATGGAGCACATTTATAAAATAATTACTATTACATATGGTCGATATCCTGGTTTTGAAAAAAAAAACGTAAAAGAAAAATTAAGGACATTGTTTGTCCATGATTATGTAATCTTATCCTATCTATCATTGATCTTCACGCTGTTTCCAGGTACTATCATATTTGTATTATTGCTCCTGACTATCCAGCATTAATAGGACCTACCTTGAACCATAGCTCTTATCCTTACTATTGGTCCTGACTATCCAGCATTAATATGGTAAAATATTATAAGATACTTCCCTTGAACCATAGCTCTTATCCTTTCTCCAGGCCATTTTTACTTTCTTTCATCTCCTTCCTCTACAATCTTGTTAGATTGACATAACAATCCGCCTCCGACCTTACCTTCATCTTGTTGTAAGAACTAAAAGCATCCAAACCTATTTAGCAATCCCATAGCAACGACACAATTACACAAAGAGAAAAGGGTAAGCAGGGCAGGCAGCTAAATTACAATCAGTTGTGACCTTCACCGATCTTTCCTCCACATTGGTTCATATGTCTTTTACTTTAACTCCAATTTCATTCTCTATTACCCTACACCAACAAATCAAATCAAAATACCTTTCTTTCATTTATCTCCCCAACTTAATTTTTTGTTTTCTTTTTTAACGTCATTGTTACCGTACATCTCCACTTAATGTAATCTCGCATCCCATTGCATTATTGCATTGCACTGTATCTATCTGTATGTGCCCTCCCTACCTTTTCCTCCTCTTCTGTTGTTTTAGCCTCACATATATTCATTTGTGCAAACCTGCTGCTACACAAACCATACTCATCATCATTGAAAGAGGGCTGCTGCACTGCACCAAATACATTTTCTGTCTCACTCATTCTCATCTATCATATATAAACAAATTAAAAATATGGGTTTCTGGACATTGTTCGAGGTTGCTGCCATGCCTATCTTGCAAGTACTTATAATCAGTTTGTTAGGCGCTTTCCTGGCGACTGATTACTGCAAGCTTTTCCCAGAAGATACGCGCAGATCCTTGAATAAGGTGTTAATTACTTGACTATTTTCATGAATAATCGTTTCTATAGGTGATTAAAGGCTGCATAAGTAGGCTTTTTTCATGCTAATTAGTTAACTTGACTGTAACATCATCATAATATCTTCTTCAGTTCTTAGATTTGTTTATGTTGTGTAATTAAACGCAGCTTGTGTTCGTTGTGTTTACACCCTCGCTCATGTTTGCAAGTCTGGCCAAGACCGTCACTCTCCAAGACATTATTTCATGGTAGGATACTTACGTACATGCATATAGACTTTTTTGACTTGGTTTCAATGTGTTTGATCATCTATCAACTCACAGGTGGTTTATGCCTGTAAACATGGGAATCACCTTTCTAGTGGGAGGAATTGTGGGATGGTTTGTGGTTAAGATACTGAGACCAAAGCCCCATCTGGAAGGTCTTATTATTGCGACATGTTCAGCTGGTAAGGTCGAAACTTGAAAGAGCTTTCAAGGCCCCCTTTCCCCTACATGTGACTAAGTTGTAGTTGAAATTATTTCTAGGGAACGTGGGAAATCTTCTCCTTATACTTGTCCCTGCAGTCTGCAATGAAGATAGAAGCCCATTTGGGAACCGTGATGTTTGCAACTCAGTTGGACTCTCCTATGCATCTTTCTCCATGGCGGTAATTACACGTGGTTATTTCAAGCCTACAGAAGGACTGATTAATCATATTCACATATGCTTTAATTTGGGTAATTAATGCAGCTTGGTGGTTTCTACATATGGACAATCAGTTACCAAATGGTAAAATCTTCAGCAGTGAAATCCAAAGCACTTGAAGCAGCTGAGGAATTCGTTTCAAAAGTAGAAGCCAACAACAACTTGGATGCCACCGCCCAAACTCAGCTTCTGAAAGAAAGAAAAGAGGAAGGTGCTATAACAACAGTTGCAACAAAGGAAGTTGAAGATCCAGAGCAACATGCAGTGGGTAGCCTTGCCTTTTTATACAAATAATTAAGATATAAAGTAAAAAGTAGAGAGGATATAATTAAAAAGAGGTAGCACTACTCATTCATTAACTCTCTCTAGTCTTGACCTTACAAATGATTGTTGTTGCAGAATGTATCACAAGAAAGTAGACCAAAGCAAGAAGGGAAGGGATTGTTGTGGGTTAATGTGGTGGCCTTTCTTCGTCAGATCTTAAAAGAGCTGATGGCGCCGCCGACACTTGGTGCAGTAAGTTTTTATATTGATTTGCCAAAAACCATCACACAAGTTAGTAATTAGTAGGAGGTGGGCATATCTAATAAATAGTTTATGTTTTTGAGGGATAAAATAGTGATTTACATATATTATGTATGAGTAACAGATAGCGGGATTCGTTTTTGGAGCGACGGTGTGGTTGAGAAAGCTTATAATAGGCGAGGGGGCTCCATTACGAGTGATGCAAGACTCAACAAAACTGCTAGGGTACGCCCTCTTCTCTCTTAATAAAATGTGAATAAGAAAGGGTAATTAAGAAAACAAAAAATGTGCATTGCAGAGATGCAACAATCCCTTGTATCACCCTCATAATAGGAGGCAACTTGATAGGAGGATTACGATCGTCCAAAATAAAACCATTGGTAATCGTAGGAGTGGTGTGTGCTCGATACATTATACTGCCGGTTATTGGTATTTGGGTTGTTAAAGCTGCTGCCAAGCTTGGGTTCCTACCCTCCGACCCTTTGTTCAGCTACGTCTTGATGCTTCAGTTTACTGTCCCACCTGCCTCCAATATTGGTCAGTAACCTAAGCCCTTATTTGCATTTGATGATGACATGTTAATAACACAAATTATATATTGCAGGTACCATGACCCAGTTGTTTGATGTGGGTCAAGAGGAGTGTTCAGTTCTCTTCCTGTGGACATACTTGGTTGCAGCTTTTGCACTCACTACTTGGTCAACAATCTTCATGTGGATCTTGACCTGATCAACACTCTTTCATTTCATGTTTCGACATAGCATATATATATATATATATATAATAAGTATAATTAAATGTTATTGGTTACTATTATAAAATATTAGTATAAATTAAAAGTGATCTAATTTAGTTAAAGTTTATTAAAATTTAATTAATAAATAAAGTATAAGTCAAATATGTGTAGATACTCTCGTAACTTATTTTAATTGATGATGAACTGATTAGAAGTTAAGGTTAATGTGCAAAAGTTATATATTAGGGCTATGGTGTCAAAATTATACATAAGTAACTTTTTTGATATCTCATCTTCAGGAAAAGAGAGAGTTATCTTCTTTAAATTACTTGTGTATTAATTTGGAAGATCCAAATCGCAAGACAGGAAGATTTCAAGATATTAATGCATTCGGTATGCTTTTACATTTAATTTTGATCTTGATAATTTAACATAATAAAATCTTAATTTATTAACTTTTATATTAAATTTTCGATTCTAACACCCATTAATACGACCCACAAAACGCATCTCTACAATTTTATTTGTATGATGCATGTTGTGGTACCTCAATTGTAATAATAAATTAAAAGATACAGATAGGTATACATTTTTTTAGTGTTAGGAATAAGGGTGTGTTTGAATGGACAATATTTATATGTGATTAATGTAAAAATAGTGATGGTGGTGAAATTAAATATTATAACATGAGATAAAAAATAAATTAAATACATCACACCGTACAGCCTATCCAAACCCACGTTAAATCACAGTTTATTATGCTTCTGAATAACAAATACTTGGGTTTTTCTTCTTCTTAGTGGAACCCTTGAAACTTAAGCAAGAATGTTTAAAATTTGCATCTGTACTGTCAAATAAAGAAGTAAAAGATGGGGAAAATATTTAAATAAATATATCATGGGAGACACCGATTCCTCGCATAAAATAAATTAACCTTGAAATCATTAATTGCTGTGTTTGGAATTGAAAAGGTGGGTTTAATTAATTAGCAATGAAGGGCGTTTTTTGTTGTAAGTTAGAACCAATAAATAAATAAGAAAGAAGTTTTTAGAATTAATTAATTCCAAAATAAATAAAACTGAATGTCTTTTCTCCTAAGTTAGAATTTAATTGGATCCATGAAATAAAATGTGGTAAACTAGAGGCAATACATATTTACCTTTAGCTATATATATAAACCATGCTCTTTTCGTTTCCTTTTCTTTTCTTTTATAAAATAATTTATTTTTAATTTTGGTCCTTCTAATATACTTAATTTGAGATTTAATTCTTATACTTTATTTTTTAACATAATTTGGTCTTTATATTATTATAATTTTACTAATTAGTTCAAATAGTTAATGTAATAGGCCAAATTCATCCTACCCAAACCAAACCAAAAGAAAAAAAATAGTTAAAAATAATAATAATAATAGTCCATTAGTTAAAAGGGTCTAGTCTATTTACAAACCCAATGACCCAAATCCATCTACTAACCTAACCCTAAAAGCCCAAATATCCATCAGTCGAAAAGCTCAAAACTTAAAAACTTTTCAGAAACCCTAACTCCCCCTAAAAGTCTCCAACTGTCGCTCCCCTCGCCATGTCAGCAGGTTTGCCATTTAAGGCCTGGCACCACCGCCTCGTCCTTGCCCCATGTAGAAGACAGAGAAATGGAAGCAAAAAAGCAGAAAAAGACAAAAGTAATATATTGTAATTCAACTATAAAAAGCCAAAGAAACATTTGTAACTTTTTTCTTTTACGAAGTAATTCAACAGAGAAATACAAAAAAGGAAAAAAACCAAGTTTAAAAGAAGGTAGTTTTTTTTTATATATATTTGCCTTTTTGAATTTAAAAAAAATATAAAAAAATCACAACAAAAGATTCAATTTTTTTTGGGGTTTACCTATTAAAGCGCCGTCGTGGAACTCCCCTTTTCTCCGACTTGAGAAGCTTCGGAACCCTTAGGGTTCCGTCGAGGGCCTCGTTGGAAAAGGGAGAAATTGAAGGGTTTATTGTTCCATAGCCGAACTTTGGCTAGGTTTTTGGGGACTTTAACATCGGATCTGTGTTCCACATGAAAAAGGGGCAAGAAAGGGATTTTTTGGAAATTTTTTGGCCACAAGAGGCGGCAGTCATCGGCGCTGATGACCAGTGGCCATGGCAGATGTGCGGTGACCTTGTGGCCGGAGGAGAAGGGCTTGAGAGAAAAAAAAATTGAAAAGAATTTTTTTAAAGGCTGTTAAAATGAATTTTTTAAGATTTTTTTAAACTTAAATAGGCCCCCCAAAACGACGTTGTTTTGGTCTTGCCTTCAGACTCCCAAAACGACACTGTTTCGAGCACGACCCAAATGGTCCCAGGGTCCGTGTGTTTCGGAGGAAGGGGTTTAATTGCTGCCAAGTCCTTCCGCTTTTAGGCACTACTTAATATGGTCCTAATTTTGATTTTCTTTTCTTTTTAATTTCACCATTTAATTTTAATTTGTTTCCACTGTAGTCCTCAAACTATTGAACCCTTCCAGGAATGACACTATGCTGGGCTAGGGAAAATAACATCCTGGGCCCCTAAACATTTCTATTTTGTTTTAATTTAATCCTTTATTTGTTTTTTTTTGTTTTCTTGCAATTTGGACTTCAAAATTTTTTAAGGTTTCAATTTAGTCCTATTTTTTTAGATTCGGTCCCTTTACTTTTTTATTTAAATTCCAACATGTTTAAAATTTTATTTATTATTTTTCCTTTAAATTATAAAATTTACGCTTTACCCTCAAATTTCTCGATTATTTCCTTTAAGTCTTTTGTTTACTTTTTTTAAAAAAGAAATTGCACTTTAAATTTCATTTAAATTTTAATTAGTCCTCTATTTATTTTATTCAAGATACTTATCTCTTTTAATTCCTGCACTTTTAATCTTTATTATTTATATTTACGCCTTTAAATTGTATAATTTGTTATTTGGTCATTATTTATTATTAATAGCACTAATTAACATTTTTATAACATTAATTATTAGTTATGATATATATTACATTATTTATGTTCCTATGACATCATATAACATACTCATGTATCTCATATAATGTTTTATGATCAAATAAGTCCATAGTATGTCATATTAGAAGCTTCATTTTCATACATTGTATATTTAGCAATTTGAACTAAGGCGGCGTTCTTTAATTATGGGATTCGAGAAATTGTGCCTCTAACTTATGGAGTACGATCATCTCTTTTAATCGAAATAATCAAACATCCCTCTTTTTTTAAAAAAAAAGAATAATTTTTAAAAATATATAAGATTTGAGTAATAATTAAAAAGTGAACGTTCTTATTTTCGAGAATTTGAGATTTTGTGCCCCAACTTGCGGGACATGATTTTTCGCCTTGATCGACCTGAAATGAGAAAACCACCTCATTAAAAATTCAATTTAGATAGAGACTTTTTCAATACCATCAAATAACATTGCGCGAAAGGGATCGCATTTTAAATTCTCTTCAGATTTTCAAATTTTGACGTCAAGACATTAAGTAATCAACTAGGTACCAATTTTGGGCATTATAAGGGTGTTAATCCTTCCTCATACGTAACCGAATCCCGAACCCTTTCCTGGATTTTGTAGACTGAAAATCATTATTTTAGTAAATCTAACAATTTTATTAAAATGACCAAGTTTTGAGGTGGTCCAATCACACCTAATTAAAAAGGATTGGTGGCGACTCCATGTTTTTTTATAATAAAAAGTCGAATTCAATAAAAGGTTTCAACAGCTTGGCGACTTCACTAGGGAGAAATAAAAAAGTCGAGCTGCGAGTTGATTACTTTTTGGTTTTTTGGTTGAAAATTGATAATTCGGTTTAAATTGATGATCCCTTCCTTGCATTTCATCCTTCATGTTTTATTTTGGTGGTAAATAATGTCTTTGTTATCTCGGGTTACATCTTGATCTAATACATCTTTTTTATTGGTTCGAGAGTTTCTCTTTGTATGTTTTCACAGATTGTATGGCATAGTTGTTCCATTTTACCCTTCTTAAGTGGGAATGAGAAGCTATTCCTTTGTGAGGTCTTTACCTCCGTATAGGATAATAGATCACTTACGGGATACATCCATACCTATTTCTTCGTGAGGTCTTCATCTCCGTACAAACATAGGGAAATGTATTCTCCTGAATTGAACTAGGTTCGTATGAGCCTAGAATGGGTAAGGATCGAGGAATCTGTCAGTTCAGATACCTTTACTTTAGAACCAAACCGCATGTAATAAACCCTAAGAGTCAACCATAAGAAGAACCATGTAAAATCTTTAGCGTTTACCCGAATAGATTACAAAGAAAGAATGTTTTGATTGTTATTATTTGCTTCATATTCAAGTTTTATACGAAAGTACTGACTTGTTTCGTTTTGTTTTAGCTGTGGTTGCATTGCATTTTCATCTTAGAGGAAAGGTGTTGATTCGTGTTCAATTGCTAAATATAGAGTTTGTCATGAAAAAAGGGTTTCTTGATAAAGTTGAAGTATTCATTTTAAGTAAAGAAACTTGTTTTCTAGTAAAGTTGTTCTAATGGAATCGAACTAGAATCAATGCCTTTTTGTAGGCATCTTTTCCATTCATTAGCATTAAATTTCATTCCATGCATTAAATTTCATGAAAATCCCTTAATCAATCAAAAAATATGACAGTTACCTTGGAAACTACAAAGAATCTGCCAACTGAATATCGCTACGATACCTGCAGTAAAACTAAAGCCATGGATCAAAGGTTAGATAGACTAGAACAAATGCAGAAGGACGTGCAAGCCTAGTTGCAAGCGCAGTTGCAGGATCAATTAGCTAAGGTGCAATAAGACATGAAGGACCAAATACAGGAGTCCCTAAGAAACATAATAAGCCAGTTGACCTAGTTACTAGCCGGTGGAATTGAAAAAGGGAAGAGTATTGCAATAAACTCTGGGGACGATAACAAAGACCCTACATACCCCCCGGGCTTTACCCCAGTGAACACCCAAGCTCAACCAGAGACATATCTACGGAGAGTACTTGTCACGATAAGACCACAACAATACCATGCTGGCACCTCAGGACCGGTGAATTACCCAATGGGTTCAGGTTCCAACCCCGGAGATAATCCAACCAACCCCATTATTCCAAATTTAGACAACAGAGCGAAAATGGAAAGGCCAAGAGTAGAACTTCCAAAAAAACTGGAAGATCATTACAAGTGGTTGGAAGAAAAATTCAGAGCTATGGAGAGTACCGACTACCTTTGTGGGGTCGATGTAAGGAGTTGAGTTTGGTCCCAGATCTAGTGCTCCCACCAAAATTTAAAACTCCAGAACTTGAAAAATACAATCTAGACAAATTTAAATCGTATTTTGAAATCGTGCATTTGAGATTTATTTATTTAGTTTACTTAGTTTAAAATCTTAGTTTTTAACCATCCTCTTCAAACATAGTATTTTTCTTCACCAAAGTGTTTTAAATAGCATTCATAAATAATTCTTTTCACAGTCCTTGTGGGTACGATAACTCGACATTTACTTGTCACTTTATTACTTGTTGCGATTGTGTACACTTGCATATATCCTTCATTCCATAAGGCGCAACACAACTTCTCGATTGGCGAATATCTTGTCTCGTATTCCGTGAACTTCTTACTGAGGTAATAGATTGTTCTTTCTTTCCTCCCAACTCATTATGTTGGCCTAGTACACATCCCATAGAATTTCCAAAATACTGCCAAGTATAGTATCAGTGGTTTTTCTCGGCTAGGTGGTATTAGCACTGGGGCATTGGACAAATAATGTTTAATTTTGTCGAAGGTCTTCTGGCATTCCTCATCCCATACACCTGGATTATGTTTCTTAAGGAGATGGAATATGATGTCATATTTCTCGGTTAGTTGTGAAATGAACTGGGCAATGTAATTTAATCTCCTAAAGAAACCCCGAACTTCCTTTTGGGTACTCGGCGGTAGTAACTCCTATAAAACCTTGACTTTATCTATGTTAATCTCAATTCCTTTCTCGCTGACCACAAATCTTAATAATTTGCTCAACGTGGCCCTGAAAGTGCATTTTGCTTGATTTAGCTTTAGCTGGAATATTTTTAACCTCAAAAATAGTTTCCTCAAGAATTTCACATGATCTTTCTCAGTTTGGGATTTTGCGATGATATCATCAACAAAAACCTCAATTTATTTGTGCATCATATTATGTAACAAAGTCACTATGGCTCTTTGATATGTTGCTCCTACATTTTTCAGCCCAAATGGCATCACTTTATAACAAAATGTTCCCTACACTGTTACGAATGTGGTCTTCTCCATATCTTCAGGATGCACCTTTATCTGGTTGTATTCGGAGAAACCATCCATGAAAGAGAATAGCGAATGACCTGTCGTGTTGTCTAGTAAAGTATCGATGTAGAGTAACATAAAATTATCCTTTGGGTTGGCCTTGTTTAAATTCCTGTAATCTACATGCATCGTACCTTCCCATCTTTCTT
Organism: Gossypium raimondii; assembly: GCF_025698545.1. NCBI lineage: Eukaryota > Viridiplantae > Streptophyta > Magnoliopsida > Malvales > Malvaceae > Gossypium > Gossypium raimondii. The sequence continues at coordinate 16,046,019 of NC_068571.1, forward strand.
AGGGACGTGGACTATGTGGCTAACCAGTCTGAATATTTGACCACTTGTAGGAAACCAACGTCAAATAATTTTTTGACCTCTTCTTTTATTTTCAACAGTACGTTTAGCCTCATCCTTCGAAGCTTCTACTGATCTGGCTTGCATTCTTCTTTTATGGGAAGCCTGTGTACCACGATATCAGTACTTAGACCATGCATATCTTGATACGACCATGCGAAGACATCTTTGAATTCTTAGAGTAACTTAAAATATCTCGCCTTGTTTTTGCAGTAATGCAAATTCTGATTTTCACCTCTTTCTTTTCTTGTTTATCCTTAAACTCACAATTTCCATCAACTTTTTGTGAGGTAGGATCTGTTTCTCATATTGCTCTATCATCCTTGACAAATCAAGAGACAAGTTACAATCTCGATCATCTTCAAAGTCTTAAGGTTCCTCTAGACACATATACTGCTCAAAAGGAGACCTCAAGTCAGCAATAACATCACTCGTATCATTGATATCTTCCTGTCATAGGAATAAAAGAATACCTAAAGAATAAATTTAAGGATGATTATCTGCGTGGTATGAGTATGAATGAAGGAAATAGTAAAGTGTTTTCCAAATGGGACATAAAAATACATTGTTTTCATTGAAATAAAGATAATGGACATGCGTTTTTCACAAAAGGATCCTTATTGCTCTTAGGCTTAGAGCAATGGGTATGTTCTAAACATTACTCTGAAATAGTCCTAAAAACTACAGGGATCTCTTTCGGAGTCCAATTGTTCAGAATACTTCCGGGGATATAAGGACAAATTCTTGATAGGTTTTCTTCTTCAGCTCCCTCTTCAGAGGAAAATACATCTTTTCCCTCAAAACCCTTGATATTTTCAAAGAATTCCAACTCTTTGTTGTCCATCAGACTTTACACTAGAGCTTTGAATTTGGCGCACTCTTGGATTTCATGACCTTCCGCAGCATGAAACTTGTAGTAGCTCTTCACTCCTTTTGGTCCCTCCTCCGAATCTTAAATGATCAAGTCCACGTTTATCATTTTTTTCCAATCCCATTTTAGAGGGGATTTCACTTCCTCAACATCAATTTTGGTCCTCTTACTCCATTCTAGCCATATTAGGCCCTAAGGGATCATCAAACCTTACCATTCCCTTCTTGATAAACCTCTCGATTAACTTCTTGAAGGCAGTGCATTCTCGATCAAGTGTCCCGTTATCCCTGAGTGGTATTTGTGCTGAGCATTCACATCATACCACTTTGGGAATAGAGGTTGCATGGGCTTTAGGTAAAACGGTGAAACTACATGAGCATTAAATAGATTCTAGTATAATTCTCCATATGTCATCGGGATATGAGTGAATTGGAGTTTTTCTGTGTTCAGCCTTAAATTGGATTCTTGCATCGAAGGGCCCTGATGGTTGGCCGTCATAGTCTGAGGTTGTGTCATTATGACCGGTTTTGAATAGCTCTTATTGTATACGTTTGTAGTGTTTACTTTATTTTCTTTCTTTCTTGGGGCAGACCTTTTAGCATTTTCTCTTCCATATATCTTCCCTCTCCTTATCGCGTTCTCAATAATTTCTTCAGACATAACTATATCTGAGAAGCTTTTAGTAGAACTTCTTAGTATGTGATTGATGAATAGAGCTTTCAGGGTATTGGAAAAAAGACAAACTACCCCCAAAATTGAAGGATCCTATATTTTTTACCATACATTGCAATATTGGAGCAACATATTGTGGTAAGGCACTATGTGACTTAGGTGAAAGTATCAACTTGATGCTAATGTCAATATTTAGGAAGTTGGGGATAGGTGAAGTTAGACTTACTACGATTACACTTCAATTAGCAGATCGATTCTTAGCACATCCAGAAGGAAAAATCGATGACGTATTGGTACGTGTAGATAAATTTATCTTTCCTGTTGACTTTGTGATTCTAGACTTTGAAGCAGACAAAGAGGTGTCAATCATCCTAAGAAGACCATTCTTAGCAACCGGAAGGACCCTTATTGATGTGCAGAAAGGCGAGCTTACTATGCCTGTTCAGGATGACCAGGTAACATTTAACGTTTTTAAGTATTAGCAGATCGATTCTTAGCACATCCAGAAGGAAAAATCGATGACGTATTGGTACGTGTAGATAAATTTATCTTTCCTGTTGACTTTGTGATTCTAGACTTTGAAGCAGACAAAGAGGTGTCAATCATCCTAAGAAGACCATTCTTAGCAACCGGAAGGACCCTTATTGATGTGCAGAAGGGCGAGCTTACTATGTCTGTTCAGGATGACCAGGTAACATTTAACGTTTTTAAGTCCATGTGATTTCCTGACATAATTGATGATTGTTCTGCAGTATCTGATTTAGAGGATTTAATCATGGAGAAGGAACTCAATTACGTTGAGGACCCATTGGAACAAATTTTGACATTAGATCCTTCAAATGATGAAGAGGAGGAAAAATACTTAGCTTTGTTAAAAGCTAATCGAAGGGGATTTAATCCGCAATCCCGCTTTGAATCTTTAGAGTTAGAGAAAAGGGATTATGCCCAACAAAAAGCGTCAATTGAGGAGCCACCTAAATTAGAACTGAAGGTACTTCCCTCACATGTGAAATATGTTTATTTAGGTAACTTTTCTACTCTGCCTGTGATTGTTTCAGCAGATGGAGCATTTGCATCGATTATCGGAAGCTGAACAAGGCAACAAGGAAATATCACTTTCCTTTGTCGTTTTTGGACCAGATGCTGGATAGACTCACAGGGCGAGACTATTACTGTTTTCTCAATGGATACTTGGGTATAATTAGATTACAGTAGCACCGAAAGATTAGCACAAGACATCATTCACCTGCCCGTACGATACATTTGCATTTAGGCACATACCATTTGGTTTATGTAATGCACCTGTTTCATTTCAAAGATGTATGATGTCTATTTTTACTGACATGGTTGAGAAATATTTGGAAGTTTTTATGGATGATTTTTCAGTATTCGGAGATACATATGATGATTGCCTAGCCAATCTAGCCAAGGTACTAAGGCGATGCGAAGAAACAAACCTTGTACTTAACTGGGAAAAGTGTCATTTCATGGTACGAGAAGGTATTGTTCTAGGGCATCGGATAACAAGACATGGAATCGAGGTTGATAAAGCAAAGGTAGATGTTATTGAGAAACTTCCACCTCCAATATCTGTAAAGGGTGTTTGAAGCTTTTTGGGGCACGCTGATTTCTATCGAAGATTCATCAAGGACTTCTCCAAAGTTGCTAAACCCTTATGCAAATTATTGGAGAAGGACATGGCGCTTAAATTTGATGAGGAGTGCTTAAGAGCTTTCAACAATTTGAAGAGTCAGTTAGTCTCGGCACCCATAATAGTGACTTCGCGATTGGAGCTGTCATGGGTCAACGAAGGAACAAAGTTTTTCATCCTATCTACTATGCGAGTCGAACTTTGACAGGAGCTCAACTGAATTACACGGTAACATAAAAAGAGTTACTTGCTATTGTGTTTGCTTTTGACAAGTTTCGATCTTATCTTGTAGGTACCAAAGTGTTGTTTATACGAACCACTCTGCAATTAAGTATTTACTTGCCAAGAAAGATGCTAAGCCGAGACTGATCCGATGGGTACTTCTACTTAAAGAGTTCGATCTAGAAATTCAAGATCAAAAGGGAGTGGAAAACCAAGTAGATGACCACTTGTCTAGATTGGAGCCGCAATAAGGGAACTCTCCTCTTATACCAATTCGAGAGACGTTTCCAGATCTAGGATAGGATTTTGAGCAAGGTTTGCTCCATTTCCTTGCTTCAAATTTTCGAAGTTCATCTCTTCAGTCCTTCTCTGACTTGCTTGTCTTCTTCGCTGTCGAAAAGTTCGTTCAATCTCAGGGTCTGCCGGGAGTAAATCGATGATTAGGTCAATACTCACAAACACCTAAAATAATCACAGAAAAATTAACTAAGTTAAAATTTGAACCGAAAAATAAAACAAAATGCAAAACTAACAACTTCACAAATAATGACTTTTTTAAAACACAATCCTCGACAACGGCGCCAAAAACATGGAACGACGAAAACGTGCTAGTGTACACAATCGCAGCAAGTAATAAAGTGACAAGTAAATGTAAAGTTATCGTACCAACAGAGAATGTGAAAATAATTATTTATGAATGCTATTTAAAACACTTAGGTGAAGAAAAATACTATGTTTGAGGAGGGTGATTAAAAACTAAGATTTTAAACTAAGTAAACTAAATAAATAAATCTCAAATGCATGATTTCAAAATATAATTTTAATCAAGATGACATAATTGTGTTAGATAAATTACATTTCTTAACTTAGAATTATTATACTCATGTTTATATTGTTACAAATAAGTTCACAAGAACTAGGTAATTTGCTAACTTATGAACATATTCACCTACCAAAATCCATTTATCTCTTGACTATATCCCTATGTCAATTCAACCGACTAAACAAATCTTAATAGGCAAATATGTTATTACACATACATACTTATTAAATCGAAATAATCTCTTGTACATATCCCTATGTCAATTCAAACAATTAACTCAATTTAATAAGCACATAAAAGACTATGTGAGGTAACAAAGTATCATTACCTTGAAACAGTTTAATCACAATAATCTTGCAAATGTATCGTCAGATACCGTTGCTAATCTAACCCTCAGCTACCTTAGATGATTAAACATGCACTGATTAAGTACTATGTCCATTAATTACAATTTCAACCCGTTTAAATAATTAATTCATTAGTTACCTAACAATTGTAATGCAAGAATAACTTAGTCATGATTTTACTTAATCATGCATCTTACCGAGGCCTATAACAACATAAACATAATTTTAATAATTTTAACAAACGAAATGCTATCAACCTAAAATGAATTAAATTCTCAAGCTAAATTTATTAACTTAACCATTCCAAAACCATAAATATTCATAGATATGTTCAGCATAACAACAACAAAAATTAAAGAGATAGGGAACAAGAATCAAATCCGATATTTTTCCGTGGCTTGACTAGTTGCTCCGTTCTTCCTTCTCCGTTGTCCTCATCGACCAAGGCTGCTATGAACACTTAATTGCTACTCCAAATTGCTGATGAGTGCCCCCTTCACGAGAGGAGAAATCGGCAAGAGAGTAAGGGAATTTGGAATGGAAAAGAAGAAAGAAAGTGGAGAGAAGAAAGGAAAGATGTGAATGCTTGAGGTGTGTTTTCCAAATGACCAGGCTAAGGGGGTTTTTATAGCTGAGGAGGGTTGATAAAAATAGCTAAAATTATCAGCCAAAGAGCCCTCCCTTGGCCGGCCACACATGTGGCAAGGTTGATAGTTTCAACTTTGCTAATTTAGGCTTGGGGCAAATCTATAAAGCCACCAATTGTGGAGGAGTTTGAATGCAACTTGAACAAGTCTTCAAGGGCCTCTTTGCAAGCTTAAATAATCAGCTAAAAAGCTGATTTGGGTCAGCTCTTGGGATGGTTTTTGGGCTGTCCCTTTCTTGGTCGGTTCAGTTCACTCGGTTCAGTTCAACTGGACCACTTTTTCATAATTAATTAATAATAATTTATTAACCCAAATTAAATTGTATATAAATTAAAATTAATTATATTATGAATTAATACATATAATTTTAGACCGTCTTTGGCTGAAATTTAGTTCACCTCAATACTTCAAATTGCTTTTCGGTTTTGCGCTTCTAGTAGTGTTTGCCGAGCCATTTTTCACCCATTGTGCAAATCTGTCAAAAATAACCAAAATTCATCAAAATTAATTATAAAATTAACTAAAATTCAACATGTTAATATTTTAAGTGCACTTCAATTATTTTGTAAAAACTAATTATTTTTTCGACAAGAATTTTATCAAAACTGTATGATTTTAAGTTAAAAAGGGTATGTAAATATGTGTAAATTTCTGTGTTTCCACCTTAGTCTGGACTACCCGAAGGCTGAGATTGTACATGTTGTACTATACGACTTGGCTCATTTCGAAAATGGACCCTCTAAAGTATATGATGGACTCGACCGCATTGAATGGAAGAATGACTCAATAGTAAATTTTGCTCTCCAAATTTGATATAATATATGTAAACTAGAATGCAGTAAAGGAGAGTGCAATAGCATATTTCCTAGCTAGCAGAGCTTTAGAAGATTACGAGCCTTTGAACTTCGATTTTCCAAATGAAGATCTGATGTATATTGCGACCACTGAAGAAGGTGTTCCAAGAGAACATCCTTGGAAATTGAATTTTGATGGCGCCTCAAACGTTATGGGTAACGGAATTGAGGCAGTCCTGGTATCTCCAGACGAATATTACTATCCTTTCACTAGTAAACTTGATTTTGATTGTACAAATAATATGGCAGAATACGAAGTATGTATCATGGGTATCCGTACAACTATAAACGTAAGATCAAAGTGTTTGAGGTATATAGAGATTCTACACTAGTAATCTATCAACTTAAAGGTGAATGGAAGACGAGAGATCCTAAGTTAATTAATTAACGAAATCTAGTTCTCGAGTTAATTAAGGAGTTTGATGACATCACCTTCTCCTACTTCCCACGAGATAAAAATCAGATGGCTGATGCTTTGGCTACCTTAGCCTCCATGGTCAAAGTGAACAAACAAGAGGATGTAAAACCTATCCAGATAAGCATTTATGAGGCCCCCACTCATTATTACAACATCGAGGAAGAAGAAAAGGATGATAACCCTTGATACCATGACATAGTGTAATATGTAAAGAATCATGAATACCTTGAGCAGACAACTGAGAATGATAAAAGGACGCTAAGACGGCTGGCCAATGAGTATGTCCTAGATGGGGAGATACTATACAAAAGAAGAAAAGATCAGGTGTTACTGAGATGTGTGGACGCTGTTGAAGCTAAAAAAATCCTAGAAGAAGGTCATGAAGGCATTTGCGGAATACAAGCTCATGGTTTTACAATGACTAGACAAATCATGATATTCAGATATTATTGGTTCACCATGGAAAGGGATTGTATCAATTATGCCAAAAGGTACCATAAATGCCAAATTTATGGGGACAAAATTCATGTACCTTCTTCACCTCTCCATGTGATGACTTCTCCGTGGCCTTTCACTATGTGGGGCATCGATGTCATTGGGCCAATCTTGTCAAAGGCTTCCAATGAGGATCGATTCATCTTTGTGGTCATTGATTACTTCACCAAGTAAGTAAAAGTCGCTTCTTGTGCTAACATCACGAAATCAACAATTAGCAAATTTTTGAAGAAAGAGATTGTATGTCAGTACGAGATGCCAGAAAGGATCATATCTGACAATACATTGAACCTAAACAATGACACGATAGCAGAGGTCTGTAATCAGTTCAAGATCAAACATCAAAACTCGTCAATATATCGCCCAAAAATGAATGGTACAGTGGAGGCAGCTAATAAGAACATTAAGAAGATTATGGGGAAAATGAAAGACCTATAAAGATTGGCATGAGAAATCACCATTTGCCCTCTATGCTTATCGAACGTTTATCAGAACTTCTACTAGGGCAACACCTTTCTCATTGGTTTATGAAATGGAGATAGTTTTACCCATCAAAGTTGATATTCCTTCTCTCCGAGTTTTATCAGAATTAAAGTTAGATGAAGCAAAATGGATCCAATCTCGATATGATCAGTTAAACTTGATCGAAGAGAAGAGGCTGAAAGTTATCCGTCATGGTCATATGTACCAAAAACGGATAATGTGAGCTTATGACAAAAAGGTTACCCTAGAGAGTTCATGATGGGGAGCTGGTGTTGAAAAAAATCCTTCCCATGCAAAAGGAATTAAGAGGAAAATGGATGCCAAATTGGGAAGGACCTTATGTGGTAAAGAAATCATTTTCTGGAGAAGCACTGATTCTAACCGAGATGGATGGCAAAGATCTGCCCAGTCCTATGAATTCGAATTAGTGAAAAAATACTTCACCTAAAAAAAAGAGGAAAGGCCAAGGCGAAAACCCACAAAGGGAATTTTAAGACCAAAGGAGTTTTGAGTTGAAAATTCGAAAAGGGCGGCTCAAATTTTGACCAAAGAATGGGAATGTAATAGTCGTTTCCCCTCAAAGATAGCAAAGGGGAGGAGCTTTACATTTTGGGACATCGACAAAGTATTCTAGATCTCCTAAACACATATCAGGCTCAGAATGGTTCCCAGCAAGTTTGCTTGGAGAAGCTCATACTGCGATATCTGGGGCACCTAATTTGATTTTCACTAACTTTGTGTTCTAGCAATGTTTTCCATTTTTCTTTTCATTAAGAGCTTTGCCCTCAATAAATTTCAATCTCGTCTATTTTTACGATATTTAAAGCATTTTTTGCATTGAAATAACAATTAATGGACTAACAATATTAAATTAAAAAGATTTTTGCATATTGCTCTGAAAGATTTCTAAATAGTATAGAGACCTGCAATAGGACCACTAATTAGAACTAACCAAATTTGAAGGTTGGAAAGAACTTGAAACGAATAGTCCAAATTGTGATTACCTCTTCAGGTTTCCTGTCAAAGATACCAGACCTGAATAAGAAGGCATGGTAACACATCAATGATAGAACCTTGACGAACAATAAGCAATGTCAACCTAAGCACCAAAAATGGGACCATTCTCGAAAATGACATTTTTCATTCATACAAATATGATTCATATACATCTAGATAGGAACATTTGATTCATTCTAATCATAACATCCTAATTACTTAGCAAAATATAAGCCTATAAAATGGATTCTACAGGTCTTGTTCCCTAGAGAACGGTGTAACAGATCAGTGAAATAGTGACTCCCATATCCTTGAAGATGTAGTGGATCAGATCAAAATTACAATTGAAAATCTTACCTCCCTAAAGTTGTAGTGGAGTAAGATAAAACTACAAATCCTATATCCTTGAAGTTGTAGTGGAATGGATTGAAATTACAGTAGCGAATCTTATCTCCCTAAAGTTGCAGTGGAGCAAGATGAAGCTACAAATCCTATATCCTTAAAGTTGCAGTGGAATGGATTGAAATTATTGTAGCAAATATTATCTCCCTGAAGTTACAGTGGAGCAAGATGAAGTTAGAAACCCTATATCCTTAAAATTATAGTGGCAGGGATTAAAATTACAGTAGCAAATCCTATCTCCCTGAAGGTGCAATGGAGCAAGGTAAAGCTACAAATCCTATACCCTTGAAGTTGCAGTGGGTCGGGATGAAGTTACCATGGCAAATCTTATCTCCTTAAAGTTGCAGTGGAGCAAGATAAAATTATAAATTCTATACCTCTGAAGTAGTGGGTTGGAGTGAAACTACAACAGCAAATCTTATCTCCTTGAAGTTGCAATGAAGCAAGATGTAACTGTGATACTAAATCTTACCTTCCTAAAGTTGTAGCAAAGCAGATATAATGGAGTAGAGTAACCAATAAATTGAAAAAGTGAGTTATTTGAAAAGAGAAGCACCAGAGAAATCGAGATTCAGCAGGACCGGACAAAATTGGTCCTCTTTAAAGTTCTTTGCTTCCTTCCTGTTACACGACAATGAGCAAAGAGAGGCAGTTGTAATAGGCCAAATTCGCCCGGCCCAAACCAAACCAAAAAAAAAAGTTAAAAATAATAATAATAGTAAATTAATTAAAAAGGGTCCAATCCATTTACAATCCCAATGACCCAAATCTATCTACTAACCTAACCCTAAATGCCCAATCTAAAAACTTTTCTCCCTCTACATGTCTCTAGCTGCTGCTCCCCTCGCCATGTCAGCGGGCGTGCCATCTGAGGCCTGACTCCACTGCCTCGTCCTTGCCACCACCACTTGTAGAAGACATAGAAATGGAAGCAGAAAAGTAGAAAAAGAAAAAAAGGAAAGAACAAGATAATATGCTGTAATTCGGCTATAAAAAGACAAGTTAAAAAGAAGGTAGTTTTTTTTATTTGTCTTTTAAATTTCAAAAAAATATATAAAAAATAAAAAATCACAACAAAAGATTCAATTTTTTTGGTTTACCTATCATCGTGGAACTCCCCTTTTCTTCGACTTGAGAAGCCTCCGAACCCCTAGGGTTCTATCAAGGGCCTCGTCGAAAAAGGGAGAAACCAAAGGGTTTCTTGCTCCATAGCTGAACTTTGGCTAGGTTTTTGGGGACTTCAACCTTGAATTTGTGTTACACGTGTATAGAGGGCAAGAAAAGGATTTTTTTGGGAATTTTTCGGCCACCAAAGGCGGTGGTCGTCGGCGTCGATGACCGGTGGGCGCAGCGAATGTGCAGCGACCTTGTGGCCGAAGGAGAAGGGGGCTTGAAAGAAAAAAGAAGAGGGAAAAGAGTTTTTTTTTAAAAGGCTGTTAAAATGAATTTTTTTAAAATTTTTTAGAAACTTAAATAGGCCCCCTAGAACGACGTCGTTTTGATCTTGGCAACGTTGTTTCGAGCACGACCCGAATGGTCCCAGGGTTTGCGTGTTTTCGAGGAAGGGGTTTAATTGCTGCCCAAGTCCTTTCGCTTTTAGACACTATTTAATATGGTCCTAATTTTGATTTTTTCTTCTTTTTAATTTCGCCATTTAATTTTAATATGTTTCCACTTTAGTCCTCAGACTATTGACCCCTTCTGGGAATGACACGTGTGTTGGGTTGGGGAAAATAACATTCTGGGCCCCTGAACATTTCTATTTTGCTTTAGTTTAATCCTTTTTTTTGTTTTTTGTTTTCTTGTAATTTGGACTTCAAAATTTTTTAGGGTTTCTATTTAGTCCTATTTTTTAGATGTGGTCCCTTTACTTTCTGTTATTTAAATTCCAGCATGTTTAAACTTTTATTTATTATTTTTTCCCTTTAAATTATGAAATTTACAGTTTTACCCTCAAATTTCTCGATTATTTCCTTTTAGTCTTTTATTTACTTCGTTTTTTTAAAAAATGTACTTTAAATTTTGTTTAAGTTTTAATTTAGTCCTCTATTTATTTTATTAAGCATACTTATCTCTTTATAATTCCTGCACTTTTAATATTTGTTATTTATATTTCGCCCTTTAAATTGTATAATTTGTTATTTGGTCATTCATTATTATTAATAGCACTAATTAACATTTTTATAACATTAATTATTAGTTATGATATATTGCATTATTTATGTTCCTATGACATCATATAACATACTCGTGTATCTCATATAATATTTTATGATCAAATAAGTCCATAGTATGTCATGTTAGAAGCTTCATTTTCATACATTGTATATTCAGCAATTTGAACCAAGACGGTGTTCTTTAATTAGGGCATTCAAGGAATTGTGTCTCTAACGTACGGAGTACGATCTTCTCTTTGAACCGAAATAATCGAACATCCCCCCCTTTTTTTTTTAAAAAAAGAATAATTTTTAAAAATATATAAGATTTGAGCAATAATTAAATGATGAGCATTCTTATTTTCAAGAATTCAAGATTTTGTGCCCCAATTTACAGGACATGATTTTTCATCTTGATCGATTCGAAATTAGAAAATCTCCTAATTAAAAATTCAATTTAGATAGAGACTTTTTCAATACCATCAAATAACACCGCGCGAAAGGGATCACATTTTAAATTCTCTTTGGATTCTTAATTTTTGACGTCAAGACATTAGGTAATCAACTAGATACCAATTCTGGGCGTTATGAGGGTGCTAATTCTTTCTCATACGTAATCGGCTCCCGAACCCATTTCCTGGATTTTGTAGACCGAAAATCATCATTTTAGTAAATCTAACATTTTATTAAAATAATCAAATTTTGAGGTGATCCAATAATTTAAAAGGATTGGTGGCGACTCTATTTTCGTTTTTCTTACAATAAAAAGTCAAATTCAGAAAAAGGTTTCGACAACTAATATCATTAACTTTTCAATTAAAATGTTATATGGTTATATATAATTTAAAAGTGATTTTTTAAATCCAAAAATTTGAGAGATTAAATTCTTAAAATAAAAATAAATGAACTAGATTTTAAATCTACGAAATGTAGAGACTTAGAATCATGGTTATTTGAACCAGATTGGTCGGTCGAATTGAGAACTAGCTAGGGTAATAGTCTGGAGAGGCATCCAATCAGTTGATCTGCGAATCGGTATGGATCGGTTGAATCAAGCTAAAAAATAGATTGAACTAAATTTTTTTATTTTTATAATAGTTTATTTAATCCAACCGTACTAACCAATGACATGACTAGTTTAACTATTGGTCCAATTTTAAAATTTTGATTTAAAATATATATTTTAACTTTCAAATGTTTAACCCAAATAAATAATCCAACCTAATGTAAAACAGGATTGAAAATAACAGTAAATTTTATTTTGGGGCATAATACATATTAAAAGGAAGAGAAATTTTGGGGAACCAACCCTCAACTTATATTTAGTGACGTCCGTGTTAGATAATAATTTATTTGGTTTTCAATTTTACAAAAAAAATTTATTTTTATTTTAATATTTTTATAGTTTTTAAATTTATGTTGTTTGTCAAATCACCATAATAATTAATGTTAATTAACTTTGTTAACATGATATACACTTGAATTGCCACATCATTTCATGATAGCAATTAAATTTTAAAAATTAAATATATATAAATTAATTTAAAAATATATAATATTTTAATTTCAAGAAAATTAATTAATTATTTAAGTGGATTACTTCTATCTACTTTGAAGTGATTTGACAAATGATACAAATTTAAAAGTTAAAAGAGAAGAAAAATTAAATAGAAACTAAAAATAAGTTATTGTACGTTTCTAGTTAGGCTATTATTCCATGAGATGCTATCTGAACAGTAACAATACAACAATCTCCATCATATTCCTATTTATGTTGTTGGTTGGATACTTAATCTTTCTCCTGTGCTCTACCTTTGTTTTTTGATTGAATATTTTGTAGTTATCCTTACGCCCAGGATCAGATATTCTTAGTCTGCCAGCACATGCACCACCTGACATCTCGTGGTTTTTTTGGGGACCTATAATCCTACATCGCCTATGTACTAGAGGTCATCTTGCAAGTTGAAAGGCCAAGATCAGGCATCAATAACAAGTTATTAGTCCGCAGCCAAGTGCTGTTAACTAACTGGAAGCTTTCCCAAAGAAGAAAAATCCTATTTTTATAAGTTGTATGATTCAAACTCTATAGCTCACTTCGGCAACGAATTGCCTGGAATCATGTATAGAATTTGCATAGATGCTTGCTAACCCAATCTCCATTAAAAAAAAATGGTCAGGCTTACTGTTTTAAGGTTAGGTCATGATGGTTTTAATGCTCTTGCAAAGAAAATGTCTACCCCTGCAATTCGTCAACATCCATTTCTTAGTCATTTGCAATCATGCTTTACTTTCTCAAACTGTCCTACCATTCTCAACTCCAACTTAGGAGAGTAGTTGAAGAGATGTAAACAACAGGATCCTCAATATCCTATCAGAGTTAATGAATTGCTTCAACTTGCAAATCCTTTTTTATATATATTGCTATCTTTAATCATCTGAAATCATTGGCACGTGGGAAACTATAGCCAATTCCCAAGTGCAGTTCTACGCTTATTAGGTGGAAGGATGGGATGGTACTTGATTGATGATTCTCACCTTTTCTGAGACAAAAAGACAAGATGACAACTTTTGGGTTCCCCCAACCAGCCACCTCTAAGACAAAATGGAAACTTAAGATGCAATTTTTCCTTGTTTCACTCAATAACTCTAGACACACACCAAAAAAAAAAAAAAACAAAGGGCTCAGAAGATCTCTTTTCAGCCTGCTTTTCCTCATTTTCAATCAATTAATCCTGTAGCCTTTTGCAACCCCAACATACATATCACCAAATCAAACATGCATGGAAATTTTTATTTTTAAATATTCCCAACACCACTCACAACTCCATCATAAATACTCCATGGATTCAGTAATGACCTGTTCTTTATTTCCTTTTTAATTTTCTTCCTTGGCTGTCAAATGAAAAATATTGATTTGAAACAAACAAGATATATTTATAACTAGAACTATGAGATTTCCACTGTAGGAACTTCTAAGTCTACATTCATGCTTTGTAGCAAGACATCATACCAAGCCTCCTATAACAGAATTTTAGCATGAATGGATACATTTTATGAATTACTTTTAGGTATAACGTTTACCTGTAGCTGGTCCGCAACAACAGAGATAAAATTTCAGAAAATTGCGGTCGCTTTGACGGGCAACCATTCCAGCACTTGGTCATCAGAGATTTGAGGATTTGTGGGCAGTCCTTAGGGATATCAGGCCTTAGACCACACGCAGCTATTCCTACCGCTGCTTGCACTGGTGAACATGCAGAATAGGCTGCCTCACCTGTCACCATCTCCCAAATTACCATCCCAAAACTATAGGAATTACTCATCCATGTCTCCATAACATTCTCTGGGTCCCCAGCAATGATCTGGCATCCAAAAAAAGTTAGGGCCAGAAATGATCTACTGTAAGTTGTACAGAACTGGAATATGAAAAGAAAATTAGATAATGTAGATATAACATATTATTGTGCGTGCCACTCAAATCATGACATAATGCATTGAAACTCTTCTAAATTCTATTATCATGTTATTTTATGCCAAATTATCAACCGCTATAAACACTAAACATATTAATTATGGAAAATTTGGTATCCAAATAGCATAAATGTGAAACATCTGAGAACAGTAAAGAGATGCAACTTGCACGGATTAAAAGTTGGAACAAATTTTCATTGACAGAACTCTTCCTGTAAGGTGCCATGCATGTCAGAAATACAAACAATATAATATGGCATCACTATATGGTCACTGAAATATATGAAATAAATCTGGTATCCAAATAGCATAAATGTGAAACATCTGAGAACAGTAAAGAGATGCAACTCGCACGGATTAAAAGTTGGAACAAATTTTCATTGACAGAACTCTTCCTGTAAGGTGCCATGCATGTCAGAAATACAAACAATATAATATGGCATCACTATATGGTCACTGAAATATATAAAATAAATCATAATTTATTTCCTCTAGTTTTGTTCTAAAGATAATCACAACATCAATATCAATTAGGCAAAGTAATAATCACAGTGGCCTCAGGTAAGGAAAAGGACTGTAATCATGCTAAAATTAAAGCTCCAATTAGGCTCCACAGACAATTTGGCAAATGTGGCACTTAAACAGCATTGATGCTTTGTTAATTGAGAATAAAGTAGTGCATAAATAAAGGTAAACACAATATTGAAGTGTAAAGCAAAAACAATAATTAAGACATGTTACGCATGCCCAAACAATGATGTTCTCAATGGGTGACATAAAGTCTCTTTTAGCAAAGATTAACAGTAACAGCTGTACCCACATACACTAAACCATAAGAACATCACATAAAAACAAGGAAAATCAATCTGAATTCCGCATAAGTGATAAATCAACTGTTGAATAGGTCTGTTTAGGTGAACTAGTTTACTATAGCTGGACCGTGTGATTGATGAAGTAGACCGGGCATGATGGTTATGAATTATGACCAACATTGGCAAATAGAATTTGTGCACTTGGGGAGGGGATGGTATGAGGTTATGACCACACAATGACATTAATTCAAAGAAAAGTAAGGTGATGCAAACCTCAGGAGCAAGCCAACGGTAGCCATCGGTTTCATACTCCATTGCTTCACTAACACTCTTGCAAGCAGTGACTATACCCATGTCCGCCAAGCATGCATTACCATGCTTATCTAGCAGAATCCTCTGTGTGTTAAGGTCTTTGTATGCAACACCATGATCATTCATAAACTTGATTCCTTCTGCTACATCAGCAGCAATCCTCATTATCTCCTTAATCTGAAGCTTCTTGTTCTTCAGCATCAAATCATGGACTGATCCACCTTCCGTCAACTTGGTCACAACGCACAAACCATTATTCTCATCGACACAAACACCATAGAATTGCAAAATGTTCCTATGCCCACAAGTCATAAGCTCTAAGAGATCTTTTCGAAGTTCAAACTCGTAAGAATTCCCCTTGTCACATCCTTTAAGCTTTTCGATTCCAACACGTTTACCCTTGTAGATGCCTTTAAAAGAGTTGGGTGCAATCTGATCAATAAACTCAAGACTGTCGGAGTTCAATAGCCATTTCCCAATCTCGTCTGCCCCTGATTGAATGGTTTGCCATTCATCAACCAATACGACAAACGATGAAGAGGGCAGAGGCATTGGAAGCTGAATCCTGGTATTTGGATTTTCAATCCCTTTTCTGTGAGTTTGCTCACTTGGTTCTTCCTCAATTTCCCCAAAGTCTCTCCCTTTAGTACTCTCCTCCTGACATCCACAAAGTCCAAATGGTAGTTTAACAGTGGTCGTCTTGGGCTTCCGAAGAGCAGATTTAAGGGCACTCTCGACATGGGATTTAAAAAACTTGTCGTGGGCGGATTGAACCAAGAAGAGAATAATTCCAAGGGTGAACCCTTTCTTCTCAAATATCTGTATCTTCTTGCAACAGATGGAAGCAGAATCAAGAGCACCAGACATGGCAGACCAAGAAAAGGAAGAATTACAAGCAAATGTGAGCTTAAACACGCAACCTTGTACCTCATCATCAGATGTTTGCTGAATAAATATAGCAGGGTGATCATCCCCTGATGCCTGCTCTATCAATTTTATATGTAGAAATACTTCTTTCATATCAAATCCCGCCTGTGCATAACTGTCAACATAATACCCAATCAAAAGAAAATTACAAAAAAGAAAAGCATAATTGGGGGGGAGAAGAACTAGAACATTTCAGCAGTAACTAAGGCAAGGCCACTTTAAACATTTGAAGAAAATAATAATAGTAAAAATAATTATAAGAAACCCGAACTTTCACTGTTTGAAAGCCAAGGAAAAACAAAGATGAAAAACCCATGCTGATAGGAAACTGCTTTTAGGATCCTGTTGATTGTTGTTGCAATTTTCAGAGTACCCTAAACTGAGTAGGAAGAAGGAAGAGGCAAGGGAAGGGAAGGGAAGGGGACCTGAGAGGCAAGGAATCATAATGCTTGCGGATATTGGAGACAAGCTTCTCAGGCAACTGGCTTCCAGGGTAAAGCTGAGTCAAGTTCCGTACAACGGTACCCCAGACCACTTTCCGGCAAACGTCGGCCTTGGAGGAAGATGAAGGGACAGAAGGAACAGGAGGAGGAAGCTGATCACGTGGGGAGGAAGTGTCGAGATTGAGAGAGTTCTTGAGAGAGGCAATGGCCTCAGAGACGTTCCTGCTCAACCTCTGGAACCGTTTGTTCTTGGCGGACGGGGCTTCAAGTTTGGCAGAAGCAGAGGAGGAGGAGGAGGTGTCCTCGGATCGGTCGTTGGAGCGCATCAAAACCTGCTCGACCATGTCGTCATCGGCGGTGGTGGCTCGGCTGGACCAGCACTCGAGGGCTGCAGCCATGGGCGGAGATCGGAGTGGCTGAGGTCTCCAAAAGGGGGATGGTAATGTAGATGGGAAATGGGTTCAAAGTGAAAGGTAGGGGAGGAGGCGAGGGCGGTGGTGTGTGATCTGCTACAGATGTCTGTCTCGTGCTCTACTCTGCTATGCTCGTCGTTGTCTTTTTTTTTTAATTTTATTTTTGAAAAAATTAATAGTATTTATATTAAATTAAAAGGGTGTGTGTGTTGGATTTCTGACAAAGGAGGGAAATGTGGGGGAGACATCGGAGTCGGAGGGAGGGAGGATGAGGTGACACTGAATGAGTTTGAGCCTTAAGGAGGCTGCCTGCCTATTAATTTGACTTCATTTCTTACTTCATACAATGGAATCACCACAAAAGGACACACTACATCCGTCCCTCTTTGGTCTTCATCTCCATGCTCCATCCATCATCATGCATGCTAATAATACATGTACACTTTGCATTGCATTTCTTACTGCAATTTGAGATTGAAAATGGGGAAATGGGCTTTCCTGTAAATTGCAATAGGTGAGAGATGACATGGTATGATGATGGTAAAACGTTACAAGGGGGGTTCTCTGCCAATGCCATGTGACCCACATCCACGAATCATGTGAAATCAAAACCAATGAAAGAAAAGGGGGGGAGATGTATTTTAGGGGCGTTGATTAAGGTCACTTTAGGACATTTATTTCATTGCAGTTTCCTGGGTCCCACATGTTCCATGCATCAGCGCATAAAATAATCAAAATGCACATCCATCTGATTAGGTCTACTTGTTTGTCGCCCACCCAAATGCATTTTTCTACTATCTAGCAGTAATAACAAGTTGTGTTAGTTTATTTATTCATTCTTTTTGTTATTGCAAAAATAACATATAGAAATAGGAACACGCACTCCATGAACAAAAATGTTTCTTGTGTCAATCCAACAT
Organism: Gossypium raimondii; assembly: GCF_025698545.1. Lineage (NCBI taxonomy): Eukaryota > Viridiplantae > Streptophyta > Magnoliopsida > Malvales > Malvaceae > Gossypium > Gossypium raimondii. The sequence goes on from NC_068571.1 coordinate 16,064,411, forward strand.
CAATTAACCCAAACCAAAGGCCAGTTACTATAATTACCACAACAAGATTCATTCCATTTGCATCTTATATAATAATACAACACTCTATATAACCTAATAAAAGCTCCTCCTTTGTGCATGTTGATGTTATCTTCTACTTCTAGGAAATAAGAGTAAGCTGCAGTTTAGGGCGGTTGGGTTGGGGTTCCACAACCTCCATGTGGATCCTCACTGATTGCAGAACACTGTAGGAAAGGCTATTACTATTACTATTGTCCATCTTTACAATCTTCTGCTGCTGCTCGTCCACATGCCACTCCCCGCTTCCCTTCTCTCCTCTGCCTGTCAAGTACACCGGGCCTTCTATTCCATATCTGTTCATTTATATAACATAAACTCATGTTACTTTTTTCTCCACCCAACAAACACAAGTGCCAAAACATTATCTTTTCCTGCCTAGACACAGCAGATAGAAAAAGAAAGACACGAGGAACATATACAGATAATCCAGCATAAAAGATCTAAGTTCATACTTGGGCACAAACACAATGAACCCGTTGGACCTTATCTTCACTATTCTGGCTTCTGTGTCAGTGGGCCTGCAGCATAAGATAAATAAATAAATTCAAAACATGTGCAATTATTCATTATGCTCTATAGAAGGCAGTTTCAATTCCATGAGAGAGGCCAAGGCAGTTACCGTTTTCTGAAGTAAATGAGAGTATGGAGCTCAACAGAGGCCCTGCTTGCCATTTGGGCATTCCTATGTCGATAATTCAGATCTGAAACAGGTAAAATGCATAGGAAGCTGAGAATGGATATCATGGGTATGTGAAGTTTGTTACCCAAATCCATGGAAGCCTCAAAAACAGTATGAAAGGAAAAAAAAACTTACTATCAGCAATGCTAGTTAGTTGAGATCTGTCCTGGAAAACTGGTGGAAGCTTATCGATCCCTAGAGATGCAGCAAGCAACCTGTGCACAATCACATCTGCAAGGAAGGTTCCATACTTGAGCAATAGTATCATCAAGCATACATCAGCAAGAAAAGGTAAAGTAACAAACAAATTTTTGTTCACAAACCTGCATATCTCCTAATAGGAGAAGTGAAATGAGTATATAGGGGCGCAGCAAGCCCATAATGATGATATTCTGGAGGGCTGAGATCCCCACTACAGAAATAAACAGCCTAATTTGAAACCAAGGCAAATTAGTACCAAGTTAAAAAGTGCGTAGGTCAAAACCATCTGGAGATTGAAAAAATTTCCTAGCTAACTTTACCTGAGTCATACACCTAGTTGCCAGTATCCGAATCAACTTATTAAAGTAAGGATCATCACGCTGCAAGGCAGTTTTTCTCAGATGTAAGAATCAACTATGAAAGAGAGAGGCCAAACAAATACATGAACGTGTCCCAAGTAGCAAAGATGGAAAAAAAAGAAAAGAAGCCAGACAAGCAAGAAGTTGGATGAAGAAATGTCTAGAAAAGGAATCATCTGAGGTGGTAAGTCAGCTGAACTGTCAGACAAATATATAACGAATAGGAACCTTACCACAGCATGGTCAAGGGAATCAGCCAACGCCTTTGACGATGAAACATCCAAGTCGAGTCCAATGGCAGCAGCAGTGCACAACAAAGGTTCAAGCATTTCTCTGGTGGGAGTTGGATGCCGCCTGAACCAAAAATTAATGTCAGGGAGGCAAGGCCGAGTGTCAAACAACAGCAGTGTCAATGTCAAAGAAATAGCCACAACACTGGAATTTTCCAGTGATAATCTGGATTGTTGAAGAGATTACATGATGTATAATAGTGACAATTATCATCCGCTAATGCTAATTTTATGATTAAACACCATCTTGGACCAAGTGGCTCACATTAAAAATACTAACATGCAATCTTATTTATCCTATGATAAATAATTCCAGTGATATAAATTTAAGCAGGATCATCAACTGGTTAGGATTTCTGCTGGCATTTACAAAAATAAAATAATTTTTTTGATGGGATAAACCTTATGGTTAAATCATAAGCACAAACCAGAACTAGACAGTGAATGAAAGAAGAGGTACAATAGAAATGCAAGTCCCACAAGAACATTATAGCAAAGAAGTACAGAAAAAACAAGTTTACCTTAGTAGTGAACAAGAAGGAAAACAATCACGGATTTGTTTGGCAACTGAAACATTGGCAGCAAGCATGAATTCCTCAACCATTTGGTTTGCTTCTCGAATCTGATACATGCCTGAATGAATAACTCAGATATCAGACAAAAATTGAGGCATGACCAAAAATGAAAAACATTCTTTCTGGATTTTGGGATCACAAAACTATCTAATTTAATTAGTATTGTCTTGATCACAATTCTTAATTACTACTGGTCACCATTGGACAAATGAAGAAAAGGCCAAATGCATAGGAATTAAAAGGACAGAAACAGTGAACTAATAGAAGAAAACCAGCGTTATGCAGACCTTTTATTAAACAAAAAAGGTTTAAACAGAAAAGGTTCTAAAATATGGTTCCTAAAACATGACATCATGGTCTGCAGAACATATTCTGCTTGCAGCAATTTTTGAGATTACCTTTTTGTTTATTTTTATGAGAAACTATAAAATCATAATGAACCACAAATGAAATATTAGATTCCATGTTCATGTATAGTTACTACCTTTAGCACCTCAAACATAGCCAACTACAGGAAGACCTTAATAATTTTTTAAAAAAGATCTAGGGTAAGTTATCATGTTGAAAAATTGGGTCAAGAGCAATAATTAGCATCATGATACAATTCCATTGTCTCACTGCAACAACTCATGGTTGTTGACAGACAGACAAAAAGGATCATTTTGTGGAAGGACTGATTTTTTCTTCTAATTGATGTTAAAATATCTTGATTCGTGTTCCAGATTAAGAGTAAAACAAATGGCATTAGGCAACAAACCAATATCAAGAGGATCATGAGTCTCAGTATCAATTTGAAATTTGACTTCGGCAGAAGCAAGAGTTAAGGCTCCTCTATCGATACGTCTCTGCCTCATTATCTGCAGTTTCACATGTGACAATAAACATGGAGAAAATTAAATTAAAGGCTAATTAACCCCACTATACTGCGATTAAGAGCAGAAGCAGGCTCTTTGATATCAGACCTTAGCCAAAGCATTCAAATTTCTCAAATCTGTAGTTAACGGGTCCATCAGTCGACTGCAAAAGTACAAAAGCAATCAGAATGCTCAGACACCAGCCACAACTCAAGACAAAACTACTAGGTCCTAGGAAACCAGATATCCGCAGCAGAATATGAATGACAAGTATATATTAGGAAGAAATAGAAAGAAATACATGAATGTGCTAAAATGAAAATTTCCAAGATTGTATTCACAATTTTTTTGGACCAACTGAGCAAGAAAGGAAATGGCAAATAACAGTTGAGAAACTTAGACAACTATCAACCTTTACCGTAGACAAAACCCTAAAAACCAGCATTCTCCCTATTAGAAGCAAAATAATAGAAGCTCTCTAGCAAATATGTAAACTAACATCTTGTAAGATCCAAACTCAACACCCTAAAGGGAATGATCCTTTTGTCTCCAAATTAACCCAACTAAAGAAATCTAGCTTAAGAGGGAAGCCATGCCCGAGTATTTAAGCAAAGACAAGAAATCACAATAACTGGACAAGAAGAAGAAAGTGTAGCTCCATAAATCAGATAAGGGTGCAATAAATTAAAATGAGCTGATCTTTAAACAATTAGTCAAAAGGCTACATTAGAGCACCTATCATCCATCCTAGCCTGGGCTTCAACATAAGACAAAGCAGCACAAGATTTGATAACACTTTTTGTGAATCTTGTCGAGATAATCTCTGCGTCAGGCGTCATTTCCTGGAATTTATGTGAAAGTAAGTTTTTATTTATTTAAAAAGAATACAAGAACCTAACCTTAAAATTATTTGAATAATTTAGTAGCACATACCCAAATAACTGAAAAGGCTAGCCTTTCTACATCAGCCCTAAGTGAACATATATCTGCAAATAATGATCATTAGTACTTTAATATCGGAAAAACAATTAAAAAACCAAGTATAGAATCCAACAAAACCTTTTTATTACCGTATACAAGACTAAAACTTATTGGCAAGGGGAAAAAGAAATACAAAAAAGACCTTCTGTCAAAGGTTTAGGAAGCATGTCAATCCGGCGCTCAACAAGGTAGACAGATGTGCCCCTCTGGGAAGCTTCACCATCTAGCGGGGTGCCAGGGTGAACAAAATTTGTTACATCAGCAATGTCTGATCAGATATTATTAAAGAACATCCAACCACATGAAGAGACTTTAAATACATAAAAGCCCTTTTATAAGGAAAATATAATTGTTGCAAACCTGTTATCATCTTTATACCTTCATATGGAAATGCATCATAGAGGTAGAAAAGAAAAGGGCTCAACAGAGGAATTTCATTTTTAAGAAAACGAACATACTACAGTGGTAAAAAGCACATATTCTTACATAAGAAGAAATAGATTTCAGAGCACTAGATAATCTTTTGTGTATATATTTTTATTTGGAAAAATGGAATAAAAATCCTTCCAACAAACCCTAAAGTTTTATAAAAGGTAAATTGTAAAAGATGCATATCTGTGTCAACTCCATTCATCACATCACATAAAATGCAAGTCTGATTTTATAAAAAAGAATAAATAGACAGTATATAGGATACGAACTCCAACTTCATAGTTCCCATTAGGAAGAGCTGTACAGTGTAGTGCATCATCAATGTCCTTGCAACCTGCACAAGCAAGAGGCATGTCTATCTGTACAGCATTTGCAAAATACATAATTCACTACAGTCCACTAAGAATACGCACCAGGTGGATCCACGCTAAAGACACGCAAAGATCGTAAATCCTGCCGGATTGAATTTGCCACATCTTCACTAGACACAGACCATGGTAATGGTGGCAGGCAAGCCAAAACTTGGGAAGAAAAGGGCCTTGAGTTTATGTCATTCTCGATCAACACCACCTGCAACACAATATACAAGTATTACTAAGCTAATTACCACCAAGACATATATAGAGAGAGAGAGAGATGAAGAAGCTATTATCACAGACCTCACTCTCGGTGTCTCTATCACCTATTTCTCCAATGACTCGTACATAATGACCAGAAGGATACCGAGACTGACGGTCCCAAGAATCAACTGCCACAATTATCCTCTTATCCAAAAGATTTTCAAGCTGTCGGGTTTGGATCCGAATCTTAGGAATTCTATGATCTTTGGAGACAAATAGGGCAGATGTAAAGCTTCCAGTCCCAGCAGGCATAGACATTGGTTCCAAAGACCCACAATAACTGCAAGTGATCATTTAGACTATAAGCAAAATAACAAGAAATAATCAACATCATTATGCAGGGAAAAATGAAGAACAATTCTTAAGAACATGTTTGATTCAAAAAGCAGTGAAGACACTGAACCCACAAAGATTAAAAGTTTACCACATGACCACACAATAGGATATATGAAGAATACCTCTCAAATTCAATTATTTGAAATAACTTCACGAAAGATAAAACTTGAACAAACTGATAGAAATACACTAAATTAAAACTAGAACAGGCTGAACTAGGAGAAAGAAAACAAGTTACAATCATACTTATTTAGTTCATAACTGGGCCCTCACCCGGTTGAAGCAGTTACGAGGTATGCACCAGCAAAAGAAAACAGAAAAAACAGATATTAAGTGCATTGTGTTAATTATGGTAGCAAGATAACTTACGAGTGCCAGTTCCTCTTTATAATACCAACAACACGGCCTGATGGCCGTGATGGAGTGGAGTTCATATCAGTGGCAGAATCTGATACCAGATTCGTAGTTCTAGGGGCATCATCAGCACTGCTTGGAGCTAAATGAACATCATCTTCTTCCTCATCCTCTGAAAGGGAAGAGAGAAAATACTAACTAACTAGATGCATGTGAAAGAGATAGCAGTATGTTTAGTATTTTGTACCCTTACGCAAGGGAGACCATGATAAAAGTATTTATTTATGGAAGAACCAATAAAGATACCAAGCATCGTGCTTAAAATGAAAACATGTAAGCACCCTTTTACAACATTAATGTGTACCGGCAGCATACTCATAATCACTTATAAACATGAAAAAGCATTAAACGTTTCCAATGAACCCAGAAAACACAAAAACCTTAATACCTTCATCCGCGATGGATAAGTTCTTCTCCTCATGCCATTGATCTTGGGGCAGAAGTTCTACAGCTACTATATCACCGTCAAAAGCTCGGTTCATGTTTTGACGTCCATATATAATTATTTCATCACCTATGCTCTCACTTCCAACATATGCTTGAAATGGATTGTAACGATTAACACGAAGCTTTCCTTGATGGTATATTCCACGATGCAAGCCCAACGTAATCTCAGACATGGGTTTATGCTAAACAAAGAAAAGATTAAGCCTTAGAGAACCAATTTGTTTCATGGGAACAAATCTTAACCAAATTCATTGTTTACAATTAAAAATGGCAAACAGCATTAGCAAACATACTTCTTGATAAACAACTTGTCTCTTGGAAGGTCTCAAATCTTCAACTTCTACCATGACAGTATCTTCAGATTCGGATGCAGGTTGAACAAGCAGGTCAAGCAACTCCGGTTGACCCAATGATTTTACATAGGACTGAACTGAAACAAGTTGGCCATTGAACAGTTAGCATACCACATGAATAATCCTAATAATTTGCAAATAGAGGTGGTATTAAATAATTAGTGGTAACTGGTAAGCCAATATATAAAATATCAAGTTGATAGAAGTTCCTAAGCAAGTAGAGTGTGCATACTTGTGTCAGCAGAAATGCCCTCTTCGCCAGCCGTCCTCTTATTGTCTCTGTCATTGGTTATAAGTAAAACTGTTGCTGCAGTACCAAGATGAGTTTGATACCATCGAGTAGCCACCCGAATTGCTGAAGAACAACAGAACGTAGTAAACAAGCTGAATTTCAGAAGCAAATGCTTAGAGAGATATTAAAGTGCAAATCTAACCTCTGTCATTGTAATCATTTGGAGTTTCACCATCCATGCGCTTTACAAATGTGTCTCTGTTAACAAAAAGAAAGAAAATAGTGGATATAAGAGGCTGAAAATAAAATCATTTTATTTGCAGCTGTGAGTGAAAAGTAGAGAATTTGATAGGAAATGAATGGCGAGGAATGAGAAAACCAACTTATGGAACTGGTTACTGAAAACATAGAACTTGCGGAGAGGATTGGTGGAAAGAGCTCTAATTCTATTGTAAACGGCCATGTTCTTGTTCTTAACTTCATCCAGCACCACAGATAGCAGCACCGCATTGTCGATGGCAGAGTTCTCAAGCAAGTCGATCTTATAACATATATTAATAATAGTAATAGTAATAATGAAAATGAAACGTTAAAATTTGAGAACACAATCAAGAATTCAGTATAATTATATTGAAGCCAAAAGAGAAAAAGAAAAAAACCTGATGAAGAAGGACATTGGTATCAAGAATGAGAAGGGGAGAAGCAACATCCAAAGGAGCACGTGACGTGGAAGTGTCACACGTTTTGCAAGCAGCAGCTCCACAGTAAATGTCGTCTCTCAGATATATTTCTCTAACTTCCTGTCCCATCCCCATCCCCATGCCACAAGCAATTGAAATACATTCCATTACCATCATTATAAACTAAAGTAAATACCTCTGTTACTTAGTTAGGGTTTCAAAATCTTTTCCTTTTTTATATGTAATAAATTAAAACAAAAAGGAGGAGAGGAATCGGAACCTTCTTAATTCTGCCGGCCTTGGTCTTCCTGCTGAACGTGTTGCTCTTCAACATCTTCTCTTCTCTTCTCTTCTTTGCTGAAGATTTCTGCCTCCAAATGCTTAGCCCTTATCTTTAAACTTGAAGTGGGAGTGTGGAGGCAGCAAAGAATCAAATTACTAGCTAAAGATATAAATTATTGAAAAATTAAACAGAACCGAGTGAACGCCTTCTTCTTCTTCAGTTCTTCTTCTGCCATTTAAAACCTAATAATTGCCCAGCCCAGCCCAGCCCAATTACTTACCTATTCCTTTTTTGGTTAATTGCATCAAGACACCCCTAAATTATAATCTAAATTATACTTCAAATGTTATAATTAAGTCCTTAAAGTATTAATATCGTATCAATCAGGTACTTAGGCATTAAATGCTAGCTCGAATATAACATGTGGATCAAATATTGAATATATATGGCTTAGTTATTATAACTATTACAAAGAAAGAATAGTCCTAAATTTTAATATTTAGATGTTTAAAATTTGATTTGTCTATTTAATATCATAAGTAAATAAAAGGACTTGATTGATGTAATATGATACCATGAGCACTCAATTAGATGGGTTTAAAATTTGGAATCAAAGTAATTAACCAAAAGTAAAAATAATACCTTTCAATTTGCCATTTACTATTTGCACCCATTTATGTAATTTTTCCAAGCCCAACATCGTTGGGAAAGAGAAAAAACAGTAGGGTAAGCAAAATCAAAGAGAGGCATGTCGACCCTGAAAGAAATCCTAACCCGCCGTCCAGTGGCGGCCACCATCAGGCTGACTGTGCCGGCGGGAGGAGCACGACCCGCACCCCCAGTAGGTCCAGCCCTGGGTCAGTACCGACTTAATCTAATGGCCTTCTGCAAGGACTTCAACGCCCGAACCCAAAAGTACAAGCCAGACACCCCCATGTCTGTCACTATCACCGCCTTCAAAGACAACACCTTTGAGTTCACTGTCAAGTCTCCATCCGTCACCTGGTACTTGAAGAAGGCAGCGGGTATCGAGTCCGGAAGCAGCCGGCCTGGCCACGTGGTCGCCACCACTTTGTCCGTCAGACATATTTACGAGATTGCCAAGATTAAGCAATCCGATCCCTATTGTCAGTACATGTCCCTGGAGAGTATTTGTAAGTCCATTATTGGGACTGCTAATACCATGGGGATTAAGGTGGTGAAGGACTTGGATTAGATTCTTCATTTACTCTTCAATCTAAAAAAAATGGTAATGTTCTTCTTAGCTTTTGGATATGATGCATCTTAGCTGTTCGACATATTGTCTGTGCTGAAAAACCTTGAAACGTTTTTGTTGGATGAATTTCTGCAACTTTCAAACATTATATTAATTCACTGCATCACTTCTCAGTTGTTGTTTTCAATATCCAAAATTTTCAAGTAAATTATATACTCCTAGTTGCATTATACTTTGATCATTACATGTCTGTACTCCTAAGCTAGGCTACTCGAATTTGGTGTAAATGTCAGATATATGTATTAGACATTTCTAAAGTTTTGGGACACAATGGCTTGTATGTATGATGAGAAAAATATAAAATTGGAGTCGTATGGTTACATTAAACTTGAGTTGGAGAGTTTCAGCGTTGTCAACCATAGAAGCCAAACTTAATGTAAAATCGCTTCTTTCAAGACTTGCATCCTTATGTTCATGAGCAAATTCACTTTTTAACACTAGACCAGACCAGAAATCAGCCCAAGCAACCTTCCAGCCTTGAAAGCTCCTAAATTTCACTTCACCCACTCTCAATCCTCTTACAACTGCTCCAAAAATACCCATGTTCTTAAATAATTTTCTATTCGATGCTGCACCTTCTTGTTAAGGAAGATGATGATTTGGCTAGGGCTTTTATTGTTTGCCTATGTTTTTAAACTTTTGTAAGTCATCAAATCTAGCACTGTAGTGTAAAACCAGACACTCTGGCCTATGACGCTTTGATTCATGCTCTATAAAAATTCTCTGCAATGCTGGTGTCATTTAGCTGAGGCCTTGTAAAGAAAGTTGAGATCAAGGGAGGTGTTTGTTTGAGAAGGGTTATTATTGAATAGCTAAGGTGAAAGTGGAGCAAAGCTGCCTCCCAAATGCTGACAGTTACAATATAATAATAATAATCTGTTAGTGTGGCATGTTTTATTGTGGTGTAGAGATATTCAATTAAATGAAGACAGATGGGATCAGTTAGAAGTTTTTTCACATGCATGAGGAAGGGAGGATGGAATGTTGTGTCAGCGCCGCATATGCGCCACATATTAGTCCTTGTAATTCTGTGTTGTGGTGTTTATAGGAGAAATGTTTGGAGGGAGAGCTAGATTTTCTTTTCGATATGCAAACTCAACTTATTTCCAAGAAACGTTACTACGACTGAGCATTGGGGTTCTGTGAGTAAGGTCTTGAAATCATTCCACATTGATTACTCTAGGGTGTACTGAAGACAAAAGGTTACTTTTCTCTCATGAGCTGACTTTTTTTGAAAGAAAACTCCAAGAATTGTTTTCTCCTTTGAAATATATAATACTTCATCGTGGGCACAAATGGCCCGTAAAAGATGGGATGCGGACAGTGTTGCTGAGTTGATTATTGATATGGTTGATTTGGCTGTGTTTATTGTTTTGAAGGAATAGGGCAATTGTAGTCAGTAACAAGATACAAAGAGTTTGGGAAAGTGTTGGGCTTGTGCATGGCCCTCTTTTTTTTCTTTTGCTGTACGGAGAATTTGGAATTGTGGGATACCTTGGAAGAAACTTTGTTTTGTTTGGTTTTGTTTTTGTTTTGGCTATGCATATTACTACTACTGTACGTAGATTGTTGTAGAACAACCAAATATCAATCAGTTGATCAACTTTCAAATCTCCAAGGTAATATTAAAAAAAAAATTACCACTAAGTGTAGGCCACAGGAGATCTTTTGTGCTATCAAACCTAACACCATTAGCACAAAATCATCCTCTACTCCATGCCATCAGGAAGACAAACATTCAGCTAATACAAATATATACTAAAAAAGGAAACCAGAAACCATAACAAAAAAACGGAGTGCATGAGAAATGAGTTTATACAAATTTTACGTTCGATATCACGTACAATGATTATTACCAACTATTTTGAAACAACAACATTTCGTGAGTCCAGACCTGTCCATGAACAAGGATGATTGAAGCTTCTACAACTAAAAACAACCAGTTCAAAGAAAAGACAAAACGAACAACGGTATAAAGTTGCAGAAAAGAAAAAAAACAATAAAGACACTGCCACAACCACTCCATTCCAGTCGCTATTTATACTAATAAAAGAATCAAAGCCGCCACACAAATGACCAAAATCTTCTTCACCTACAAGGCTTAACATGATAACCACAACCCCATTAGTCCATTTAATCCAATTTATATTATATTATATACTTTTATATCTAAAACGCACTCCATTTATTGGCATCTCTCCTTGGTGTCTGACTCTCCAGTGATGTCCTAAATGGCCCCGTTGACCCAAATGGATCAGCATCATCGAACGATGAGAACTCGTGACCATGATCAAACCCTGTAGTGCTTCGCATAGAATCAAACCTCGTTAGCGAATGTCTTGGAGATTTGTTTAGCCCACTCTCAGGTTGATCACTTGCATTAAATGAATCAAACCTCAATGGGGGGAACCCATAACCCTGATCAAAGTCTGTTGAGCTGCGCATGGAATCAAACCTGTCAAATGTGCGGGATTGAAACAATCCACCATCTTGCATGTTGAATGAATCGGACCTAGAGAAGCTGTCAAACGAGTAACCATCTGATCCTTCACCAAAACCCTGTTGGGAGCTCCCATAATGATAAGCAGGGGTGCTTGGAACAGAATCTGCAAAAATAGATGAGCTCTTCCCCTTGAACATGTTATCTGCATAGGCAGGAGTGCTTGGAACAGAATCTGCAAATATGGACGAACCCTTCCCCTTGAACAAGTTATCTGCATAGGCAGGAGTGCTTGGAACAGAATCTCCAAATATGGATGAACCCTGACCCTTAAACAAGTTATCTGCATAGGCAGGAGTGCTTGGAACAGAATCTGCAAACAAGGACGAACTCTTCCCCTTAAACATGCTATCTGCATAGGCCGGAGTGCTTGGAACAGAATCTGCAAAAACAGATGAGCCCTTCCCCTGGAACATGTTATCTGCATAAGCAGGGGTGCTTGGAACAGATTCCCCAAAAACAGATGAGCTCTTCCCTTGGAACATGTCACCTGCGTAGGCAGGGGTGCTTGGAACAGAATCTGCAAACAATGGACCTTTCCCAGGGAATAAGTTTTCAGACTGTGACTGCGTTTTTATGGGCTTTATGTTGAAGCCGCCAAGACCAAATATAGAGTTATCATCATGCCTCTCAGGATCCATCTCCTGCAAGAAAAGTTCTCTTTAGACCAATTTGTGATTCTCAATAAAATTCTGACAAATCAATCGTTTCGGGTAGTGTTTGGGAATTAGGACTTTAATGGCAAATCCATGTTTTTTATACTTTTCTAATATATATTAGATTGAATCTCAACTAATTTGTCTATAATATATGCATTTCATTATTACCATTTACATAATAAATGAAATCCAAAATTTTCAAATCCAAGTTCCCAAAAGGGGCATCAAGAAACAAACATCCATCAAGAAAAATATTGAAATCAAGACGAGCAAAAGAAGCTGGCATCCAAGAGAGAAAACAATACATGGTTTCCTTTGATAAACTAATTCGACACTAAATGGTCCTGAGATATTAAACTAGAAAATGTTGGCACTACTCAGCCTCAGCCAAAAAACCAAAAGAAAGAAAAATCATGATAACTGAAACATAATTCTTTTTCATTGGCAGTAGAACTGAAACAAATAAATGACCAAGAAAACCCAAGCCAAATAGAGAAATAGGTTTCATTCTCTTGATTTGACTTGAGAGAGAAAACAACATGCAGTTTAATCTGAATGAGTGCTGAAAGACAAAATCTGCTTACCGTGCCACGTTCACTGTCAAAGCCCCAAATTGCATCTGTATGCTGAGAATCAAATTTTCCCCAGCTAGGTTCATCAAAACCCTTGTCCTCAGAAAATAAAGATTCGGCACCACCCTGATCACTGTAGAGGTAAATCACCAGTCAGTCAAGACACCTTAAGCTAAACATCAAAGACTTAAGAAAGAAAAAAGGAAAAAGAAAACAAATCCCTACCGCACAACCATGTGTAGGTTCACTGCTTGCAGAAATTAGATGCAAGAGGAATGGTTGCTGGAGAACTACATAATATTGCAAACTAAACAACATACCTTCTAGACTCTTTAGCGAGAGCTGAGCTATCATTATCACCAGTTTTTTTGGCACGTGGAGATTCATAAGGACCACTCGCCTTCTGAGCATGGGGAGAACCTTCACCACCACTACTCGTCACATGGGAATCCTGGAATTCTTGAGATTGCGTATCTGTTGTAACAGCAGGATTTCCAGATGAACTTTTTGCCACGCCATCCTCACTGTGGTCAACTGCAAAGTCTTTCTCAGGTATCCTTTCACTTGTATCTGGAACCTTGTCTGAGTCAGCATCAGCAGCTGTCTCCTTTTGAACTAATGAAGATTTTGGTTTTGGAGGGGCTATGACATTTTGAACATCAAGTGTGAGCTCCTTTACAAACGTGAATCCTAGAAGGAGAAGTATGATTCATCAGAATAGTATACGGCGTATTCAGAAGAAAGCACCATATCAAATTTTATGTAAAGGGCATGCCAAATCATTCTTGAATGTGGTTCACCAAACGCTAGGCTGGACATCAAAGGAAAAGCCCTACAGGCACATACCTTCATCTTCAAACTTGTCCCAATCTTCATCCCAATCAGCTGTGCCTTCTTGGATTCCAGGTTGCCAGCCTAAGAAAAGTTGACAATAAAGTGAAAAATCTTTTAGGTATGTGTTTATAAAAAATAAACATGAGTTTAGTTGCATAATGAATTGTTTAAAAAAAACACAGCCTGATTTAGAAACCAAAATCAACTAAAGCTCTCTAGATATCTTAAATTTACAATATGAAAAAGGAAAAGAGGGGGGACTTGCAAGCATAGTCAGCTGAACGCAAATTAAAAGGCAAATAAAAAGTGACATGATTATATTAGTATCACATAATACTTCTTGAGGAGATTAAGAATGGTAGCATAAACAGAACAGAACAAGCCACAAACTAAACCAACAAGTATTATTCCCAATATAGTTGGGATCGGCTAAAAGAACCAAGACATAGAAATATTTACATTTGAGTACACGATTCCTCCTCCATAAATCATTCTAATCAACCACCACAGTGTCTTCAAGGTCTATTCATATCATTATTAACCTCCAACCATGTCTTTTATGTATTTATTTATCAATTCCAGTTCAACCTTTTACCCTGTTCATTGCCAGTTTTCTCCATCCTTCTAAGATATGCATTCTATGTGGCCATACCTTATCTTCTACAGGAATCATTCTAACTTAAAGACAAATATCCTCATTTCTATTATAATCCTTCCTAGTTTTCCTATACATCAATCTTAACATTTGAATCCCTTGATATGCATTCAACCTTTCTAACTTTGTTCTTTTTTATCTCACTTCAGCCTTTTACCCTTTGCAACAATTTGCATCCCCTCAATTTGCATCCTATGTGGCCATACCTTATCATCTACAGGAATCATCCCGATTTGGACAAAATACCATCATTTCTAGTGTTCATCTCCAAAAGATAGGGAAAAAGAGGTACTGGTACTGCAGATATAATTTCTGACAAAGAAGTCCCTTGGCAGGAACATCATAGAATATCCAGGAAGTACATTGCTCAACCAAATAAGCCCAGACATCATATAATAATATAACAAACATATATGAAGAGGAAATAATACCAAATGGAAGCTCAACAAGTGAAGTCGGTTTAGCACGTAATCCATATTGTTTGCAACGCTCATTAACAGATTTCACTAATTCCTCCAGACTTGATTGTATATGATTAGCGCGATCCTGCACAAGCCAACAGAAACCATGCTCTTACATACAAGTTTCAGTTTCCATGACCAAATCTAGTTAATTACAATTAGATAATACCTGGAGAGCACCATCCTTATTGTCTCCTTGTTCTAATTTGACAATTGCCTGATACAATTCCATTTTTTTCTCCTGCAAGTGATTGAAGTCAATTTATCAGAAACTTCAAATAGAAACAAAGCACACGAAAATTTTCAGCACAAGGAAACTCAAGCATGGCTATCAAGCCAATCAACCATTAGCTATTACTCAAAGCATAGGACATTCCTAAATACCTGAATATCACGAAATGTGGACTCCTCAATGGTTAACCTAGAGGCTACATCTCCAGACAACCTGTATTTCTCTTCATACTTCTTTGACAACCCTTCAACCTGGAATACAGAATAATTCAACCACCCAATAGCAAAAAAACCACATGGAAAGTAGAATTGAATTGTGGAACATTGAAAAGAAAAAGCACAGTACCTCTCGTTTGTCAGCAGAGGCTCTTTCAGTAATCTCATTAAGTCGATTGTCACATCTGCTTTTATATAAAATCTATTTCCAAGTGGCAACAAAAGGGCAACAAATCAGTAGTCTGAAGATGCAACATCAAATACACCAAAAAGAAACATATGCATTTAGCAATAATATAGTTCAAAGATGATTCCCGCCTAAGGCATTCTTACATCTTTAGCAAACTAGCATTCTAGTAGATTAGGGTTTGTGTAATCCCAAAGAGGTCAATTATAGTTGAAAGATGTACAGACAAAAGAAGCATACTCACAAGTTCCTGCATCTTAGCACGGAAGAATTCAGTCTTTGCTCTTGAATCTTGTATCTCCTTTTCCAGCTCTTCAACCTTCAGAAGAAGGGAAAAAAAAATTGAGGCTGACTTGAACAAATTTCTAGAGAAGATAATACCAGGCATTTCGGAGAAAATAGATCCTCAAAAGAAATTAAATTAGAACAGTTTATTCTGTATCACATTTCACAAGAAATTTCCTAGACAGAGTTACTTCAGCCACCTCTCAAGAATAGTTAACAATAAGAGATGTACTAACCAACTAAGTGCAGGACAGCCCTAAACCTGAGATCAAATTTATAGCATTGATTGAGGAAAAAAGAATTAAAATATAAAGAAATTTCAAGGCAATTAAATACAAACGAATCAAAAATGGGAAAGGGTTGGGGGTGGGCGTTTCAATAAATTATTAGCCACTTGAACATAGCAAGTAACGGAGAAAAAGAGGAAATGCCTTTTTATTTGCTTCTGTTGCCTCTTTGAACTTTGAGTTAAGAGCATCTCGCTCCTCTTGGCTAAGTTGATCTACAAGGTTCTTTTCCAGAACTGGAACCTTGGACTTTTGCTGAGTGGGCAGCGGCTGTGCATCAGTCTGAGGACCTGGCCCTGGCCTTGGCGGTCTTCCCCTAGCAGAAGGTAAAGGTGGTCGCGGAGCACTACTAGCTTGTGGTTGCTGGAAACCTATTGCAGATGTTCTCGTAAAAGGAGATGATCCATGAAGAAAACATGGAAAAGCAAAATACAGAAAAAATATGACACAATAGGGAAAGAATACCAGGAGAAGGCCTCCAAGCTACATTTCCGTATGAAGCTGGTGGATGACCTGAGGTGGACAGTAGAGTTTCATCAGATATGATGGTACTTGGGAGCACAGAAGGAAGAGGGCGGCCTTCTCTATAGCGTTCCATTAAATAAAGTGCAGTACAAAACTCTCTCAAAGAAAGCATGCTGTCATTATCTCGATCAGATAGGTCCCACACCTGCTTCAAGACCTCTGAAACACCAATAAGTAATATCAGAATGACCATCATGTCATAAAGTGGCACAAATTTCCTTTCAAAAGAAACACAAAAATATTTCTGAATGTAAGCAATGTATAAGATTCTAAAAAAGAGGTGTAAGTGCTCATAAGAGAAAAAATAAATAAAGTGAAAAGAAGGGAGAAAAAGGTTAATGTACTAAAAATGAACTAATTTGGTTTCTACTATATGAATTTTTAAACAAATTTTACTGAAAATATTTTGTTAAAATGGTTTCCAAACTGAGTAAGCCAAAGCATATGAAAAGAATAAAAATCATTTAAGATCGATGTTCTCAATGATTTATCAAACAAGTCCTTACATCAATAACACCTCCAGTAATCAAATTGATTGATGTAAACCAAAGAAACTGGCTTATCTTTCGAATGAGGGAGAAGGCAAACCAGAAGGAAAAAGAACACATACACACAGAAAGAGAATATAATAAATCCATTAACTAAAACTGGTAATGAAAGAGAGAACAAAGGTCTTTGAACAGAAAACAAATCTTAATTTTCAATTTTGTTTCCCAAAATCTTACTTTGGCCTTCTTTTTAATTTTTCTTCCTTTTCTCTCCTTAAAATTACATATAACCTCAACAATTAACACTATACTTATTGAATACAGTGGCCTGAACATTTAAAATTAATGGCTCCAAATAAGAATGATTGATTAACATTTCATCAATCAATAGTAGAATTCATCATTTTACAACAACCCTACCTGCCTATCATGCATTTAAGAATTACTGCAAAGCAATTTTTAATATTTCTTTACTCATTCTGAAAGTTCCAAAAGAAACAAAGAAAACTTTACGCACAAACTCTACTTCTCTGACCTATTGGCTTGGGCCCTATCACTTCAAAATGAACTCTTGTTTTCCATTGATCTCAATATCATGATTTCATTTTTCATTTTTACTAAATTTCTGTTTCATCAAGGATTTTTGTTTATTTTGGCCATTAATACCAACCATAAGTTTTTCAAGATGCTAAAAGTTTTATGTTTCATGATTCCACAAGAAGATATTCACTCTAAATAAACTCAGATAGCAGTAACAAGAATAGAGGTACTTGTGTAGATGGAGCCTTGAAAGAAGTGATATCAACTGATCAGTTAAAATAATAAAAAAGAATCTCATCTTTAGACTTATAAGTAGGTAGTTAAAAAGATTTGTGAATAGCTGTTAAAAAGAAATATCTAAAAAACAAAATACAATATTAATGATCTGCCAGTTATGCCCATGCAGACTCCACATGATCTATTGCATTATCACCATAAGATTGCGAAAACAAAAGGAACTTAACCAATGCAACTGAGCTAGCAGATATAAACCAAAAGCTGACGATCACTTATAGCCTACCTCTTGGAAGCCTCCAGCTTAAGAACAGATTGCGAGCCTGATCACCAGTAATTTTTCCATCTCTATCAGCGTCAACTTGTACAAATACTTTTGTATACTTCTGTATATCAGATTGAGTCATCTTTGGCCATGGGGGTTGAGTCTGAGTTGACTGACCAGAAGCCAAGTTCCCAGGTCCAGTAGGAAACCCAGATGAACCAGGTGCAGCATTGCTTTGAACTGCAACCTGCTGGTACTGTCTTCCTGTTGGATGACCTGGGTGATACTGGCCACCCACAGATTGTTGAGAAAGTGTACCCTGCAAAGGCTCAGCTGGGCTTGACTTAGCAGGAGGATGGGACCCAGAAGCTGGAACAGACGTTGAAACAGTGGAGCTAGTTGCAGACGACGTGGTTGCCAAAGAAATTTGCTTTGATTGCAATGAAGTTGCTGAGAAGACATCACCAAAAAGAGAGTCAGAGGCAAACCCATTTCCTGAAACAACCAATGCCTTGGGATTGTCTGCTCCTGACTGGCTGGATGGTATGGATGAATCTTTCGGGTTTGGAGCAGTAGAGGATATCTGCCCAGGAGTTGCTTGTGGTCTCGGTTGCATAGAAGATGTCAACGCCGAAGCTGTAAGCCCAAATCCTTGGCTTGTAGAAGGACTACCACTTCGGTTATGAACTTGGTTACTGACACCGGTTGGGAATCCACTTCCACTTTGCCAATTAGTTGAGGAGTTTGATGTTGGAAGACGAGAAGGAGCCACCATGTTACTACCCCTCAGCATGCCTTCCGCAGGAAGTGCTACTTGGGTTTGTGATGCAGTGCTGGGAGGCATGGTTTGAGATGGCCTTGCAACCTGACTTTGTAGCGGTTGTACATACTGCTGATTCACACCGACATTGCCAAGGCCAGGTGCCCCTTTGAGGCCAAAATTTTGGGATGGTACAGATGCATTGCCACTGGCCTGTGAAGGAACTGTAGCTACCTTAGGCTGAGCTGCGGGTGTGGCTGCAATGTTTATCTGGGGAGCAGGAATCTTAGCAGAAGCATGGCCATACAGTGCAGCTTTGACAATATCTGGTGTCAGTTCTCGCTTACTTTGTGCCACAGTTACGAGTTTAAGGGCATTATAAAATTCTTGTCTACCAAGATAACCGAGTTTCTTCTGGTCAGCATACATCCACACCTGCACGGATCAGAAGAAAAATAAACAGTCAAGAAACTCCAACAAAAGCTATGTTTCTGCATACTAAGAGCTCCCTAAGTAAAGCAGAAACAAGAATTCTCCAAAAAAATCTCCAAACCCCTGCGTGTTTCAGATTTTTAAAAATCCGACAGTTAAAAGAAAAACAAAATCAATAACATTTGCGAATTGAAATCAGATTGGGTTGTTAAGATTAGTGTAAACCCTATGTCAATTATGTGTTTTCCGTCACCCTTTTCTCTCAATCGTCAGATATTTGCCAACATCCGAAAGCAACAAATATGAACGACTGAATCGGGGGAAAAACTCCAAAAAGAATCCACTGGCAGTTAGCCGATCCATTAGAGCCAAATCTGATATAGTCCAACATTTTCAATAACCAATAGCAGCTAACCCTAACTAAAGAGAAACATTGTAAAATTGGCGGAATGAAAAAAAAAATCAAAACTGATCTATGCCTCGGAGCCACCAAAGAAGAAAGGTAAGTTGTCAATATGTAGGAGAAATGTGAAAACAAAGAGGGAAATGACCTGAGCGAGAACGTGTTTGGGCAAATTGGAGCCTTGGAAAAATGCAACAGCCTCGGCTCCACTGATCTGGCCGTCGCCGTCCAAATCCGCTTTCCTAAAATAAGCATCGAACAGATCGGTCTGGTTTTGCGCCGCCATTCTTCAATTTCCAGTCAACCCGAATATTTATGCAGCGACCACCAAGCTGGGATTTGAATTTCAATTTGTATTCAAATCCACGAAAACATGGAACAAAAACGAAATCAGAATCAGACGGGAAATGGATCAATAACCATAGACCATCCAGTTCCTCACTTGAAACATTAAACACCAAACTTCAAAAGGCGATGCCAGAGACCAACGAAAGAGAGTGGCCTCCTTTTTTTTGTTTTTCCTTTTTATCTATATTTCTTCCCTTCGTTGATGGCTGTTTGTGCAGTGCACCGGAGGAGAAACAATAATAAAAATTTTAAAATAATAATAAGAAGAAGAAAAAATATTAAAAGCTAAAGGCCTAATCCAGGCCCACGTTTCGACACGAGGATTGGCTTGGGTTGCAAGCGACGTCGTTTGTGTTGTATTGCTGACTGCACGAGTAATTTTGGTTTTGGATGGCCATTTGCCAGCCAATTTGATCAGTGCCAACTGGTTCCTTTACGGATAGTGATATTCTGATAACTTAACTTAAAATTCTAATAGCAATTTATATTATTATAAGTTTGTATTTAATGCGTCAATCATATTAAAATGCAGAATTATTTTTCATTTTTCTTGAATTTGTATCATCAACTGATTAAATTCAATTAAAGAAATTACAAAATACTTTTTTATAGTTAAAATAAATTATATTATTCAAAGACAATTTAATTATATAGAAAACATTTTCTTAAGTTGATATCCTGCATGAGATGAAGGGCTTTAAAGCATTGTTTAGTTTTTCAATTTTTAATAAATGCATTAAGTATTTTATTTAAAAAAACATAAAATGTGATTTGAGTATACATCCAATTATATTAGTAAAACCTTTTTGTTTTAATATTTTTATTTTATTATTAATATTTTATTACTTCCATCAAATTGTATATATGATAAATACTTTTTTTATAAAAAAAAGGTCATCAGTAGCCTTAAGACCAAGTGGTCCTTACATGAGTTTTTCCAAATTTATCTTCTAGCAACGTCTTTCTAACAATAGACAAAGCGAAATCGAAAATAACTAACTCAAAATACTTTTAAACACACATTTGTGTTCTATATTTGTGGTTTTCACATGCATACACGTGTGATAGGATTTCTAAAATTAATAATGTATTTGATTGAGTTGGTGTCACAAGCTAACTCCACACCAACTTAATATTGATGATAACACAGTGATAAATAATTTAAACAAACATGGTTTTCTATATGTGTAGTTTCCACATGCATGCACATGTGATAAGATTTCTAGTACTATTTATTAAATGTTTTACTGAGTTGGTGTCACCCTCAACCGAGTCACTAACTCAATTAAGAAAATTACGGAAATGTTTTTCGTAATTAAAATAAGTTATATTATTCGAGGGTACTTTTAGTCTTTTTATTTAAAAAATAAAAATATACATATGGTAAAATTTGAACCCGAACCAATTACCCAAGTAAAACTTTTAATTTACCTCTCAACTAAAACTTTATTTTAATATTTTTATTCTTTTAATTTTTATACATTTGTGTTATATATTTGTGATTTCCACACGCATGTGCATCGATAGGATTTCTAGTATAAATTAATTATAAAATTTAAAATTATTAATAATTTTTTCATTCATGGTGTCTTGTGATTCATTAAAGTGTTCTTCGTACATGACTATAAATTATAGGGATAAATCTCAAAATTACACGTAAATTTTGATTTAATGTGCAATACTATACAATAACTTTAATTTTATGCAATTTTTACATTAAATTTTTATTCAATTTCATAAACTACTAACACTATTATTAATATAGCATTATTTTAATTTTACATATTGCATACACAAATAATTAATTTATTTATTTATTATAAAATAAATTGATGTATTTATTTAAATGTATACTATTGATTCAAAATTAAAGTTCCATGTATGTTTTTAAACTACAATAAAAGTTTCACGTGTATAATTACATCAAATCAATGTTCATATATCAAATTACACATCGTATCAAAGTTTAAATATAAAATTAAAATTTATCCCTAAACTTGCAATTCTCTTTGCATAGCAAGTACAAAACGAAAAGTTGAGTGAGAAAATAACTCAATTGTTCCAATGAACCAAACCAAAAGAGGGAAAATCATGTTGTATTTCTCCTTCTCTAGCAGGAACCTTTTATCATTAGGAGCGGTGCAACATAACGCGTAACTTTTATGTGTCGTTTGGTTACTAGTGTAATAATATGAGGAAAAATTTATCTATTACATAAGTATTACAATAGTTAGACATGAAATAACGAATAGTCAGTACAAATTTAAACTTTAAATTGAAAAGGGGAGTAAAAACTCTTGTAAAAAATAAAACTTCTTAAAAATAAGCAAAAAAATTTCTCTTTGCTAAAAATAAGTGATAAGGCTGAGTATATATTACCAACTGAAATAGTTTATTGCTAACTTATATATTAAAATATACACACAAAAATAATACTCTAATAAAGCGTAGCATTAGGGTTATATTTTGAAGCATATTTAAAGACAAAATTTAAGGGATTATAGAAAAACAATTAGAGAACAATTCTCTTGGTATGAAGTTAGCTTTGGACAACACAGAAAAAAGAGGGAACGATTTACTTGCAAAGACAAGAAAAGGGTGATGTAGAGTGTTTGATTTAAGTATTCCGTTGTTTTCTCTCTTGATTCTTTTTTTAATGGATTTTCAACTCGTTCTAGAGAAGTCTTTTAAGTATTATCCATTTGGAGTTGGTGAACCCCTCTACGAGTCGGTATCGTCTCCAATTGAAGTTTTGGTCTCTCTACTTTATAAATCACCTAAGTGCCTCTTTAGGTAGCCTTAATCACTCGTGCTTTTGTGAAAAAAGGGAAAAAACCCCATCGAAAACTATATTAGACGTGTTGAGGGGTTTATTATACTCTAGACAAACGATACTTCGAATACTTCTCATGTAACATCCCAGAATAACGCCTAGGAGTTTAAGGCCTGGCGAGCTCGGGTTCGCTAATGGGCCTGACGAGCTGTGATCGTTGTTTTGGGTCAAAAGTCAAAAGTAGAAGTAGTTAAAGGGTAATTATACCAAAATTAGGAAGTCAACTTACTTTTCTCTTAGTAACACCATCCATGCACGCAACTCTTTCCTACTTCTACTACGACTAAGGTTTCCTAAGGACATTGAAACACTTAATGCCTACAAATTAAACCCTTTTCATTGAAAATTCAAATTCTTTTGAATGATAAAACTCTCTAAAATTTCTTCATCTATTATCTTGTTGTCAAGTTTCCATGAAAACAAGAACCTATCACTTAGCTCTTAGGATTTAAGGTAATACTATGTTTCTCTATTCTGTAAGCAATTAAGAACGGTTCGCAATGAAGGAAACTAGGTTCACCAAAAAACTAGCATGTGCGAACCTAGGTTCGCTTGTGTTTATGTATGATTTTTAATGTGCTTTGACTGTTAGTGACTTGTGTATGTTTGTGAAATTGCTAACTTATAAATTAATCATATGAGTTGCTATATGAGTAAGATGATGCATGGTATATATGCATGTGAAAGCAAATATGGAAGTGTATGAATTAGTCAGGGGAGTGAATGAATCTGGGTTAGTGTAATTGATGTTAAGTGAGGAATTTGTCCATTTGTGATGCCTTTGGTATGGCAGGTACATTGCTAGCCGAACAGGCACATCATGTTGATGATAAATATACTCATGATGTAACATTCGATGAAATGAAAATCGAACTAGTAGAACACGACATGAGGATGTGTAAGCCCATGTGGCTAAGATCCATGGCATAATACGACAATAAAAATACTCATGATGATGCCTCTAGTAAAATATGGACTAGGCCGGTAGATCACGACATAAAGTTATGTATAAGACCATGTGGGAAAAACCCCATGACAACCTCTGAGATTGTCCAACTGGACAGTAAACACGTAATTCTTTGTGACACATTCGTGGTGTGTTCTGCAATGTCTTTATGGCGTATTTGATGAAGCCTGTGTGGCTTATTCTATGATATCTGTGTTACGTAATCTGTAACACCCTTGTGGCGAAGTTTGGTCGAAAGCTTCTGTGTCATGATCTGGGTAAACTTTGAGACTTATTTGGTAACTAATGTGATGATAGAGAATTGATAAGTTTGATGACCTTTCTACTTGGTTAGTCTTAGGGCAGAATTTGAATATGATCCAAGTAAAACTTTTGAAAGAGTCTCCAGCAGTGTTATTTAAAGGGTGAATCCGCCATAGTAGTCTATCAGTATAGGAAATCTGGCATATTCGCAACTATGAACAAGTAATTGTTTGACAGTCTCAAGTTTGTCAACGCTGTGTATTGAAGATATTTAAATTCTATCGTATCTACCAATTTGAGGCTTTACGCTATATAAAGGTTATCTAAAGTTTAAGTTGTCCGCCAAACTTTGTGTTCTCATGATATTTGATATGGTTGTCTGTAATTCTTCTAGATGATCTAAAACATTTCATCATCAATATAAGTTTTGATTTGGGGTTGATGCAAGATATGATCTGATTGGTAATCTGATAGTTATCAAACTTAGTATGAGAATCTGCCAAATGTAAGATCAACTAGTTTAATTAAAATATTTAGTGTTCGTCTGAGTGAGAGTCTGTCGAAAAATGTTCTATTTGGATATTCTTCTGAAGAGTACATTCGGTTTCCAAGTAAGGAAATAAGGTCTGTATTGAGTGTTAAAGTCTAGAATCAGTTCAAAGAGTGACTTGTGAATAGATTGATCAAGTATGAAAATTGATGAATATGTATATGTCGTTATGGGAAAGCATCTGCCAAAGACAAATGGAACCCAAAGCTTTCAAGATGATTAATTCAATTAGAAATGCTTTAAGGTAATATGGAATCAAAGCTCACTAAGTTCGTTTGAACTTACAGGTGTTTGTTTATACTTCAGGTTCTGTTGTAATAATAGGTATGCTAGGAGGGACCAAGCTAGGAGTGCGTTTAAGTAGCAACAAGTTGGGATATTATGCATACATAAGACATCTTAGGAGTATGATACATAGTACATTGCACCATAAGAGTATGTTTTTAGCAAAGTTTTATGTTGTAACATTTTTGCAAAGACTTAAATGTAATTATTAATTACCCTCTTTTATGTTAAATAATAGTTCAAAAGAAATAAGAAGTATGTTTTAAAATAGATTACGCCATATGTATAAATTTTTGTTAAGTGCTTTTGCATTGTAACATCCGATATTCGAATTTGGTGATTTGGGTCGGGTTAAAGGTGTTACAGGAAATTTTCTCTCTTCTTTACGTGTGATTAATTTTGATAAGATGAGACATTCTTGTAATTATTAGCATGTTTAGGGCTACATATGTGAATGAATGTATGATATTATTTTAGTATTATATATAATACATAATTTTGCCAAAGTTGTGCTTCCTAAAAATTTGAATGTAATTATTATTAATTTTTGGGTATGTATAATTAAATTGTGAACTATCATCTCTATGCAGGATTTATTTTATTGTTATAGAAAAAAATTATGTGAGACAATAACAGGCATAGGACTTTATGTAACCTATAAAGGAACTCGGAGAACCGAGACACATCCAGGCTTATTGAGATGATGCAAACTCAACCTAACCAAACCGATAGTAGACGAATGGTTGTTTAACAGCAAAGGCTTCCAGTGGTCTAATGGTGATGATCGAAGGCAAGAGTTGATGGTGGAGGTCGATGGTGGTCGATGGCGGTGGTTCGACAGTGGCCCAAGGCGGTCTAGTGGTGGCCCGTGTTAGATCTGGTGTCCTAAGTGTGGTATTTATTCGTTTGTAAACTTGTAATTTTTTCAAAAAAGATTGGTTAATAAAACGATTCATGGATTACATTAATATTCTTTGTATAATTTTCCTCATGTGGTTTTTGCATGTATAGAAAAATAGAAGCAAATATTAGCTCACTGGTTGACTACTGTTTAAACTAATACTAAGTAGTATTACGTGGTTAGATTGTAATATAGAAAGACAACTTATATTATTTGATGACACTAAACATGTCCTTAGTCTAATAGGAAATGAACAAATCGATTAAAAAACTAATATGTCTTCTATCAAGTCCAATTGGAGAGATGCTTTATCTCGGGCATTGAAGCAAATGACTCCCAGAAAATAGAGTCATAGATGTGATTGATTGGACTGACATTACATTGGACTGGACCTAAGAAGAATAGATCCTAAATCCATTTCTGGATTTATTCACTTGTGACATTCATAGTGTGGCATACCTAAATCCTAAGTGGATGATGGACTATGTATGTGTGACTCGTATAGTTTGATGCAAGTAAAAGCCCAAGTTCAAATAGATAAGGAACCGAAAGCTGGTGCGTTAGGTATACGACTTCTGTAGTATGTAGCATCATTCACAATAGTAGAATTCATAGCCCGAGACATAGGTAAATGAAAAGTAAACATGACCACGATTCGTTCGTCTTTGTGATGAATGACTTGATTACTATTTGATAATAATTGACTTTTCATGAAGGAAGAGATAATGGTTGCCATGAGATAAATTAATATCATATTAGGAGAACATATTTATCCCAAAAAGATTATGGATATCCTATAAGGGTAACAAAATTATGACAAGGTCATTACAAGAGCACTGATCAAGTTGCTTTTGAAATAGTATGCCGTTGGTTAGAGCTCAGTCACGATACTATACTGGAATGACTTCATGACTAAATGAGTTTATAATTAATAGGAAGCTAGAACTTAATTATAAATCATTTGATTCCTAATCACATATGTCCAATCGGTCCCTTCGCTGGCTCGTTGAAACCAAAATTGAATTACTAGTTGAATCAAATGAACAAAAATTGATAAAATGGTGAAAATGGAGAAATGGGAAACATTTGTAAATGAATGTGGTTTTCTTCAAAATGAAAATGAAAATGAAAATGAAAATGAAAATGGAGAAATGAAAACATTTAGACATGAATGTAGTTTTCTCCAAAATGAAAATGGCCTACAAATAAATTTATGGTTTTTAAATTAAATGAAGTTCAAAAATGGAAATAAATCATTTTGTCATTGTAAACTGGTTGAATGTACAAATATTAAATATATTTTCTCATAGATTATTGTACAGACCCAATTTTACCCGGGCCTAGTGCCAAAAATATTAACCCGAGGCCCAATTACAAAAACAAATACCCAATAGCCCAAGGCCCAAAATTTAAAACGCCCATTGGGGCCCAAAAACTAAACAAAGACAGGAACCCTAGGGTTCCACGCCTTTCAGCCGTAGCCCTATCGCCCATGTGCGCTACTCCCTCAAGGCGTACCATCCGCGCCTCGTCCCGAGGCTTACCCGACACCCTAGCCACCGCTTAGCACCAAAGCGGCAAGCCACGCCTCGCTTTCGTCAAGTACACTGCAAGCAACATAAAAAGGGAATAGAAGCGAGAAAAGGGCAGAGAATGGTTGATTTTCGACTTTATAAGCCTTGAAAAACAATGTAAAGGGGGCTTCATCATCAGTATTTTGGGGATTTTTCTTTGTAAAACCCACATCGTAAATCAAAAGCGATATAGAAATTTTAAAAGGTTGAATCCTTACTATTTCTTCTTGTTTTTATTTTATCTTATTTTGTTTTATTTTTTCTTTGCAAATCTATTTTAAAGTAATTAAAAAATCAAAAGAGAAAAGAAAAGACTCACCGAATCGACCCTGAAGCCGTCGTCGTCGCTTACCCTTCGCAATCGTCGGACGCGAGTTTAGGAAGGCGAGGCTTTCGCTTCCCTCGCTTCCCCGCTTTGAGTCTTGTCGTGAACGCGCTCCAAAGCGCTGGTGGGAGACGCCTCAGGGCTCCGCCACCCAAGGCGGGGGAGGCGCTGGCGGCATGGGCTTCTAGCCTTAGAACCCAAAGAGAAAAGGGATTCTCCTTTTATTTTTATTTTTTATTTGTGTTCTTTGCAAAGAAATGAAACTGCAGAAGCAAGAAATTTCTTAGCTTTATGTTGATTGAAACGGTGTTGCCTCGATGGGGATCTGCGCATGCTTTGCCCTAATGGGTAATTTACGCATTTAATCCTTCCATCTTGCGTTGAGATGCAATACGACCCTTTATTTCTTTTAGATTTGGGCTGCAAATTTTGATTCCGTTGCAATCGTGTCCTTTGACCATGTATGGTCCTTCGCGTTGAAACGTTGCACTCTAGGACTAGGGAATATTTCCTTTTCGGTCCTTCCTTTTCGCTACTCACATTTTAATCCTTTACTCTATTTCATTTTTGATTTCAAATTTAGATTTCGTTTCCGCTTTGATTTAGTCCTATTATTATTATTATTATTATTATTGTTATTATTATTATTGCCTATTTGTTTGTATTTATTTTATTTAAATTTTCGTACATATATGTACATACATATATTTTTGTGATATACATGCATTGTTTTATAACATATATATATATATATATATACTTATATAGTTTATATATTTTACAACTTATGCACATATCTATATATCTATATGCATATTTTCATTTTCCTAAATATATACATATTTATATATAATCTTTATAGTTTAGGACATACCCTTTTTATAAATCCGTATATACATACATATTATTATTAATTTATATACATACATATCCTTTTATTTTATAAGTATATATATTTTATATGCACGTACATACATATTTTTGCATATCTTAATTTACATAAATATATATATACATTTTCAATATATTTTCTAACATGTATATAAATTAACGTATTTATTTGTATACATATGTATATTTTCATTATTTTTAAACTTTAATTTGTACATACATACTTTCTTTTATTTTTCAACATATATATGTACTTACTTTTATATGTATTTCATTATTTTCATATTCCATAGTTTTATACACCTATATATATGTACATATTTTTATATATACATATTTATTGTTTCTTTTATATATTAAAATATACTTTATACATTTTGCTAATTTATGTATACACAAATTTTAGTTTATGTCCATGTATATCTTTTTATATTTAAGTGTATTGATTATTTATTTATTTCATTTTCGTTATTATTTTGAATGAATGTTTAAATTGTATTCGTTTTTTATATTTTATTATTTTGTAAGTTTAACCGCTTATATTGATTGCTATTATGCAGACGCTTTTATACTTTCATATTCATTATAGTTTTGCCATGCATAAAAATGTAATTTACTTTCACTATGATTTTGTGTTTTATTTTACTCGATATAATAAATTTTTAAATGGCATTTCGTGTTTGGATTCGAGAAAAGCGTGCCCTAACTTACTGGGTTTCGATTTTCTTGATAAATCTAAATGCATGAATCTTTTCAAAACTCAAGTTTTAAATGATCTCGGGATTTATAAAGGATTGTGTCCTAATTTACTGGTCGTGATCCTTTTTAATCCAAGATAGTTAAATATCTTTTAAATAAGCATTTTTCATTCGCATCGGAATACGAGATATTGTATTCTAACTTCATCAATATGATTCTCTTTCTCCAATAACGTGAAATATGCTACTTTTCCCAAAATTTTCTTTTTAATATAAGGATCGATTTTAAATTTTTCCAAGTTCTTAATTTTCGACATTAAGACATTAACTAATTAACTAGGTACCAATTTTGGGCGACGAGGGTGCTAATCCTTCCTCGTATGTAACCGACTCCGAACTTGTTTTTCTCAATTTCAGGATCAAAACCGTTGTTTTAATAAAATCAAATCATTTATTAAAAACAACCACTTTTCAAGGTGACCCGATCACACCTTATCAAAAAGGATTGGTGGCGACTCCATTTTTTCGTTTTCATTTTCAAAACCCAAGTCGACCCCATTTTCATCCAAAAAATGGTGTCAACAGCTTGGCGACTCCGCTGGGGACTAATACGAGAGTCAAGCCATGTGTTGATTACTTTTTGTCTTTTATCAAAGATTGAAAACTTGACACGATCCTTGTGTTGCATTTCATTCGTCTTTATTTCAGTCATTATCATTTTGTTTATAATTACTGCGTTTAGATGTATATTTCTGCACATTGCATTGCATGACCGTTGGTCACACCCTTTTAAGTGGGAGTGAGAAACTACGCCTTCGTGAGGTTTTCACCTCCGCATGGGATAGTGAATCGCTTCCGGGATACATCCGTACCTATGTCTTCGTGAGATTTTCATCTCCGCATGGCCATAGGGAAATGTATTCCCCTGAACCGAACTCAGTCCGTATGAGCCTCTAATGGGTGAGGATCGAGGAATCTGTTGGTTCGGGTACCCTTACTTTAGAACCGAGCCGCATATAATGAGCCTTAAGAGCCTACCCTAGGTAGAACCACACCGAATGCCTAGAGGTCACCCGAAAGCTTGGTTCAAATCTACGATCATTTTGTTGTATGTTTGTCCGTTTTTGTTACGATTATCCTTACTTCAGTTTGTATTTGCTCTATTGGTTTGAATGTTGATATATTTCTGCATATTGCATTACATAATCGCTCGATTATTCCCTTTTAAGTGGGAGTGAGAAACTAGTCCTTCGTGAGGTTTTCACCTTCGCGGGATAGTGGATCGCTTTGGATACATCCATACCTATGTCTTCGTGAGATTTTCATCTCCGCGACCATAGGAAATGTATTCCCCGAACCGAACTCGGTCCGTATGAGCCTCAGAATGGGTGAGGATCGAGGAATCACTGTTCGGTACCTTGACTTTAGAACCAACCCTCATATAGAAGACTTAGGAACTTAACCTAGGTAGAGCCATTCCAAACCCCTAGTATTCACCCAATTAGGTACTTTCTGTTTTCCTTGTTTGTTTTTGTACTAACCTTTCTTATTGTGCTTTGATTATGATTGCATCGCATCTGCATCTTAGGAAAGAGATATTGATTCAAGTCCGATTACTAAATTAGAAAGCTTGTCATGGAATACAAATTCCTTGATAAAGTGGAAAACAATACAACTTCCCGAATATATTCTGAAAAATATAAGAAGGGCGATCGAAGAGTTCGTGACCTTGTTTCGTGGCCTGAGGATTCCAGGTGATTATCTAAGAGCCTTCGATGTTCCAACCCCCTTTTAGAAGCTGACGAGCCTTATGAAGACGGGTAGATGGTGGATCGCGACCAAGATCAAGAAAATGAGTTAGCAGTGGCATCTATTGGAAATTGGCGAGATTACCTCAAACGTGCGGATGAAGAAAAAGATCGATAATATCTCTTGAAATATAAGGGCGAAGCCGTACATGCCTCTACTTTATGTAAAGGAATTTGCTTTCTAGAAAAGTTTTCTAAATGTAATTGAATCAGAATCAACGTCTCTTTAGGCATTCATTTCATGCATTTGCATTACATTGCATTACATCAATTAAAATCCATTGAAAGAGTCTAAACGAGTAAATTTATTTCAGCTAACCTGGAAAACCAACCAACCAAACACTCTTACGATATCCAAGCAAAGGCTAGAGAAATGGAACGAAGGTTGGAAAAATTAGAGCGAATGCAGATTCAGATGCAGGGGCAATTGACTGAATTTCAACAGGAAATGAAAGATCAGATGCTAGAATTACGGAGAACTATGATAAACCAGTTCAACCGATTGCTAGCTGGAAAGTCAAAAGAAGTGAAAGACCCGGTGGTTTACTTTGGGGTTGATAATGAGGATCTTGTCTATTCCTCAGATTGTACTCCAACAAGTGTCCAGGTCCAGCCAGATGGACGCCCACAAAGAGCACTTTTTACTATCGGATCCCGATATTATCAGACTGGTACATCGACACCAGTGAATTGCCTGACAGGTTTAGGACCCAATTTGAGGAACGATTTAGCTAATCCTGTTGCTAATCTAGCCGAAATAAAGCAGATGAGGGTAGAGTACCCAGATACTACAAAGTCTCCAAGGAAGAAGGGGAATAAAAGGGATAATGTAGGCGGATATAACAAGGGCCACTCAAAACCAATCACCGTGGGTAGGCCAAAGACAGAGACCACCAGCCATCAGAGCCCTTTAAAGCAAGAACCTGGAATGAAACTAGGTACTGAGAAGCTCCAGTTCACACAAATTCCGATGTCATATAAGGAGCTGTATCAAAGCTTGTTCGATGCGCATGTTGTTGCTCCTCGTTACTTGACCCCTTTACAACCTCCTTATCCCAAATGGTACGATATGAATGCACAATGCGACTACCATGCGGGAATTACGGGGCATTCAATAGAGAACTGCACTGCCTTTAAAAAGTTGGTCGAAAGGTTTATCAATATGGGCATTGTCAAATTTGATGATTCAATCAGTACAGAAAACCCGCTGCTCAATTATACGGATAATGAAGGGAATGCGATGAATGAAGAAATGTTGGGAAATGTTCACATCAGTGTCAAATCTGAAGAAACAATTGGAGAAGAGATCTTATTAGACGTTCGCCCTTCTAAACTTGAGAGTGTTCTTAATAATTAGACTACAGAAGAGACCCCTGTAGTATTTAGAGCTTACTCAGAGTAATATCCAGAACACACTTGTTGCTTTTAGCCTAGAGGCAATAAGAACTCTTTTGTGAAATAGGCTCATTCTAATAAAATACATCTTTGCATTCCTTTTTGAGCAAATATTCTTTCATTCTTTTTGAATAATTATTTCTGATTATTTCATTCTTTTAGATTCTCTTCCACATCATTCATTCACAATCATATTGTATAAATAATTATTCATAAATTTATACTTTCTTTTGTATATTCTTTGGTACTTATTATGAGTCCCTGGATATCAATGACGTGAATGACTCTACTACAAATTTTCCTTTTGAGCAAGGCATGTGTTCAGAGGGATCTCAGGGCTTTGAAAATGACAAAGATTGTAGTTTATCTCCTGACTTGTTAAGGACGGTTGAATAAGAGGACAGACAGATCCTACCTCACAAAGAATCATTAGAAATTGTGAGTGTGGTAAAGTTTAGAATTGACCTGACCGCAGAGACGAAGCAACACCTTATTAAGTGACCTCAGGGTTCAAAGATGTCTTCGTATGATCATACCAGGATATGCCCCGGGTTAAACGCCAATAATGAAATCTGCACAACAGCACGATGTTAGAAATTTGCAGTATGAACGGTGTAATTCTTTGCCAGGGTAATGCCTTTCTCGTGGAGTCAGCATAGCTTTGCCCATTTGAAATCGAATTTCTACCTCTTCAAGTTGTTGTTGGGTCCATCCTGATTAAAGAGGAAGATCCAAAGTTTTCTGTCGTAGTTGCGCCCCAAAAGGCTCATATCAAAAAAGGGAAGAAAAAAGAAAAATCAAAGTCAAAATGAAAATGAAAAAAATCAAAAATCAAAATAAAAAACAAAAAGAAGAAAGAAGAAAAAATCAAAATCAAGATCAAAATGAAAATGAGAAAAAGAAAGAAGAATGAAAAAAGAAAAGTCTAGATGAAAAAATCAGAATGAAAAAGAAAAGAAAAAGAAAAGGAGAGGCCAAAGCGAAAACCCGCAAATGGCGCTTTGTGACCAAATGAGGTTTTGAGTTGAAAACCTAAAAAGGGCGACTCAAATTTCGAGCACAATGAGGCATGGAAATCACCATTATCGAAGACTTCTAATGGGCATTGCTTCATTTTGAGAGGCTACTTCATGAGCTAAAGTCATCGTATACTGATACAAAATTTCAGAGAAGAGGGTATTGGAGAATGCATTGAGCTTAAACAATAGCACGATCGCTGAGGTCTCAAATTAACTCAGAAGTGGACACCATGATTCGTCACTGAATTGCCTAGAGTTGAACATCGAAAATTGAAGGAAAATGACTGAGACTTACAAGGATTGGCATGAGAAATTACTATTTGCCTTCTTTGCTTGTCGAACATCTGTACCGGGGCAATACCTTTCTCTTTGGTTTGCGGGGTTTAAGTAGTTTTACCTATTGAAATCATTTCTCTCCGGGTATTAGTTGAGCTAGAATTGGATAAAGTAGAATGGACCCAATCGCGATGCGATCAGTTGAACCTAGAAAAAAGGTTAAAAGCTATTCTTCAGGGTCGGATGTACCAGAAACAAATGATACGAGCCCATAATGAACAGTGTCATCTCAGAGAATTCCACGAGAGGGTTGGATGTCGAAAAAGATCATTCCTCTCCAAAAGGATTCTAGGGGGAAATGAATGCCAAACCAGGAATGTCCCTACGTTGTAAAGAAGACATTCTTCAGAAGAGCACTGATCCTGAGTGAGATTGTTAGTCCTATAAACTCGGATCCATTCAAGAAATACTTCGTTTAAAGAAAGAGAAAGGACCAAGGTGAAAACCCGCAAAGGGCACTCTGAGTCAAAAAAATGAAAAATGAGAATGAAAAATGAAAACGAAAAATGAAGAGGCTAAGGGGAAAACCCGGAAAGGGCGTCTTAGGCTAAAGGGGATTTGAGTTGAAAACCCGAAAAGGGCGGCTCAAATAATGATCAGAATGGGGCATGAGGTGATCAGAGCTATTCAAATTTTGATCAGATTGGGGCATGTGGTGATCTTGTTATACCTAAATCAATAAGAAAGGGTAGGCGACATCTTAGGGTATCGACAAAGCAATGTAGATCTCCTAAACACATGTCAAACTCAGAATGGTCTTCAGAAAGTTTGTACAAGAGAAGTTCAAGCTGCGATATTTGGGGCACCCAATTCTCATATTATTTATATTGAATTTTTTGTTCTTGGAATACTTCATTCTTTTCCAAGATATGCATTCCCAATCAATTTCTTTATTATCCTTCTTTACTATTTTGGATAATTTATTCATTTTGAGTTATGCTCAGAACCAGCTTTATTCTTATCTATTGTTATGCTCTTTTTGCAGGCATATTGCATTGGAATAATGATTAATGGACTAATAAAACTTTCACAAAGGAAGTTTTGCATATTACTCTGAAAAGTTTCTAAATAATATAGGAACCTGAAACAGGACTATTGTTTAGAACACGCCAAATTTAAAGGTTGGAAATTTGAGAAGGAAGAGTCTAAGTTTGGACTTTCTCTTTGGATTTTGATGTCAAATGCATTAATTGAACAAAATGACAAGATGTCGTGTTAATGACAAAGCTTATATAAACAAGTAAGCAATGATCACCAGGCAATAGGAAGAAGTTTCCTCGGAGAAGGAATTTTTTATGAGCATTTGGTATGACATCATTAGAATGGTATAAAGGACCAGAGAATTTCACATCATGTATCCTCGAATAGTGAATGAGAAGATTAAGGAAAAGCCACATATTTTTACCTTTAGATTACAGTGGGAGAGTGATGGTACAAATTTTGGCGTCCTAGTGGATATAACTTTGAGGTTTACAGTGGGGGCAGCCTGGCTAAATGTTTCTTCAGAAAACGCCAGTCGAGAAGGAAGGTGTTATAGTACTTCAATGACAAAGCCTTAATAAACTTCGAGTAATGATAACCTAAGCGAGATCATTCACGAAAAATAAAATTCTGCATTCATGCAAACACCATTCACACATGTCTAGTTAGGAGCATTTGATTCGTTTTGATCATGACATCCTAATCATTAGGCATAATTAGGTTCATTATACAGGTCATGTTCCCCAGGGAATAGACCGAAGAATTTCAGATCTTATCTCCCTAAGGTTACAGTGGAGCAGATTGAAGCCAGAGATCTTATCTCCCTGAGGTTACAGTGGAGCAGATTGAAGCCAGAGATCTTATCTCCCTGAGATTACAGTGGAGCAGATTGAAGCTAGTAACCCTATCTCCCTGAGATTATAGTGGAGTGGATTAAAATAAAGGATCTTATCTCTCTGAAGTTACAGTAGAGTAGATCGTATCAGGTTTTATCTCCTTGAGATTACAGCGGAGCAGATTAAAGATATTAATCCTATCTCCCTGAGATTACAGTGGAGTGGATTAAAATAAAGGATCTTATCTCTCCGGGTTACAGAGAGTAGATCAGACGTCTTATCTCCCTGAGATTACAGCGGAGCAAATTGAAGCTAGTAATCCTATCTCCCTGAGATTACAGTGGAGCGGATTAAAATAAAGGATCTTATCTCTCTGAGGTTACAGTAGAGTAGATCATATCAGGTCTTATCTCTCTGAGATTACAGCAGAGCATATTGAAGCTAGTAATCCTATCTCCCTGAGATTACAGTGGAGCGGATTAAAATAAATGATCTTATCTCTCTGAAGTTACAGCAGAGTAGATCGCATCAGGTATTATCTCCCTAAGGTTACAGTGGAGTAGACCGAAGAATTCCAGATCTTATCTCCCTGAGGTTACAGTGGAGTAGATTGAAGCCAGAGATCTTATCTCCCTGAGATTACAGCGGAGCAGATCGAAGACACTATCCTATCTCCCTGAAGTTACAGTGGAGTGGATTAAAATAAATGATCTTATCTCTCTGAAGTTACAGCAGAGTAGATCGCATCAGGTCTTATCTCTTTGAGGTTACAGTGGAGCAGACTAAAGCTAGGGATCTTATCTCCCTGAGATTATAGCGGAGCAGATCGAAGACACTATCCTATCTCCCTGAAGTTACAGTGGAGCGGATTAAAATAAAGGATCTCATCTCTCTGAAGTTACAGTGGAGCGGATTAAAATAAAGAATCTCATCTCTCTGAAGTTACAGTAGAGTCGATCGCATCAGGTCTTATCTCCCTGAGGTTACAGTGGAGTAGACCGAAGAATTTCGAATCTTATCTCCCTGAGATTACAGTGGAGCAGATCCAAGAAACTATCCTATCTCCCTAAAGTTACAGTGGAGCGGATTAAAATAAAGGATCTCATCTCTCTGAAGTTACAATAGAATAGATCGCATCAGGTCTTATCTCCCTGAGGTTACAGTGGAGCAGATTGAAGCCAGAGATCTTATCTCCCTGAGATTACAGAGGAGCAGATCGAAGCCACAAACCTTATCTCCCTGAAGTTACAGTGGGGCAGGTTGAATATGCAAGCCTTATCTCCCTGAGGTTACAGTGGAGCAGATTGGAGCTAGTAATCCTATCTCCCTGAAGTTACAGTGGAGCGGATTAAAATAAAGGATCTCATCTCTCTGAAGTTACAGTAGGGTAGATCGCAACAAATCTTATCTCCCTAAGTTTACAGTGGAGTAAACCGAAGAATTTCAGATCTTATCTCCCTGAGGTTACAGTGGAGCAGGTCGAAGATGGTAGATCTTATCTCCCTAAGCAGTAGTGGAGCAGATCGAAAATAGCAAATCTCATCTTCCTAAGGAGTAGTGCAGCAGATTTAAGCCACCAGTCCTATCTCCCTAAGCAGTAGTGGAGTAGGTCAAATATGGTAGATCCTATCTCCCTAAGTAGTAGTGGAGCAGATCGCACCAAGTCTTATCTCCCTAAGCAGTAGTGGAGCAGACAGAAGAAACCAATCCTATCTCCCTAAAGTTGCAGTGGAGCGGATTAAAATGGTAGATCTTATCTTCCTAAGCAGTAGTGGAGCAAATCGAAAATGGCAAATCTCATCTTCCTAAGCAGTAGTGAAGCAGATTTAAGCCACCAGTCCTATCTCCCTAAGCAGTAGTGGAGCAGGTCAAAGATGTTAGATCCTATCTCCCTAAGCAGTAGTGGAGCAGGTCAAAGATATTAGATCCTATCTCCCTAAGCAGTAATGGAGCAGATCGAAGACGGCGAATCTCATCTTCCTAAGCAGAAGTGAAGCAGATTTAAGCCACCGGTCCTATCTCCCTAAGCAGTAGTGGAGCAGGTCAAAGATATTAGATCCTATCTCCCTAAGCAGTAGTGGAGCAGATCGAAGACGGCGAATCTTATCTTCCTAAGCAGTAGTGAAGCAGATTTAAGCCACGAGTCCTATCTCCCTAAGCAGTAGTGGAGCAGATCGCATCAAGTCTTATCTCCCTAAGCAGTAGCAGAGCAGACAGAAAAAAACACAAACATCGTCCCCCTGAAGTTGCTACAAAGAATATTGAAGCTACAAGTCAGAACTCTCTGAAGTGCAGTGGAGTGGATCGAAGCAACAAGACACAGAGGAGTGGATCGAAGCAACAAGACACAGTGGACTGGAACGAAGTTATTTGAAGAAGAGAAGCACCAAGAAGTCAAG
The DNA here is from genome assembly GCF_025698545.1 of Gossypium raimondii. NCBI lineage: Eukaryota > Viridiplantae > Streptophyta > Magnoliopsida > Malvales > Malvaceae > Gossypium > Gossypium raimondii. The sequence continues at coordinate 16,102,406 of NC_068571.1, forward strand.
ACTCGGTGAGACCGGGCAAAATTGGTCTTTCTTAGTCTTTGCTCTGTTCTCGTTACATGACAACAAGCAAAGAGGGGCAGCTGTACAGACCCAATTTTACCCGGGCCTAGTGCCAAAAATATTAACCCGAGGCCCAATTACAAAAACAAATACCCAATAGCCCAAGGCCCAAAATTTAAAACGGCCTATTGGGGCCCAAAAACTAAACAAAGACAGGAACCCTAGGGTTCCTCGCCTTTTCAAGCAACAGTAGCCCTATCGCCCATGTGCGCTACTCCCAAGCGTACCATCCGCGCCTCGTCCCGAGGCTTACTCGACACCCTAGCCACCGCTTAGCACCAAACGGCAAGCCACGCCTCGCTTTCGTCAAGTACTGCAAGCAACATAAAAAAGGGAATAGAAGCGAAAAGGGCAGAGAATGGGTTGATTTTCTTTATAAGCCTTGAAAAACAATGTAAAGGGGGCTTCATCATCGTATTTTGGGGGATTTTTCTTTGTAAAACCCACATCGAAATCAAAAGCGATATAGAAATTTTAAAAGGTTGAATCCTTACTATTTCTTCTTGTTTTTATTTTATCTTATTTTGTTTTATTTTTTCTTTGCAAATCTATTTTAAAGTAATTAAAAAATCAAAAAGAGAAAAGAAAAGACTCACCGAATCGCCCCCAAATGCCCGTCGCCGCCGCCCCTTCGCCATCGCTCGGACGCGAGTTTAGGAAGGGCGAGGCTTTCCGCTTCCCTCGCTTCCCGCTTTGAGTCTTGTCTGTGAACGCGCTCCAAAGCGCCGGTGGGAGATGCCTCGCAGGCTCCGCCACCCGGTGGGAGGTTTCTGGCAATGGGCTTCTAGCCTTAGAACCCAAAGCAGAAAAGGGATTCTCCTTTTATTTTTATTTTTTTATTTGTGTTCTTTGCAAAAAATGAAACTGAGAAAGCAAGAAATTTCTTAGCTTTATGTTGATTGAACGATGCCGTCGATGGGGATCTGCGATGCTTTGCCCTAATGGGTAATTTACGATTTAATCCCTCCATCTTGCGTTGAGATGCAATACGACCCTTTATTTCTTTTAGATTTGGGCTGCAAATTTTGATTCCGCTGTAATCGTGTCCTTTGACCATGTATGGTCCTTCGCGTTGAAACGTTGCACTCTAGGACTAGGAATATTTCCTTTTCGGTCATTCCTTTTCGCGCCTCACATTTTAATCCTTTACTCTATTTCATTTTGATTTCAATTTAGATTTCGCTTTCCGCTTTGATTTAGTCCTATTATTATTATTATTATTATTATTATTATTGTTATTATTATTATTACCTATTTGTTTGTATTTATTTTATTTAAATTTTCTACATATATATGTACATACATATATTTTGTGATATACATACATTGTTTTATAACATATATATATATATATACTTATATAGTTTATATATTTTACAACTTATGCACATATCTATATATCTATAAACATATTTTCATTTTCCTAAATATATACATATTTATATATAATCTTTATAGTTTAAAACATACCCTTTTTATAAATCCGTATATACATACATATTATTATTAATTTATATACATACATATCCTTTTATTTTTATAAGTATATATATTTTATATGCACGTACATACATATTTTTGCATATCTTAATTTACATAAATATATATATACATTTTCAATATATTTTCTAACATGTATATAAATTAATGTATTTATTTGTATACATATGTATATTTTCATTATTTTAAACTTTAATTTGTACATACATACTTTCTTTTATTTTTCAACATATATATGTACTTACTTTTATATGTATTTCATTATTTTCATATTCCATAGTTTTATACACCTATATATATGTACATATTTTTATATATACATATTTATTGTTTCTTTTATATATTAAAATATACTTTATACATTTTGTTAATTTATGTATACACATATTTTAGTTTATGTCCATGTATATCTTTTTATATTTAAGTGTATTGATTATTTATTTATTTCATTTTCGTTATTATTTTGAATGAATGTTTAAATTGTATTCGTTTTTTATATTTTATTATTTTGTAAGTTTAACTGCTTATATTGATTGCTATTGCTCAGACGCTTTTATACTTTCATATTCATTATGGTTTTGCCATGCATAAAAATGTAATTTGCTTTCTATGATTTTGTGTTTTATTTTACTCGATATAATAAATTTTAAATGGCATTTCGTGTTTGGATTCGAGAAAAGCGTGCCTAACTTATCGGGTTTCGATTTTCTTGATAAATCTAAATGCATGAATCTTTTCAAAACTCAAGTTTTAAATGATCTCGGATTTATAAAGGATTGTGTCCTAATTTCATCGGTCGTGATCCTTTTAATCCAAGATAGTTAAATATCTTTTAAATAAGCATTTTTCATTCGCATCGGAATACGAGATATTGTATTCTAACTTCATCAATATGATTCTCTTTCTCCAATAACGTGAAATATGCTACTTTTCCCAAAAATTTTCTTTTTAATATAAGGATCGTATTTTAAATTTTTCCAAGTTCTTAATTTTCGACATTAAGACATTAACTAATCAACTAGGTACCAATTTTAGGCGTATCGAGGGTGCTAATCCTTCCTCGTGCGTAACCGACTCCCGAACTTGTTTTTCTGAATTTTGTGGACCAAAATCGTTGTTTTAATAAAATCAAATCATTTATTAAAAACAACCACTTTTCAAGGTGACCCGATCACACCTTATCAAAAAGGATTGGTGGCGACTCCCTTTTTTCGTTTTCATTTTCAAAACCCAAGTCGACCCTGTTTTCATCCAAAAAATGGTGTCAACAATTATTATACAGTAAAGTCGTCACGATTTTAACGAAATTAGAATTGGTTGAGAAAAGTATTTAATTAGAAAATTAATTGAGATGTTTATTGTTGGAAATAGAAAAACAAATATCGGGTTGGATTGAATTATAAAGTATTAGATTAAAAGTCAAGAAAGTACTTCTAATTTGACTTGATATGAGAGAGGCCCCAAATTCCCTCATGTTAAAAGGGAGGGATGGCAGACCGTAGTATTATTAACTAGGGTTGCCTGCCCCTATACTTCTAGTTAGACTAGGAGTTTATTTTCTATTTGAAATAGACTTCTATAATTCAATAAGAGTTTTACTTCTTCTCTATATAAATAGATGGCACCGGTAAGGCAAAATACACAAATTTAAGATATTGTTATTTTTCCTAAAAATAGTTAGAGTTTATTCTCTAAGTATTAAATCTATTTTCTGGAATAACAATTCTGTCGATTTCTATTAAGAAGAGATTTTCATTTTCAAATTAAAAGTAAAGAAAACTATTTCTAGTTCTGTGTTTGATTCGAATCGTTTGAGCCCATACTCGAAGTAGTTTGTGGTACGAGAATAATAGAGAAAGTCATTTAGTTGAAAACTAGGAACGATAAGGATTCATCTAGTAGAAACACAAGTGTGATTATAAATATTACAAATCGACTTGGTTTTCAAAATTTTTATTTTTATTTTGTGTAAGATAACCGTTTACGAACCAGATTTTATCCAACAATTGGTATCAAAGTGCCAGGTTGTGCTATGTTTATTGTAACACCCCTAACTCGTATCTATTGCCAATTTGAATGGCGGTCAACCGGTTCAAAGAGTAGAAGCAAACATAGCTATTGTTTCTTCCTCAAAACAGAAGGGAAAACACACTAAGAAATTCTGTGGGCCACTACAAGTGGAAAGGAAGAGAACAAGGAATCCTAAAGACTTATCTAAGTTTAAAATACTTCTTCTGTAGTAAGAAAAGACACTTCAAGGCGAACTGTGAAGAGTGGAAGAAGTACCTAACCACCAAAGGCAAAGGTACAAAACTCTTTATGATAGAAGTTTGTTTAGTGGAAGATTCAATAGACCATTGGTTCATTGATTCGAGAGCTACTAATCACGTATGTGTTTCTTTATAGGGGTTTGAGGAGGTGAAAGATCCTAGAGATAATAGTCTATCATTGTGGATCGAAAATGGAACAACTATGGCAGCTGAAGTAGTGGGAGATATACATATTTATTTTTATAATTTTAAGAATATTATTTTGAGATACATTTTATTTGTACCAAGTTTCAAAAGAAACTTGATTTCTATTGCATGTTTATATAAAGAAGACTTGACCGTGACTTTTCCTAACCATTTTAAAACTCTTCTGTGCAGTAAAGTAGATATGATTTTGCCAAGGCATTATTGACAATAACGTTTGATTCTAGGTAATCCTAACCTTTTTAAATCAACATCACTCCATCCTTATTCTTTGTTATAGTAACTTTTCCACAACATATTTAGTTGTTTATTTCTTTGTTTACAGTTTATTCGGATAATCACTGTCGTTATTGCCATTACATTTCTACTTTCATTGTTGCCATAGCATTTCCAGTTATTCATTAATTGCACGTATTGCTTACATCATTACTCCACTAATTGCCACTACATACTTATTATTGATTTTTCCATAACATTAATCGTATTTTATTATAATAACTTGCCCTCTTTTGTGCCTCAAATCGATTCTCGTGGTAACGATACTCACTCATCACTTGATTTCAGTTTTTGGTGTCATTGTCGCAGATCAAAAATTTAGTGAAATTTGGCTTGGTTATTTTACTTAGTAGTTTTATTTAAATTAGTGTATTTACTTTTTACAAGTTTGCCATCGGTGCATGAGAAGAGACATTCCTGGTAACACATAATACGTTTTTGATTAGGAGATTGAAAGAACCTTGTGGAGAAAGAGAAAAGAATTAAGAAAAATGGCTGGAAACATGAATGATTTTAATGATAATCCAAATGATTGCAATGAAAATCCTTCCGTTGGATGTGTGGTGCATGAACGAGATAGGCCAATTAGAGAGCATGTGGTCCGAATATTAGATGATTTGAATTCAAGGATAGTCATACCAACCATACAAGCTCAGCAATTCAAGTTGAAACCGATAATTTTCTAGATGTTACAAACAATAAGATAGTTTGGTGGACTGCCCACTAAAGACCCACAATTACATTTAAGACTTTTTCTCAAAGTATGTGATTTATTCAAACAACAGGGTGTTCCTAAAGATGCCCTACAACTTAAACTGTTTCCATATTCTTTAAGAGCTCGTGCGAGAGCATAGCGGAACGCTTTGCCATCGAGAAAATGGCATCATGGAATGAACTTTGCCAGAGATTTTTTCTACGGTATAACCCACCTACTATGAATGCCAAGTTGAGAAATGACATTACATCTTTTCAGTAAATAGAGGACGAGACATTATTTAAAGATTTAATTCGAAAATGCCCAATGCATGGATTCCAGCACTAGACTCAAATAGAGATGTTTTATTATGGGTTGAATTCACACACAAGAAATGTAGTTGATGCAATTGCCAATGGTAGTTTGTTGGGAAAAAACTTATAATGAAACATACGAGATCTTGGAAAAGATTGCCAATAACGATTATTAGTATCCAACCCTGGGAGTTGGGTCGGGTAAGAGAGCTACTGGTACCATCAAGCTTTATGCAATCACTTCGTTAACGACCTAGGTATCTTCTCTAGCTAATATGATTAAAACCATGAAAAATCAAACTGTAGTCCATGAGGTGAAATCAGTAGAGTTGTCATGTGTTTATTGCAGGGAAAAGCATGTGTTTGACGAATGCCCATCAAATCCAGTGTCAGTATATTATATAGGTAATTCTAATCGAAATAGCAATCCGCATTCTAACACTTAAAATTCAGGGTGGGTCCAGCATCTGAATTTATGTTGGGGTAATCAAGGTACAGGAAATTTCAACCATGCCGCAAGACAGAATATCAACAGTGCACCACTCGATTATAATCATCTTATGCCGAGGCAAAATGCTTAATAAGGTCAGGTATTATTTTCTAATTCTATTGAAGACTTGTTAAAGGAATATATGGCCAAGAATGATGTTGTAATTCAAAGTCAGGCTGCATCTCTCCAAGCGCTTGAAAATCAAGTGGGGCAAATAGTGAATGCTCTAAATTCAAGGCCACAAGAAGTACTATTGAGTGATACTGAGAATTTAAGAACACAAGGCAAGGAGCATTACAAAGCAATCATCCTTAGAAGCTTAATTGAGTGATGTTGATCACGATGCCACGACAAAAGAATATAGTGCAAGTAACAATCAGGTACAAATTCCAAAATCATCTGAAAAACATACAACATCTAGAAATGATAAGCAAAAAAATATTGTTGTAGAACCAGATCAGGTTGCCAACAAAAATGCCACAGCAAAACAATATCAGCGACTGAAAAAATGACCACCTCTACCTTTTCCACAGCGATTCCATAAATCCAAACAAGATGTTCAGTTTAAAATATTTTTGGAGGTTTTGAAGCAACTCCATGTTAAGATACTACTAGTCGAAGCTTTGGAGCAAATGCCCAATTACGTGAATTTCAGGAAGGATATACTGTTAAAAATGCATAGACTAGGAGAATTAAAGACTATTGCTCTCACTAAGGAGTGCACAACAATGTTCTTGAAGAAGTTGCCTTCCATGTTCAATTGGAAATCATTATGTAGGAAAAGCATTATGTAATCTTAGCGCAAGTATAAATATATTACCTATGCTTATTTTTAGGAAGCTAGGAATGGGTAAAGCAAGACCTACCATAGTAACGTTGCAACTGGTTAACTGATCTTACGCCCATCCAAAACGTAAAGTTGAAGATGTATTGGTAATGGTGGATAAATTTATCCTTCCTACAGATTTTCTTATTTTAGAATGTGAAGCTGACCATGATGTACCAATTATTCTTGGAAGATCGTTTCTTACTACTGGTAGAACCCTAATTGATGTACAAAAAGGCTAGCTAACTATGAGAGTGAATGACCAGCAGGTTACTTTTAATGTGTTTAATGTGTCACACCATTGGCTTAAAAGAAGTAATAGTGGACGAATTCGCAAAATTTTGCTATGACAATTCTGACAGTGAAGACAATTTGATAGAGCAAGGTGATAAAACAAGTTTTGAAAAGCTTGGTTAATTTATGGAAGCCCAGCAGATAATGGATAGGCCAGGGAAGAAATTTTAATCTTTGGATTGGACAAAAAAATCTTTTAACCCTCCTAAACCATCGGTAGAGGAAGTTCCTATTCTAGAGTTAAAGTCTCTGCCACAACATTTGAAATATATTTGGGAAATAACAGTACTTTGCCAGTTATAATTTCTACTAAACTAACACCTGAGCAAGAGGATAGGTTGTTAGAAGTGTTACGACGAGCTAAAAGAGCATTCAGTTGGACCTTTGCCAATATAAAGAGGATTAGCCCTGCATTTTGTATGCACAAAATTTTATTGGAAGATTGCCATAGCAAATCCATTGAATAGTTGGGATGACTGAATCCAATTATGAAGGATGTTGTCAAGAAGGAAATTATCAAGTGGCTTGATGCTGGCATTATTTACCTAATTTTCGACAGCTCTTAGGTAAGTCCTATGCAATGTGTACCTAAGAAAAGGGGTGTCACGGTAGTAAGTAATGACAACAATGATTTATTATTAAACGAATGATCTATTATTAAACAGTGACAACAATGTGTACCTATCCAATGACTTCTCTATGTTTGGAAATGATTTTGAAGATTTCTTAAGAAATTTGGAGATGGTTTTATGTCGTTGTGAAGAAACGATTCTATTATTAAACTGGGAGAAATTTCATTTCATGGTCCGTGAAGGCATTGTCCTGGGACATAGAGTGTCACAGTGAAGGATTGAAGTGGACAGGGCAAAGATAGAAGTGATCGAAAAGTTGCCACCACCAACTAGTGTTAAGGGTATTAGAAGTTTTGTAGGACACGCAGGATTTTACAGAATATTTATCTAGGATTTTTAAAAAATCTCTAAACCCTTGTGTACTTTAATTGAACAGAATAAACCTTTTAATTTTGATGATCAATGTTTGTAGGCTTTCGAGGAGCTCAAGAAGCGACTTGTAGCAGCATTGATTGTGGTTGCTCCAGAATGGACATTTCCCTTTGAACTCATGTGCGAGGCTAGTGATTATGTTGTGGGAGCAGTTTTAGTTCAAAGGAGAAAAAAGGTACTACATGCTATATATTATGCTAGTAGGATGCTGACAGATACGCAACTAAATTATACCACTACGGAGAAGGAATTACTGGTAGTGGTCTTTGCTTTCGACAAATATCTTTCTTATTTAGTGGGAACAAAGGTTATAGTCTACACAGATCACTCGGCTATCAAGTACTTGGTACGAAAAAAGATGCCAAGTCGAGATTGATTCGGTGGATACTCTTGTTACAAGAGTTTGATCTGGAAATTAGAGATCGGAAGGGAATCGAGAATCAAGTGGCTGACCATTTTTCAAGAATAGAATTGGGGAATGATGATGAAAGAAAGAAATATATTAAGGAAGAATTTCCATATGAACAGTTGCTCAATGCCAAGGCATTACCTTGGTATGCCGGCATAGTAAACTTATTAGTAAGTGGTGTATTGCCACCTGATTTCGATGCTTAGAGAAAACAAAAATTTCTTCATGATGCCAAACAATACTATTGGGATGAACCATTCTTATTCAAGCATTGTGCAGATCAAATAATTCAGAAGTGTGTCCCTAAGGACGAGATACATAGTGTCTTAAACATTGTCACTCAGCCCCATATGGAGGACATTTTGGAGGGATAAAAATAGCTGCCAAGGTACTCTAGTCATGATTCTATTGGCCAAGTTTATTTAAATATGCTCATGAATTTTATAAGTTGTGTGACCGTTGTCAGAGAAGAGGAAATGTGTCTAGGAGACAGGAAATGCTATTACAAAGTATATTAGAGGTTGAACTGTTTAATGTATGGGGAATAGACTTTATGGGTCCATTTCCACCCTTTGTAGGCAAGCTATACATACTTTTAGCATTAGACTGTGTTTTTAAGTGGGTAGAAGTAGTAGCCCTAGCTTCAAATGATGCTAAGTAGGTATTGAAATTTTTACATAAGAACATTTTCATACGATTTGGTACACCGAGAGCAATTATCAGTGACGATGATCCCATTTTGATTGCAAATTGATAGCCAATGCCTTGCCATAGTATAGGGTGAAACATAGAATTGCCACGACATATCACCCTCAGATGCATGACCAAGTTAAAATTTCTAGTAGAGAAATTAAACAAATTCTGGAAAAAATTTGGTAAATCCATCCTGAAAGGACTGGTCTACTAGATTGGATGAAGCTCTATGGGCATACCTAACTGCATTTAAAACACCACTAGGGATGTCACCTTTTAAACTTGTTTATGGTAAGCCATGTCATTTACCTATTAAACTTGAGCATAAAGTGTTTTGGGCGATTAAAAAGCTGAACATGGATTGGTCTACTACTAGCAGCAAGAGTTTGCTAGAATTGAATGAGATGGAAGAGTTTTGAACACAAGCATATTAGAATGCTCATTTGTATAACGAAAAGACCAAGCGATGACATGACGCCAAAATTTTACCAAGGCAATTTGAACCTAGACAGTAGGTATTGTTGTTTAATTCTAGGCTCAAATTATTTCCTGGTAAGCGGAAATCTCGATGGTCAAAACCTTTTGAAGTAATTCAAGTGTATCTGCATGGTGCTGTTGTTGTTAAAGACCTAAAAACAGGGGCTATATTCAAGGTGAATAAACAATACTTGAAGTATTATTGGGGTGCTCCTATAGAGCGTGATAAGCAAAGCATTAGCCTTCGTAATGTTTGAATTTTTGTTTTAGTTAATAAGAAGTTTTTTCGTTTTATTTCCTATTATTATTATTCTTATTAATGCATTTTCATTGCTTTTTTTTATTATGAACAGGAGCAGGATAAATAAGCATAATTTGTTAAAGTGTATGCAAATCAATAGTTTGTCGCAGCATTACAAATAAACGTTATGCTATGACAAACTGAATGACGAAGTGTTAATAAAGTTGATCGATTAGAAAATTCCAAAGGAAATATTTTTTGGACAGTGAATTCAGTAAAAGTTGGGAAACCCAAAGTGTGAGGCCCACAATGTAGGGCTCCGTTATTTCATCTTCCCCCCTAAAAATTCTTGTTAGTTTTTAACCTTTCCTCCACATCATAACCCTTCTCCCTTACATTTCCCATTCCCTAAAATCTGTCATCTTTATCCCTTTTTATTTTTTCCAACTAGTCCATATCTCCCACTTCTCACAAAGTTCACATTTTACAGTCCTCTTGTCTTCAACCTTTCTGCTATTTGTTTTTTCACTCCATTATTTTTCTTTTTCTATTTCACTGACCTTTTCTTCATGGCGAGTGTAAGAAGTACTTCTAAAGCAGCTGAATCTTCGCGTGCTGGCGCCCCACAACCAAAGATATTCTTCAATGCTGCCGCAGCCACAAGGTATTCCACTAAAGTGGCCATTTTGTTTTGAACAGGGATTTTTGCTGAAGGATGAACCCAACATGGGGTACGATGAATCAGTTTGATCAATTGTGGAAAAGCACAACTGGAGTAGATTTGGTCTACACCCAGGGGATATTTTGGGTAAAGTGGTAAGAGAGTTTTACGCTCATGTAAATTCCCCAGATTCTCTTTTTATTTTTGTGCGAGGTAAATCTGTGCCATTCGACGAAGACCATATTAATGCCCAGTTCAGCATCGAGGAGGTTAGAGATGAGCATTCTAAATTTTTTAAGAGTATTACACCGAAGGGGTTGGAAAAAGTATTAGAGGATTTATGCATTGAAGGAACGCATCGGATTATTTCAAGCCAAGAGTATTACACAGTTGAAAAAGCTGCATTAAAACCAATTGGGAAGGTGTGGTATCACTTTTTAAGGAGCCGTCTTATGCCATCTACGCATAACACGACTATTTTAAAAGAAAGAATGTTGCTTTTGCATTCTATTATGCAAGGAAGACAGATAAATGTAGGGAAGATTATCTTCCAAAAAGTGCATAGGTGTGCTAATAAAAATGCTGGAATTTTGAATTTTCCTTCTTTTATTTCTGCCCTATGTAAGACAGCAAATATGCCTTTTAGATGATGCTGAGGACGTTACACCCAATAAGGGTGGGATAACACTAACAATTTTTGCCAAGATATGAGGAATTGAGTTTGCCGCAGCATCGAAGTACAGTCAAGCTTCCCCTACCACACGTATTCCCACAATAGCATCTTCCACCTCTCATGACTAGAAAATTTTGACTTCTCTAAAATAGTTAAAACATAGGTTGTCTCTATTTGAGGTGCAACAATACCAGATGATGGTCGTATGTGAAAGATAGGGATTTGAAATTAAGAAGATCACTTCAGAAAAATTTGTTGAGACCCATGCTAGAATTTCCTACTTTCTTAGTTACTTTGCTATCGTCTACGGAGTGCAAAAAAGAGCCAATTCCACCCGCTACCAGAACTGACCCAATGACTGTAGAAGTGACTACAGATAAAGGAAAAGCTATTGAGAAGGAAGTAGAAAAGTCAGACTCTGTCGACCAACAGAAGGAAGTAGAAGAAGGAAAGGAAAAAACAAGTGTCTCTACCACTACACCAACTACTGCCATTGGAAAAGGTAAAACTCCTGAACCAACCTTCTTCACCTATCTCCATGACTGCACAGGATAAAGTAATCGATCAACTGATTGAAGACCTAATAGAGACGGACAAAGAAACCTAAGAAAAAGGAAGATGCGATACAAAGTCAGTGCTCGCAAGTCCATGACAAAGAATTAAATGAAGTACCAATGTTCTAGTCCAAGGAGGTTGTAACAACCCGATTTTGACCCTATTCAGAATGGTGGTTTCGGGACCACAAATCTGAGTCAAAAAATATTTTAAAAATTATTTTCTGTGTTTATTATGTGTGAATTTGTGTGTGCTAAATTTTCGTTTAAAAATTTCATCGTTTGGATGCCCGATTGTTAAAGGTGTTTAATGGCTATTAAATGAAAATGTGGGGCACTTGCTGTCAATTATACCATTTATATTAGTGGTGGACAATATTGGACAAGGTTAGGTGAATTTTTATATTATGTTAATAAGGTTAAAATAGTAAAAAGTATAATAATACGTAATTAAATAAAAACAAACATAAAATAGCCATGCAATTTGTTCATCTTAGTCGAATGTTGAAAGAAAAAGAAAAGAAAAGAGAGTTATTAGGTTCGGCCTTGTCTAAGTTCAATTAAGGTATGTATTTAGCTCGGTTTTTGATGATTTTTACGTTTTTGAGATTGTTGCGATGTAAACTAGGAATCCCATGTTTCAATTTTTGAATTTGATTATGATTTTGTGTTTTGTCATTGTTGAAAGCTTGATGAATCTTGTGTTTGATGATAGAAAATAAATATATGTTGTTAGATTAATATGTTTTGTATTTGAATTTTTGGTGAATTTGAGTAATTTGGGCTAATTTGTGAAAATAATAAGTTGAGGGACTAAAATGTGAAATAAATGAAATGTAAGGACTTATATAAGCTTAGTGAATATTCGGCCAAGTATGGTGAGATGAAATTTTGTTTATTTTGTATTTTGTGAAATAGGGACTAATTTGTGAAAATGTGAAATGTTAGGGGCAAAAGTGTAATTTGCCTATATATGTATTTTTGGATGAATTTAATTGAATATGTGATTAAGTAAGTTTAAATGTTACTAATTTAGATAAAAAAAAGGGGAAAACGAAATTGGATCGGGGGAAAATCTAAAGTTGTTGAATAGTTGTCCTGGTTCGTTCGTCTTCGTCCGAGGTAAGTCTATAAGCACATAAAAGTTGTTAAATTTAAATATTTGTGAATTTTAAACACTTAATTGAATTTATGTGTATTTATATGGGATAGCCGAAAGTATATGTATATAGAAACAATGTGTATAATTTGGATTTTATCGAAATACGACGTTCGAAAGTCCTGAGTGAACCAAAGGATTCCGATAAGTATTATTATGTAAGACCCTGTATGGGACAGTGGCATCAATTTATAATTGCGAGTAAAACCCTGTGCGGGACAGCGACATCGCTATGAGATTACATGTAAGACCACGTGTGGGACGTTGGTATTGTACGATAAACATGACTATTTGAGCATCCTATTCAGTTTCGATTGGTTCAATGGGCATTATTATGTTGTGTTTGAACGTGAAATTGAGCTAAAAAGGTCAGGTAAGTGCTAAGTTCAATGTTAATGAAAATAAGGTAAGCTTAGTATTTGAAATGATGATATAAATTATGTATGTTATATAGGGAATAATATGTATTTATATGAATGCTCATATTCAGCCAAATAAGGTATTTGTGATATTTTAAAAGTGAGAGTTATGTGTGCTTATGGGTATATGTGCATTCGGCCAAGTGATGTTTAATTGCTAACATATTTTTGTGAAGTTATATGAATTGGATACTATGATGAATGTATATGTGAATAAGGGTTGCTTGATTCAGCTTAGTTAAATTATATTACAAATGTTTTTTAAATGATTTATTTGCTTATTACTTGCTAAGCTATTCAAGCTTATTGTGTGTCTATTTATTCGTTGTTTTATAGATTTTGGAGTCAAGTTACGATCTTGGGGATCGTTAGAGTAATCAGTCATACTATCAATCGCTATTTTGGTATTTTTAAAAGTTGAACTTTACTCTCATGGCATGTATAGGCTAGCTTGTGTTTGGGTTAGTTTTGAATTTGTAAATAGTAAGCCATGCGAAAATGGCTAGATATGATGCCTAAGTTTATGCAAATTTCGGTCATGATATAAATATATGTGTGATACGTTTGATACATTGTTAATGGTTGTTTAATTTAGCTAGGGTTTAAGCCTATTTCGAAAGCAATATATATTATAGGTATATGACATATTTGATATATGTAGGATGATATAGTCGTGAAAGTTGGCATGTTTAAATTTGACTATTAAACTTAGAAAAATGGTAAAGGATAGTTAAGTGGGTAGTGCATGAATTGGTTAGTTTTACAATTGAAATTTAATCATTTAGAAATGCTTGTATGTATTCGTATAATTTTTGTCCATTTTGTCGTGTGGTATGGTTCAACTTAAATTTATATGTACGTGTAACAAGCTTGTAAGTAATTTATATTGATATTAATTAACGTTATGAATTGATATGGTAATTGTGGTTTAATTATGCTAAATGGGTAAATTTATATAATGAATGCGTTGATGTAAGTTGAGTATATGGAAGTAATATATAATCGATTTTATTTAGGTGTTCAAATGCATTATTATTTATCCACAAGTTTCGCTAAAAGGATTATTATATATATGTATTATGATATAATGTTTTATAATAGTAAGATATGTTTGGTTAGTAGATTAAATGGTACACATGTATGAGTATTATATCTTTATAACATATGGGTTGAATTTGGTTTTGTGAGTTAGTTAGATTAAACATTGATGTGTTTTGGTTGTGGATTGTTAACAATGGTAGTTTAATCATGTGGATAATTGTTTAATTATGTGTAATATTGATATTGATTTGTATATGAATATTCATCGCTTATGATTATATGTTATTAAGATTGATTTATATAGGGATATAAGTTGTCGAATTTGACTTGTGAAATAATGTATATTAGTTGAGTCAAGTAGATGATTAAATAAATAGCATTGATGTGTTTAAAATTTTTTAAAGCATGAATTGTTTATGTATTATAAGTAGTAATGCATGCTTGGATTTTAGTTAGTTAAGTGATCCAATTGTGCAAATGTGGTTATTAATATTGGCTGCTAGTTACTATTCGAATTTAAAAATTTCTCGTGATTGAGTTATTAAAATTTGTGCATAATTTGAATTGAAAAGTTTTTTTTTCGAGTTGAGTTTTTGGTCGGTAATGCCTCGTAACCCTAATCTGGCGACTGATACGGGTTAGGGGTGTTACAGAGGTTAAGTTTTGTTTCTCTCTCATGCATTGCATAATTTTTTTTCTTCTTGTTTATGTGCATATTCATACTTGTTATATACTGTTCATGATTTTATATGCATTGAGGACAATGCATCCCTTAGGTTTGGGTTGTGCATCTAGGTTGCATTTTGTATGATCATTTTGTTGCATTTTGCATGTTCATTTGGTATAGTGGATATTTTTCCATGGCATAATAACTATTGAAATACTGCTTTGTCTATAAGAAGTATAATTTTTCTTTATGATGTTCGATGATGAGATTAAATTTTTTTCTCGATATACTAAGAACAGTAACAATGGATTGGGTGAAGTTAGCTTAGGCTAAGTTGCTTGGAAATTGATTTCTAAAAATGGGATGTCTTATACTCTGTGTCTTATACTCTATGGTTTTTTTTTTGTTTTTCAAAATATGCACTCCAATGTTTAGGGTTGCTAAGTAGGTCAACATCACTTTGTTTGCTCCATCGTGCTATTAATTAGAATGGAGGATCTAAGTAAGAGTGTATGGTAATAACTTTAAGGGGCATTCCACTATAGCTGATAGGAGGGTTGCGCGCGGACCAAGATCGAGTCGTCAAGTCACGGGAAAGTCCTACGAGATCAATAAACAAATTGGCTGCAACGAAAACAGAAAATAGAGAACTAAACTTGTCAGATCAAGAAACCCAAATCGAATAGAATAAGAAATACTTGGGCGGCAAGAAATCTGGAAATTATGAATGAAGAATGTTTCTTGATGCCTAAGAACGAAGCCGAATCAGATCTTGAAGTTTGGAATGGCTGAAACACAACAAGAATAATTAATCCCAAGTTAACCAATAAATAGGCACAAGCAGAAATTAATAAAGAAGAACGAACAACAAGAAAATAAAGAAAGTCCTAAGAAGCCTTGAAATCCCGAAAGATTTCACAACTCCCTTCAAACGGCTCTAATCTCCCCTCCAATGTATAACATGGCAAGAAGAAGGTTGAAGATGGCTCCCACAATCAAAAGATTGTTAAAAGTACTTCTAAAGAAAACTCAAGAGAGAATTCTTGGAGAAAACTCAAAGAGAATTTTTCACTCAATAAAATCTGATTTCAATGTGTTATGCAAGTGTATATTGTGTATAAGGGTGGCTGGCCAAGCCATACATATAGGCCTTCTAACTATTTTCCTAGTCCTAATAGGAAAACTAAAAAAAAAACCTAATTTTTTTTATTTTCAAGGGGAAATTCGGCAAAGGACTTTAAATGGGCCTCTTGGACTGAATTTTTACTTAGAAATTTATTCATAAAGTCTAAAAATTAAAACTAAGTATTTAAAGAATTAAAACTTAACAAATTGGGCCACTTTGACAATTTGGCCTGATTTTCAACTAAGTCTAATTTAAATTTCTTGATTGGGCTTGGAACATCTTATTGGGCCGTTTCTTCAAGCATTTGGGCTTGTAATCCGTTCTCTCCCAAAATTGGTTTGTTGATGCTCGTAACTGAGATCCAATGCGCCTTAGCTGCAAGATTCGGTTTCTTGGACCAAGATTTCCAAGATTTGAAATCTTGATTTTCTTGATTATTGAAATCGCTCAAAATAGCAAAATTGGACCAATATTCGGTTTCTTGATTTTCTTGAAAACAAGAAAGTGAATCTTGATTTTCCTTTTCCTTCATGTACACATCTAAGGCCTTGCTAATAAATTCTTGAATGGTTCCATTTAGTTTTGAATGCATTTGTTTGGCCTTTGACCTCGTTATTAGGCCTTGTGGTAATTTGAGCCCATCACATCCTTGAGCTTGAATTGGGCCTTTGTGACTCGTATCAATAGCAAAGGACTGAGTAGCTAAAGAGGTAGTTGTATGGTCCATCCATCCTTTTAGTTAAAATCCTTAGCTTCATGAGTGACTTTTGGTTTAAATTGTGACATGATTGAATACTCGGCAATCCGTTGTATGCTCCATCGTGATTGTCAAGTCAAAGAATGTTGTGACATGATAAATTCCCTAATAATAATTTAATTTGTTTAAAAATATATATATATATATATAATATGAAAAAAAACATGTTTTGATATGGACTTAAAGCAAGTGACTTCTGTTTAGGTGACAAATGAACTAAGTAAGTAAAAAAGATATTTGTTATAGGATGAAAGAGAGAATGCATGGGTACTTAGAAAATTTTGTTTTTAGGGAGAAATTTTTGCACTGCCTTTGCTGAACAAACCTTTGACAATTGAATTAGTTTTAGGAAAAGAGAAGATTGCTGAGAAGAGAGGTATAAATTGGTTTTTCGAATAGCTAGGCAGTATAAGGAAGTATATTTTGCCACAGCAAGATGGGTGCATTAATACATTTAGGTGTATTTCGCTTGAGGATAAGCAATAACTCAGGTTTGGGGGTGTGATAACTCTTGAAAAGAGTTATATTTCATGCCTTTAAACCTAGCTAATTGCTTGTACTTAAGTACATTTTGTTGTATTTTAGGACATTTTAGTTAGCATTTTTAATATTGCATTAGGACTTGAACTGTATGGGAATTGGGTGCTTTTAATCGCTTGTGGTGGAGTTTTTTCTGTTGGTATGGCAGGAATAGGTTTTGAAGCAAGGAAATAAAGGAGTAAAGTTATGTCAGGGCAAAGTGTAGACAGTTTCCCAGCACGGATGTCGTGACAATATTGGGAAGACCATGTCTATATTTTTCGCGTAGCAGATCAAATTCAAATTCAAACTTGCACTAGATAAACCCCTCTAAAAGAGGGGAAGATAATCATGAATTGTTAGTCGAACCTAGCCTAATCTATCTATAAAAACTGATGAAGGAGACCTTATAAAGGACGAAGCAAAAGTGAGAGAGATCCTTAGGCGTGAATAAGGGTTTGATTGCGCAAGGGACAGGAATTCGAAGGTAGTCCTTCTTAACCATCACAAGACACTGTGCTGCCAAAGTGTGGGTTGAGCAAGCAAAAGCTACTTCCCAAAGTTCTTCTGTTATTTCCTTCAAAAGATTGAATTGTAGTAGTTGAACGCGATGTCAGATAATATTTTGATTTGGAATTTTAATTCCCAGCCCATGAGCTAAATCTCATAGGATTGGGATTACTTCCGATGAAACCTTAACTGTTTTATGAATGCCGTATATATCTCATTTACTTTTCTATTTCATTTGATTGTTCTTATTCTTAATTAAAATTCAACGATCTTTAGACATTTAAGGTTGTTCGCATGCTAAAAATTGAGTCTAATTCTAAAAGGGTTGGATTGGTTGGATTAAAGTTAACTAAAATGAGCAAGTATTCGATTGACACTTGTAATTGAATCTAGACATAGAGTCACGATCATGCAGAAGGAACCTATGCAAGATATCTAAAAAGCCTATAGACACGAGCAAGGTAACTTGAGGTTTTGTCCTCGTGAGAGGTAGGCCATTTTAGAACTCTTCTATGCAGTAAACGTATATGATTTTGCCAAGGCGTTATTGACAGTCAAGGTTGCTTCTGGGTAATCCTAACCTTTCTGAATCAGCATCACTCCATATTCTTTGTCGTAGTAACTTTTCCACAACATATTTAGTTTTTTATTTCTTTGTTTACAGTTTATCTGGATAATTACTCTCGTTATTGCCATTATATTTCTGCTTTCACTGTTGCCATAGCATTTCCAATTATCATTAATTCCACGTATTGCTTACATCATTACTCCACTAATTGCCACTGCATACTTATCATTGATTTTTCCATAACATTAATTGTATTTTATTATAATAACTTGACCACTTTTGTGCCTCAAACTGATCCTCGTGGAAACGACACTCACTCATCACTTTATTACTTGAGTCAATGTGTATACTTGCATAAAATCGCACATCATTTCACACACCACAATAATCCAAAAACTCTTCTTTTATCTCTTCGTATTAATAACTAATTAGAGTATACATTAGATCTATTTATGTTTAAGTTAAGATTAATTTAGTGCTTGCCTCCCTTGGGTATGATCCTCAGAGTACTCACCTACTCTGCGTAACTATATTACAACTTAACCCGTATACTTGCTGATACCATTTTTCTATATCTTCTATGTAGAATTTTTACCTTGGACGTTGGTACGTCTGGAGGCGGTCAAGTTGTTGGCACCGTTGTCATGGAGGCAACTTCACGATATTAATTTTAATTTTTTCATAATAATAGAATAATTAGGAAATTTTTAGGTTATAGTTGCGAATTTAATTTTCTTTTCTACTAATTCTTTTTTTGGGTTAGTGTATGACTCGTAGTAGGGGCACCTATAGAGCCAGCCACCGATCCAGAAAGAATTATCTGAAGGAATCACTGACAACACAGATGTAGAACCCACCACCTGCTATGGGAAATGTACCTCGTGAAAATCTGCTATTCAACGAAGCCAATGTTAACCCGTCAAACTTACCACCACCACCACCTTCACAGTTACCTGCAAATCTAAACATGGCACGTAATGAAAGGACTCTTAGAGAATATGCACTACCAAATCTGGATATGGTTCAAGGGAGCATAACGAGGCCAATTATTATGACCAACAAATTTGATATTAAGCCAACTATGATCCAGATCATCTAAAACAATTTGTAGTTTCGTAGAACAATGACAGAGGATCCGAGTCAACATTTAAAATTTTTCTTCCAGCTTTGTGATACCTTCAACTACAATATGGTCACTAATGACACTATTCATCTTTGATTGTTCCCCTTTTCATTAATTGATAACACCTTTTCTTGGCTAGATTTGTAGGCACCAAGATCAATCACGACATGGGACGAACTCGTAGGACAATTCCTACAAAAGTTCTTCCCATTAGTAAAACAGTCTTATTAAGAAGAGAAATTTTGATATTCAAGCAGCTAGAAGGAGAAAACCATTACAAAGCATGGGAGCGTTTCAAGATGTTGATTTAGGGGTTCCCACACCACGGATTACCTGATTGGTTACGACTGCAAACTTTTTACAATGGGTTGGATGTGTATTCGAGGTTAGGATTAGATGGAGTAATAGGAGGAGCCTTGATGAATAGAACGTACGAGGATGGATATGAATTAATAGAGAGCATGCCAACGAACTCCTACTAGTGGCCAACTGAACATCATACATATGGCCAAAGAGCATCTACTGTGAAGGCTGTCCAAGAAGATGACAGGTTCTAGTAATTATTGGCCAGAATCAACCGAGTAGATGTTGAAAAGGGTGCACCAAATATCTATAGAGGAGACAAACCACTCTTCCACTATATTAATAATCCTAACGAGGATGTGAACTACATACAAAATAGGTGTGGAAATCCCTCTTTAAATACATACAATCCCAGATAGAGAGATCATCCGAACCTGAAATGGGGAGGAAACCAAGGATGAGGTAGTAACTCGAATAAAGTTAAAAACACTAACTATCAACCTCCTTATTTGCAGAAACCTCAGGATAGGGCTAGCCCAAGTGACCATACAGTATGTGATCAACGTTTGGATAGAATTGAGGAGGAGATGCAATCTATGAAGACAGGCATGAAGCAGGTGCAGTTTGAGTGCACCAACTAAACAAGAACATTGACTAAAATTAAAGATCAAATGAGCCAATTGATGTGCATGATGAGTGGCATCAAAATACAAATTGGCACAAGCATTCTCAACTATACAGAAAATAATCCTCGTAGGGAAGGAAAGGAGCATGTGAAAGCAATAGCGTTTTGATCAGGCAAAGTACTGAGTAGCCTAGAAAACCCCACTCAAGAGGTAAATACAGAGAATACCGATGATATTCAGGAAAGACCCCAGAGGCTGAAGATGAATTGGAGTCAGGTGAGGTAATTGCACCAGTAGCTAAGCCGAAAAAAGAAACTAAAGATTCTGTCATTGCAAAGATACCATTCCCTTCAAGACTAGAAGAAAAGTGAAAGCGAGATGAGGACAAATTTGTAAGTTTGCTGAACTTTTTCAAAGCGTTAAACATTAACCTGCCTTTAATTGAATTAATTGAGAAAGTTCCTAAATATGCCAATTTTTTAAAGGAAATTATGTCTAGGCATAGGAAAATTAAGGTAGGTGAACAAGTTAATATAAGCGTTTCCTGTAGTACTATTATTTTGTGACAGGTTCCCCAAAAATTGAAAGACTGGAGAAGTTTTACTATTCCCATAGAGATAGGGAGCATTCATTTTAATAGAGCTCTATGTGACCTAGGAACTAGTATTAATTTAATGCCTTTATCCATTTTTGAAAAACTCGAGTTAGGGGACCTAAAAAATACTCATATAACACTACTGTTGGTCGACAGATCCTTAGTGCATCCGAAAGGAGTACTAGAAGATGTGTTAGTCAAAGTGCGCATTTTTATCATCCCAATAGATTTCATAGTTCTAAACTTTGAAGAGGATCGTGAAATACCTATCCTGCTAGGTGGACCTTTCTTAGCTACCTCAAGGTCCACTATTGATTTAGAAAAAAAATGAATTAACCATGAAAATCAATGGTGAGACTAAAAATTTTAATTGTGGTCACCAACTGAGCGAGGAATGTAGGAGGAAGTCAAGGGAGCATTGCAAGGAATTATTTATTTCTAACCCTCCCGAATCAAGGGACATACTTCCTTTAATCCATGCAGGTAAAAAAAACATGTGCAAGGAAAGATATAAGTAGAATAAGGTGGAATGTCATGATGGGTGATGGACTAACACTGACAAAACCAGAGAATTGTCCTTTTATGAAATAATGATGCTATCGAATGAACCTGAAAATAAAACTTGAACTTCCTAAATTAACACTTAAAATTTTGTAAATTATTATATATTTAGCTAGTTGTTTAGTCTAGATTTTAATTTTTATGAAACTTATGTTTCTTAGAAACCGTAACACTCTAGAAATTGGAGTTTTGAGTGAAAACAGAGCCAGTGTTACAGCACGGTATCCCCATGTTCCAACTCCAAAGGTAGAGTTGATGGAATTAAGGAAATCACTTCGATGTCATGACACAGACTTTGTGTGTCGTGACACTGAACCTAGTATACCCAGGAATCTAAAAGACTAGAGTGTGTCACAACATCGAACCCCAATGTCGTAACAACAGCAAACTGCCGGGGATGTTGCGACATTGCTGTAATTTTTTGTAGGGTTGACCTGATCGGATTGCGCAACTTGATTTTTAACCCCCCAAACATTAGTTTTTATCCTAAAACCCTCTTATCTCACATTCTAACCTTCCTTAACATCTTAAACTTCTTAAAACTCTCTAAAGCCCTAAAACCTATTTTCATTAAAACCCTAAATTTATAAAACCTTTTTTGCTATTTGGTATATTTGTGGATGCAGGATCAATATAATTGATTGGGAACAAAGCAACAAAGGCTACAACATCGAGGTTAAGGGTTCTAAACTTTCTCTATACTGTTACATTGGGAATATTGCTTGATATCTCATTCGTATTAGCGCAGATTATAGTAAAAAAATGCCACCCAGGAAGGTTAAAAAGATGATTATGCAAGAACCACTGACGGTTTTGAATTCGTTAAAATTTCAAAACCAAAATGCCGAGAAGTACTACCTTAAAATTCAGGGAAAAATTTTTATTCAAGAAAGGGGATTCAAACCATCAATAGTTCTTTGTAATGAAATATGGTCCCTTATACGGTATCATAGATGGGACCAATTCTATGTCACTCCCAAAGAAATAACTGTTATTCCACTTGTACAAGAAATAACTGTTATTCCACTTGTACAAGATAAGGAAACTCGGCGTCCTTGTGAACAAATGTGGAAAATAGCATCGGTGAGAGGAAAAGATGTACCATTCTCTCTGAAAAATATTTGCAAATATTATGATGCCACATACTATGAATCATATTATTTACAAACTATTGATTTAATGGAGTTGAAAGACAGATAGGGAGGGCATCATAAAATACTCAACTGAAAATTGAGGAGAATGGAATGTTCGACGATATACTGGACTACCGACTAATTTCAATCAAGCTATAATGTTTCCGATAGCTAAAATGTGGTTACAATTTATTTGCACCAGAATTACACCTTCCCTTAACAGTTCTAATGTCAATACATTCCAAGTATTTTTGTTATATGGCATTTTATAGAAAAAGCAAATACGCATTGGAGAATGGATCCATCAAAATATGAAGCATTGCATTAGTGGCCAGAAGGTTGAGATTTTCTTTCCCCATCTCATGACGACTCTTTGTAAAAGCGTAGAGGTTCCAATGGATGAAAATGAGCTATTCATGAACCCAACAAGAAGCATAATTGGAGATTCACTATACACGTAATATGTTGAGCTGCAAAGAAAAACAATTATCGATTAGAACCAGAGAATAAAAGAAAAGATGGATGTTCCAACATTGCTCAAATAATCGAAAGCTCGGAAAATATTTATTAGAAGCATTGAAGAAAAACTCGATTGAATGATCAGATGGATGCAAGAGATAGGCCCGGTTCTCTAAGAATTTGCCCGGCTGAATGGGTTGAGAGCTCTAAATTATTCGCCAAATATGTTCGATCACACACATTATAGAGTCGAACAAAATGAGCCTACTTCATGAGATGACAGTGAAGGGGATGCACACAATCTCCTAAGAGAGGACAAAGACTATGAGGCGATATTCCAACCGCAATTCTCTACACCAAAATGGCCTGTCATCCAAAGTGCAACCTACCATGCACCTTCAACGAATGAGAGCTTCCATCAAGAATTTGATTTGGGAAAGAGAAAAGATCCAATGGAAAGGGTGAATTTGCCTCAATCTGATGATTCAGACTTAAAACTGAATGTTTATATTTTGGATTGTATTAATTTTTGGATGATTTTAATTTAAATTTGTAGGAGTAGGATTAATAGTATATTATCAGATGTTTTGTGTTTTGTTCTAATTTTCTATGTAGGAACCCAAAATGAAGGAGGCACAAACAATTCGAGCTTGAAATAAGCAAAGTGGGAAGCACCCACCAATAGTCTATGGAACTATCTTGATCAATCGGGTAACTTCTTTAATTACCTTATTAGGGGCTACACATTGAGGACAACGTGTTATCTAAAGTATAGGGGGTAACATAGAAAATTTATTTTAAATTTTTATGCTTTTCTTTGATTTTTCTCTTCATTTGTGTGCTCGAGCTTGTAGAAATACAAGTGATTAGTTTGGAGCATACACATAGGTTGCTTGTATTTACAATAAATTTGGCATAAGAATAGGTGATTTTAAATTCTGATTATTAGACTAGTAAGTTCTATATATTACACATTAAATAGGCATTAAAGCAATTGAATGCACCAAATGATATAGAGAATACAAGGAAACGAGCATGCTAGTATGAATGATATAGAGTTGTGAATATTGGGACTAGGGATGACCTAAGGCATTATTTGGAATACACCCAGAGCCAAAAAGCTAACCCTATTATTTATCTTTAGTACCTATTTTTGAGCCAGAAAACATTTCTTGATGAACCTTTAATACAAAACTCGAGCCAAAATATCAATTTGTACTTTCCCTTTTTCTTTGGTCCTAAACTTGACGACTATAGACGTCTGACCATACGTATTGAGGGTTAAGTAGATACATCATGGTAGATTTTTTTAAAATAGAGTGAAATAGGAGAGATCAGTGTGAGATGGAAAATTTCAAGATGAAAATCAAAAGGAGTAGGATAAGTACTTGAAAAGTAAAAGAATTTATGAGTGAGATGTCCTAGAAAAAGAAATGTCACAAAGTCACAAAAGTACAAAAGCTCATTCATTAGTGCAAAAAAACTTGTGAGCTAATAATGATTGTTATATTATGTTGTGACTTCCTATGTGGAGAAATAAGGAAGGTGAGAGAAGGAGAAATAAGGCAGTGAGTGAGAAAGGGTTAC
Organism: Gossypium raimondii; assembly: GCF_025698545.1. NCBI lineage: Eukaryota > Viridiplantae > Streptophyta > Magnoliopsida > Malvales > Malvaceae > Gossypium > Gossypium raimondii. Next base: position 16,127,199 of record NC_068571.1, read on the forward strand.
TAAGGGGCAGTGAACGGGAAAGGCTTACTATTCTTGAAATTCATTCTTGTCCTAAGCTTCAAAATGTTATAAGCCAAAAAGTCCTATGTGATCTAGGTAGACTTATTCACAATTTGAAATCATATTGAATAATTGCATTTATGATTATTTGTATTCTTCTAGGGTAGTCATATTAATTTTATAATTTATTGATGGATTCTTACATTTGAGACTTTTAATGCTTGTATGCTTTGTAATATATTGAACTTAGGTGTTTGATATCAAAAGTGGTAAGTCAGTTATATCTTATGCCAGGATTATGTGTGAATATGAAATGCCTATTCATGTGCTCTAAAGCTAACACTTGTATTATACTTGTTCAAGGGTCGTCTTTTCATTTCTTGTTTTTGTTGTGTTACTTGAGGATAGGCAGTGACTTAAGTGTGGAGGAGTTTGATCTGCCGTAATTCGGTGTAGCAGATTAAACTAGTTTTCGCACTTTAGTAGCTTGAACATAAACATTTTAGTTATGTTTTAATTACATTTCAACAAGTTTAGTTAAGTGTAATAAAATGTGTTATTCGAGTCTTTTATTGACTTTAAGGGTCGAATGAGGCCTAAGGGTGAACAAATATACTTTGTGAGTGTGTAGAAGACCATTAGAAGGTGCATTAAATCAATATTGGATGCTAGGTTGCAACACGAAGCTTGCGATGTCGCAACATAGGGAGAAGAATAAGAAAAGTCCAAGATTGTCTTTAATGTCGCGACATACCCCTAAAGACACCTTGAGGTTGAGCATACTACCCTCGATGTCGCGACATAGGATCTAGTGTGTCGCAACATCACCTCTGCACGAGAAATTAATATGAGCTAGGGATGTTTTGGTCCACACAATCTAACTTGAAGCTTGGGAACGTCAGCTGACCTAGGGTTAAGAACGACGATCATCTGAAGTCTATAAATAGGCTCAGTTAACACATGTCATAGACACCTATTTTCTATTGTATAATTTTCTATTTAGTTTTAGTCTTTAGTTTTTCCTTTCTCTTAGGTTTTACACTTTATTTCCATTCCTGTTATTTACTTTCGGTAAGAAATCAGATTCAGAAGTTATTTTCAAACTCTGTGAGGATTCTTCATTTAAAAGTCAGTACAATTAGGCTTATTCTAAACCATTACTCTTGATATTGCTATGCATGTTCATTCTTTCATTCAAGTTTACACGGTTTACTAGATCCATGAGGAACTAATCCTTGTGTGGGGGATTAGCGAGTGCAGGTATAAATAATTACCTGTTTTGTAGGGATTCCTTAACAAATCAACTGTTCATGAGAGGAAGAACCTAAATCCTAGGCTTGAAAACCCTAGGAAATCATCAAGGTGGGAATTAACCTAAAATTTGTATGGCCTATCCATGAACACCTTAACCCTGAACCGGTCCGGACTGTGAGGTCGAAAGATAGGTAGTCCTAGCCAACTTAGTATTGCAATGGACATATCAGAAGATCCTACTAGGGTATTGACTAGTTGATTGAACAAGAAAGCCCAAGACAACAGTTGATTATGATCACTAAAGTGAGCTAATCACCCATGTCCAGATTTGATATTTACTTCCTTATTTGATTTTTTTGCTTTCTATTCATTCAGTTACTTTTATTTCTTTTATTATTATTATTTATTTATTATAATCCAAAAACTCTTGTTTTATCTCTTAGTGCTATAAACTGATTAGAGTATTAATTAGATCTATTTATGTTTAAGTTAAGATTAATTTAGTACTTGCCTCCTTTGGGTATGATCTTCGAAGTACTTACCTACTCCGTTGTAACTATATTACAACTTAACTTGTATACTTATGGATACCGTTTTTCTATAGTTTCCCCTCAAAGAGGAATAATCTTGATAGACATACCTATTACTTGGATAATCTTTATTAGTACCTCTTTCTATCCTTAGGTTCCAAGTAATTCCCTTTTTAAAAACTTGACTGTTTAGGGTACATACGATTTCATCGAAGCCTTACACTTCAAGTAAAACTCTCATTAACCTTCTAAGGTCTTCCTTTAGCATACAGATTTCCTTGAGCACTTTCTGGTAGTTCTTAATGACGGATCCTTACCCGCGATCCACTTATAAATCCACTTTTGTTTACCTTTACACAAGGCATTATCAGCACGACTTCCCATAATTGATTCTAGCTGGGTTACCACCTTACGCCCTACCGGCTTCCTTGTTCACTGCTTTGGTAGACTTTTCCATTCCCGTTACTATTGCTCTTTTTTTTTGCACATTCCTTATATTCGCTAGCTATCTAGTACTTGTCAATACTTGCATTTTTCCTCGTTTGTGTGATTTTCCATGATCACCGTCCTAGTAGACTGTAATGACCCAAAAGTCAGTGGTGTCAAAAATAGTGGTTTCTAAATCCCATTTCTAATATTCAAGTCCGTAAATATTTAATATTTACGAGGTTAGTGTAAAGTTTAATTAAAGTTTGGTCCTCTAATTTTGTCAACTTGATTGTTAATTAAGGTACAAGTGTTTCAACCTTAAAGTCAGTGGTAATGGGAATGAGGTATTGGAACCTGAGTTCTGTAAACCAGACCTGTCAATATTTTTATTAAATATTTAGAAGTTATATATTAGGTGAATTAAATTTTGGATAGGTAATTTTATCGAATTAGTGTTTAATTGAAGTACAATAACTAAATTGTAAAAGTGGTAATAGTTTAATTGTTAAAGAATCTTTAATTACAACATGGAAAAATGACTTAAGTGGCAATTAAACCATCATGCTATTAAGAATGAACGGTAGTGGTTGGATTAGTGATGATTAATTTTATAAAATTTAATTAATTTAAATAAAACCTAAAATAAAGTAAAATAAAACAAGAAATTAAACAAGTGGAAAGAAAGAGAGAAACATCACCTCTTTCATCTTCTTACATCGATTCTCCACGGCCAAGGAGAAGAAAATTTCGGCAATAGGGTTTGTGAGTTTGAAGCTTTAATTGGTTAGTGCAATTTAGTCATTTTCTTGTAATATGTTTTTGAAATCCCGGGAGCTTAATCTAGCTGACTCATGTGTTATTTTTCAGAATTGTTAAATTTTTAGAATGATACCATTGATGAATATTTGAAGTTTTAGGTGCTAAATTAATAGATTTTAAGCTTAAAAGTGAAAAAGAACTAAATTGTGAAGTTAATTTATAGTTTGGTCCCATAGGGACTAAAAAGCATTAATTCTAAAATTTGTTGTAGAAATGGGAAATACGAGGTCCTAAGAGGACCATAGTGGAAACAAATCAAAATTATGTGTTCTAGATTAAAAGTTATGTTACTCTCGATTTTAGGGACTAAAATGAATAAAATGACAAAGTTTCCTAAAATTGCAATTGAATGTACAATTGCTTGTGTAGTGATGAATTATTATATTTTTTTTATCCATAGCAAACATTGACCCGAATTCAATGAAAAAAAGAAAGGAAAAGACAAATTTGTTACCGAATAGCTCGGAGTTTACGATTTGTATTTCTATAACTCGAGCCTTTTCAATTGTTGCATTCACAAACTGCATTGCATGGTAATAATATAAGGTAAGCTGGAAATGATAGAGCGTACTGAATTGAATCGATTTTAATTAGTTGTTTGTGTTAAGTACTAAATTGAATTAATTTGAATTTATGATATATTGTTATAATTATGCAATTGAATTCAGATTGTGTTGATTTATGCTGTCACATATGTGAATTGATGATTAGTCGATAAAATTATGTTGTGGAATTAAGAAATTGATTGTTATAAATTGAAATAAGGATGGATAATAGATATTGGATTATGGATTCGAAAATGTAAAATTAGATTGTATAATCAAGTTGTATATTTTGACATGTAAATAGTCGTATTAATTTTCATTTGAAATTTCGTTTGTTGGTTCATGCATTACATAATTTATATTATGTTGTAAAGTTCAGATATAGAAATACCACTAAGTTATACTCAGTGTGTGGTTTTATTTTCGTGTGCAGGTCAAGTTTTCATCCAGTATGCTTGTCGAAATCAGCATCCAGTTGCAATCTCAGACTCAACAAAATGGTGATGGTTTTTTTAGTTAATGGCATGTACCTAAAGGAGTCTTTTGGTGTCAATGTTATATTGGGATGAATGTTGATAATTTGGCATAGTAGATGATAGTAAGATTAATCATTAGTAGTATGTATTAAGTGATTATAAATGTGTGGAATGTGTTCAAAGATGAAATAGGTACAATGCAAGCAAGTTAGTAGTTAAATGTGGTATATTGAATGGTAATTATTATTGAAATGGTTAATTAAATAACATGCTAATGCTAATATGAATTAGTAAGACAAATGTTGGTTAGGTTAAACATGAACTGGTCATTGTTGATAGAGATAATATGTATTGTGGATGAATAGGTTTGATTTGGAAATGTTTTGAATGTGAATGAATATGTGTTGGATTTGGAAATACAGGTTTTAAGTAAGCATTGTTGGGTATATGAATATAGACTATGTTTTGGATAGGGTGAAGAATAGAATAGGTCCCAAACGAACACATTTTGTACCACACAGTTAGCCACACGGTTGTGTGACACTCACGAGATAATGGCATGGCCGTCTGAATTTTGTTGAATAATTGGATTTTTTATCTACACGGTCACAGTGAGTTACACTGTTGGTATACATGCTGTGTGACCCCTGTTTTACACGGTCACAATTATGTGTATGTATGTAATTATTCAATGTTTAATTAAAATTTTGAATTATTAATTGCATGCAATTGTTTTGTTGATTATCATAACATCTTAGTGCTCGAGTCCGGCGACCGGACCGGGTGAGGGCTGTTACACGAACGGCTCTGTTTTTATTGTCCCGATGGACTATCCCCTGATTACCATCCTAGTGGACTATCCCATGATTACCGTCTTGGCGGACTACCCTACCATAGCCTAGCTATGGTCTTACTCATCATGCTCAATGTTTAATGTCTTGGTGGACTCTATTGGATGCCATAGTCGAGCTATGGTCTTACACCTGTAATCCCCATGTTTAATGTCCTGGCAGACTTTAACGAATGCCATAGTCGAGCTATGGTCTTACAATGGTTAATGTCATGGAAGAATTTAACGGATGTCATAGTCGGGGTATGGTCTTACACATGTAATCCCCATGTTCAGTGTCCTAGCATTCTAAAGAATTTCATAGCCGAGCCATGGTCTTACACCTTAAACATCTTTGAGGTGTCGCCTAGAAGAACCTTATCGCTATCATGGTGTCTCTCCAAAGATTCGATAGACCATCTTCATGGTGTCTCTCTAGTGAGCCACCCAATATCATTCCATCTCATACCTAACCTTGATGTTCGAACACCGAAGTGTCCCCTCTACAATGCTCGAAGTTTCACACATCACGGTTTGCACCTAACAACATCATATTACAGAATCTAACAAAAAATTCATTTCCTTATCCATTCGACCATTCCTCCATTTCGCCACTTAAAATCGATGCTCGAACACCGTAGTATCCCCTCCGCAAGGCTTAGAGCTTTGCACATCACGGTTTGCACCCAACAACATTGGATTGTGGAATCTAACGGAAATTGCGTTTCCCTAACCATCTATCCCATAAAAAATTTCCTTCCATACTCCACAATTCAAAAACAAGCAACCACAAGCATATTATCACACAAACACATTAATGTGGAGTACGCTAACTTATATATTGTACCACAACTATTTCATGCATACTAGCACACTTGTAGATACTCCTATACCTACTCATCCTTATGCATACAAGGCATTCTAAATCAACAAAGATCATTACAGCCATATAGCATTTAGAGCACATCCATGTATGAAGTATAGAAACTAACATGATGCTTCTTTGCCCTATCAGCTTAGACTTTCCGAATGCCACAGCTTCTATTCTCCTGGAAGCTAAGCATGACAACCAAAGTCACAAACTTAACATCCTAGCTTAACAACTCAATTTCCAAAAACATGCAGAACCTCTCAAAGGTACTAAAAATTCTTAACTTTATTTCTTAAATTTACAATCACTAAAGAGCTTAGAATCTTACCAGCTCATTGGATTTTCTACTTTTCTGAATCAAACCTCATTATCACTGCTCAATGCAGAGCTTCCCATAGTTATCTATTCTTTGGAGCAACCAAAGAAGAAGATGAAGAAGAAAAGAAAAGAAAATAGAATTGAGAAGAATTCACTTCGGGTATCCACTTCTCAGCTTTTTATATCCCTTCATGCACGATATTCAACCTAATAAAAACCATCCATTAGTAATCATTTTGTCTCCCACTAATGAACCAATTAGTTCTCATCCAACCAAACCGGAATTGGAACTCAACTATAACCAAATCAGTCATTGAATTTTTCTTAATTTTTCAGTGGAAGCCACCAACTTACGGTTTCTTTCAATTTAGCCCCCAATTATTCCTAAATTCAGACTTAAATAAAATAAGGTGTGATAGCGAAAGTATAACGCCCTCAACCTGACCAATTCTTCGGGTTTGGATCATGGGTGTTACTACACAATACTTAACAAAATATCGAAAAAGTTGACAAATACTCTTTAATGAAAACATTTTTCTTGTTAATTTAACTGAAAGACTTAATATCTAAAAATAAAGGAAAGTATAAAAATAAAATAAAATATTACAATAGGCTTGCTCCAACTCATCACATTATAAAGTTTGTAAAATACAGACTCTTAGGGTAACCCTAAACTACACCACTTTTCCACTGTATGCATAATATTCTACTTCGCTGCTATCTTGGCATACTCCTCGCATTGTCCCTCTTAGGGCATTCTCTTACCATACACCTGAAACAACTACAAAAATTGTAAGTTCAAAAGAACTTAGTGAGCCTTATCCCAAAAATACCTTGGCGGATAGTTTATAAGACTGGAAGAACATTAGTGCGCCAACTACCCTTCTGAACCACTTACTTTCATTTTGGGCAGATCCTATCACAGTTTCGGCATACACTTTCACGCCAACTATCATACTCTTAATGTACCAATTCTTTCTTGAATGTCTAACTGAAGATCCTTCTAGACATTTCATAAATCATAGGTACTTCTCAATAGAATATACATTTAGAGCCCAAATGATACGGGGTTGCGCGCAGACCAAGATCAAGTTGCCAAGTCACGAGAAACTCCTACGAAAACCCTAAACAATTAGATCTGAAACGAAACAGAAAATTAAAAGATTAGATTTTTGAATTTTTAGATCTGAAATAAAATCCCCAAAACAGTAAAGAATCAAATTGAGAATAGAAATAAGTGTTAATAAGGAATCTTGAAACCCTAGAGGAGATTGCGATTCTGCCCAATTGAACACCAAGATAGTTTTCCCCAAATTTCGACAATCTGATTTCACCCAAAAAGAGTATGGAAGAACCCTAGAAATTGGGGATTTTTTTTGGGCTAATTCCTTAAGATAGAAAAAGGCTGAAAACACAATAAAAACAGAAAATAAATTAGATAAAGATTCAAAGACAAGCGAAATAAAGAAAGAATTGACAAGAAGAAATTAAAAGATAAGTCCTAAGAAGCCTTGAAATCCGAAAGATCTCACAACTCCTTCAAACAGCTCTAATCTCCCTCCAAAGAATATCAATGGCAAGAAGAAGGTTGAAGATGGCTCCCACAATAAAAAAGATTGTTAAAACAACTTCTAAAGAAAACTCAAGAGAAAATTCTTGGAGAACTCAAAGAGAATTTTCACTCAAATCAAATCTGAAATTTTCAATGTAATTGTAATGTAATGTAGGGTGGCTGGCCAAGCCATATAAATAGGCCTTTCAAATGTTTTCCTAATTTAATTAGAACACCAAAACTAAAACTAAAAAAAAAACTCCTAATTATTTTAATATGGAAATTAGGCCAAGGGTCTTTTATTTGGGACTCTTGGACCTGAATATAAAATTTAAACTAAGTAAAATAAATAAATAAATAAATAAATAAATAAAAATAAAACTTTACAACTTGGGCCACTTTGACAATTTGGCACGATTTTCAACTAAGTATGGGTGGATTTCTTGATTGGGCTTGGAATCTTCTTATTGGGCCTTGCCTCAAGAATTTGGGCTTGTGATCCATCTCCTACCGAAATTGAATCGTTGATGCTCAGAACGGAGATCCAATGCGCTTTGGCTGCAAGATTTGGTGTCTTGGACCAAGATTCCCAATATTTGAAATCTTGATTTTCCCTTTCTTTTGTGTACGCATCTAAGGCCTTGCTAAGAAACTCCTGGATGGTCCCATTTAGTTTGGAACGCATTTGTCGGGCCTTTGATCTCATATCACCAATTCATACAGATCATCTCTTAATACACAAACTTACTCCAGAATAGTTGTTCATAGATATTAATCACCAGGGGATACATAAACATTTGGAAAATACTTACGCAGATCTGAATACCATCAAACTACTAATCAAATCATACATTGGTTCGATTTCAACAAACTCTCATTGATAATTTATTACACATATCGTTTAGATGAATTCCACATCACTTTATTTCAGAATCCCAGATACTCAGGATAACGATAACTCAAATTCCATATTATTTCAGAAGAATACATTATACAACTCAGATATAACAGATTCCAAATAACTCAAATTTAACCATTACCTAACTCAAATGAACCTGAATTGTCAATTTCTTATTTCTTTCATAACCACGAATACGCCTATTTTCAAAACTAATAGATTACCATGGACCATGGTAGATACCCTTTTTAACATACAGATACACACTTCTTTTCAGAACTTCCTTTATCTAATTCAACCAAATTAACCTTAGATGTTTCATTACCTTATCATAGAAGTGCCGGCTTAAGGGTGTTAAAAGCCCTCAAACTTTAAAAAATAAAAAAAGCAATTAAGCCTCTCCTCATTTTTTGCACTCAACTGAGCACTTAAACTTTCAAAATGCATCAAAAAAGGCCCTCAAACTTCTTTAAAAAAAAAAGCGATTAAGCCCTTGCTTTTTTTTCCACTCAATTGTGTACTTAAACTTTCGAAATGCATCAAAAAGACCTCCAAAATTTTTAAAAAAAGCAATTAAGCCCCTACTCTTATTAAAAATTAGAAAAATAATTAAAAATAATAATAAATTAAATTTTAGAAAAATAATTAAATTTTAATAAAAATATAAAAATTTAAGATTTAAAATTTAAATTTTTTATAAAATCGTAAAAAATAAAAAAAATATTGTAAAATTTTATAATAAAAAATTAATGACCCTAGTTTTTTTCCTATTAAATTCATCACGTGTCGCAACACAATGTGACATTGGCGAAAAATGATAAAAAATAAAAATCAATAAAATATAGAAAAATTATAAAATGTTTTTTTGGTACGATAATTTTATAATTTTTTATGAAATTTATATTTCTTTACATTATGTATAATTTTCTTACGACTTTTTAAAATTTTAAAATTTTTCTTATATTTCTATATATTTTATAATTTTTACGATTTTTATTTATTTATTTCTAATTTTATATATTTTTCTAAATTTTAATAAATTTTAATATTTGAATTTTTTATTAAAATTTAATAATATTTATAGATTTTATTGATTTTGATTTTTTTATAATTTTTCTAATTTTAATAAAAGCAAGGCTTAATTTTTTTTTGTTTTAAAGTTTGAGGGTTTTTTGAATGCATTTTGAAAGTTCAAGTACCCAAATGAATGCAAAAAAAAGGGGCTTAATTGTTTTTTTTTTTAAAGTTTGAAGGCTTTTTGCACCTTTAGGCCTAGAAGTATCTATTACGGAACAATCAAAATTTATCCATAACTTACCATAAGAACGGATAAGCATGTCTTACCAGATAGGCTTAGTAGAACACGCCATAAAGGGCCAAACAGAATACGCCATACAGGCATCATACAGAATCACATGTTTACTGTCCCGACGGACTCTTACAAAAGGTGCCATAGGTTTCTCCCTCATGGACATATACATAATTTCATGCATCGTGATCTGCCAATTTGATTTCCACATTATCGAAGGCTACACCAAGAACATACATAGGAAAAAATCTTACCATGGGTCTTAGCCACATGGACTTATACACATTCATGTATTGTGATCTGCCTATCCACTCTACAACTTACTAGAGGCTACACAATGACTGTTCTCATATCATACGAAGCCATGGGTTTTAACCCCATAGTCTTGCTCCAAATTTCATTTCGTGATCTGCCAATCTGGTTAGCAATATCTCTGTTGTACTAGATGCTTTACAAAGAAATATTTGCTCAACATTTACTTACCCAGATTTATTCGCATTTTAGACTGAACTCATTCTTTCTGTTTATCAAACTTTACCTGTATTCTTACCCTTCAACATTCTTTTTCAACAAAACTTTATACATATAATCTTAACCCATAGCTTCTCTTTACTATACTCATACACTTACTAATTTTCATAGATATCATCGTCCTTTATGTATATACTTATAATTGAACAATTTATATAAGAGAGTCAGGATAGAGACTCACTTGGTACTCACCTACTGCAGTTTTAAGCTCCAGACTAAGACATCCTTCTCGAACCAATAGCAACAACCACTCACATAACATAGGACCACCATTAAAAATCATTTACATACAAATTACTATCCTCTTAATCACTGATAACCCTCATACAAAAACTTTATACTTACAACTTACTGTTTATATACCACATACAGACTTACTCTTTCAAAACATCTAACATGCAGAGCTGTAATACTTACCCAAAGATTGAATGATCACTGATTAAACCAAGAATCCTTAACTTCTAGGTTAATGAGGAAAATATACTATTGGATTTAAAGAAAAACAATAAAAATGTAGCATTGAAGGAAAAAGAAAAAACCCCTTCAAAACCCTTCTCACACATATATATATATGACTCATCCTACCTAGTGGAACTTAACAAGTGTCACAACTTCAAAATTTGTACTTCTTAATGGCTTACAGTTTTCGAGAGAAACATAAATGAGAATCCTATATTATCGATATCAAACTAGTCTATCTAGTTGGTTCCTAACCAGACTACTTCACAACCTTACTAGCACAATACTTTAAACAAACAAGGCGTACTATATCTTTACCGTTAACCCATGCCATAATTACCTTGTCACTTAACCAAATATTTCTCTTTAAATAGTAGAATAATCTAAAATAGAAATCTTCACTTACTCACATGGCGGTTACTATCCACCCATGCCTATGTGCCAAAACAAACATATGGGCGGATTACATTTCGCCAAACAATTTATTTTGCCACTATATGCCAAAATCTTAGATCCGCTAGAGTTGGGGTGTGATAAAAAGTGTTTTAAACACTAAGTCCGCTGAACAAAAGGATGATGACCCACTAACAAATGGAGAAGCGATGCAAAGTGTTGATTTCAAGCTATGGGAAATAACTATGAAAGCTGAGATGGAATCTATGCATTCCAACTCAGTGTGGAAACTTGTAGATTTATCGGAAGGGAAAAAACCCATAAGGTGTAAGTGGATCTAGAAGAGGAAAAGAAACACAGATGGAAAAATGGATCTAAAAGGGATGAAGGATATCCTAAGAGGGTAACACACTTATGACAAGGTTAGTGGACGAGTACTAATCAAGTTGCTTTTGTAATGGTATGCCATTGGGGGGGAGAGCTCAGTCACAATACTATAGTGGAATGACTTCGTAACTAAATGAGTTTACAATTAATAGGCAAAAAGTTGGAACTTAATTATAAATCATTTGAGCCCTAATCGCATATGTCCAATTAGTCCCTCTGCTAGCTCGTTGAAACCAGAATTGAATTTCATGTTGAATCAAATGAAAAGAAATGATAGAAATGGCGAAAATGGAGAAATGAGAAACATTTGGAAACGAATGTGGTTTTCTCTAAAAGGAAAATGAAAATGGAGAAATGGAAATATTTGAAAATGAATGTGGTTTTCTCCAAAATGAAAAAGAAAAATAAAAAAGAAAATGACTTTGAAATGAATTTATGGCTTAATGAAAAAGAAAAATAAAAAAGAAAATGACTTTGAAATGAATTTATGGCTTTTGAATTAAATGAAGTTCTAAAATGAAAATAAATCATTCGGTCATAGTAATCCCATTCAATGTATAAATATGAAATATATTTTCTCATAGATTCTTTTACGATAAATTCGTCATGATTTTAACGAAATTAGAATTGAGTTGAGAAGGTTATTTAATTAGGAAATTAATTGAGATGTTTATTTTGGGAAATAGAAAAAAAAATATCGAGTTGGATCGAATTATAAAGTATTGAGTTAAAAGACCAAGAAGTACTTGTAATTGGACTTGATATGAGAAATGCTCAAAAGCCCTTCATGTTAAAAGGGAGGGACGACAAACCATAGTATTATTAACAAGGGTTGTTGCCTCCTATACTTCTAGCTAGACTAGAAGTTTGTTTTTCTATTTGAAATAGACTTCTACAATTCAACAAGGGTTTTTCTTCTTCTTCCTATAAATAGATGGCACCGGTATGGAAAAATGCACAACTTTAAGATATTGTTACTCTGCCCAAAAATAGTGAGTTTTTATTCTCTAATTATTAAATTTATTTCTTGGTATAACAATTCTAGTGGTTTCTATTGAGAAAAAGATTTCATTCTCACACTAAAAGTAAAGAAAACTATTTCATTTTCTAACTCAAGATCTTCTAGTTAAGTAACTTCCCAAGAAGCTATGCTTAAGTTAGAATGGTGGCCAAATGTTAAATGATTATTACTACATGTGAATGCTTAAGGGATTAGGTTAATGCATTAATTGGATTGAAATCCATGTTCTTACTAGTTGATTAAGATTGCCTCAAGGCGACTTAATTCAATAGGTATAGGAATTATCGTTGCGACGACTTACTAATGTTTTCATGGTTTAATGTAAGACGCATGCATCATCTTAATGCATGTCGTAAGTTGAAAAATATTTTCAAAGATATTAATGAGTAAATATTTTATTTTCAGTTCAATAATGACACCTGATTTGCTGTAATTTGATAAAAAATAGACTTTCCCATTACATTTAAGGACTTATTCTCAAGAAAAGTAGCGTCTTTTCCGTAGTTTTTTGTAATTTTTAGGTTCCAAGTTCATAAGTGTAAATACCTCATTTTCCTTGTTTTCGAGACCCAAATTGGCCAATAGTGCTATTGGGGGCCCTAACATATGGTTGAGTGATGTAGGGGCGCTTTGGAAGCTGAAATTGAGCAAGAACGTCACAAAATGAAAGGGTATTGTTATAGCCAAACCTTGGAACCGCGATACCTCAAACAGACTCAAGAATAGAGACCACCCTTCAGTGGTATCATGATATCCACTTTGGGTATTGCAATATCCACCTTCCAAGAAGCACCCCAATTTTAAGATTATTCGAGGTATTGCGATATCCTATTCCTTGGTATTGCGATACCAACATCATGAGGGGATAAAAATTGACACAAAGGGTAGCCTTTGTTAACCCGAACCACCAATCATTGAAGGCTCGTTCAATGGTATTTTGGGCACAAGAATAGGGTCAGAATAGTTGTTTATATTAGCCAAAATTTGGCCAAGAGAAAAAGGAAGCCACATTAGCTCCTTTTAGCCTTAGTTTCCTTTAGGTTTTCTCTTTAGTTTTTTGCACTTTTTCTAAGGTTTACATTTTCTCTTCTTCTTTCTTAGTTTTAGAGTTTATTTTATTACACGTACTTCTTGTTCTTAGTGTTCTTGTAGTTAGTTAAGTTAGTAATCGTAACACACCATACCCAGTCTGATCGTTGGACCCGAGCTATAAGGTGCTACAAGAAAATACAAAACATTTGATTACATTTCATTGTCCAAATATTAATTAAATATCACTTTGTTCATATAGTATCAAGTACAACATTCAATTCAATCAATTTCGGGTTTATATCGAGCTTACGAAAGCTTAAAACCAACCCAGTATCAATTAAAAATCAAATCAAAACAAGGAAAAAAAGATAAGAAAATTTTACAAACAGAGGTCACACAGTCGTGTCCCCTGACCGTGTGAAAGGCTGAGGCCATGTGGGTCAAAAGTAAAAATACTCAAAAGATGTCACATGGTCGTGTGCACTAAAATCACCTTAAATGCACATATCACATAACCGTGCCATACACACGACCGTGTGCTAGGCCTTGTTTACCTATAGATTGTTAGACCACCGGTACACCCCATGGCGCAGCGGAAAAATAAATCCAATGATCACATCTAGAGATTCATGTGCGAGGAACGAATCGAGGTGAGAAAGGTATGAATGATTACCTTTAAGCTTCTGGAAAACCAAAGATAACTATTGTGAAACTGATTACGCAATTTTATGTCGATTCCAAGCCACCACGAAAAGTTTCGGCCTCTATGCAATCCACCCAGTGTGTAACACCCCATACCCGGCCTAGACGTCAGGCCAAATATCGAGATGTCACACCGCCGTCTCATCTCATTGCAACAAGTGGAAAGCTTATTCCAAGAAAAATGTCCTTTATTATAATATACTTGTAGATTTTAGGTCACTTAATTGGTTAATTATCATTATTACATTCAAAGCATATTATAAACAATCTTAAAAATGAGTATTAACATGCACAAGGTCCATTTAGCAAAATTCTTAAACAAAGTCCGTAGGTATCGATACTGACACTAAGATATCGATATTTTCTTTAAGTGGTATCAATACACCTGAAAAACCGATACCAAACTTGCATTCTGCTTCTTGACTAAATCCTAAAGTCTCAAAAATTATCGGTACCTGTCATGAAGTTTCGATAAATTTACCCTGAGTATCGATACTCAAGCAAAGGTATCAATATCAAATCTCTATTCTGACTCCCTGCACGTTTCAAAACACAGAGGTATTGATTTTAAAACCCGATTATCGATACCTCAGCTCCAAACCTCAAAAATGTAGCATACATATGCAATTAATCCATTCCAATTTAGTTCCTAAACATCATGCATCAATTAATTTGATTAATACACATTCGATGGCTAACTTTAACAGTTCAAATCATCAAAACGTGGCCAAGCGAGAAACATTGTGCCAACATTTATATTTATAGTATACTTATAAAACAAAGAACAAGAGAAAAATTGGTAAATAGTCCAAATACATCATGGCAATAACCAATCATAAATCTACCACATTGCCTTATTCCTCAAACGCAAATAAATAAATGTATAAACACCTACAGAAATAAATGAGACTCTATTAGATCACTCCCTTGGGCAACCACACCACTAATACCGGTACAAAACTAATTTGCAATGGTTAAATAAGGGAGTGGGTGAGCTTAACAAGCTCAGTGAATGTCTAGAACAGCTACTATGCAAATAGTTCATCAAGCATTGACAAAACAACCATGTAACATAACCTTAAAAGTTCCAACTTCAGTGTCATAATACACTTACTCGTGCATTATTATTAGTTCTTTTACATGGTAAACATATTCACTTTTAAGCATGTATCCTATTACACACATAATCACCTAGCATTTAAGCATATATCACAATATTCAAAAGCAGGTTTATAGATAAATTACATAATGGTCAAAGGTCATATAAACACATACCATAATACACATATTCATAATTTAAGATAATTTGGCACTTAAGCTATGAAACATAAAAGTGAGCTCTATCATCACTCATCGGATACGTGGATCTCCAACACACCTAACATAGACTCATAGAGTCAAACATGTCCCAAAAGTGAAGCATAAAGCTAACACTCTCCTTATCTCCCCTCACATGTCTCATTGAATGAAGCTTAGCTCACATTCCCTTATCCCTCCAACATGTCCCAGGGCCTCAACGCCCAAATTCACTATACATATAGGTGAGTACTCACAATCCTATGGCATGCAAATTATATCCAACGGTTTCAAGATCACAAGGCCAAAATATCCGGAGTCAAACACATATCACTTATCGATTATCCGTGCACAATGTAACAACCCTAACCCGTATCGGTTGCCGAAATAGGGTTACAGAGCATTACCGTACAAACGGAGCATACATTTCATACATCATTGCAACATAAACTAAATACATTCAATCATATACATAACGTCCCTTAATCAAGCCCTTGAGGCCCTAGAAACACCTTTGAAACAATTCGGGACCAAATTTGAAACATTTGAAAAGTTCAAGAAAAATTTAGAAAATTTTGACTACAGGGGTCACACGGCCGTGTGGCCAGGCCGTGTAACAATCGAAATAGGGACACATGGTCATGTCCTCACCCGTGTAACTCTCTGAGTTGGGTCACACGGCCAAGTCACACGCTCGTGTAACTCTCGAAATAGGCCCACATGCCCCTGTCACCAGGCCATGTGTCGCACACGGCTGAGTCACACGCCCGTGTCTCAGGTCGTGTGGACATGAATTTCCCCAAAATCAAGCCATTTTCAACAACAACTCATGCAACCACCAAAAGGCATTTGGTACACATAATCAAAGCATCAAAACATGACCAAAACCTACATGAAATGACCAATTCAATAGTCCAAGATCATTCAACCAGTATGCCATACAAGACACTTCAAATGCAAACACTCAAGCTTACCTAAACATGTATGTTTTACCACATTTCAAACATACACAACCAGTTCAATACCATCTCAAAACATACCATATCTTGGCCATATTGAAACCAATTCATCACATACCATTTTGGCCATTCAAACATGCATCACAAGTACCAAAATGACACAATTCAACCAACATCAAATGGTACCAAAACAACATATATATGCCAAAATCATCAACTACGATTCAACTAGATACCAATACAAGTCCACTTATGCATGCCATTATAACCTTGGCCAAAACATCAAAAACTACCGATATTTATGTTGGATAGTGTGATAGATCTCCGACGAGCTTTCAAACCGATCGAGCTTTCGATTATCTATAAAACATGGAAAAGAAAACTACATAAGCGCATAATGCTTAGTAAGTTCGTAAAACATGAAACATAACTTACGATTTCATCTAAATAACATAAGTATAAGCATAGTGTAATCCAAAACAAGCTTGGCACAAGCCTAAGCACCATCACCAACACAAGTTAGTGCATTCAAACATAATTCACTTGAATTAAACATAAGGTAAGCCATTTGTACATGAACATACTTCATTTGAATTCATTATTTCCTTTCCATGAATACATAATATAGTTCATTTGAACACTTACCATCTCTTTCCTTTTCATGCCCATTGAACCGCTTATAATATCATCAGATACTCGAGAAAGCTCACACGAAGTGTGTTTAAACAGTAACCGTAACCTTTCCTATACATCGTTTCTCACAGGAGCTGTGAAATGGGCTTGCTCACATGAGTTGTGGAGTATTCGCAACAAATGCAGGACCTTAGCCATCAGTAGGACATTCAAAACCAGCACTCGAAACATGAAATCCCTATTGACATGTGATTTGTATCTTACAAATTCCTAAGGTTCAATTGGGACTCATTAACCGTCATAGCATGATTTTGGATATACATTGTTCAATAGTATTTTAAATACATATTAACATGTAATTAAACAACATAAACATAATAATTCGTACATACGAACTTACCTCGACGACGAGGGCATAAAAACGAGATCAACTAATCTTAAGCTTTAGATTTTTCTCGATCTAGATCCGTACAAGGTCTATATTGATCTAAATAGAAAAATTCAATCCATTTAATACTACTATTTTGCAAAATTACTATTTTACCCCTAATATTTTAACTTTTTTTAATTTAGTCCTTAAGCTCATAAATTGAAATCTAAGCATTTTCATCCTTTTCTCAAGCTAGCCAATTTCGCCAGGGACTTATATCAATCCATACAAATCATTATTTCACAAATTTACCATGTACTTTTACTACTATTACAAATAAGTCCCTAAATGACATTTTCATCAAAAATCACTTTACAAAACTTGTTTATTTATTAACAAGGACTCATAATATGCCATAAAACATCAAGAATCATACAATGCCTTTCATTTTATAATCCTAATTCTTTAATGGATTTACAAATTAATCCCCAGGCTAGCTAGAATAAGCTACAACGATCCTGAAAACATAAAAATCATTAAAAACTAACCTCAAAACACCAACATGCAAGAGCTAGACATTGCTGAATCTTCAAAGCTTCAAATGGTGTTTTCTAACCCTAAAATTTCAATGGAGAAGACAACTATGGATGATACCATCTTTTAGTTTTCTTTTGATTTAATTTATTTATTAAATTACTATTTTAACCTTACTTAATAATCAAACAACACATTAAACTCATGCCCATATTTGTCCACTAATTTCTTAAATGTTTCATTTACCAATTAAGTCCTTTAATTTAAAATTCCATAGTCATTGACCCTTTTAACTAATAGAACTCTACTTTTGCACCTTTTATGATTTAGTCCTTTTCACCTAATTAAGCATGCAAACGTCAAAATTTATTAACAAAATTTTAATACAACCTTAATAACATCCCATGGACATTAAAATAATAATAAAATAATAATTTACTTATCGAATTTTTGGTCCCAAAACCAGTTTTTTATTTTACTAAAAACAGGCTGTTACACACAATCATTGCGTAACCGCATCTTTAGCAAAACATTGTCACTAACATTTAACATATACATAACACGTACATATTTTCACTTTCACAATAGTTATCATAACCACATATCACATGTTATAGCATATCACCTCAATTCACATATTCATAAACACATAAGCATTTTATTCACAAGATAACATAGGTATGAGAAAGATTACACTCAGAATTTAGATTAGAGGTTTAGGTTACTACTAAATTCCCAAATAATGCATTGAATCATGTCCACAAGTAATTATTCCAAACACTCACCGATTACACTCTCTTCGAAAAGCTAAAAGCTTAAACTAGCTTTTCCTTGCCTTTATCTCTACTTGTAGAAAGTTCTATCGAATCTGAAAACACAACAAATTCACACAACAATACATCCAAAAATCAGCCAAGGGATCATTACAAGCATACAAAACATAAGCCTAAACTAAGTTCTCATGTAACCGAAACTTATAACATAGCAACTTTAAATTTGAATATCTCGATCTATACTTAATCTTTTCACCTAAAACCAATTCAATTCATCTTATAATTCTCCTACAACTAATTCTCAACCTTTAAACTACACAAAACTACTTGATTTAATATATCGACTTTTTCGATATGTTTTATGGCTACTTTCTGAAAATTTCATTAAAACTCAAGAAATTTTTAACGAAACTTCAAAGTAAGTTCAGAAACCTTCTAATTATGTTAAAACAAGTTGAAAAACACTTTAAAATCAAATTTTTATCCACAAACCCGAAATCCACCATTAATGACCAAAATTTCAGCTTTTATTTAAAACATGTGTTTTAAGGGCTAGAAATTCGATTTGAAAGTCTAGATAACATTTA
Source organism: Gossypium raimondii (assembly GCF_025698545.1). Lineage (NCBI taxonomy): Eukaryota > Viridiplantae > Streptophyta > Magnoliopsida > Malvales > Malvaceae > Gossypium > Gossypium raimondii. Next base: position 16,146,706 of record NC_068571.1, read on the forward strand.
AAACTAAGAGGAAGATGATTGGTTACCTTGAATGAAAGAAAAATGAACTTTGGAAAAATTTTAGAAAACACACGTTTTGGAGAAGATGATGAAGCTTTTGGGTGTTTTTCTTGGTTTTTATAAAGTCATATGGTTTAAGGGTGACGGAAATCAAAGAGGATTAGGAATTGGAGTTTAAAATTGATTTTAATAGCAAGAGAGGAGAAAGGATGACAAACACTAATTTTGGGGTTTTTTCTAGGTGAAATAGTTTGGAGAATGGGGGTTTTAGCTTGAATTTTAAAAGTTGGTTTAATTGTTTCATAAAGACTCACAATTTTGACTCTTTCACAAACCAATCTTATTTTCAAAATTAAAGGTATTTAAAACTCATTTTCAAAAATTAATTTGATTTTCTAAAAATAATAATTGAAAACGTTACCAATTAACCATGTCGCAAAATTTTGAACACTCTAAGGCTAAAATTCCTAAAATACCCCTAAAACTTCTATGCCCTATTTTGGGGTGTGACACGATGTGACAAGAAACGACAAGAGCTCTCTTAAACTTTTTCAGAGAGAAAAATCTATTTGACGACTCTAGACCTCATTCTATATATTTCGGGTATATTAGGTTTTTCTTAAAAACCATATAATTCCTAATCCAGGAATAGTTGACATTTTAATATGAATCAAAATTCATTATAATAATTAACTGAATATAATAATTATAATTACCATAATTATAATAATATTTGATCGTAAATTATAATTACAATAATTATAACAAGAATATCATTAGATTATGTTTAGTTAAATTCTATACTGAATCAAATTCATATATATTAATTTAACCATGTTCTCATTATATGTACAACATACTTGTACGTATAATTCGTTTGATATTCAACTGCCCAATTAAATTAATTCTATAATCAATTTAATTCATGTGACAACTAAAAAACAATACCAACTATGTTTGGATTCCATTTGTTTCAACCATAGGGTGTGACCTTGTAGGTTCTTGTAATGTTAGCAGTAATACTAGAACGATTCTAATATAACAAACAATGAGTGGTATCTAGCAATGCATCATGGCTACCTAAGTTACAAGAAGTCATGATTCTACATAACATCTCTGTGATTAACCCTTCATGTATAAAATCCTTTTGTCCTTTATATTTAGAATGGACACAAGTCATGGAATAGTCACACTTGCATAGTCCATCTAATGTTTCTTGATATCCTAAGTAGACTATGATAACCAAATAAGTATGATATCTCATGTCAACTTATTCCAGCATGGCCATGCATTTTTAGTCTCACTCAACCAAGTGGCCTAAGATATTGCTTCCATATGCCACTACATGCCATATGCCACTACATAGATTGTGGTATATCCAACATCAACCATTATAAAACAACCAGTTACAGTGGATGTTTGACTGTGTCAAATTATACGACTCACGATGTTGGGATAATGATGATCTTAAGTCTGAGGATTGTATACATAGTAATCACTATGAGTAATGTTGTGACTATTACATAATAATCCAAGAAACATACTTATAGCGGGTCAATCCAATATGTTGTTCTCTAACACACATACTCATGTATTGATTTTGGCATCCCATGTTAATGACAACACCTTGTCATCAATAAACTACACGTTAGTCTTAATGCATTATTGTTGTCCAAGCCCACAATAATACTTGACTAAGGACTTTTTAAGAATAATCATATTATTCTCACGACTTTATTATAAAATATTTTATTTATATACACAGAAAATAAACTGAAATAATAATACCAATGCCTTATATTAATAAACGAGGTAAAACAATTATGTTACTACAATCATCTCATGATTGGTCTTTCGGCATACTCCAACATAGATATCTTCCAAAACAAGCATTCTAACCCTATATCACTTATACCACAAGGAACATTTTATACTAAGTTTCAGCCAGTTCAAAAGAATCAATATTATACCAAAAATATCACTTATAACAATCAACCTAAGTGCCTAACCAATATACCATATTTGGCACCTCAATCCAACAATTCAAGTCCAAACATAACATTATATTCAAAAAAATTCAATATGCCATCCAAGGCACCTCAAAAAAATTATTATAGCATACATCATTTGACCATTTTAATCACCTTTTAATAATGCTTCCATTTAACCATTCAAACATGCACAAACCTTACCAAATCCATTTTAAGCACCATCGATTTGAGGAAAACATCAACGAACCCCTAGCGAAACCTATCGTATGCTTTCTCCAAATCAATTTTGACAGTTATCCCATCATTTCTTATTCTATTTGACTCTCATAGAATGGATAACCTTTTGTTCAATTATGACGTTATCTAAAATGTTCCTTTCCACTATAAACCAACTTGCTCTTGGGCAATGATTTTAAGAAAAACCATTTTTCAACAATTAGCTATGATATTCATAACCAACTTGAATAAGAAAAAAAAGTACTTATAGGACGAGATCGTGAAATATTCTTTGGATTAGAGACCTTAGGGATAAGGACAATAAGAGTATTGTTCAGCCTCGGATCAATAATTTCACTATCAAGCACACTCTTCACCCAATCACAAATAAAGCTTCCAACCACTCCCCAATAATTTTGGAAAATAAGGCGTGAAAACCATCACTACCTGGAGCCTTCAAAGGAGCCATATCGAAGAGAACATTTCTTATTTCCTCATCAAAAACTATTTTACCTAGAAAGCCTTTGTCACACTGATTGAGCTGTGGGAATGAGCTAAGTGGTAAACCTCTCATTAATATCGACACTTCCCTATTTAACTTCTGGAATTAATTAATCGCTTCATCCTAAATATCCTCTGGGTCATAAATCCATTCTCCAGCTTGATTTCGAAGGGAATTTATTTTATTGAACTTCCTCCTTTGAATCGTACGACTATGGAAAAATCTAGTATTTCGATCTCTCAAACTAAGCCAGTCACATCGAGCTTTTTGTTTCCAAAATAATTCTTCATGTTGAAGTAAAAACTCTAATTCCTCTGTATCACCCCAAACCCGGCCCAAACATTAGGGCCGACTCTGGTGATGTCACATTGTAACACCTCTTACCCGTATTCAACGCTGGAATAGGGTACGAGGCATTACCATAATAAATACACTTATAACATATTAAACCGAGTTATAAAATTTCATCCAAATTAAAAACTTTCAAATTATTATCTTTGAGTCGTTAATTAGGGTATACGAGGCCCAAAACATACCCATTCATATGCTCAATATATTCGTTAAATCAATCCAATATTGAAGAATCCACTTTATGTCAGAATCAATATTAATAACAATCATAAATCTTTTCATGTTAATTTCATATATCACTTACCGAACTTCGAATGTTAATTTACAAATATGTAATTCACTAACACATTCTAGTATACACAATGTTTAATTCATGAAATCATTTAATTGAGCTAAATTTCATGTTCATTCCAAATTTTCTTCTAAATCCATAAATGCTTCCACTTAACATTTACCTAATCAATTTCTCGAACCAAGCTATCACACAACAATAATGCATCACTTGTGCTTCATGAATTCAATATTCAATTCTTATCACCATCAAATCCATGTCATTCGAATACTTAAAGTTTATTCAAGCATATATTATTACGTTTCATATACCAAGCATATGTCAAAATTACGAATACGCAATCAATTCATTTTTCATTTATGTGACTAGCAAATTAACCTCAAAATTTATAACATTCCATTACTTAAGATATGTCATAAAACACTCCTTTAACATAAACTAGCACCATGGCCGAATTTTCAATATGCAATTTATTGCCCTTTTTCCTAATCACATAGCAAAATATTACAAATATGTATATATTTGAATACTATAATTATGCATCAACTTACCAACATGAGTTAATTCATGAGTCACTCATGACATCACTTCATGCCAAATATACCACACACATATGCTATGAAACTTTATTCTCTCATGAGCTTACCATGACCAGTAATGCACCAATATAAACATCACTCCTATTTCAATGTTTATCGATTATAATCAGACATATAACTAATTATACACAATTCATTCATATACTTTATTGTCCTCCTCCTCCTGTCCATCCCACATCCTTTTATGTATATAACATGCTCAAATAGCATTATACATAATTTCACTATTCACTTATATTTAAATTCAAAGCTATCTATTTGAGTCAGAGTCACTAAATCATTTTTATCCAGAGCTACAGAGCTCCACATTAAGATCCGTTAATTTTTCCCGAATCTAGACTCATATATCTTCTTACCATAAAATTTTCAGAATTTTTTATATGCCCAATTAGTACAGTTTATTCTTTAAAGTCACCCCTGTTTCACTGCTCAACATCTCTGACCTCTCTTCACTAAAAATGAATTATCTCATTGTACAAAATTCGAATGATATTTCTATTTGTTTTTTTTTTTTTTGAAAATGGACTAATTAAGGATTCTAAGCATACAAATTATAACTCATAATTATTTTTTTATAATTTTTAATTATTTTCCAAAGTCAGAACAGGGGATTCCAAAATCAATCCGACCCTGCCTCACTAAAATTCAAATATTTCAAAATATATAACTCTTTTGCTTGCTCTGTTTCTTTTATGTAAAAATAGACTCATTAATATTTCAATTCATATCTTATTCATTATCTAATTAAATTTTCACCATTTTTGGTGATTTTTCAAAGTCACACAACTGTTGCTGTCTAAACTTTTTTGTTGTAAAATGTATTCTTTCGTAATTTCACTTTTTCACTATCGCAATTCCATTGAATTTTTTCACATCTCATTCCAATATTTCATTTCAATTCATATACAATTCATTCAATTTATCACTATATTCAAAGCAATCCAATTTCTCATTTCCAATTTCAAGTCAATCTTCAATTCAATTCCACATATATATTCATCACTCAATTACACTTAGTCAATTTCCCGATGAACACTTCGGAATAATAACAGATACACGGTGGAATCAACACATAGCAACCACCTTATAATAAATGATACCCGGTTCACTTAGTAGCCTGCACATGGTACTACACATGTGACCATTTTCATCCGATACACGTAGTAGGCTGCACATAGTACTACACAAGTGATCGAAGCTATCTAGTACGCATAGTAGCTTGCACATAGTACTACACATGCGACCTATCATTCCGATACACGTATTAGTCTGCACATAGTACTACACACATGACCTAGCAACTTCACTCGTATCTCTTTCATTCTGAATGTTCAACCGGGAATTTTCACTTTTTCTCACTTTTTTTTTACCAATCAATGTCAATTTCTCGTCTTTCTCGATTTATAATAACATATTTAGCTTATATAACATTCACATTATTCAATCCAGTCCAAATATCACATTTTGGCAAAATTACATTTCTGCCCCTAAAGTTTCACAAAATTACAATTTTGCCCCTAGGCTCGGAAATTAAACTTTATTCTTTATTCTTATGTTTTATAACATGCTGAATATTTTTCCCTTCTATAGCAACATCAAATCCTTGCTCTAACATGCACTTATGAACAATAATAATTTTTACCGATTATGTCGATTCACTTGTTTTCACTGAAAATCGCTTAGAGAAAATTGTTTAACACAATTTCAAGCTTCATATTCTACCATAAAAATAAAAACAAACACATTTCACCTATGGGTATTTTTCCAAATATAAACCCTAGGTTAAATTATTACTAGAATAAGCTAATTTAAGCTACTGAGACTTCAAAAACGTAAAGAACATTAAAAACGGGGCTTGGAATCACTTACTTTGGAGATTGGAAGCTTGAAAACCCTAACCACGGCTTACCCCTCGCTATTTTCGTTCATCATGGAGAATATGGACAAATTTTTGGCTATTTTGGCCTTTTTAATTCTTTTAATTACTAAATGACCAAAATGCCCCCAACTTAAAAATATCCTATTTCACTTATCTCTTGTCCATTTTTTTCCAACAAGTTAACCAATAGTCTAATTACCATTTAAGGACCTCCAAATTAAAATTTCATAACAATTGGACACTTCTAACATGTAGAACTTAACTTTTTCACTTTTTACAATTTAGACCTTTTAGCTAAATTGAGTGCCCAAACGTCGAAATTTTTGAACGAAATTTTTACGAAATCATTCCGTGAAATTGTAGACCATAAAAATATAATAAAAATAAATTTTTCCTCATCAAATTTGTGGTCCCGAAACCACTGTTAAGACTAGGCCTAAAATCGGGTTGTTACATCCTCCCTTACCTCCATCTCTTATTGAAGTAAGTAATCAGAATCCAAATGTCCCATCGTTCTTTGAATACTTGATAAAGTACTAAATAATTTTCTTTTATGAGTGCCAGTGTGCCTTAGACCAATTTGTTCCAATCTTTGATATTGGCAGAGAACTGAGCAAGGGAATCAAACATACTACCATTAAATTTCCACTTCTCTTTGAAAAACTTAGAAAATTTTGGATGTTAGTCCACCCAAAAAGGAAATGAAAAGGTCGACCTCTTGGCATATTAATCTATGGCCTTTGAGAAAGATAGAAAGGCCTATGATCTGATTTAAGTCTAGGAAGATAAGTAACCAAATAGTTCATAAATGCCATTACCCAAGCACCATTTCCAAGATGTCTAACAAGTCTTTCGAAAATTCCTCTTCTCTACCAAGTAAAAGATGGTCCTCTAAATCCAAAATCCTGCAAATCAGTTGACTCAACAAACTCACCAAAAGACGAGCATCTCCTACCTTGTGTCCTCCCCGTTGTTTTTTGCTATAGGAAAGGATTTCATTACAGTCCCCTGTAACCTCCCTAACCTAGCCAAGACGTTATGGCCAAATTCTAAAGGCTACATTAGCCATTGAAAAAGCTTAGATAAAATTTCCATATTTTCAAAGATGTTTTAAAACCATTTGCTTTTCTTTTGAAAACTAATGAAATTGAATATCTATCTTTACATCGCAAAAACATGTTAATTTCAGAAGATTGTTTCGTTTTAGAATTTCACTTGTAAAGAATAATCATTTTAAAAACTAAGTTGAATTTTATTAAAAACTAATTTTCAATATAGCAGTAGAAGAAAGTGATTTAATCAGACTTATTAACAACCAATTTCATGCATAGTCATTTAAATATCAATTCAAGCAATTTAAAAATTTATGTCATGCTAATCAAAATATATCCAAAAATTAAAGTCCTAAGCTACAGTCCGAATAAAAATTAATATTGTCCCAAAACAATTATTAGAATTAAGTTTCAAGTACTAAAAAAATGAAAACATCCGAGAAGCTTCTCCAATAGCCGTGTCCAAGTCCTAACCTTGGGGACTATCTAAAATCCAATTAGAAACTAAGGAGTGAGCTTTATAAGCTCAGTGTGAGTTATAACTCTAGTAAATAGTAATTGACATAGATTATAGCATTCAAGCTAGTAAATATACAGAATATTAAAGACAATACAAATATCACATTTTGTGCCTTGCATGAATGTGTTAATGTAATATTTTCAGAGAAAAGATCTTACCCAATTCCTCTACACACCATCATAAGAGTTCCCTAGAATTCATCCAACCAATGACACACTAGTTTGTGGACAAGCCACTAGTAATGCAGATAAACTACTAGAAATGTGGTCAAGCCACCATTATTGCATTATAGTATGCCCAAAGACCATTCATAAAATTTTGTAATTACATGTTTTACCTTGTTCATTAATATAAGGCATTGCCATTATTATTTTAGTTTCTTTTTCTTTGTATATAAATAAACTGAATTGTAATAAAATCCTAAGAAAATATGATTATTCTTAAAAGATCCTTAGTCAAGTATTATTGTGGGCTTGGACAACAATAATACATTGAGGCTAATGTGTAATTGATTGATGACAAAGTGTTGTCATTGACATAAGGATGTCAAAATCAATACATGAGTATGTGCTAGAGAACAACATATTGGACTAACCCGCTATAAGTATGTTGGATTATTATGTAATAGTCACAACATTACTTATGGTGATAACTATGTATACGATTCTCAGACTTGAGATCATCATTTTCCCAACATCATGAGTCGTATATTTTGATACAATCAAACATCTTCCATAAAAGGTTGTACTAAAAAGACTAATGTTGGATATGCCAAAATCTATGTAGTGGGATATGGTTGATCAATATAGAAATTGTCCCTCCTACATAATGAGAGCAATATCTTAGGTCACTTGATTGAGTGAGACTAGAAATGCATGACCATGATCGAATAAGTTGATATGAGATATCATACTTATTTGTTTATTGTAGTCTGCTCGAAATTTGAAGAAACATGAGATTGGATTATGCAAGTGTGACTGTTCCATGACTTGTTTCCAATCTAGATATAAAGGACAAAAGGATGTAATACATGAAAGGTTTATCATAGAAAGGTTATGTCAAATATGACTTCTTGTAACTTAGGTAGCAATGATGCATTTCTAGATGCCACTCATTGCTTGTATTATTAGATATGTTCTAGTTTTACTACTAACGTTACAAGAACCTATAGGGCCACACCCTATGGTTAAAATGAACAAATCCAAACACAGTTGGTATTGTGTTTAGCTATCACATGAATTAAATTAATTATTGAATTAATTTAATTTGGAAGTTAAATATTAAGCGAATTAAATGTACAAGTTTTTGTACACAAATAGAGAACATAGTTAAAATTAATATATGAATTTGATTCATATAAAATTTTAACAGATATAGTTCATGAAACTATTATAATAAATTATGATAATTAATATTTTGGTCAAACATTGAAATATAGTAGTTATAATTCTTTTTGGAAAGAATATAACATTTTTAATGCTTTCCATATGATCTCTATAGGTTGATTCTATTTTAATATATAGATATCAAAAATCTCGAATTAGGGTTAATTGTGTTTTAAAAGAAAAATAAGAAAAAGGTCTAGTAGCCGTTTTTGGGAGATTTTCTTTGGAAAAGTTTCAAGAGAGTTTTTTCCATTCATTTTAATACCATGTGGACTACATAGAGCCTGGGAAATTTTCATTGTGGCTTGAAATTAACATCGAAGCAGTAGCATCCTTTCATCGTTTTTCAGTTAAGAAGGTATATCGTTTTTTAGCATCGAATCAGCCGTTTTTCCTCGTACATAGATCCATGGCTGAGGTTTGTAGGAATAACTTTTTTGATGCACCATGGGGCGTATCGGTGGTCTCAACATATTGCAGACAAGCTGCTAGTATTGTGGACAAGCCGCCAGAAATTCAGATAAACTACCAGTACTTCCTCCTTATATAATAGTTCCAACCCCGATGCAGTATGATATGTTATTAACAATAATAGAGCAATACAGTAGGCATGATTTAAACATGCAATCAGTGGCAGAAAGAGTGAACACTCGTGCGCGTGTGGGTTAAAATGAACGATTTTGGAAAACTGTTTTGAAATGTGGGCTTTAACTGCAAGCGGACAGTGCCCGTTGTAATTTTTATAGTTCTGATGAAACACGAAGTATTCAAAAGGGTAAAACCCAAAAGAGATGGTGATTGAGTAATAAATAGTGCGCACTTTAGAGTTTAAACAACTACTAGTACGATTTTATTGTACGACAAATCATAACAAGAAAATGATGCAAGGAAAATAAATACACTACTCTAGGGACTACGAAATTAATCAATAAATTATTAACGATGGTTGGTTGACTTTGAAGTGGTTTTTTGATATTCGAATGAGGGACTTAAACCGCTTAAATTACTAAAGTGGCTTAATTTTATCTCTCAATCTCAATTTTACCAAATTAGAAAAATTAGGTCAGTTTATTTCTCGATCTCATCGGGTAATCTGGAACTAACAAATTGGTGCACAACAAGATTACCTCTTGTCTCACTTGTCTAGATGTTCCCTTAGGGGCGTCAATCCTAATTTTTTAGGTTCATTCAAATTAATCCAATTTATTACAATTTAGTCCAACCAAAAATCAGCTCACTACATCTCCATCATCCAACCCCCTTAAAAGTTTAGTTACTCATGCTAAAAATACAACAACAACCATAGAAATGAAAAGAAAAAAGCCATTAAAGTAAAGCTTAAAAAAATATATAATATTTGATATTTTTATGCAAGAAACTGTAAAAGGCATGTAAAGAAAAGCATTCAATAAGAAAATCTAAAGTAATAAGCATAAAAGTAGTAAAATTTAACACCTACTGTAACACACCTCACCCGATCTGATCTCCATACCTGAGCTACGAGATGCTACAAGTAATTTCAAAACAACACACACAATTTAAAACATTGAATGATCATATTAAAACACACATTAATTATTACAAATGACAACAAAACTAAATTAAGATTTAAATATAATAGATTAGATTCGGGCATGAAAAAGGACCAAACTATAAATTTTAAAAACTTTGGAACTATGTATCGGTACCAAAGAAATAAATACCAATACTTTTACAGTAGGTATTGATATTATAATTAGTATTGATATCATTTTGGCATTTTAGAAACTTGAAAACACTGTTCATTTGGTCAAATATCGATACCTTTTTCCCTAGTATCGATACTTTTATCTAGATGGTCAAAAATCACAAATTTGAAAGTTCATTTCATGCCCAAACCTATATCTTAATTCATAGATACAAATAGGTACACAGATGACCTCCATAAAACTTACTCAATCCATTACAAACATTGCATGATTCAACCATGATCTATTAACCATTTTACCTATTATAATTAACCAATATGCCATTTGACACCATCACAACCAAATTCAAATCATAAACTCAAGTATACATACAAGCATGTATCATCATAGTACAATTTATCTTTGTACATAATCAAAATTTACCATGTCATTGAAACAACTTATATTAATGATTGCATATACTACAACTATCAACTAACACATATACCATACATTTCATCCAAGTTTTACCATTTCCCAACCATTTTATGATCTAAAAACAAGCATACCATCACCACACATACTATCATCATTTACCCCGTATGCATATCATAGCAATCACTAAATTCAACCTTATGCATGACAACCATTATGAGAAATTACAACTTCGACGTATAACTTTAAACTATCAACCCATAACCACTTAAAATACAAACCACAATTAAGAAACAAAGTACCAACATTCAAGATTGACCAAAAATGAATCATCTATGTACATGCCACAAAACCAAGTTTTAAGTAATAGAAAGACTAATAAATCAATACTGGGATAGTGTGAGTTTCTTGACAATCCACCAGACATGTTCCGCAGGTTAACACTACAGGGAAAAGGAAACAATGAAGTAAGCATTACAATTTCTTAGTAAGTGTCGAGTGTGAAATGATATGCGATTTATGCAAGTATACATGTCGAATCAAGTAATAAAGTGATGAGTGAGTATTGTTCCCACGAGGATCAGATTGAGGCACAAAAGTGGTCAAGTTATTATAATAGAATGTTATTAATGCTATGGCAAAAACAATGATAAGTATACATTGACAATTAAAGGAATAGTAATGTATGCAATATGCGGAATTAATGAATACTTGGAAATGCTATGGCAATGCAAGAGTAAAAATGTAATTGCAATTATGAGAATTACTATGGGAATATTATGTAAATGATCAAGTAAATAACTAAGAATGATATGGTAAAGATACGATAGCAAAGAATAAAGGATATTTGATGTTTATTTGGAAGGTCGGGATTACTAAGAATCTACCCTTACTGTCAATAATGCCTTGGCAAAAATCAAACTTAGTTTACTGCTCAGAGGAGTTCTAAAATGGTATGCTTCTTTCGAGAGAAAAAACCTCAAGTTACCTTGCTCGTGTCTATAGGCCTTAATACGATACCCTGTATTGTTTTCCTACAAGTATTGATCGAGTACTTGCTCATATCATTCAATATTGATCTAACTAATCCAACCTTTTCAGAACTAGATTTAATTTATAGGCATTTCGAACAGTCATCTATTTCTAGGGATTACACGCATACAATTGAGTTTATTGCCAAGTTATTGAATATAGCTTAAAGAGTCTCTAAGTTTATCAAAAGAAACTTATTATGGATTAATTGTAATCAAAATTAGGAAATCCTAATTTTAGGGATCAATTTACAAGAAAACTTTTCCTAAGCTAAAATCACCTAAGCCACTGTCACAACTTTCTAAGTTTATTGAAGAATTAAGCTCCTCATCGAACATCACAGACAAAAACACACTTATCATAGTCTAAAAAATTCCTAGCAGTCATGCGTGCCATGGAAAAATGAATGGCAAATGGAAAAAATATTAAAACAACATGCTCAACTAAATCTCTAATGTAGTCTAGATGCACAATACACCCCCAAACCTAAGGGATACATTATCCTCAATGCATGAATAGATATATGAAAACTATCTATATATAGACAATGTCATGGCAAAATATATGCAATGCAATATGTATGAAATAAAAAGAAAACTTTCCTTGCTTGGACTGTATTATAGATACTTCATTCTGTCCAATAGGTTGATTTACGAGCAGCAACCTTGTACCTCTGCTTCCTTTTCATTGGGGTTAGTTCAGCCCCATCCTTATCAGTATCTATGAGATCATCAATCAAGCAATCGATGTCATGATCTTGGGCAGTTACGGTTTAGTAGAAAGAGATGGAACAGCCAAAACTTGTCTCATGTTAAATGATGTGCGATCTTGTGCAAGTATTGACATTTGTTCAAGGAATAAAGTGATAAGTGAGTATCGTTCCCACGAGGATCAGATTGCGGCACAAAATTGGTCAAGTTATTGTAATATGGTTAATGTTATGGCAAGACTGATGAATAAGATGTTATGGTAGACTAAGGTAAGTATGCAGTGATAATTCAAAGGAATGATGATGTACGCGATAGATGGAATTTATGAATAATTGGAAATGCTATGGAAAAAGTGCGAGCAGAAATGTAATGGCAATAACGAGAGTGATTATCTGAATAGATTGTAAATAAAGAAATAAATAATTAAATATGCTGCGGCAAAGTTACTACGACAAAGAATAAGGATAGAGTGATGTTGATTCAAAAGGTCGGGATTACCTAGAGTCGACCTTTATTGTAAATAATTCCTTGGCAAAATCGTATCTACTTTACTACACCAAAATCGAATCTGCCCTCTCGCGAGAGCAAAACCTCAAGTTACCTTGCCCGTTTCTATAGGCTTTTTAGATATCTTGCATAGGTTCCTTCCGTATGATCGTGACTCTATGTCTAGAGACAACTACAATTGTCTATCAAATACTTGCTCATTTCATTTAATTTTAATCCAACCAATCCAACCCTTTTAGAATTAGAATCAATTTATAAGTATGTGAACAGTCTTCTATGTCTAGATATTGTTTGCATTTTAATTAAGAAATAAGAACAATCAAATGAAATAATAAAGTAAATTAGATATATACTGTATCTATAAAAATAGTTTAAGGTTTTATCAAAAGTAATCCAAACCCTATGAGATTTATCTCATGGGTTGGGAAATAAAATTCCAAACCAAAATATTATCCGACATTGTGTTCAACTCCTTCAATTCAATCTTTCAGAGGAACACTAATGGAAATAACAGAAGAACTTCGGGAAACAGTTTTCCCTTGCCCAGTCCAAACTTTGGCAGCACAACATCCTATGATGGCTAAGAAGGATTGCCTTCGACTTCCTTTCCTTTGCACAGTCGAACCCTTAATCACCCCTAAGGATCTTTCCCACTTTTTTTTGTTCACCTTTTGTGTGGTTCCTTTCATCGGCTTTCATAGATAGATTAGGCTAGGGTTAGCTAACAACTCGTGATTATCTTCTCCGCTTTTAAGGGGATTTATTTGGTACAAGTTTGAATTTGAGTTAAGACTGTTGCGCGAAAAATGTTGACTTTGTCTTCCCGGCATTGCCACGACATCCGTGCTGGCAAATTGTCTGTATTTTGCCCTGAAAAAACTTCACTCCTTTATTTCCTCGTTCCAAAACCTATTCCTGCCACAACAACACACAAAAAAACTCCATCGCAAGTGATTAAAAGCACCTAATTCCAACACAGTCCAAGTCCTAATGCAATATTAAAAATGCTAACTAAAATGTCCTAAAGTGCAGCAAAATGTACTTAGGTACAAGCAATTAGCTAGGCCTAAAGGCATGAAATATAACTATTTTCAAGAATTATCAGTGAGATACTTACGTAATCCTTCGACTTATTTGCACACTTCTACTAGTGGGGTACAAATATGAGATTTTTTATTTGTACTTTAGTGAAACCCATAAGTCGAAATGGTTAGTGTTGTCTTAGTATATTATGTATATAATATACAAAAGTGTAACAAGAATAGAGGGTTGACCATACTTACGTAGTAACGGAGGAAAAAGACTCAAATCTTCCCACGAAATATTGATTAGCAAAGAGGAATCGTCACTAAATGAAGAAAAATAATATTATAAAAATAAAAAATTTAGAAAGAAAGAAATAGAATATAGGATAATCTTTTTATGAAGAAATATTTGAATTGAGAGGTTAAATAAATTAATTTTTTGTGGTGGTGAGGTAGAGGTGTGGCGGCCTTTGTGGTGGTGGAGTGGAGGAGTAATGAGAAGAAAAGGGTGACGTAGGCGGTGAAATGGAAGAAAAAAGAGAGAAAATTGGTGAGCAAGGTGGTGGACAGCAAAGAGAGAAGAGGAAAGAAAAATGAAAAAAAATAAAGAAGTGAAATGGTTATGTGTAGATGATCGAAAGGGGATCATGGGAGTGAAAAGGGGAGAAAAAAGGGAATGTTGACCATGTAATCAAGGAAAGAATCTTCCTAAGTATGGCAAGATGTGGGTCAGACAGCAAGGGTGTTCAGACACTTAACCACTTGGAACCACTTCGAATACATTCACACACTTAACCACTTGGAACCACTTGGAATACATTCACACACTTAACCACTAGGTTATTTAATCCCTAATGTCATGAAATAGCTAAAATAAATAAAATATAGGGCGTGACACTATCCATCATACATGCATAACTATAACAATCATAACAAGGATCATATCCTTACCTCCCATAAGGGTCGTAATCATCCTAGCTAAGGATAGAAGTACCATCCGCATTAGACACGAACGGACCTTCGAGCCACCTATTGTTAGTAGTAAACTTGTCTCCCAATCAATCATTAACAAGAGAAAGTCGAACATCATTAAAACAAAAATATAAAGTCGTGTCTATAAATCTTAGCTTTTCTAATTATCTCTACGTAAAGGTACAGAACTAAAAATTGCTCGATCTACACTGTCTCCCTGACAACGGTGCAGATAACTTTGAGCACCCGCGCGCGTGCGGATTGAAATGAATTATTTTGGAAAACTATTTTGAACGTGGGTTTAACTGCAAGTGGATAATGTCAGTTCTAATATTTATAGTTCTGATGGAACACGAAGTATTCCAAGGGGTCGAAGCCAAAGGAGATGGCAATTGAGTAATAAATAGCGTGCACTGTAGAGTCTAAAAGGCTACTAATACGATTTTATAGTACGATAAATCATAACAAGAAAATTTTACAAGGAAATTAAATACGCTACTCTAGGAACGAAATTGTGAAGGGTATCAAACTACGAAATTAATTAATAAATGAATAACGGTGGTCGGTTCACTTTGACTTGGTTTGTCGAATAATCTCTTAAATTACTAAAGTGGCTCAATTTTATCTCAAAATCTCAATTTCACCAAATTAGAAAAATTTGGTCAGTTTATCTCTCAATCTCACCAGGTAATCTGGGACTAACGAATTGGTGCACAATAAAATTACCTCTCGGTTTCACTTGTCTAGATGTTCCCTTAGGAGCGTGATTGAGTGCGCGCATGCACATAAAAAATGATTTTATAAATCAAATTTATAGTTTGGTTTTACTGTAAGCGTATATGACAATTGTAATATTTATAGTTCCGATGGAACACGAAGTATTCCAAGGGGTTGAACCCAAAGGAGATGGTGATTGAGTGATAAATAGCATACACTACAGAGTCTAAATGACTACTGGTATGATTTTATAGTATGACAAATCATAACAAGAAATTTTTGAAAGAAAATTAAATATTCTAATCTAAGGACAAAATTATAAAGTGTACAAAACCACGAGAATCACCAATAAATGGCTAACGGTGGTAAGTTGATTTTGATGTGGCTCATCGATCTTCGAATGAAGGACTTAAATTGCTTAAATTTCTAAATGGCTCAATTTTATCTCTCAATCTCAATTTTACCAACTTAAAAAAATTAATTTAGATTATCTCTTGATCTTACCGATTAATCAAGGACTAATGAATTGGTGCACAAAAAGATTACCTCTCGATCTCACTTGTCTAGATATTTCCTTATTGATGTAAATTCTTAAGTTTTTAGGTCTACTCAATTTAGTCCCTTGTCCAAAAAATCAACTTACCCATATCTCCATCAACCAATCCCCCATTGAGGTTTAGCTATTCATCCTGAAAATAAAGCTAATGGACATGAAAATGAAAAGTAAAGAAGTCATTAAAGTAAAGCTTGAGAAAAATGTAAAATTTTGGATTTTTATGCATGAAAACTAAAAGAACATGAAACTAAAGGCATTCAACAAGAAAATCTAAAGCAATAAACATAAAAGGAACGAACTTTAGCCGATTTCAAGTAAAAGAAACTGAACACATTAAACTAAAATTAGAAATGTCTTACAAACAAGGCATAGGGACTGAAAGTGCAAATAAACCTAAGCTACAGTGATAACTAACTTAACTAACACTAAGAATAAGAAAGAAGTGTAGAAAAATAAAGTCTAATGAAGTCTAACATTATGAAAAGAGAAGAGAGAATAAAAACCATAGAAAAGTTACAGAAAAACTAAGATAAAACCTAGAGAAACTAAAGCTAAAAACTAAACTAATATGTATCTCCTCTCTCCTAAGCCAAAATTGGTTGTTTCGAGCCAAGAAGAAGATATTATGATACCCCAGTCAGTTTTGAACTTGGGGTTTCTTCTTGAAGAGTGGATATCGCGATTCCATTAAAGGGTGGTATCCAATCTTCAAGTTTGTTGAAGGTATCACGATTTTAAGGTTTGGATATTGCGATACCCTTTCCTTCGGTGTTTTTGCTTGTTTTCAACCTCCAACACATCCTTACACCACTCAACCACACATTAGGGCGCCCAATGGCCCTATTGTCCAAATTGAGCCACAAAATGAGTAAAAATAAGACATTTATACTTCTTAATTTAAAATCTAAAAATTACAAAAAAAAATTATGAAAAAGACGCTACTTTGCTTGAGAATAAGCTCCTTAAGTATATCGGGAAAGCCTAATTTTTCATATCAAATTACGGCAGATCAAACAATAGGCATAAATTATCATGCTATCAATATCTCAGCATCAATGGTAATGATTTTATCATGTAATCAATTTTTAACAGTATCAGTGGCATGTCTTAAATATGCATTCATATTTATCAGTCTAAGTGAACATGATATATCATGCTTTCGATATCAATATCAAATTAGAGGCATGTTTTAGCATTACAATACATACGAAACATTATTGAATCATAAAATAACATTACACACACTTTCCGCAGTACAGATTTCTTAGTTTGGGGCACTTACATGTAGCAAATCCTTAATAAGGGATTTATTATTCTCCTTGAATACTTTATGTATTCATTTAATCATAAGTTTGGCAGAGATTTAAATGTTTATTTTTAAACATATATATAATATTTATGGATCACAACATCCACAATTTTAATTGATTAAAACTTGCACCTTGAATGGAAGTCCCACGATACAAAGTCTACTCCTTCACAATCCTACGCTTTAGATTTATCTAGATCTCGCCTCGATCTGATTATAGCATAAAGGTACCAACACCAATTAAAAATGTTAGTGTCAGTTATAGTCGAATAAAATTCTCTTATGAAAACCGGATGAAAACTTACCATATTACCCTATCGAACAGAGATCCAATCGTTTCATTTGCGCTAACGCAAATCCGAGTGGTCTAGATTAGAACATTTATTGAAAGCAATATGTACATATATATTAGATTTGGACCTACCAAAATAAAGAAGGAATCGAGATTAGACTAAACTAATCCTCACTTACTCTATATCGATTAGATCGGAATGACTATGCAAAAATTAAAACAAAGAAAAGATGAGTATGAAAAATAATGTTTCAAATTGAAAAAAATATAGATGAAAGAATAATAAGGATTCGATTATGACCAAAAAAATGAAGAGAGGGAAAAAAGGAAGAAAAACGGGTGGTGACGACAAGAGTGGTATGGCGGCGGTGGCGATGAAGGTTCTGAGGTGGTGCAGTGGCTGCAAGGAAAGGAAGAGAGGGGAAAAACAATAGTGCGGTGGTGGTGGTTTAATGTTGTAATGGTGGCTAATGGTGGAGGTGTGGTGGCAAAATGAAATAGAAGTTGTGGTTCAAGGTGGTGGAAAAGAGAAAATATGAGAGAAAAAGAAAGATGAGAAGAAAAATGAAAAAATAATAATTCTATGGTGGTAGGGGCAAAAAAAGCAAGTCAAAGGGAGGAAAAATGGATGGGAGTGAAATAAGGAAAAGAAAAGGAAATAAGGGGAACAAGAGGTGTGAAAAAGAAAGTAAAGAAGGAAGGGAGGGAGGAAAGAATCTTGCACAAAAGGCAAGTGTTTTGGGTGGCAAAGAGCTTGACTAATGAGGTACCAAAATTAAAAATAAAGTGCAAGAATGGGGACTCAAACTTGAGTCACTAAGGTAGCTTCACTTGTTCTTAACCACTATGCTAGCACACGAACTTGTTCATAAACTAACATTAACTAAATAAAAATGGGGCATGACAACTCTACCCTCCTTAAAACAAATTTTTTCGTCAAAATTTACCTGACCGAACAGATAGGGATACTGTTGACAAATCAAGTCCTCCGACTTCCATGTACCCTTGTCAACGCCATAATTTTGCCACAACACTTTTACTAGTAGAATCCACTTTTTTCTTAATACCTTAACCTCACACTCTAATATCTAAACTGGTTCCTCCTCAAAAGATAAATATGGTCTCACTTCTATCCTCACTTAGAACCACATAAGATGGGTTAGATCGATATCACCTCAGCACAGAGACATAAAACATATCATGGATACATCTAGCTCCGGAGGTAAATCTAACTAATAAGCCATCGGTCCAATCCTCTCAAGATCCTTGGACTAGGCTTCCATTTTTGACCAAATCTCAAAACCTTCTTCCATTTTGAAACTTTCAGAAATACCATATCCCTGACACTGAACTCTATGTCATTTCTCTTCAAATCTGCATAGTACTTCTTTGGATTTGATGTCACTTTCAATCTATCTTGGATTAGCTTAACAATACCCTCGGTATCTTGAATCAATTATGAGCCCAACATTTTCTTCTCACATAACTCAATCCAACACAAAGGTGTCCGACACTTTTGAACATATAGTGGTTTGTAAGGTATCATTTGAATGCTTTACTGAAAGCTGTTATTATAGGCAAACTTTGCTAACGAAAAATGCTCCTTCCAACTACCATGAAAATCGATTACACAACTCCACAGCATTTCCTCAATGATGTGAATAACTCGCTCAAAATGTCCATCAAACTATGGATGAAAACTCATACTAAATTATAGTCGAGTACCAAATGTCTCATGCAGCTTCTTCCAAAATCGACATGTAAAACGAGGATCCCGATCTAAAATAATCAATATTGGTAACCCATGCAGTCTCACTATCTCAGAAATGTACAACCTCGCCAACTTCTGCAGAGAATAATCCGTACAAACCTGTAGGAAGTGAGGTCATTTAGTCAGTCTCTCCACAATCACTTAGACTGAGTCTTTATTAGTAGATGCTAAAAGTAACACATTAATGAAATCCATAGTCACTCGCTCTCATATCCACTGAAGGATCTTAATAGGCTGTAACAAGGCAGAAGGGAACTATGCTCAGCTTTCAGTTGCTGACACATTAAACATTTAGCCACATAATTTGTTTCCTCACGCTTCAAACCTGACCACCAATAAAGTTCTCACAAATCACGGTACTTCTTATTCCCTCTAGGATGTATAGTGTAAGGGTTACTATACGCTTCTCGAAGGATAGACTATCTCAGATCCTTGTCATCTGGCACACAATACCTCCCACAAAAACACAATACACCATCAAAATTGAACCCAAAATCTGTAGTCTTACCCTCATCAATCTGCTTAATCTAAGACAAAAGAGACATATCCAAAGGTTGTTTCATCTTAATCTCGTCAACTAAAGTAAGCTTTACTTGCAACTCTACGAGTAAGCCTCCATCCTCATACAAACTTAGCTTAGCGAACATTGCTCTCAGATCAATCATCGACCTTCTACTCAGTGCATCAGCCACAACATTAGCTTTCCCCGGATGGTACTCAATGGTACAATCATAATTCTTAAGCAACTCTATCTATCTCCGCTACCTTAAGTTCAACTCTTTTTAGGAGAGAAGATACTTAAGACTCTTATGATTTGTGTAAATGATACACTTCTCACCATACAGATAAAGTCTCCAAATTTTCAGTGTAAAAACCACAGCTGCCAACTCAAGGTCATGAGTCGGGTAATTGCATGCATGTAACTCCCCTAACATTAATCTCACTGGATTAGGGTTACAGAGTATTACAAAAAAATTAGTAACATTTGGACATTATATTATTCAATATTATAATCACAACATATAACATTCATACGCATGCATATTGTCCCTAAATCGACCCCTCAAGTCCCCAAAAATAGCTTAGAAACAATTTGGGACCAATTTGAATCAATTTAGATAGATTTGGGAAAAAATAGTAAAATTTGAAAACATGGGACACAGGTCTGAGAGACACACCCGTGTCTCAAGTGTTGTAACCTTTGAACTAGGGACACACGAATGTGTCCAAGCCCGTGCTCTCACCCGTGTAACTCTCTGAGTAGGGTTAGACGGTCGTGTCACACGCCCGTGTACCAGGTCGTATAACTCTCGAAGTTGCCCCACATACTCGTGTGTCAGGCTGTGTGTTAGGCCGTGTAACTAAATGACTTGCATACAAAAGACCATTAGATGTTACACGGCCATGTCGCAAGGCCATATGCCTTATATGGCCGAATCACACGCCCACGTTTCAAGCTATGTAAGCCCAAATTTACCCATTTCTTGCTTAACTTCACTCCCTTATGGCATTTGTACCTACACACTTTCAAATACAAATATAGAAGGCGCAATTCAACTTCAAACATTCTCAAACATAATCATATACCCATTATCAACTTGTAATCACAACACAATTATCTCTTTAAACATACATCCATTTCGTTACAAGCATTAAGGTAACCTAGAGCATACCATTTCATACCATGACCTATCAAACATATTTATGTAACAAGTAGGAAATCACAAGTTGGTCAAGTGCACAACATGTCACAACATTTACTCAAAAACTAGGCATTTGACATAACAATACATAGGATCCTAGTACATGCCATATTCCAAAACTGAGAAATTAAATCTACATAGGATCCTAGTACATGCCATATACCAAAACCGAGAAATATTTTTAGCCTTCAAAACGTGATCTACAAAATGAACAAATTTAAAAGTGAGCTCAAATGAAGCTTAGTAAGTTCGTTTAGAAATTCATAACCTTTTCAATCTAACATAGATTTAATCAACTTAAGCATAGAGATTTCCATTATACGCAGTTTATAGCAGTAATCACAATCAATTTAGTAGTTTAGTATACTCAATGAACATTGCTTGATTGAACTTTTCATCAGTATATCCGTAGATTTCTACTCATTTGGGCTTCACTCAGTATAACAGTAGAATTTGTTCAATTTAAACATCAGCCAGTAAAATAGTAAGATTTACTAAGTTAAGCTCTATTCAGTATAACGGTATGATTTGCTCGATTTAGCTTCATTTAGTATAACAACAAGATTTGGCTCGATAAAGCGTACTTCTAGTATGTGAAATGACATTCATTAGTACCATGTTAATAAGAATGTATGCATTTAGGAGTATAATTAAACATACGAACTTACCAGACTATTTTGCAGAAGATTCCGAAGTACAAGGACTACTCCGTGATTTTCCCTCTTCCACGATTATCGGCACGTTCTTGATCTAAAAATGACAATTTCATTCCATTAATTAGAATAACAACATAATTTGGTCTATTTCATACATTTGAGTCCCTTTTGGTAAATTTACATATTTACCTCTCAATCTTTCATTTTTATTCAATTTCATCCTTAGGCCCTAATCATGCAAATTATCCATTTTTCCTT
Source organism: Gossypium raimondii (assembly GCF_025698545.1). Classification (NCBI taxonomy): domain Eukaryota; kingdom Viridiplantae; phylum Streptophyta; class Magnoliopsida; order Malvales; family Malvaceae; genus Gossypium; species Gossypium raimondii. Next base: position 16,169,103 of record NC_068571.1, read on the forward strand.
AATACCCATGTTAGCCGATTGTTCCCTATCTTCTTATCAGCTCCTATTTGTAATAATTTCACCTCAAGTACAAGCAATTTATCATTTGAATCAATTTAGTCCCTAAACATCAAAATCACTCAAAATCACTTTACAAAATAGTTTACCCAAACAATAAGGTTTCATATTTCCATCATAAACTTAAAAGAATAACTCAACTCATCAACGGAAAAATTTATAACATTTAACAGTTTCACAAATTAATCATCGGGTTAGCTAGATCAAGCTAATATGAACACAAAAATATTAAAATTACTAAAAACGAGCTAGAATTCACTTACAAATTGAAGCATCAAAGCTTGAAAGCTAAAACCCTAAAGTTCTTACCTTTATCGTGAAGAAGATGAGTTAATTCATCCAATTCCATCTTTTAAATTTTTAATTTTGTTTTATATAGCTAGGTTTTTTTTGTAATTATTATAACTTTCATAATTAATTTCTTAATTAACCATGATTAAGCCTAATTAAGTCATTTTACTTAAGCAAATCATCATTCCAATCCATTAACTAAATTTCATGGTTTAATTATCCTTTTAACCCTTTTAATTTAACTTCTCAACTTTTACAATTTTTACAATTGTAGACCTTTTACTTATTAAACTATCCAAACAATTAAAATTTTCAACCAAAATTTAATATGACTCTAGAGACCTCCTACTTATACTAATTAAATAATATTCACAAAGTATTTTGTTGGAATTATGGTCTCGAAAGCACTGTTTTTGACACCAATAAAAATCAAGCTGTTACAATTCATATGGTTTAAGTTGCCTCAATGTACAGGCCACAACCTTAACATCTTGCATCATCACACAACCAAGACCAATATGAGACACATCACTATAAACCACATAATCATTTCCAGACTTGGGCTAAATCAAAACCGATGCTTGAGTCAACATGGACTTAAGCTTCTCAAAACTGGCTTGTTGCTCCTCGATCCACTTAAAATGAGCACTCATCCTCAATAGCTTAGTCATAGGGTCCGTAATAAAAGAAAATCCCTGTACAAACATCCAATAATAATCGACTAATCCAAGAAAAATTTGAATCTCATAGACATTCTTAGGTTGCTTCCAATCTAAAATGGCCTCAATCTTTTTCAGATCAACACGAATACCTTCAACAGATACCATACGCCCTAAAAACACCACTTCTTTAAGCAAGAATTCACACTTACTAAGCTTAGCATAAAGCCTCATCTCACGAAGGATTTCTAGAACAATACTCAAATATTCATCGTGCTCAAATTCAAACATAAAATAAATTAAGATGTCATCAATAAAGGCAACGAAAAATTGGTCAAGATAAGGCTGAAATACCTTGTTCATCAAGTTCATGAAAGTAGCTGGAGCATTCGTAAGACCAAAGGGCATCATCAAGAACTCATAATGACCATATCGAGTCCTGAATGCAGTCTTAGGCACATAAGATTCCTTTACCTTCAACTGATAATACCCAGGCCTTAAATCAATCTTAGAAAACATTGTAATAACTCTAAAATGATCGAGCAAGTCATTAATCCTAGGTAAGGGATACTTGTTCTTTACAGTCAACTTGTTCAATTGTTGGTAATCGATACAAATCCTCATCGATCAATCGTTCTTCTTGACGAACAAGACCGAAGATTCTGAAGGTAAAACACTTGGTCTTATGAAACCACGGTCCAAAAGTTGTTGAAGTTGAACCTTAAGCTCCTTAAGTTCTTTAGGTGACATGCGGTAGGGAGCAATAGACACTAGAGTAGTCTTGGGCAATAGATCAATCCCAAACTCAACCTCCCAATCCAGAGGTATTCCAGGCAACTCTTTTGGAAAAATCCAAAAACTCCCTCACAGTTCGGATTCCATCCATAACTGACCCATTTGCACTTGAATCTAAAACATAAGCTAGATAAGCCTCACAACCTTTTTGAACCAGTTTTTCAGCCACTATAACGAAGATCACATTAGACAAGTAATCTCTATGCTTACTTACCATCATAATCTCCTTACCAGCAGATGTCTTCAGAGTGACCCTCTTAGAAGCACACTCTAAACTGCTTGGTGTTCCACTAACCAGAGAGTGACCCTCTTAGAAGCACACTCTAAACTGCTTGGTGTTCCACTAACCAGTCTATACATAGGATTAAATCAAATTCCCCGAAGGTAATAACTCCATCAGATCTGTCGAAAACACTTCCCCATGTACTTCCAATGGAAACCTTCAAATATTTTATTCACAGTGACAGATTGCCCTAAAGGACTGACTACAGTTAGGTCACTAACAGTTTCCTCTACCCCAACACCCAATTTATCAACCATTAAACAAGAAATATACGAATGGGTAGACCCAATATCTATCAAAGCAAAGTTATGAATACAATTAATTACAAACGTACCTATGATGACATTAGTTGCATCACGGTCCTCTCTGCGTCTAGCCATATAAACCAGGGCACTCGGTGCTCACTATCCCTGCCCAACATTACCAGCTCTAGAATGACTCTGACCTCTCTAAGGCTGTTGCCCAGCCCTCTTATTTTGGACCCCGTTCTGCAACAGAGCTTTCATTTGATCATTTTGGTGCAGGAAATCTTTAATCTTATGATCTGCGGACCCTCACCTCAGACAAGCACCCATTGTAATATCCCATTTTTCAGCGGTGTTGAAAATAGTAGTTTCGGGGCCATAAATCCGGCGTGTAAGTTCATAAATATTATTATTTAATATTTACGAGTCAAACTAGGTATTAAAATAAATTTTGAATTGGAAATTTATGCTATTTGAATGAATAATTAGGTTCATGTAGTATGACCCTAAAGTCAAGTGGTTTTAGAAAATGAGGTATCGGGACCTCGTTTCTATAAACTGAGCCATAAATGTTTTTATAAATATTTATAGAGTGTTATTAAGGTTGTATTAAAGTTTTGTTAAGAAATTTTAATGTTTAGATAGTTAATTAATTAAAAGGGCTACATCGTAAATGATGTAAAATTTGATCACTATTAGATTTGAATGATTAAATGGATTAATGATTATAAGTGGAAGGATTAATATGGTAAATATACCATTTTTAATTAGTAGGATGGCAAGAGAGCTTTAAATTTTGTTTTATTCATGTGTAAATGTTAGAATAATTAAAATAAGTAATAAAATTAAAATAAAAGATGAAAATTATCATTTGTCTTCTTCACTTCTTCTTTAAACAAATCGAATACTCCATGGAAATATATTCAAGGTTTGGAAATTGAAAGATTCATGCATGTAAGTTCGTTTTGAACCCGTTTCTCGTAATTTTTATGTTTTTGATATCGTTGCAATTAGGTCCAACTAGCCCGTACCTTCATTTTTGAAACTGTTAAAGATTTTGAATGTTTTCATTGATGAATATTTGTGATTTTAGAAGCTAAATGATGAATTTGAAGTAGTATTTTTTATTTATAAGTATTTTGTTAAGTAATTTTAATGATTTAAATGTTTAGGGATTAAATTGCTAAAGTAATAATAGTTCAAGGACTTGATGAGAAATTGTTACAAATTTAGGCTTTAATGGAAGCTATTAACATTCAGATGGTATGAGTTTTCAGTAAAATTGGTTTATTTGCATGATTAGGACATAGAGACTAAATAGAATAAAAATGAAAAGTTGAGGGTAATTTTGAAAAATTGTCAAAAAGGACTAAATTTCATAAAATGATTTGGTTTTACTGTCTGAATAAATGAATTGAATGAAATTATTAATTTAGATCAAGAACAAGTGGAAAATCGAGAAGAAGAGAAAATTACCAAATAGCCTATATACTTAGTCATTGCCGCAATTTAGCCAGGTAAGTTCGTATAAATTGTAATCATTCTAATGTTATATGAATTGAATGTTTTTAATTTCATTTTAATGCAATTGAATTATTTTATAAATGCACCAATGTTATGATGAATTGACGGCTATTAAGTCCCGGTTGAACCTTAGGAATTCGTAGGATACAAATGACATGTCATTAGGGATTTCATGTTTCAGGTGCTGGTCTTGAATGTCCTACCGATGGTTGAGGTCCTACATTTGTTGCAGATACTCCACAGCTCATGTGAGCAAGATCGTGTAGCTTACATTCTAACCCATAACTCGTGTGAGCAAGCCCATTTCATAGCTCGTGTGAGCAACGATGTAAAGGAAAGGTTATGGTTATATGTTTAAGCACACTTCATGTGAGCTTTCTCGAGTATCCGATGATATTCTAAGTGGTTCAACGGGCACGAAAAGGAAAGGAACGGTAAGTGTTCAAATGAAATATATCATGTATTAATGAAAAGGAAAGGAATGGTAAGTGTTCAAATAAAATATATCATGTATTAATGAAAAGGATTGAAATGGTAAACTTCAATGGAAATATGTTTATTTTCATGAAAAGGTTGTATAACTCAAATGATGTATTTTCTCATGAATTGGCTTATCTTGTGGTTGATCCTAAAAGAGTTATGTGTAAATGCACTAACTTCTGTAATGATGATGATGTTTAGGCTTGTGCCAAGCTTGTGGTTATGATTGATGTTTATGCTTATGCTTATGCTTTGTTCTATGCAAATGAAATTGGTAAGAAAGGGAATGAAACTGTAAGTTCGTAATTGAGATGTAATATGATGATATGGTAATGTTAATGAATTAAAGGTTATGTTCATAGATGGTAAATTTCATATATTATGGATGATCTCATATGTAACATGATGTTATATGTAAAAATATATTGATAAATTAAATGATATACTTATATGTGAGAAATCTACTTATGCTACTGGATTTAATTTACCTATATCATGGATAAGTACACTAACTCGTGAATTGATAATGTTGTTTAAACTTATGCTAAGCATTTAGAGTGTAATGGTAAGTAAATGTAATGGTTCATAGTCTTATAAAAGGTTGATGATTATGTAATATAACTTATAAAATCCTATTATGTTATGAATGAAAAGTACATGTGATGTTATGAGACTTACTCATTTTATGGCATTGGTATAGGTTTATATTTATCCTATAAAGTTCATTATTGAAATGGATTATTATGTTTAAAGTTTATAAGAGCTTACTAAGCATTCATTGCTTACGTAGTTATTTTCCTTTACTTTACAGACTATCAAAAGCTTAATCAGTTGGAAGTTCGTCGGAGATCTACCATACTATCCAATGGACAAATCGATAGTTTTTGAGTACTTTGGTTACGGTTTATAATGGCATGTATAGGACGATTGTAATGGTATTATAGTTGATGTGTTAATGATGTTTTGGTATGAGTAAGCTTTGGAAAGCTATATTGGTTTGGTACATCTTGACACCTTACCAAATTATGCGATGTTGATTACTTTAAAGTGCTTGTTGATATGATTCACTTGGCATGTTGATGATAGATTGAAAATGGTTACCTGTGACATGTTTTAGTTCAATAATTGAATTAGGTTATTATGTTTTAAAATGGTTTGAAGGTGATTTGGTAAGTATACATTATGTAAGTTAACTATGTTGGTACATTTGATGCCTTGTTAGTTTGTGTCATTGTGACTATATTATGTTGTATGTTTTGAATGGCTCAAATGGCATGTTTTGTAATGGAATAGTAATGGTCATATTTGTGGTTTGATTTGTTCGAAGTTGAATTAGGCTTGATGATGGAAATGTGATCAAATAAATGCATGTTTAGGTAAGTTTAAATGTTTGCATTTGAGGTGCCTTGATTGGCATATTGGTTGGTTGATTTAAGATGATTAAATTGGTCATTATATGTATGTTTTGGTAAGGTTTTGATGCTTTGATAATGTGCACTAAAATTCTTTAGGTGGATGCATGAATTAGTGTTGGAAATGGCTTGAATTTGGCCAATTTCATGTCCACACAGCCTGAGACACGGGTGTGTGACTCAGTCGTGTGTGACACACGGTTTGGCGAAACGGCCATGTGTCCCCTGTAGGTTTTAATGCATGCAATTCAAACTGTTACACGACTTAGCACACGACCTGGGGCACGAGCGTGTATAACTATTTCGAGAGGTACACGACCTAGCACTAGACCTGTCCATGGGCCGGGCCCGGAAAAAAATTTCGCCCGACTCTTAGGCCTACCCTACCAAATATGGGCCTAAATTTTGCCTGTGCCCAGAAAAAAATAATAAGCCCGAGCCCACCGATTTTTAATAAACACAAAAAATATTTTAAAATAAAAATATTTTAAAGTATTTTAAAATTAAAATTAAAAATAAAAATAAAAATATATATTTATTATATTCGGTTGGTAGGCATGGCCTGCCTGGCCAAAAAGTTGAGCCCGAGCCCGGCCCATTTTTTAAACTGGCCTCATTTTTTGCCCAAGCCCATATTTCGGGCCTATATTTTTACCCGAACCCTCCCATATTTCGGGCCGGGCCGCCATGGACAGGTCTACCTGGCACATGGGCATGTGGCTTGGTCGTATGACCCAACTCAGTGAGTTACATGAGAACACACGAGTTGGGACACGGCCGTGTGTCCCTATTTCAATTGTTACATGGCCTGGCCACACGGCTGTGTGACCCCTACAGTCCAGTTTTTCTAACTTTTTTCTGAACTTTCCAAATGTTTCTAATTTAGTCTCGATTTGTTTCTAAAGTATTTTTAGGGCCTTAAGGACTCGATTAAGGGATGATAAGCATGTGAATGATTGATTTAATTTATGATTTTATTAATGTATGAAATGTGTGTTTTTATGTTACATTTTTACGGTAATGCTCTGTAACCCTATTCTGGCGACGGATACGGGTTAAGGGTGTTACACCCATCCTCCTCCAACAATCATCTGAGTGTTGCTTACCACAATAAGCACAGTCTAGAATCTTGCCTCTGGTACCAATTACTGTATTATTTTGCTAAGGCCTATCCTCTCGGGCTCGCTTTATGGGTTGCAAAGTCGTAATAGTGGGACCTATATCGCTCTTAATCAGAATCTTAGTCTTATCTCTCTTCTCATGCTCTGCACGCTTAATCTCCTTCACAATTTTGGTTTTCTCAACAAGACTCTCGAAAACACTCTCTTGGTGTGGAGCGAACTAAATCATCAAATCATAACACAGCCCGTTCTTAATCTAACACACTTTTCCTACTTAGTTGCAACCATCCCCTGAACATAACGACTAAGTCTCAAGAATTCAATCTTATACTCGGCCACAGACATGTGTCCCCTTGCTTCAGTTTAATAAATTCAAGCCTGTGGGCCTCCACATATCTGGTGCCCACATATTTCTTCTGGAAAGCCTTTTGGAAATAATCCCAAGTCAATCTCTCCGCCAGTGTACCCCTCGTCACGGACTGCCACCATTGGTAAGCCTTATCCCTTAATAGTAATATTGTACCTTTCAATTTTTGTTTGAGGGTACAATCCATGTCATCCAAAATCTTTTTCGTAGCCTCCATCCAATATTCGGTTATAGTAAGGGTCGTCTCGAAATACCCCTAAACAGTTCAGCTCCATTGGGTCAAAGCCTCTCAGTTACGGACCCACGATTGCTAGATTCGATTTGGGCTTTAGCCACCTACTGAAAAACCCTGAGCATAGCCTACAATACAACATTATCCATAAGCTCCTGCTAACTACCACCAAAAATAGATGCATTTTCAACATGTTCGGCTACAAGTTCAGGGGTACAGACTTGAGATGCAGAAGACTCATTTTGGGCCTCACACCCTTGCGCTCCATGGGCTCGCATACCCTGGGTTCGTACACCTTGGGTTATCGTTATCATGAGTCTAAAGTTTTATGTATTTATCTACATTTTAGAAATAAAGTTCTCATTATTTATCCTGAGTATTTTCAGTCGAATAGTTTCAATTATTGTTTACAATTTACAGTCTATAGTTTGTTTATAGTTTTAGTAATAAGAGCACTTATTTAGGATCGATTTTGGAGTCTCGGATATTTAATTTTGAAAAATAAATTTTATAAAATAAAATATATTTGTGGCATGGTTTCCAAAATATGCCTTTAAAAATATGCATGCAGATTTAATTCGGTCATATTACCTTCAACCAGCCGACTGCCACGTGCACCGTCTGAAGCACCTGATTTTTTGCTGGAATGTGGAATCTGCATGGCCTACAGTAGCTGGATCCAAATGATTTTTTCTAGATGGACTGTAATTGTTTTAGTCGAATCCCCTCGGGCCTCATTAGCAACCGTTATCCTGTAGTCCTTTCCAGGCCCAAGCGTTTTAACCAAGTTAACAAACTCCATTTCATTTACCTGGGCCACCTCCTTACCATGAGCTTTTGAAGTTGAGCCCACTGTTCCATTCTTATTACCTAAGGCCACTGTATTGGCCTACCCAGATTCCCTCCTCTAATTTACAGCGTTCTGTCTGTGTCCCCTAGCCCTTCCCGCAACCATGAACCCTTCTCTTTATTGCTTCCCTCCTGTAAAGCCTCTAAATCTGATTTCTTTCATCCGTTACTTTCATTAACGGTAGCAAGAATGTTGAAACTTGATTCTCCAATCTTAATCCCTAAATTTACGTAACCATTTCTCTGGGAATCCCAGGGATTACGTCGTTGCCTCCTCTCAATGATCATCCATGAACCGTAAGCCCTCCTCCATCCATCCTATCGTCATCCAGCATGACCGCATCAGCACCCGAAGCTTCTCCACTGTCTGACGATCCCTTCCCATCAACCCTTGGAGTAGTTTCCTTTTTTGGACAAAGGTCGTTTACATGTCTATAATAGCCACACAAGAAACAAGCCGGTGGAAAATGTTCATACTCTACCCGTTGAAGAATTCCATTGATCCAGACTTGGGATACCAATATCTTATCCAAATTCACATAAACCGCAGCGAAATGACCTCTTACTCCAACATCGGTCTTAAAATCTAGCTTCGTGACTTTTCCCACCATTGCTTCAATATCCCACAAAATCTTTCAATTGTACATGTGACCCGGAAGACCTGGAAAATGGATCCACGACATTACAACACTTGGATAAGGTTGAGCAGGATTGAAATCTATAGTCCACGGTTGCACCGTTAAATATTGTCCATAGATAACCCAAGGACCCTAACAAAACACCTTTTCAAAGTCTTCATTGTTCTGGAATTTAGCCAAAAAAATATTCATTCTTAATATCCATGAGTTGGAACAGCAAAGAAGTTTTCCAGAGGATTGAAACCTTATTCTGTAGATTCGCATGACCAATATTTCAACCTAAAAAGCTTGATCATTACTGTATCAGCCATATCCTTAACTAATAAGTGTTGGACCCTCTCTGAGAAGACAATCAAAGGGATGCCATTGACAAAAGATCTCTTAATGTCCCCATCCTCAAAATCAAAATAATCTTCTACTCCCAAGCTCGCTACAACATTCCCGTTTTTCAATTCAACAAAACCTTTCCCCACTAATCTCTCTTTCCAAGATAGTGGTGGATCAAGGTTTGGATCCACTGCCATTCCAACATCCGGTTCAATTCCTTGCTCCTTAAGACGTACTTTTTTAGTGATACAATCCTCAGCTGACTGTGCCTTATCCCCATCACTCTAGCAAGAAGAAACCATTGCAAAAAACTTTCAGACTTTTAGTGTCACTCTTTAATGGACCAAGATTATCTAGCACTAAAGATTCGATGTCTAATCAATCAAAATCTTGAAATAACCTATGTGATATGTTGCATTTTTACTTGGGCCTTCGCAAGTGTTACTCCATAAGCAAATAAGTCTAAAAATGTATTTTATTTGGTCTCAAACAATGGTGGTCGAATTTGAATGGTTGAAGGAACTATGAGATCGATATATCTTATACTATACGGTTTATCCTTATTCGTTAAGCTATTTATTTGGTGATTTATCTACTCATTTTATTTGGTTTAAAATTGTCGAAACCATTCTTTTGAAAAATAAAAGTTTTAGGTTGTCGACTTTTAAAAAATGAAAATTGGGAGTCGCCACCAATCTTTTATTGAGGTGTGATTGGATCACCTAAAAAACCGGCTTTGGTCTACGAGTTTTAGAAAAACGGATCCGGGAGTCGGTTACGTACGAGGAAGGATTAGCACCCTCGTAACGCCCAAAATTGGTACCTAGTTAATTAATTAATGTCTTAATGTCGAAAATTTGAAAAATATAATCCTTAGCAAAAACACTTAAACGTTATGTATTAAGACCCTTATCATTTCAGAGAAAGAAAATGCCACACCCAATGCGTTAGGGCACGACATTCTAATTTCCTTAAAAATGAATTAGGCCAGAATACTCGTGTAATAAAATTTAAAAGAATATCCATTTATTCAAGATTTAAAAAATCGCGGCCCAATACGTTAGGGCACAATTCCTCCAAAATCCCAAACTCGGAATATTTCCTTTATTGTTTTTTTAGAAAAAAAAATCTTCATTTCGAGAAATCAATGCGTCACATCCAATACGTTAGGACACAACGTGTTGAATCCCCAACAATGAGTTCTTATTTTTTGATTAAAGAGAAGTGCTCGATTGTTAGATTTAACGAAGAAAATCGGAACTCAATACGTTAGGGCTCAATTTCCTTGAAAATCCTAAATACAAACATCATCTCAATTTTGAAAATTTTGAAATCGAGTAAAAAAATAATGTGATGCTACATTAAATATACAATGCAATAATAAATATTACGATGGCATAGGAATAATATGAATAAATGAATAAATAAAATTGATAACAATAATCCATGACATGTAAAACATTTAATGTAAACACAATTATATAACGAATGAGGGAAGCAAATCAAATAAATGAAGAAAAGAATATATACAATATGAACATAGAAATTATTAAAATATACATATGATTTACAAATAAATTTTTGGGGTTATGGAACTTATATATATATGCAATACATAATATTTACGAATATAAAGAAAAATAGATAAACGATATAGATTATAGAATAGGTATTTAAAATATATATTTGAGCCCTTTTAAAAAAAATATCCATATAGATATAAATAAAACATTTGTTAAAAATATATATACGTATGTACCTATAAAAATAGTAATAATAATAATTACATTATAGAGAATATACCTATATATAGGAAAATAAATGGATACATAAAAAATATATAAAAATATTAAATTACAATATTATAAATAAATATACGTACATATAAAAATATTTGTTAAAAAAATAAATAAATAAATAAATAATATATATAAATAAAAACTAATTAAAAGAAATAATTACATTATGGAAGTCAATTAATTTTAAAGAAACTAAATTGAACTGAATATGAAAAATCTGGGGGCAAATCTGTAAATAAATAAAGATCGAAGGACCTCAATGAACGCGCTAATAATTCAGAGGGGCTGGAAGGGAAATTTTCCCTTGTCCTCTAAATGGCATCGTTCAATAAGGACGAGATTGGAATTAAAAAATAAATAAAAGGAAAATTAAAAAATAAAGAAAACTTAATTGAAAATATACTAAAAGGAGGAGGGGCTAAAAATGCAAATTTCTCCTCCAAATAAAAACGTGCGGATCCTGGATCCGGATCGAGTCGACGCGCGGATCCCACCTCCTTCCAAACGGCGCAGTTTTGATTGGCCTATTTAAGCCAAATTTCAATCAAAAATTTCATTTTTTCCATTCTTTACAAAAAAAAACTTAAAAATCTCTCAAATTCTCCCTTCTCCTCCGGGCACCGGCCCCCTAGTCCGACCATCGGCCGGTCACCGGCCACCGCGCCGGCCGCCGATCTCTGGCGGCCGCCACGATCTCTGCCAAGACTTGTCAGACAAGGTGGTCAAAAAGGAAAACTCCCTATTCGGCCCTTTCGGCCTCCCTTAACCCGAATTCGGGCTCAAGTACTTCAAAAAAAACAACAAAAATACCCTCTAGGCCCTGGAAACCTTTCGGCTTCCGGCCACCAGTCCTCGGGGGTGGCTCCCTCAGTCATCTTCGCAACGTCGCAGATCCGAACCCAGATGAGTCCTTTCTCTTTTATTTTTTTTATTTTGTATTAGTATATAAAAATAAAAAGAAAAAGAAAATAGATGACAGAACGAAAATATCAACCTTCGATTGATTCTCTTTGTACCCTCTTAGTATCCGGTTGTTTGTGAAAATATTTGTGTATTTTATTGATTTCTGAATCCGATCCCGTTACAATATGTTAAAATCGCTTTTATAGCGATTGTCAATACAAGAAGAAAAGAAAGAAATAAAAAAATATCTTCCAATATTGATTTGATTTCGATTCCTTGATTTTTCTTTCCTTTCTTGTGTTTGCAGGTGATTGCATGGAGATTCGGCTCTTGGTAATGGTTGCGGCGCGAAGATCTTGTTGTTGCTAGGGTTTCAGAAACTGTTCTTGCCTATTTGGGCTAAACTGTAATCAGGCTTTAGGTTTGGGTCACTTATTTTAGGTTTTGTTGTAATTGGGCAGTTTCATTTGGGCCCGTTTATTATTTGTACCCGGGGCAAAAATTGGGTATTACAAAAATATTTTATTTTAGAATAATTTTTGGAGATAATTTAAAGAGATATATTCAAATTATAATTGAGAGTTATTAAGACTACATGGAGATTTCAATTTATAGCCTATAAGTAGGTTGTTGTGCCACACATTTAGTTGTCTTTTGGAGTGATTTTGGTTGGTTATTTGTTTATCTTTTATTTTGTATTTTTTGCACTCTTGTGTTAAGCTTTTATTGGAGAATTTATACTTGATGTAAATGAGTTTTTTTGGACAAGTGATTTGTAATAATTAGAGTCAACATTGGGGTTACAATTACTTCTTATACGATAGATTGGGCCTAAATGAATTTGAATATTGTTGAATAAGAATCGGTCATTGAACGAGGCTCCGTGGAGTAAGATTGTTTCCTAACTAGTTAACAAATTTCTTATATTTATTTCTTCCATTTTCTTATTTTACTTACTACTTGTATTCTATTCGAGATTTTTACAACCAATTTACCCTAAAATCCACTAATAACATAGAGATGGAAGAAATCGATGTCAGTGATTCATTCAGGAAACATCCAAATCATACGAATCAACAGGAAAATGGATTACAAAATACATTAGGAACTTTTACACACCAAGTCGATATCACCAATTGGTGAAGAAATTACCACAAATTCTACAAGAACGATAGAGATTTTATCAGACCCAAATTTCCGTAACCTTAAATCCCAAAATTCTCAATCAAATCAATAATGATAGAGAGTTTGAGATTTTATCATCCCCTTTTCTTCATTAAAGTTTCGGTTTTTTTTCTTTTATTATTTAGCTTTTTCTTTTAAGATTCTTTTTAAATCATATGGAAAGTAAGTCAATAAAATGACGTGGATAAGTTGTCCACATGTCAAAACTTAATTAGTTTTACATGCCAAATAGGATTTTTTATAAATATGAAATGGAGTAACAGTATAGTCGGAATGATAGTAGAGGAAACTGACAAAATTTGTTTGAAATACCAAACTATAAATTTGTATATAATACAGGGTGGTACATTGGTTGTGTGTTTTATTTATTTATTTCACAAGCAACCTTAAAATTTGTCATATATATTTTTAAATATTTATTTATTTTTATATTTTAAAACATTTGTTAATTCCTAATTTTAGAGTCTAAAAGTATCAATTTGGTGACAGTGCATTAAATATTTTCTCCTAAAACAAATAATTAAAAATAAACAATTGAAGTTATTTGACCTATATTGTTGTATTTTCTTTTCCGCAACCGGAAATACAGCTTTTCTTAATATAGTTCTATGTGATATATTATTTAATATACATTTCTTTTTACAATATTTTTTATTTATTTTAAGATTTTATGCAATATGTATTTTTAAATTTTCTATTCTTTTACTATTGCTATCTGTAATTGGTTATTATTTTGTCCCCAACAAGGTCGCATTCTAGTATAGATAAATTAATCTTTTTCTTCAGTTTGAATCTAGAAAATTTGCTGTAGATTTTAAAGAAGACAAAACAGAAATTACAAAATAGAATGCAACGGTGTCACTGCAGATCAACCCACTTGGTCCAGCTGGAAGCATGTGCACAGATGACTCGTAAACTCACAAAATTTAGAAGTTGGGTTCAGCTGATCCACTTGTCCGAATCTTTTGACCCAACATATGTGGTGTAGTCTTTTTTGTCAGTGATGTCATAAGGGTCTGATTATGTTTAGGCTGTTGGCCGGTTGGATTCGTGTTGAGGGTAAGCTCTCTTAGTGTTTCATGAATAAAACTAGACTAACTCTTCTACCATTTTACCCAACAAGTCTGATTAATACCATGTTGTAATGATGGAGATGGATAATACATTATACTTGGCATGAATTAAACAGCAGCTATGGTTTAAATATTTTAGACAGGACACAGATTATGAATTATTAAGCAACTACCTTGAGACAAGATTAAAAAAGAGGAGAGAGAGAAGAAAAATAATATAAAAAATTCAACTGCTGAAAAAACAATACCAAAGGCATTAAAGTTAGAGTACATCTAACATGGATCATCCCAGAAAGCAGGATGAATATGCAAAAAGTAACAAGGAAGAAACATCTAATATTTATTGCATTGCATCCCTCTTTACCTCAACTTCAATTTTTGCTGTTATTCTGTTAGAGGCAAGCAATTTGAACATTCAAATGTACATTCTGTCAAATTCAACTACAAAACCGGAGATGAGCAAAAAAGATAAAACGGAGTGTGAACTCCATTTCTATAAAAAGACAACTGTGAATCCTACCTCAGCTATTGTCTCTAACAATTGAAGCCACCTGCTATATGAACATAACTCAAATTTATGATTGCATGACATACTTTTGTTCGATACATGCAGGGGCCTTGAAAACCATCAGCAGAGGGTTCCAGAGAAAAACACAGGCTTAACAACAGCAGTCGAATTGCCCATGTTCTTAGTAATCATCTCTTCCTTGAGATTTACTCGATCCCTATAGGAACAAATGCTCAAGGGCAACTTCTTTAGCTTCACTCTTCCTCTCTTTTTACCAGAGGAATACGCATCTTCATTGGCTTTTTCCTTCAGATAACCTGATTCTGCTTCACCATTATCCAACATTGACGGTCTGGATTTTTTGTAATTGGCTACCTTTGCCTCCACTTTAACATGCTCCTCAACCAAGTCATCGGAATCAATTTCAACTGCTGTCATACCTCCATTGCAGGTAGAAGATGGGCTTCCTCCCAACATGATTCCCCCATTGGAAACCTTTGTGTTATCAGAGGTTGGCAAGCTCTTAGGCCTTTTCTGTTGATGACCTCTCCATTCAGATTTTGGTGAATCCTTTGAGATTCTTGGAGAACTACTGATTGCCCGGTTCAATCTACTGACTAGATCTTCATCCACCCTAGAATTCTCAATTGGTTGTTGGTCTTTTTTGTACAAGGCTTGAACAGGGACATGCTTCTTGAGCTTATTCCTTTTTAGGTATCTATCCTTACTACCAGCATCTTCAGAAAATGTTGCTACCAAGTCCAATGCACTCTTAGCTGCAGCAATGGCTTTAGCTGCAATTGCAGCCTTCTCCTCTGCTGCAGCTCTGGCAGCCTCTGCAGCCTTAGCAGCAGCTATTGCTGCAGCTCTCGAGGCCTCAAAAATCTCCTCAGGAGAAAGGTTTGGGTCATTGACATGGGAACTCAATAGATTATTGAGATGAATATTAACATCAGTTGATGAAGTAGCAGATGATGGTGAAGGTGACGGAGGAGATGAAGTGGAAGAAGCAGCTGTTGGCTGATCTGAAGCACCATTAGCAGTCGAAGCCTGTTTCTTAAAACCTGCTAACAGGCGCTTCCTAGGAGGCAAAAGAACATCGGCATCTAAGTGATTAATGTCACAAACGTTAGCCTCCATTAAATCCAGTTTATTATAATCTGAAGCACCAGATGAGGAGTAATTCTGTACAAGGAAAATTCCAACCGCTCCAATTCACATCGATTCTATAACATCAATAATGATAAATTCAATGTTAAATGGTAAACGAAAACCCAAAAAGAATATCTGAATTGTGAAGCAAAATAAACAAATAAAAATAAATCTCAGAAAACCCATGTAATGTTTCATTCGATGCAAACGACCTAAATAACTCAAGTCTGAAAACCCTATCTGTAGAATCTGTCGTAGAAATTACCCAGTAAAACCAATGGGAAAAAAATGGTGATCATGCAATTAAAATGAATAGCAAGAAAATTGAAAGAGGAAAGGCGTGCGATTAAAACGAAGGGCAAACAACGAAAATTCGGAGGTCGCTAAAAGGGAAGATGATGTAATAATGCGAATGAAAATTATGAGATTTAAATGAAAAATGATCGAACGTTGATTAAATACCTGATTATTTATCCGGAAAAGAAAGAAAGAGATTTGGTTTAGGATTGTAGAGAAAATTAGGGTTTTTTGTTGGGGGGGGGGATTTGAAATACCAAAAGAGAGAAATGGTATTTCAAGCTTCTGGAAAATGAAGGGTTCCGAAGGCGAAGGAGGGAGAAGGAGAGGGAATGAGAAAGAGAAGGGAAGGGTAGGGGAAGACTAAGATTGAGTGAATTTGAGGAGGAGATTTTTGGATTTCCATTTCTATTTTTTCAATTAACATTTTCCCCCAATTTTTTTTCTTAGAGATAGGTTTAGTAAAATAAAAATAAAATAATAAATAAAATAATAAAATAATAAATAAAAAACCTTACTCCATTTCTATTTAAGTGCCATTTTGCGAAGAAATAAAGCATATTATATATCATATGTTGATCAAAAGGTAAAATATTTACACAAATGTTGAAAATTTCATTATCGTATTGTTGAGCAACCTTTTTTCTTTTTATGCTAGCTTAGCATTTGTGGAATGTGTCTCTTTTATTCGATTAAACAATAAAGGCTTTACTTTCAATTCAGCTTATAAACTGTCATCATCACATATACTCAATTGAATAAACATTGATCTCAACTCAACTATTGACTTTTGATTTAAAGCAATAGCCACTACATTCACTTTTCCAAGATGGTAATTAATTATACAATCATAGCCTTTTAGCAATTCAATCTAGTGACGCTGCCATAAATTTAACTCTTTTTGAGTGATGAGATATTTTAAACTTTTATGATCTGTATAGATATAGCACTTTTCGCTATACAAAATGTGCTTCCAGATCTTTAGAGCAAATACTATAACGGTCAGCTTTAAATCATGTGTTGAATAATTGCGTTCATGTGGCTTTAACTGTCGAGACGCATAAGCAATTACCTTACAATCCTACATAAGGACGCAACCCAATCCACTCAATGAAGCATCACTAAATATTACATATTCTTTTCCTGATTCGGGTAAGGTCAAAATTGATGATTCTATCAATATTGCGTTCAATTTCTTGAAACTCTACTAGCATTGGTCATTCCACACGAATGATATGTTTTTTTGCAAAAGTTTTGTCATAAGCAATGCTATCTTGGAAAATCCATTTACGAATTTTCTACAATATCCAACTAGACCCAGGAAGCTTCGGATTTCTGACACATTTTTTGGCGATTTCCATTGCAAGATAGCTTCAATCTTTTTGGGATCCACATGGACTCCCTCGACTAATACTCAAATCAATCTTGGAGAAAATTTATGCACCTTTAAACTGGTCAAATAGAATGTTGATACATGAAAATGGATATTTGTTCTTGATTGTCAACTTATTCAACTACAAATAATCAGTACTGAGTCGCATTAATCCATATTTCCTTTTGAAAAATAGCATTGAAGCTCCCTAAGGCAGTATACTAGGACATATAAAGCCTAGGTCCAAAAGATCTTGCAATTGAATTTTTAGCTCTTTTAGCTCTGTTGGCGTCATACGGTACAAAACAATAGACACTACATTTGTACTCGAGTAAACTTTAATTGCAAATTCAAGCTCATGATCAGGAGGTAACCTTGGAAATTCTTCTAGAAACACATTCGAGAATTCACATACTATCTGGATCTTATCCAATTTGCTTTCATTTGAATTTGAGTTGATAAAATAAGTCAAATATGCTTCACAGCCTTGATTTAGAAGCTTCTTAGCTCGAATTGATGACATGATACAAATAGAACCACTCGATCTCATGCCTTTGAATTTAATTACCTGACCTTCATAACTCGAAATAGAGAACTTCTTTTGAAAACAGTCTAAGATTACGTTATTCTCGATCAACCAAGCCATTCCCAGAATTACATCAAAATTGCCAAATGACATGATCAACAAATCAATTGGGAACAATTTATGTTGGATCTTTAATGAACAACGTCTGCACACTTAATTAACGAGCATAAATTGTCCCAAAGGGCTCATGACAATTATTGCCACACTTCATGATTCGTATTTCAATTTTCTCGATTTTAAGAAGCCAGAATTAACATATGAATGCTAGAGCCAGGGTCAATTAAAGCATGAATGGGTGCAAAACATAAAAGAAATATAACTACTATAAAATCGATAGCATTACCCTCATCTCTGGTTCGGACCATAAATGCTCGGGCAGGAGCTTTAGCTTCAAAATGTTGTGCTGTAGAATCTATTTTTTTTTCTTTTAATACCCATTGAAATTGAACAACCACGGGTGATTCCGTAACCTTTAGCTGCAGAAGCAGATCTCTAAGTAACAGTAGGAACACCATTAATAGTTTTTAGGCAATCACGAGCCAAGTGCTCAAAGGATCCGTATTGGTGACATGCTCTCGACTTTTTCCAACATTCATTTCTATGCCTCTTTCCACAATACTCCTAGTTTGGGATACTGGAATTTCTCACGGAACCTCCAATACTACCCACTGATACTGATGGTTGTCTACCATGTTCTTTCTTTGACTTAATATTTAGTGAGTTGATCTCTAAGAATGTAATGACCCGAAAGTCAATGGTTTCAAAAAGTGTAGTTTCGAGACCCCATTTTTGTAAACCAAATTCGTAAATATTAGAACCAAATTGAATTTCGGTTAGGTAATTGTGTTGAATTAATGCTTAATTTAAGTATAGGGACTAAATCGCATAAGTGGTAAAAGTGTAATTTACTAAGGAATTATAATTAGAACGTAAATTAAGGGGTTAAAATAATAATTATTCACTAAATTGTTAGTATGTGAATTGTGCAAGTATACACGTCGAATCAAGTAATAAAGTGATAAGTGAGATTGTCTCCATAGGGATCGAATTAGGTATAGAAATGGTTAAGTTATGATAATGATTAATGTTATGGAAAAGCCGAGTTAAGTATGCAGTGGTAAATTAAAATAATAAAGATGAGTGTGAAATATATACTAACTAATATTGGAAAATGCTAAGGTAAAGCAAGAGTAAAAATGCAATGGTAATTACGAGAATATTTACATGAATAAAATGTGAGTGAATAAATAAATAACTAAGACTGCTATGGAAAATATGTTGTGGCAACAATTTGAAGGTTTATGATGTTGATTTAGAAAGTTGGGATTACTAAGAATCTGCCCTTACTTTTAGTAATGCTTCAGCAAAATCATACTCAATCTACTACTCAAAAAGAGACCAAAAGTGACCTGCTTCTTTAGAAAGCTAGATCTCAAGTTACCTGGCCTGTGTCTATAGGCCTTAGCACGGTACCCTGCAATGTTTTGTCTTCATTCTATACAAACACTACTCTATGTCTAGAGTTTACTTCAAGTATTTGATCGAATACTCACTTGCATCATTCAATTTTGGTCTAACTAATCCAACCTTTTCAAAATTAGATTCAATTTAGGGGCATACTGCACACTCATCTATGTCTAGGGAATGTACGCATACAATTGGGAAATAAAAGCAATTGAATGAAATAGTAGATTAAATTAAATATATGCTTCAATCATTAAAGAAAATAAAAGTTTTCATCTTGAAATCCCAACCCTATGAGATTTAGCTTATAGGTTGGTGATTAAAATTCAAGTTCAAAATAACATCCAACATCGTTTCAATAATTCAATTCAAGGGAGAACAAATTAAGAAATAATGGAAGAACTTAGGAAGATGGTTGTCGCCAAACCAATCCGCAATTCAGCAGCACAATGTCCTATGGTGGTTGAGAGAGACTGCCTTCGGTCTCCTCTTTTCGTCTTTATTCAGCCGCTACCCTCTGTTTTTGCTTCTAGATCTCCACACCTAGGGATTAAATTAAATATATGCTAGGACCTACATGAAATTCAGTAATGGTGGGTTAAGGGTGAATTGCATGAATTTTCATTTTTATGAACTAGGGACTAAATTGTAATAAAATTAAAATTATATGGGCAAAAATATAATTTTGCTAAAATATGAATTTGGATTCAATTGAATAGAATAGTTATAAAATTGATAAAATTTATTCATTTAGATCAAGATAGACCTCGTACGGCTCTAGATCGAAACAAAGAAAAAGGTTCGGATTAATCGACTCCATTTCTATATTTATCATCTAGGTAAGTTCGTACGTTTAAATAGCAGTTTAAATTATGTTCTAAATGCTAATAATTTATATAATTTCAAATTGTGTTTCAGTGGAAAAATCCAATGGCGTATCGAAAATCATTGGCTAATGAAAAGGGATAGCTTCGGCTATCAAAATAATGAAAAGGAATAACCTCGGCTATCAAATTATGAAAAGGGATGGTGACGATCATCAATAATGAAAAGGGATAGTGACGACCATCGAACAATGAAAAGGGATAGCTTCGGCTATCAAATTGTGAAATGGGATAGCTTCGGCTATCAAATTATAAAAAGGGATAACTTCGGCTATCGAGCTATGAAAAGGGTTGGGACAACTATCGTGATTTTATTCGTGTGATCTTCAGTAAGAATTATCGATGCAATTTACCTTATTACTATGGAAATTAGTAAGTATGTGATATCCATGGCAAAGAGAAGTATAAATTCACTTGAATTAAGTTTGTGAATCATTTATTCTTGTGTTGAAATGATAAATATGTAATTTAATATTATGCAACATATTGGTAAGTATAGATTATATACTACGAACTTACTAAGCATAACATGCTTACTTTTTGTTTATTTTTCTATGTTTTGTAGTTATCGGGAGCTTTTTTGGGTTGGAAAGTCATCTAAGACCTATCACACTATCCATCGACTATACCGGTAAATTTTGATGTTTTAAGTCTTGGTTATAATGGCATGTATATGTGTTTTGGTTTATGTTATAGCCATTATGTTTTGGCTTGTAAATTTGGTATTTTGAATGATGAAATGGTGTTAAGTTGGCATGTATATATATTCGGCCTTGTAATGGTTGTTGTTTTGGTGTTTATGGTAACTATATGATGGAAGTTAAAATGGTAGTTAAACATGTTTGTTATAAATTGTCTTTTGATATGTTTAAATGTGGTGATTTGGTATATTGGTTATAAATGACATATATGGCTAATGGTGCTAGGTGTTAAATAGCATACTAGGTACTTTTGGTGTGAATTTGATTGGTAAACAAAGTGGTAAATTTTGGCATAAACTTAGTTATATGTTAGTTGAACTTTCGGCCAAACTATGCATATGGTTATATATGTTTAATTATGGTGATTGAGGTGCTTTTTTGGCATATTGGTTGTATGCTTATGTACCTTATTTGGATAGCTTGATTATGCATGTTTTTAGTGCAATTTGAAGGCTTGCTTATATGTGGAAAATTTATTGTAGGTAGATGCATGAATGGGTGAGAAAAATGGCTTGGAAATTGCCTATTTTTCGTCCACACAGCCAGAGACACGGGCATGTGTCTCAGCCGTGCGTGACACACGACCATGCAACAAGGCCATGTGTCCCCTGTAGCTTATAAAAGGTTGCAAGCCAAGCAATTACACAACCTAGCACACGGCCTAGCACATGGGCGTGGGAGGCTGTTTTGAAGGGTACACGGCTTGGCAGACGGGCGTGTGGCTTAGCCGTGTGACCCAAGTTAGAAAGTTACATGGGCAAGGACACAGGTTGGGACACGACCGTGTGTCACTACTTTGAATGTCTACACAGCCTGAGACACGGATATATGTCTTAGCCGTGTGAGTCACACGGCCTGGTCACACGGTCGTGTGACCCCTGCAGTTTGAAAAATTTCACCTTTTGCCAAAAAATTCTATATGTTTCCTATTTAGTCCCGATTTGTTTCTAATGTGTTTTTAGGGCCTGGAGGGCTCGAATAAGGGACAATATGTATGTCTTCAATTGGTTTTTCTATGATTGATGATGTGAATTGAATGTTTTGAAATTTTGATTGTTTTGAATTGAAATCTCCAATAATGCTCCGTAACCCTATTCCGGTGACGAATATGGGTTAGGGGTGTTACAGGAACTGCCTTCTTCTTCTCCCTTATGTTTTTGCCTTGTTCTCAATCGTTATCCTCTACTCCCGTCCAAGGAACATTTTATTCAATTGTCTCCTTAATCGTCTACCTTTTTTTCTTTTTCTTCTTGGGTTTTATATCTCTTCCTCTAGAGTAGGCCTATGATCCCATGATCTTTTTCCTCTCTTTTAGGCTGATTTTTCTAATATACGTACAATAGGACTGATAACAGTTAAGTGTTGAATGGGTATATTCATGGCATTGCCATGGCATTCATGTTGGCAAACTATCCAGCCTTTTGCCATGACAAACCTTCACTCATTTACTCAAATTTCCTCATTATGCACCTACCACTCTATCAACAAACAAATCATTCCCGCAAACAATTAAAAGTAACATATAATAACATTTAAGCACAGTGCAAGCTCCCTAATGCCCTTAAAAATACTAATATAATATCCTAAAATGCAACTAAATTCACCTGAATACAGACAATTAACCAAGCCTAAAGGCATGACATAATACTCTTTTCAAGAGTTATCACACCCTCAAACCTAAGTTATTACTTGTCCTCAAGCAAGATACGCATGAATGCATGAATTTACGAATTACCATGGCAACATAATCACCTTTGTACTGTTAGACCAACAAAAGAGCATCATGTACTTCTGTTCTCAACAAAGGCAGTGCAGAAAATATTGCCTTAAGTACTCATGCAATTTTCACTATAGCAAGTTTCTCCTAATTTACTTAGTTCATCTTTTAACTAAACTCAATGTGCTTTGTAATGGCATTTTCTTTTCTTTTCATTTTATTAATTTTTTTGAAACAGGGGTTTTAGCATGTCACACAATTCTTTGACTCGATAATCAAAATAGAGCATACACTAAACTACCGAGTACTCAACCATGTCATAATTTGCATAAAAATCACTCATGAAGCTAAAGCTTTTAACTTAGAAGATGGATGGAGCAAACAAATAACTCCTTAGTTACTCAGCCTGTGGCTAT
Organism: Gossypium raimondii; assembly: GCF_025698545.1. Lineage (NCBI taxonomy): Eukaryota > Viridiplantae > Streptophyta > Magnoliopsida > Malvales > Malvaceae > Gossypium > Gossypium raimondii. The sequence goes on from NC_068571.1 coordinate 16,192,440, forward strand.
AGTGGAGTGCCCCCAATTTTCTTTACTTTATTACACACTCTTGCTTAAGCTTGCTTCTTTAGCCAACAGTACGATAGAGCAAACAAAATGTTGTTACTTACTTGGCAATTCTAAGTATTGGAGTATCTACTATTATCACTTTAAATAATGATTTGGCAATTTTTTTTTGTTGAGTTTAGCTACAAGAATCTCTAAGTTTATTAAAAGAAATTCACTATAGTTCAAATATAACTAACTTCAGGACATCTCCCTTTTAGGAGGTAATTTCCAAGCAACCTCACCTAAGCTAAATCTAGATAATCTACTGCCACATGTTCTAGATTTATTGAAGAATTTAAGCTCATAATCGAACATCACAACTAAAAGTTGTACTTATCATAGTCGAAACAATCCTTGTCAATTTCGTGGTAAAAAAATTCACTAAAATGAACATGCTTACTAAATATAAACAAAGTGTTTACTAAATAGAAAATGCATCCTAAATGCTCAATACACCCCCAAACCTAAAGGGTGCATTGTCCTCAATGCATGTACATGCATAAAACATGAATGCAAGAAGATATATATGTACAAAAAATGACATGGCAAAACAAATGGAATGCATGATATAAGGAAAGGAAGAAAACTTCCCTGTCTTGGAGCTTAGTATGGTTACCTCATTCTTTTATGTGGGTGGATTTGCATGCATTGTGCTTAAAACACATTTTCCTTTTTAATGAGTGGAGTGGTACACCCTTCTATTAATCATCAAATTTGATGATTTCATCAATAATTCGATTGATCTCGCCATCTTGTTCAGTCATTGGTTCAGTAGAGGGAGGTGGAACAGCTACAGTACTGTCCAATGGTGCTGCAGGTGTGGGATTTGCTTCTCCTTCTTCCTCACGATCAGTCTTAATGTTGATTGATTTTGTTTTCTTTGTTTGTTCCTCTGGTTCTTTGGTTTCTTTCTCAATAGTGCCAGGCTCTGTTTCAGTTGGTTGGGTTTCACCAAACCCTTCTGCTACAGCTACCTACAATTCCTTAGGGAAGTCAGGAAAAGTAGGCATTAGCTTGGTGAAATTATTTTGATGGGACCTTTTCAGAGCAATGTCCCTCCTCTCAACATAGGCCCAGTAGAGAGCCAATTTGTCTTGCACTTTTTCCAAATCCGCAGCAAGCTGAAGCTACTGAGTCTCGAAAAGATTATTTTGCTTCTGCAATTTCACTAATGAACTGAGCACTTGTTGCTCAAATAAATTGTTAGAAGTAAAGGTGGTTCCAGTGGCAAATGTTGGCATAAAGGATGTTAAGGCTGAGCTAGGAGGTTATTACTGTAGCAAATCCTCTCCAAAAATCTTTGCAACAATCGATCCTGTAATGGCCCCTTTATTTAGGATGACATCCTCATTGGCTTAGATTGAGACATTAACACACTGGCAAAGTGCGGTGATTAAAGAAGGAAATTTTAGACTCCCGACATTCTTCTGTGCACACCGGTGGACTTCATTGAATATAATCTTACCCACATAAATCTTCCTACCCTACATAATCTAATGGAAAAACCACATCCGTTCCTTAGAAACTATTGAGTTATGGGTAGAAGGAAGTTGGCGCGTCTTAAGGAAGTGATACCAAACCCTGCACTTGGGCTTAAAAAATGTCCTTTCTATGATGTAACAATCTTGCCTCGACATTGTCCATTCAGTTCCTGCTACACATAAGTCTCGAAGAACCTGAGCCAACCTATCAGTAGTGATGGTTGCCACAACCTTGATATCCTCATCTTGGATATCAGAAAGACCATATAGAGCATTAATAGTGTCTTCATTAAATAAAATTGAGATTCCTCGCACATATATAAAATCAGTATTTAGGGAGGTAAGGTAAGCATAGAACTCTCGAAAATCTTGGTCAGAACATCCTCCGGATGCAAACAAAAAAATTTTCCATCCATGTTGCTTGACGAAAAAAGAAATGGAAGCGTCGTATCCTATGAAAGACTTGTCCTTAAAAAGAAAACCTTTTTTCCAAGTAAAAGGTTCAGTTGGAGATGTTGTTCTGGTACCGCTCTTCTACCATAGTGTTAAAGAAAGTACGGTGTGACATAAAAGATGACTGAGGAATAGATCATCTAGCCATTGGGGAAAGTTAAGGTAAACATCTGTGTAGAAGAGAAAGGAGAAAACTTGTAATTTCTGAAGAAGCACAAGTAAGTAGGGAGATAAAAGATTTAGGGTAACTATGAAAAGGATTGAAGAGATTAGGGTAAAATAAAAAGACGAAAACGTAAAGAGTAAATGGGGTATGACGTGGGTGATGGGAGGGCGGTAATTATGGTCTAGATTTGGTGTAATGGAGTTTAGAGTGAAAGTGAAAAAGTGGAAGGCCCAAATATTTGGAAAACAAGTTTTGATGGGCCAATAGGTAACGTATGGCCCGACTTTACTATTGCCGTTATGAAAACAAAAATACCAACAATACAAAGAAATAAAAATTATTAAACAAAATAAATAAAATAACTAAGAGAAATTTAAAATCAACAAAAATAAAACGAAATGAATTGTCGAAATGTTGAAGTTAAACATCTCGGAGACTAATGGATTGTTTATCTCAAGTTACATGAGCACCTTATTAGTGCTTCAGGCGTTGTCCATTAACTTTAAATGTGACCTCCATTTTCATATCTTTGACATCAACAGCTCTATGAAGGTATACTGAGCTACTTCGAAGGGACCTGACGAACGAGATTTTAGTTTGCCAGGGAACAATTTGAGCCTAGAGTTGAACAATAACACCTATTGTCCTGGTTCAAATTGCCTTGGCATAATCCTTTTATCATGCCAGCACTTGGTCTTCTCACTGTACAGTTTAGCATTCTCATATGCATATGTTCAGAATTCCTCCATTTAATTCAGTTCTAACAACCTTTTATGGCCAGCAGTGATCCAATCCATATTCAGCTTTTTAATAGCCCAAAATGCTTTATCTTTTAGCTCAACAGATAGGTGACATGGCTTTCGATAAACCAGTTTAAAAGGTGACATCCCTAACGGTGTTTTGAATGTCGTACGATAAGCCCACAAAGCTTCATCCAACCGAGAGGACCAATCCTTTCGAATTGGGTTCACTACTTTTTCCAGAATCTATTTAATTTCTATGTTAGAGATCTCCTTTTGTCCATTTGCTTGGGGATGATATGTCGTGGCAATCTTATGCTTCACCCCGTACCTGCGCAAGGCATTAGAAACTAATTTGCAATCAAAATGAGATCCTTCATCACTGATAATGGCTCGAGTTGTACCAAATCTTGTGAAAATTATCTTGTGCAATAACTTCATTACTGACTTTGAATCATTAGCAGGGAGGGAAAAAACTTCGACCCATTTAGAGATGTAGTCCACTACCAAGAGTATGTAGAGATTGCCTAATGATGGTGGAAATGGACTCATAAAGTCTATTCCCAAACATCAAATAACTCAATCTCGAAAATGTTTTCCAGCGGCATTTTGTGTCTCTTAGATAGATTTCCTCTCCTCTGACAACGGTCACATGAATTATAAAATTCATAGGCGTCCTTGAACAAACTTGGCTAATAAAAACTAGATTGGAGTAACTTAGCAGCAACTCTCATTCCTCCAAAGTGTCCTTTGTAAGGCGCTGAGTGACAATGCTACAGAATGATATGTATTTTGTCATCAGGGACACACTTCCTAATTATCTTATCAACACAATGCTTGAATAGAAAGGGTTCATCCCAGTAATAATTTTTGATATCATGAAGGAACTTCCATCTTCTTTGGCTGTTAAGATAAGGTGACATCAAACCACTTACTGAGTTCACTATATCGGCATACCAAGGTTGTAACACCCCTAACCCGTCTCCATTGCTAGATTAGGATTACGAAGTATTATAGAAAAATTAGAAACATAAGACCATTTTATTAAGAAGTATAATAATCATATCATAAACCATTCATACTCATGCAAAATGTCCCTAAATCGAGCCTTCGATGCTCTGAAAATAACCTAGAAACAAATTGGGACCAATTTGAAATAGGTTAGAAAGTTTAGGAAAAAGATGCAAAATTTGCAAAATAGGGGTGACACAGCCGTGTGGCCAGGCCATGTACCTCACACGGTCGAGACACACGTCCGTGTCTCAGATTGTGTAACAATCAAACTAGGGACACATGGTCATGTCCCAGCCCGTGTCCCGTGTCGTCACCCGTGTAACCCTCTGAGAAGGGTCACACGACCGTGTGACAAGCCCATGTGCCAGGCCGTGTAACTCTTTAAGTTGCCTCACACGCCCGTGTCCAAGGCCATGTGTTAGGCCGTGTAACTCACTGACTTGCACCCTAAAGAACTCATCAAATGACACACGACCGTGTTGCCAAGTCGTGTCTCTCACACGGCTGAGTCACACGCCCGTGTCTCAGGACGTGTGTACCCAAAATAAACCTTAAACAAGTTTAAAAATTCAAGCTTACTTGGACTCTAAGTAATCCATTACCAGCCAAAAGACCTATTCAAAGTGACCTTAAACAAGCTAAAAAACATGCTAAATCAACCATCCCAAGTGACTAACCAATGTATTCTCATTAATACCATAAGTATATACAATTTTACAACAAAAAGAACTATCATTCAAAGTATTTTAAATCACACCATCTAACATTCAACCAATATGCCAAACATAGGCACCTTAATCACAACATTCCAATCACACTTACCATAAACTTGTACATAAACATCATACCTCATTCATATATACCATATAAGTTGACTATTAGCACTTACAATCATATTTTAACATTTTACATATCAAAAAAATAGTAATGACATACAAGCCTATTACATGCCATATAATCCAAAATGAACATTCCAAAAACTATAAAAAATGAGTGGATAGTGTGACTTGAATGCTGATCCAACCGTCCAACCTTCAAAGTATCTACAAGAATAGAAAATAACACAAGTAAGCTCATTAAAGTTTAGTAAGTTCGACGTACTAAAACAATAAATATTACCGAAGTAAGTACAACAAATCAAATAATAATAATACAACCATATGTGTTCCCTTTCAACCACAATCACAATAGTGAATTGTAAAATTCAATTCAAAACTCAAATACATGACAAAACCATCAAAAATCACTAAACAAGTTAACTTACCAAGATTTACAATCTAATAAACGACTTACAGATAAGAGTACATCGGTATTCCAACCGGAACAAACGAGATGCTCATAAGAGTTAATCCATCTGAAACACACCAGATGCTCATAAAAGCCAATCCATCCGATAACAAACCCATGGCTCCGAAGAGCTAGTCCAACTGAAACACACGAAAATAAAGAGTATAACACGAAATTTCCCAACAAATGCTGAACCTCGATCTACTCAGGAAACATATATATATATCAGTCCACAACAATCTCCACTCCAATTCCCCATAACACACTATATCCCGATTGTATTCTATCCCGTGTTCAATTCAATCCAAGTATTGAATTTCAACAACTTTTCTCGAATAACTTTACTTCATTTATAATCAAATATATATTATATCACATTATATCATCAAAAAATTTATATAGTTGTTAAATTATAAATTGTACGAACTGACCTGAACTGAATTGTAGTAGTTGCAGAAGTTCAAGGACTAATCCGTAATTTTTCCTTTTCCACGAATATCAACATGGTCTTGATCTAAAATGTAAATTTTCTCAATTATTAGCTTACATTTCACCTTCCAATCCACTTTACATTTTATACCCTTTTATTTTTTAAAATTTACACAATTACCCCTAACTTTTACAATTTTTGCAATCTAGTCCATTAACCCGAAAATCATCAAATTAACCAATTTTCTCAAGTAAACATTTCAGCCAAAAATACTAGGCCCTTAACCTGTCCCTATTAAACATCAAATTCACTATCAAACCCTAAAATTTTTACATTTTCACAATTTAATCCTAAAATCAAATTCTAACAAAAAAACACTTCACAAAATCACCAAATAAAACAATCAAAGCTTCAAATACATAGTTATCATAAAAAAATTTCAATGTTCATCAATGGAAACTTCTAAAATTTTTAAAAGATTAAAAAAAGAAGGTATGGGCTAGCTGGACCTAGTTACAAAGATCTCAAAAACATAAAAATTACAAGAAACAGGCACAAAAATCACTTACTTGCAAAGGAATTAAGTAAACCGATGCTATTTTACTCCCTAGCTATGGCTTTTGGCAATTTGAAGAAGAAATGAAAGTAAAATTTTTTTTTATTCATTCTTTAAATTTTTTTTACTTTTGTTTAAACTTTCACTAATTACAAAAATTGCCATTGAAACACATTATTTTATCACTTTCAATTAAATTATCGTCCTACCATAATAATTAGGGCATAATTACTACTTAAGTCCTTCCTCATTTATTAATTTACCAATTTTATCACCTAAATGCTATAATTACTATGTTTTACACCTTTTACAATTTAGTCCTTTTTCTTTAATTAACTATCTAAACGTTAAAATTTCTTAACCAAATTTTAATACGACACTAATGACTCCATAAATATTCTATAAATAATATTTACGATTCAACATGATGAAAATTTGTGGTCCCGAAACCATTATTTCGTCACCACTAAAGATTAGGCTGGTACAACTCTCCCCCTTAAGACGGAATCACGTGTGAAGGATTAGATCTATACCGTCTTAGCATTGAAACGCGGAGCACATTATGAATTTTCTCGAGTTCAGAGGGAAAAGCTAATCTGTAGGCTACAAGGTCCATTCTTTCAACAATCTTGTACGGTCCGATAAATCTTGAACTCAGCCTAATACTGTATTCAGTAGTCAAATTATCTTGAACCAATTTTTGTTTCAATAACAACTTCCGATCGTCCTTTTGTAAGTCCCGAATTCGTTGTAGAAACAGGGGTTTAGTTCTCAATTCTACCAGTACAAAACCATCTTCATTCAGAGCCAAATAAACATTCAATGCTCAAAGTGCAAACAATGACGACTTTCGACTAAGTGCATCCGCAACCACATTAGCCTTTCCCGAATGATAATCAATAACCATATCATAATCTTTCAGTAACTTTAACCAATGTCTCTATCTCAAATTCAGTTCTTTCTGAGTAATCAAATACTTTAAACATTTGTGATCAATAAACATGTGACATTTCTCGCCGTATAAATAATGTCTCCAAATCTTCAAAGCGAATACAATTGCAACCAATTCGAGATCATGAGTAGGATAATTTCTTTCATGTGGCTTTAACTGTCGTGAAGCATAAGCTATTAGTTTCCCTACTTGCATCAATACACAACCTAAACCGTTGAGAGATGAATCATTGTAGACAACATATGCTACCCCAGACTCAGGCTGAGTCAACAATTGAGCTTATGTCAACCTGTTTTTCAGTTGATCAAAACTCTGTTGGCATTATTAGACCAAACAAACTCAACATTGTTTTTGTAGTAACCTAGTCATCGGTGAAGCAATGACCAAGAAATTTTTAACAAAACAACGGTACTAACCTACTAAACCCAGGAAACTTTGCAACCAAAAACATTTTTCAGAGTTTTCCAATTCATCACAAGAGAAAATTTACTCAGATAAACTCGAATCCTGTCAACTGATACTATGTGACCCAAAAACCCAACCTCGCGAAGCCAAAATTCACATTTACTGAACTTTGCGTACAACTAGTTTTTCTCTCAAAGTCTGTAACACGATTCTCAAGTGTTGAGCATGCTCCGATTCTGTCTTGGAATATATCAATATATCATCGATAAACACAACCACAAATCTATCCAAATGAGGCTGAAAAACCCGATTCAATAAATCCATAAAAGAAGTAGGGGTATTAATAAAACCAAATGACATTACCAGAAACTCATAATGATTATAACGAGTTCTGAAAGTAGTGTTTGACACATCACAACTTGAACCCACAACTGATAATACCTAGAATTGAGATCAGTCTTCGAGAATACTATGACACCTTTTAATTGATCAAACAAATCATCTATACGTGGCAAGGGGTACTTATTCTTAATTGTGACTTTGTTCAATTGTCTGTAGTCTATACACAATCTCAAAGAGTCGTCTTTCTTTTTCACTAACAACACAGGTGCACCCGAGGGAGGTACACTCGTTTGAATAAACCCTCTGTCTAACAACTCTTGCAACTGTGCTTTCAACTCTTTTAATTTAGTTGGTGCCATGCGATACAATGATATAGATATTGGTGCAATTTCAAGAACCAGATCAATCATAAATTCAACTTCACAGTTAGGAGGCAAACCCAACAACTCTTCAGAAAATACATCAGTAAACTCACTAACAATCGATACTTGATCTAATTTTGATTCTGGATCTCTGGTATCAAGAATGTATGCTAGAAACACTTCACTGCCTTTACGTATCAATCTCTGCACAAAAATAGCTAAAATGATTCTAACAACATTATTCGGCCTTTCGGATTCAACTGAAATCATCTCTCCCGTCTAGCATCTCAAGTCAATCCGTTTCTGTCTACAATTTACTACAACATCATGTAGCAATACCAATCCATATAAAAAATAACATCAAATTCCTGAAAGGTTAGTAACATCAAATCAGTAGGGAATTCACAGCCTCTAACTTTCAGTGGACATTTAAGACAAACTAAGTTAACTATCACACTCTGACCTAGCGGATTAGTAACTTGAATATCATATTTAGTTGATTCAACAGGTAGTTTGTTTTCCGTTACTAATGCAGTGCAAATATAAGAATGAGTTGACCTCAAGTCAATCAGTGCATACACAATAACGTCAAAGAGATAGAATGTACCAACAATCACATTAGGTGCAGTAGCTTTCTCTCTGGCTCAGATTGCATATGTGCGAGCAGGTTCTCTAGTCTCTAACCGAACAACGGTGTCCTTTGCTCCCGTACGAGTAGTCCCAGCAGTACTATTTTGGCCTGGACGTCTACCTTTTTGAGATCTGGACATTTATTTTTCATTCTGTTCTTCATTTTCCTTTAATTGTTTTGGAAAATTCCGAAGGAAATGAAGTTTTCCATAGTGTTTACAACTAGGCTTCGGAGCATTCCGTACACTTCCCACACTATCAACTGGTTTGGTACGAGTTTTAAAATCATACTGAATTGATTTATTTTTGTTCGGATGCTCAGACAGTAAAGTAGCTCGACTAAATTCTTCTCTAGTCTTCTTTGTTGGTGGAACAGAAAATGACTTAGAATAACTTCTCTTGTTAAACTCTCGAATCCGTCTATCCCTTTGTATCTTGCGGTTGTACACTTCTTCCCTTTTCTGTGCACGATCAGATAAGACAAAAAATTCTCAAATTTTATTACCTCCAATTATCATTCTGATTTCATCATTTAGGCCATCCTCAAATCGAACACACATTTCTTCTTCAGCAGGCATAGTTTCTTGAGCATATTTACTGAGATACACAAACTCTCTCGTACTCAGCCACTAACTTATTTTCTTACCATAACTCAAGAAATTCTCTCTTTTTCTTGTTCAAATATTGTTTTTCGACATACTTCTTTTTAATCTCGGTCTCTCGGTACCACAGCTACCAATGTAGTCCACCAACTGTACGCTTCTTCTATTAGCAGTGAAACGAAACATCTAAGAAAATTATTAGGAGGGCAAGTCATTTCTTCGAAAACTCGCAAGATGTTTCGAAGCCAAATCTTAGATTTAATCGGATCATCTTCCGATCTACCTCGAAATTCTTCAGTACAACACTTCATAAGCTTATCTATCAGAACACGTTGACTAGAGTCAGTCACAGAAGGAAGTGGAGGTGCAACAGGAGGTATAACAGGGGGTGGAGGTCGTTGAGCCAGAGTAGTCATTTGCATAAAATCATTGAACCACTAGTTTATAAACTCGAAGAACATGTTTTTAAGTTCATGTTCAGGTACTTGTGGAATCAGAATATTACACTCATCCCTTGATCTGAGGTCGATAAATTACTATTAACCTCATCATTGTTAGCACGATCAAATCATACTGTAAACAACAATCTAAAAGAAAAACATATGTTACATTGGATCAAACACGTCACACTATCACAGGTTTCTATTCCATGTAATTCTAGACATTTAACACGATACATTCAATTTGAGAATTGACTAAATCGTAGCTCTGATCCCACTAAATGTAACACCCCTAACCTATCTCCATCGCCGGATTAGGATTACGGAGTATTACAGAACAATTGAAAACATAAGAACATTTTATTAATCAATAAAATAATCATGTCATAAACCATTCATACTCATATTAAACGTCCCTAAATCGAGCACTCGAGCCTCTAAAAATAACCTAGAAAAAATTTGAGACCAATTTGAAATAGTTTAGAAACTTTAGGAAAAAGATGCAAAATTTGCAAAAACATGGGTCACATACCCGTGTGCCTCACACGGCTGAGACACACGACCGTGTCTAAGACCGTGTAACAATCAAACTAGGGGCACACGGTCGTGTCCCAACCCTTGTATTCACCCGATGTAACTCTCTGAGTAGGGTCACAGAGCCGTGTCACATGCCCGAGTGCCGAGCCGTGTAACTCTCAGAGTTGCCCCACACGCCCATGTGTCAAGTCGTTTAACTTACTGACTTGCATCCTAAAGAACTCGTCATATGACACACGGCCGTGTTGCCAGGTCGTGTGTCTCACAAGGCTAAGGCACATGCCCGTATCTTAGGCCATGTGAACCCAAAATGAACCTTAAACAAGTTTACAAATTCAAGCTTACTTGGACTCTAATTAATCCATTACCAGCCAAAAGACCTATTCAAAGTGACCTTAAACAAGCTAAATCAACCATCTTAAGTGCCTAACCAATGTATCCGCATTAATACCATAAGTATATACAATTTTACAAAAAAAATCCTATCCGAAACACACCAGATGCTCATAAGAGCCCATCCACCCGATAACAAACCAATGGCTCTGAAGAGCTAGTCTAACCGAAACACACCAAAATAGGGAGTACAACACGAAAGTTTGCAACAAATGCTGAACCTCGGTCTAGATAGGAAACATATACTTATATCACTCCACAAAAATCTCCACTCCAATTGCCTATAACACACCATATCTCGATTGTACTCTATCCCGCGTTCAATCCGATCTAAGTATTGAATTTCAACAACTTTTCTCAAATAACTTTACATCATTTATAATAAAATATAAATTCCATACATATGTTAAATTGTAAACTATACGAACTTATCTGTACTGAATTGTAGTAGTTGTAGAAGTTTAGGGACTAATCCGTGATTTTTCCTTTTCCACGAATATCATCAAGATCTTGATCTAAAATGTAAAATTTCTCAATTATTAGCTTACATTTCACCTTCCAATTAACTTTACATTTTATACCCTTTTATTTTTTAAAATTTACACAATTACCCCTAACTTTTACAACTTTTGCAATTTAGTCCCTTAACCTAAAAATCATCAAATTAACCGCTTTTCTCAAGTCAACATTTTAGCCAAAAATACTAAGCCCTTAACTGTTTCTATTAAACATCAAATTCACTATCAAACCCTAAAATTTGGATATTTTCACAATTTAATCCTAAAATCAAAATCTAACAAAAATCACTTCACAAAATCACCAAATAACACAATCAAAGCTTCAAATATATAGTTATCATCAAAAACCTTCAAGATTCATCAATAGAAACTTTTAAAATTTTTAACAGATTCAAAAATAAAGTTACGGGCTAGCTGGATCTACTTACAACGATCTCAAAAACATAAAAATTATAAGAAACGGGCACAAAAATCACTTAAATACAAAGGAATTAAGCAAACCAAAGCTGTTCTACTCCCTAGCTATGGCTTTTGACAATTTGAAGAAGAAATGAAAGTAAAATTTGTTTTATTCATTCTTTAAATTTTGTTTTAATTTTGTTTAAACTTTTACTAATTACAAAATTCCCATTGAAACACATTATTTTATCACTTTCAATTAAATTGTCGTCCCACCATACTAATTAGGGAAAAATTACTTCTAAAGCCCTTCCTCATTTATTAATATAGCCATTTGATCACCTAAATGCTATAATTACTATATTTTGTACCTTTTAAAATTTAGCCATTTTTCTTTAATTAACTATCTAAACATTAAAATTTCTTAACCAAATTTTAGTATGACACTAATGAACCCATAAATATTCTATAAAAAATATTTACGAGTCGACACAACAAAAATTTAAGGTCCTGAACCCACTGTTCTATCAGCACTGAAAATTGGGCTGTTACAAAGGTAATGCCATGGCAACCAATAGTTGCTTATTTGGAAAATCTTCTTTAATAAGTTGAATTTTTCCATCTTCATTTCTAGCTTCTAACCTTGGCAGGTGATCAGCGACTTGATTTTCAGTCGCCTTTTTATCTAAAATTTCTAAATCAAACTCCTGCAGTAGAAGTATCCACTGAATTAATCTTGGCTTGGCATCTTTCTTGGTCACCAAATACTTAATAGCAGAGTGGTATGTGTAGATCATGACTTTGGTGCGAAATAAATAAGATCAAAATTTATGGAATGCAAACATGACAACCAATAACTCCTTTTTCGTGGTGTTGTAGTTCAGCTGCGCATCTGTCAGCGTCCTGCTCGCATAATAAACCACATGAAATACCTTGTCTTTTTGCTGTCCCCACACTACTCCCACAGCATAATCGCTGGCGTCACACATGAGTTCAAAGGGTAGTCTCCATTCTAAAACTATTACAATAGGTGCCGCTACCAATCTTTTCTTCAATTCCTCAAAAGCAATCAAATAAGGTTCATCAAAATTGAAAGGTCTATTTTGCTCCAGCAAGGCACACAAAGGTTTACATATCTTCGAGAAATCCTTAATGAATCTTCTATAAAATCTATCATGGCCTAGAAAACTTCTAATACCCTTAACACTAGTCGGAGGCAGCATTTTTCTATTACCTCAATTTTTGCTTTGTCAACTTCAATCCTTTGATGCAATATCTTATGCCCTAGCACAATACCTTCACGAACCAAGACAAGATTTGTCAATCAATCCTCAAAATTATTCCGAAAGACAGAGAAACCATCCATGAAGACTTAAAGAAAGTTTTCCACCATCTCAGAGAATATGACCATCATACAACGCTGAAATGTTGTCAGGGCATTACATAACCTGAATGGCATTAGATGAAATGCAAAAGTACCATATAGATAAGTGAAAGTTGTCTTCTATTGGTTGGTAGGAGCTATAACAATCTGATTATACCCTGAATAACCATCCACGAAATAGTAGAAGACTTTCCCAGCTAATCTATCCAACATTTGGTTAATAAATGGTAAAGGGAAGTGGTCCTTCCGGGTTGCCTTATTGAGCTTGTGATAATCCATGCATACTCTCCATCCCGTGATAGTACAAGTTGGAATATGCTTATTATTATCATTGTTGAGTACTATGACACCACCTTTCTTAGGTACACATTATACAAGACTCACCCAAAAGCTGTAGGAGATTGGATAAATAATACCAGCATTGAGCCACTCGATGATCTCTTTCTTAAAAACTTCATTCATGATTGGATTCAACCTCCTTTGTTGTTCAATAAAGTTGCTATGGCAATCCTCCAGTAAAAATTTATGCATACAGATAGCAGGACTAATTCCCTTTATTTCGGTAATTGTCCATCCCAATACCCTCTTAGATCGTCGGAGTACTTCCAACAATCTCACCTCTTGATCGAGTGTTAACTCTACAAAAATAACTACTGGAAAAGTGTTGTTTTCTCCCACATAAGCATATTTTAAGTGCATCGGCAAAGGCTTCAACTCCAGTGTAGGGGGTTCCTCTGTAGATGGTTTAGGAGGCTTGAAAGAGTGATCTGATAAATCCAAGGATTCAAACTTCTTCCCTGGTCTATCCATAAACTGCTTGGCTTCTGCAAGTTCACCACGGTCCTAAAAAATTATTTCGTCACTCCATTCAAGTAAGTCTTCATCACTATCAGAATTGTTGTGGCAAAATCTTGTGAACTCTTCCTCTACTATTGTTTCTATCAACTCAATGGTGTGGAATTCTTCATTCTCATCAGCACATTTCAAGGCATTGAATACACTGAATGTGATTTGCTGTTCATTTACCCTTATGGTCAGTTCACCTTTCTACACATCGATTCAAGTCCTACCTGTAGCAAGAAAATATCTTCCAAGAATAATTGGCACAACTTGGTCAGCTTCACATTCTAAAACAAGAAAATTTGTCGGAAAAATAAACTTGTCTACTGTTACCAGTACGTTTTCAATTTTACCTTCTGGATGTGCGTAGGATTGATCATAGTAGGTCTTGCTTTCAAAATTCCCAGCTTCTTGAAAATAGACATAGGATTTACACCCACTCATCAATCATATAATGCCTTTCCAACATAATGATTTCCAATTGAACAAGGGATAGGGAAACTCCCAAGTTTTTTCTACTTTGGACTTAATTTATTCGTCAACATCGCTATTCACCCTTTAATGAGAGCAACAGTCTCAAATTCTCCTAATCTATGCTTCTTTGACAGTAGGCCTCTTGTTTACAATTATGAAATCATTGAGGAAATGGTGGAGGTGGCTGTCCTTCAGATTGTTGATGCTATTTTGCTGTAGCATTTCCATCGATAAAATGATCTGATTTCGCTACATCAGTCTGTTGTTTAGCCTTTCCAGTTGCAGTGTGATTTTCAGATGTTTCTGAAATCTTTCCATGGTTGCACTCTACATTTCCCTCTTCTGCAATGGCATCTTTAACAAATTCATTCACCTGAGTCCCACTTTTGAGAGTGATTGTCTTATAACGCACCTTCCCTTATGATCTTGAATTCTTGGTATCACTTGGCAGAGCCCCTTGAGGTCTTGAATTTAAACCATTTGCTATCTGCCCCACTTGATTCTCAAGAGCTCGAAGGGATGCAACTTGACTATGGATCACAACATAATTCTTGGCCATATACTCTTTCAACAAAGCTTCAATACGTGATGGTGATGAAGAAACTGATGCCTGACCTTGTTCGGCATTCTGCCTCGACATAGGTTAAGTATAACCAGGCAGTGCACTGATGGCATTCTGTCTTGCAACATTGTTAAAATTCCCCGCACCTTGATTATTCCAACTAAGTTTAAATGTTGTATCCATCTTGGATTGTAGGTGTTGAAATAGGGGTTATTATTTCGATTGAAATTACCCATGTAACACACAGATAGGGGTGAGCATTCGATCGAATCGAATCGAATCGAATCAAAAATTTTTGAGTTAATCGAGTTTTCGAATCTTATTTTATCATCCTAACTTTATTTGAAGTTTTCTCGAATCGAGTCGAGTGAGATGGAATTCGAATCGAATAGAATATATTTGTTCGAGTTAAATTTTAAAAAATAATTTTGGGTCCTTGTAACCACTGTCACCCATCGTAATAAAATTTGTCCACCTTATTCAAATTTTTTATTAACTTTCATCACTTCATAATTTATTTATTAATTTTTATATCTTGGTTAGCTTCTTTGCTTGCTTAGTTGTTTCAATTATCTTGATTCTTGTCACTATGTATTTTGGAATTAAAAATATATTAAATGTAAAATATAATTTTTTAATAAAAGTTATTTTAAAAATAAAATGTGAAAATGATACCAATATAAAAATTTAACACGAATATTTTATGGCATAATTAATAATTCAATTTTAATATAAATATTCAATATGACTAAACAATTCAATAATATAAATAATATAAAATATGAAATTTAATTTAATAATATAAATAGTAGATATAAACAAAATTATTACTATTTATGTTTAGTGATTTTTTTGGGATAATTTTGATTTTTTATTTCAGAGTAAAGGATGAGAAGTAAAAGTTTAGGGGGAAAATAAAAAGTTTTGGGGAATAAAAGTTTGAGGGAAATTAAATAGGAGAGAGTAAAATTTTGGAGGGAAAATATTAAAAAAAATTAGAGGGGGGAGGGTTTGGGGTAGATGAGAGGTGGGATGGGAAGGAAATAAAAGTTTTAGGGGAAAAGTGGGAGGGAGTAAAAATTTTGGGGGAAAATAAAAGGTTTTGAGGGTTTTTGGGAGTAAAATTTTGAGAAAAAGTAAATGGGAGAGCAAAATTTTGGTGGGAAATAGATTTTGGGTAGATTGGGGGGCTGGGAAGGGTGGAGAGTAAAAGTTTTGGGGGAAAAGTAGGAAGGAGTAAAAGTTTTGAGGGAAAAGTAAAAAGGTTTGGGAGTTTGGGGTAAAAATGTAAAATATTATAGTTTGATATTCGAATTATTTGAATTATTCAAGTTATTCAAATTTGAAAACTCAACTCGATTCGAACTCGAAATTTGAAAAAAAAATTCGAGTTAATTCGAATAACTCGATTAACTCGAACAACTCGATTCGTTTAACTCGAAATTCGAATTTTTTTCGATTTTTTCGAGTCGAATCGAGTTTTGCTCACCCCTACACACAAATTCTAGGTTCGATGGGCATTCATCAAACACATGATCTTCGCCACAATAAACACACGATAGCTTAGCTTATTTCATCACCTGAACTATAGTTGGCCTTTACATTGTTTTGATCATATTAGTTAAAGATGATACCTAGGCAATCAATAAAGTGATTCTATCAAGTTCCACGGTGCCAGTAGTTCTTTTGTCAGTCCCAACTAGCGTGGTAGGATATTGATAATCATTGTTGGCAATCCGTTCCAAAATCTCATAAGCTTCTTTATAAGATTTATCCAAAAGAGTACCACTAGCAGAAGCATCAACTACCATAATTACATATGCATTCAATCCATTATAAAACATCTTAATCTGAGTCCATTGCTAAAACCCCTGCATTAGACATTTCTGCAGTAATTCTTTAAATCTTTCCCAAGCTTCATACAATGTTTCATCTTCTGATTGCCAAAAAGATGTGTTGTTATTTCTAAGCTTAGCATTCATGTCTCGTAGATTATATCGTACAAAAACCTCTGAAAAAGGTTATTCCATGATGCCGCTGTCCTCAACGGCAAAGCATTAAGCCACAATCTTGCTCGATCTCTCAAGGAATATGAAAACAATTTAAGTCGCAAGGCATCTTCAGGAACACCCTATTGTCTAAATTAGTCATAGACCTCTAGAAAAAGCCTTAAGTGCAATCTTGGATCCACATTTGGCAACCCACTAAACTGTCCAACAGTTTCCAGCATCTGAAACATTGTTGGTTTCAATTTAAATTGTTGAGCTTGTATGTGTGGTCTGACTATTCCTGGATTCAAATCATCCAAAATTGGAACAACATGTTCCCGAATTGGTCTGCTCGGACATTTATCACACGACGAATAGGAAGATCAACATCCTAACCATTTGGATTTAATGGATCATTCAGACCAGGATCATTCTCATCCCTAGCCATGTTACGCACATCTCTTCTCCTTTTTTATAAAGTTCTCTCAATCTCTGGGTCAAAAGGATACTCTTCGTTAATAGGAATACCTCTACTCATGCACTAACGGCAAACCTATAGAAATTAAAAATAACTAAGTTAAATAAAAATAATGGAATTAGTAAAATAACAAAACCAAATTTCACCAAATTTTCAATCCCCGACAATGGCGCAAAAACTTGTCGCATGTGAATATGACATGTGAATTGTCGATCAAGTATACACGACGCCAAAATTTTTTATCCCAGGGATGAATCGACCCAAATTCGAAGCGTTACATTAGCCGCCTAAGTGACTCTCTAGCTAACAACCTCCCAAGACACACCCCGACCTTATAACACCTTAATTTTATCTATTTATTAGTTATTTCTTAATGAGAAAGCAATTTGTGAACCAATTTTAAGCTTTTTATAAGTAATTTCACCTAAGGGCATTTTTGTTATTTTACCACCTATGGTTAAACTAACTCGAATTTTGATCTATATATTTACCAAACCTCTTTTAGTCAATTTATGTAAGCCCTAAAAATTTCAGCTTAATCCGAGTTTATTTTCTATGTCTAATTCAAGTTTTATCACTAAAGACTAAATCGTAATAATTTCAAACTATCAGTACTATACCCGAATATTAAATTGAGTTCGTTTCTAACAAATTTTATCAATTACAAGTCTAATCCTAAAATTTTATCAAGTTTCCTTATCATTTAAGGCTCTAATTAGAGTTATCAAGTTACATAACTAATTTGTAATTTAAACGGACTAGAGAACCAATTTAAAAAGACCAGAATTCAAACCCGCAATAGTCCACTACATTTTTTTGTGTGAAAAATTCAATTTTAAACCCGATTTGAGTATTTTAATGGCCAATTAAACCTAATTTAGCCACAATTAAATATCATACATATTCATACACCTTCAATTAAATTTATTAACACCAATTAAGCCTCAATTAAATAGAATTAAATATTCAATTTCATCCCTATCACCCACCTATTAATTCAAACAAGTGGCGCACCTTAGTCGCTAGTAAACCACTCCATAGAAGCTTCATTTAAACAATGGTTAGCGTAAACATCATGTCTCACACACCGTGTTATCAAGCAACAATACACCGTAAATTATTCATTAATCGAACTCAAACATACATATATGATATTATAAAACCATCCAAAATTAAAAATTTCCAATGTCCAAGTCTAATTACAGCCAAAATTAAACTAAGTCACGGTAGTTCCACAATGCCCAATTAACATCTCTAAAACATGTAACTAAATTTCTACCGAGCCTTAATCTCTTGAAACTCTCTTGATTGACTCCTTAGCTCCTCAATCTCGCCAGTTAATTGCACGAATGTGAGGGTGTGAGCTTAAAATGCTCGGTGAATGTTAATAAAACGATGAGTAAATTAGCACCCAAATCATGCTTAAATTGAAACCAATCAAATACAAATTTTCAATCACAATATGAATCCATAATAGTTCAATGTCATATACTCAACCATGTATCAAAAATCATTATTAATCATGGCATATAATCATCAATTTAGTATATAACATTTCATACATTTATATTGGCATATACAATCATGGCTTAATCAGGTCATCATACATTGGATAAATGGATTTCCTTACTCCCAACCAGAATCAAAATCAATCTTGGATTGAGCGGACTGAGGCCACATGCTCTCTTATATCGCTTCAAATTAGTCCCGTTGAGTGGAGACACAAGCTCAACACTCCCTTATCCACTCCAAATCAGTCCACCTAGAGCCTCATTGCTTACAAATAGCATATCAATATGGTGAGTACTCACATATCCTATGGCATGCCAATTATATCCAATGGATCCACAATGCTAGAATGTCAATATAATCAGTCAATCATAACATAATTTCAGTCAATAATGTGCTCAATTTAAAGTGCCAAAATACATATGTGTATCATGTAACATAGCCATTTAACATCAAATTAAATCTAGCATACCAATTACCTATTATCAATGTTCATTTCTCAATTGAAATATCAACATACCATGGACTAAAAACTCTAGCATACTTGCTTAGTTCACCATTATAATCAATCAAATCAAGCACATAAAATCACTAGATGCTCACTTACCAACACTTAACAAAAACTTCATCACTTAAACATATATCAATAATCTTGCAAAAATAACCAACCAAAAACTCAATTACATATTTGCAATCAGTAATTAATCATCCAATTAAGCATAAGTGAGGGTCAATTTACCAAATTGTCCTTTAATAACACACACCATACAACTAACTCAACCACAACCAAGTGATCAACAAAGCAAATCCAAGCTTTAATTTCAATTAGCTCGATCCTCTTCAAGATTCGGAGCTTGAACAGAGATTAAATAGATATTACCACCTTTTAAAAGATATAATAAACACGAATTTTCACTAGGCTACACGAAATTCTCACTCAAAGTTACCTTACTGAATTTGTATCATAGTGTCGAAAACTCGATTCCTCACAAAATCGATCACTCCAACCCTCCTAATCACTTCCAAACATCAATACTAGACCAAATAAACATATACTAAGCATCAATTTCACATTTAAACCAATTTCACAAAAATCTAGAAAATTGGTTCATGAAGATGATGAAATTCGAATTTCTTTAAATTACCTTACAAAACATGTTTAATCTTGATAAATAAAATAAAAAACCTTCTAATAGTCCATTTTAAGTTGGAACATCCATTGAATTGTGGATTTTCTCTCAAAATTCAAGATCCACCATTAAAGCACCTTAAGCTTTTGAAGAAGATGACATTAATAAAAAATCATGTAATTATCATGTAAATCATGTAAATATGCTTCTAATCATCATAAAAATAAGTTTAGATATAATAATTACCTTTGATTCGTTCTAAATCCTTTGAAAATCTTGATTCAAGAATCTTGAGAAATTTCAGAATATTTTTTGCTACTTTTGAAAATAATTTCGAGTGAAAAGAGAGTATTTTGAGAAGGAAATTTGTTGAATCTATTCTCTGATGATAGATCTTTAAAACCATGCAAAGAAAACGAATTTTATAGCTCTTTAATCTGATGTAAATGGTGTGAGAAGTAGGCTAGATGCATTGTGTTTAAAACTTAAACAATCCACCAGAAATTTAAAAATTGGGAAATTTGCCCAACGGTCACTCCCACATTTCCCTTACTTTACCAATTGATCTTTTCCCTCCAAAATTCTAAATTTAAATGTTTATTTTTCAAATAAATACTCTAAAATTTCCATTATTTTACAATTAAATCAAATTTAATTAATAATTAAATTTAACTCAAATTAACCCTCAATAAAAATTATTTTAAAATTATTTTTCGACCCAAATTAATTATTTTCACTAATAATTATTTAATTACTTTAAAATTAATTTTCCAAAAATATTTTTATTTTTCCGATTATTTTTAATCGATTTTAGATGAAATTGACTTCCTAAATTAAATTAAAAATTACTATTAACTCGATAAATTCCTAAATTCACGCTCGAAACCCAAAAAATATACCCGAAACTACTAGACCCAGTTTAGGAATATTACAGAAATCGTCTCCATAGGGATCGAATAGGTATAAAGTGGTTAGGTTATTATAGTAAAGTGATATAAATGTTAAGGCAATAACAATAACAATAATATGGTGGTAATTAGGAGAATAATGTTGTATAAAATGTGCAAAGCAAACAAGTAAACAATTAGTGATGCGAAAATAGAGATGCTACGACAAAAGTTAAAGAATCTACGATGTTGACTTGGAAGGTTGGGATTACTGATAATCTACCCTTGTTAACCAAATATGCCTCGACAAAATCAATCTTATTCTATTGCTCAGAAGAGATCTAAAATAGTCTGCTTCTTTCATGAGCAAGACCTCAAGTTACCTTGCCTAAAGTGATATATGTCTATAGGCCTTTAGCACGATACCCAGCATTGTTTTGTTTTATTTTCGTATGGAACAATGCTCTATGTCTAAATACTACTACAAGTATTCGGTCAAATACTTGTTCATATCATTCAATTGTGATCTAACTAACCTAACCCAATCAGTATTAGATTAATTTCCTAAACATGCTGCACATTCATCTATGTCTAGATATTATACGTATACAGTTCATAAATATCGTCGAATGAAATAGTAAATTAAAACTAATCTAGGCTTTAGTCTTTAAAGGAAATAAAGGTTTCATCCAGCAATCCCAACCCTATAAGATTAACTCATTGGTTGGCAAATAACATTCAAATTCAAAATAGTATTCAACGTCATTCTTCTCAATTCAATTCACAAAACAGTAAATAAAGAAGTAAAAGAAGAACTTCAAAAATATGGCTTTCACCTATCCAACCCCACAACTTCGGTACCGTAATCTAACGGTGGCCAAGTGGAACTGCCTTCTTCTTCTCCCTTATGATTATGCCTTGTTCTCAACCATTATCCTTTACTCCCGTCCAATGAACTTTTTTTTTTCAATTGTCTCCTTAATTGTCTACCTTTTTTTTTTCTTCTTCTTTCTGGGTTTTATATCTCGTCCTTTAGAGTAGGCCTATCATCCAATGATCCCATGATCTTTTTCCTCTTTTTAGGCTGAATTTTCTAATATACTTACAACAAGGCCGATAATAGCTAAGTGTTGATTGGGTCTCTTCCTGGCATTGCCACGACATTCGTGTTGGCAAACTATCCAGCCTTTTTCCATGACAAACCGTCACTCATTTACTCATTTTTCCTCATTCTGCACCAACCACTCAATCAAGAAACAAATCCTTCTCGCAAACAATTAAAAGTAACATATAATAACATTTAAGCACAACCCAAACTCCCTAATGTAATGCCCTAAAAATACTAATATAATATCCTAAAATGCAACTAAATTCACCTGAATGCAAATAATTAACCAAGTCTAAAGGCATGACATATAACTCTTTTCAAGAGTTATTAGCTCTACATACATTTCGTTTATATACCTTTCTCTAAAATTCTCCAAAAAGAACTCCCAATCAATTATTTCCTCGGGAGTCACACTGGTCAATATTTCTCACCATTGATAGGCTTCTCCTTCTAGCAATGATATAGCACCCAAGATATTGTTTCCTAGTGTACATTTAAATTCATTTATCAATCTAAAAACTCAAGACAACCATTGCTCAGTCACAGTGGGATCATCACCTTTGTCACCAAGAAATTTCTTAGCACCCTTCTTACGAATTTCTTTCACAAGGTCTCCTTTAGTTGGAATTGCAACCGGGACTAGTGGTGCAGGTAGTGTTGGGCGAACCACTTCTGGTTATGGTTGCTGAGGCAGTTGAGGTTGGAGCGCTTGAGTATTCCTCATAAACTGGTCAAACATTTGTGTCATCATTATGAAGAAAACATTTCTAAAAGCATTTCTAACTGCATGTGCTTGTTCTAGAACAGGGGAACATGACTTTCAATTTCTTTTCTAATCGCTTCTCTAGATCCTTTAGACATGGTTATCAACACTACAAGAAAGTTCATATTAGTTTAAAACATAAGGACTGAGCCAGAGACGTATCATGCATGATGAGGTGTGACTCAAACTTCAATTTTTTTTGATAATCGACTCAATCTTGGCTTTGATACCAACTTGTAATATGTCAAACCTGACCCTTTAATAGGATATGAGTATGATGTGTCACTACTCAACACTTGGCTAACTTATAACAAAATAATTTGGCAAAAACTTTACAAAATTTTACAGGTTATAAATGTAAAACATATTATAATTGTTGCTTTACTAAAGTTTAAATGAAATCATTAACAGATTATAACAACGTTCAAGCCATATGACATATAAGTTCAGGTAGAACAACTTCATTAAATAGAGTATAAAACTTTAAGTCTAAACTTTGATTTTTAATAAATATCTCATAAAAATAGTCTTATCAAAATAAAAGTTCTTTATACAATTCATTTCCAAAATATATTTATATGCCACCCCCACAACTCATGCATGATACATAACAAAACAGTTAGCTCACAATAGTAACAACACTTTAGCATAGTCCTTCTAACAAGTTCTTCTTTCAATCAGTAAGCTTGAGAAGGAAAAAGGCAACAAAGTAAGTTCACGTGAACTTAGTGAGTTCCAAAGAGACTTTATATATATCTTTTCTTACAATACAACTAAACTTTTCAGACGAACTTACACATGATAAATATAATATGCCTAATAGCGTATACAAAACACATATAAACTCAATACGCCAAGTTACTTATGTCTATATGGTATGCCAATTTAACACAACCCCAGACAACCCATCTTCATGCCAACCACATACCTAGAATTTAGAATCAGAAGCATATCATACAGTCTCATTCATATACATTCTCCCCCTTAAATCTTCATATCATTTTCATTTAGAATAGCATGTTTTATTATGATTTGCCAATCCGGTTTGCAATATAGCTGCCCTACCAAACGCTACAGAAACATATCTTCTCATTTCCATTGTCACATATAAGATCATATCATAAATATCAGAAGCAAATGGTAGTTGATACGAACTCACTTATGGGAAGTAATTGAGTCGTTTGTTTGCTCGATCGTAAATTAAGTAGTTTTATTTTTGGTTTAATAAAAGGCTAAGTTTTAAGAAGATATTTTAAATAAGCAGCGAATAAGCATAATATAGTTTGATGTAAAGATGGATAAATGGACTTAAAACAAGAAAGAGCCCTTAATAGTGATTAAGGACCCGAATCTTATAAGTTTTAAGGTGAAAATGGTTTTGTTGAAATCGGACCGTGACCCACTATCTAATGAGATAGGAACCAACGGTATCAAAGATGAACACCACACTCGGATGAGTGATAAGTTCAGAAACCAAACAAGGTTGACGCCACTAGCTTAGCTAGATAAGTCAAGTTGAATCTCAAAGAAAAACGAGAGTGAATAACTCACAAAGTTATATTTCATATATATGATCAAAGGTCAAAATATCCCTTCAAAGTTTCCAAGAGAAACTATTTATAGGCTGTGATATGACCATCCGAATAGTCAAACATCAAAATAATTAAGCTAACTTAAATGTCCAGCTAAAACTATCCAATGAACTCGGTGAATGCAATTGGTGATCGGTCTTGGTTCATGGCTTCAAGAGGT
The DNA here is from genome assembly GCF_025698545.1 of Gossypium raimondii. Taxonomy (NCBI): domain Eukaryota; kingdom Viridiplantae; phylum Streptophyta; class Magnoliopsida; order Malvales; family Malvaceae; genus Gossypium; species Gossypium raimondii. Next base: position 16,217,061 of record NC_068571.1, read on the forward strand.
GAGCTGAATGTATCTTGATTCGGTGAATGGAGTTGATGTTGTAGGTGCACCGAACTTGAAGCCTGCTGATGAATGAACTTGTTAGCAGCTGAATTGTTTTTAAGTACGAACATTCGGTTATGTATGTGTGAACAACAGGAATCAAAGAATCACTTAGAAAGCTAGCTGATTAGCTCATAATCTTTGGAAATGGTTCATGGATAATTCGGTTGATGAATGGACCAAGCAGCCCCAAGGTACATGCACAATCGGGTGGATGAATCCTTCATTAATTAGCTACATTGTATCGGCAAGATGCATGAACATCTAGCTGAATAATGACTCCCTTCGTTCATGCACAATCATGTACATTGTTCTTCAATTAAATGCCTTCAATGTATCAGCTAAGTACATGAATGTTCAGCTAAATTTAGCTCCCAAACATTCATGTACAATTCGGGTGCATGCTCCATATTTAATGAGCTACAATGAATCAGCTAGATTCATGTATATTTAGCCGCATAGATGGATGTGAGCTGCTCCTTTCCAGCAACCTGTAAGACACAGTTAAACAGACATGGTTAAAGCATCAATAGGAAAAATTAAACACAAATAAGTATGTGTTTAACTAGGACAACATTAAGTAATCTGATTAGCTACTCATGCATTAAATCAGTCCAAAAATGAGACACAATAATACATCTGAAATAAACATGCTTTGGATGTCTTCCTAGCTAGTACACACTTAATTAAATAAAATAATACACACTTAATTAAATAAAACAAACATTCAAACAGGTAATTAAAAATGTAGGAGAACAAAGTAAATTAATTTAGCTAAAATAATTAAAAACGTCTAAGTTTAGCTAGCTGATTTAACTAGCTAATTTCGAATTCAGTCTTAAACAAATTATAGATGTTCCTTGTGGAATCATCTAACACTTGATTAGCAAGCTCCTTTGCAGCTTTCTCCCACACTCGATCCACTAAAGCTGAGATTGACTCTTTAAATCGTTTAGCTCGAGGGAATCTCGATTGGAGTCAGCAGAGTCCTTGGGCCAGTTCGTATCATTCCCCCCTCTTCAAGGCAATTTGTACTCAAATCGACGCCTACATCAAGAAGAGACAAATTAGATACGTTCAAACTCGCATCAGCATGAGACTTACCTAGTAGGTCTCATTGATATGCATCAAGAATTGGCTCCAACACTTGTAACAGAACATCGTCTCTAGGTAACATTACTTCAAAACAATTTATTATTAAATCGGGCCATTTGCTGGAAAATAATTTTTTTGTTCACGGTTCCTTAAATTAAAACGGTTGAACACAAATCTCTCCGAAACCATTTCTATTTGACTCCAGAGTTTCACGGCTGTCAACATAGAAGAGACATGAAGTAGTTGAAGGTTATAATCATGCAAGACATGCTTAAATCCTTTCAACCATAATAAGGAACGATAATCTCCACAATAAAAGAATTGATTTTGACTTTGTACACCAGCAGAGCTCACATATTTTATTTTCGAAAATAATGTTAGATTATGGAACAAATGAAAGTGGCCAACATGTTTATACAAGATAGAACTACGATGCTCACCTTCTCTTAATAACAATCTAGGAAAACATGCTCTGGGGTTAAACACATGGTTCTGATCGCTTGTTTTTGAATGCCATGAAAACTTTTCGTTCAACAAAAATTCACAAATGTTAAACAAATAAGATTTAGGCACATGTATGTACAAAAAATCAAAACTTTCAAAATTTCCTCGAATAGACAACGATTTCCATAAAATTTTCTCACATTGATTTTGCTCGCTTATTTTTGAAAATAATGTAAAGACATAGTTCAGCAACCATACAATCAGGTTTAACAAATAAAATTTAGACATTGCCGGTGTAAGCACTTAAAACTTTCAAAATTCCATTGAACAGGCAGCAGTATCCACAAAATTTGCTTACATAAAATTAAAGAACTCTCATGGCATCCTAAATCGAATAGATTAAAGTCTTCTTGTGTCAATTGTGAATCAAATACGGCAATCAAATTCAATACACTATCCGGATTAGGTGCAGCAACAAAACTCAATTCATCTTGCATTTTAATACAAATCAAAGGATGAAAGAAGTAATGCAAGACACTTTTCAAAATAGATTCACCAATTCTATTCATGATTAAACAACAAAGCAAACCATTGTAAGAACTTTCTTTGAGACAAACAAAATGTCCAGATTTGTCAACAGAGGTCAAACAACAATCAAATTGAATATCAAGAGGTTTCTTTCATGGCTTACCTTCGAAAATGTTAAGTACATTTGTACTCTCCAATTTACTCATTTTAATCAATTGAAATTGTCGTTCGTTGGCAAGGTAGTGAAGCTGGAACTTGTCTGTGGGTGGAATTTTATGGACCTGAAATGAAGAGAAATCACAAGGCAAACTTGAATTTCAGTTAGCAAGAATAGTCCTCCCTTTTATTTGATTACTCTCTTCACTCGTTTCTTTTTCAAGCCCTCTTTCTTTTTCACTCGTTTCTTTTTCAGTCTCTTTTTCTTTTTTTACGCTCTCTTCTATTTTGAATGCAAGGCAAACAATCCAATGAACTCGGTAAATGCAATCATTGATTGATCTTGGTTCATGGCTTCAATAGGTGAGTTGAATGTAGCTTGATTCGGTGAATGGAGCTGATGTTGTAGGTGCGCCAAATGTGAAGCCTGCTGATTAATGAACTTGCAGCCGGATGGTTTTTAAGTCTGAACATTTGGTTATGAAGGTGTGAACAGCAGGAATCAAAGAATCACTTAGAAAGCTAGTTGATCAACTCATAATCTTTGGCAATGGTTCATGGATAATTCAGCGGATGAATGCACTAAGCAGCCCCAAGGTATCTGCACAATCGGGTGCATGAATCCTTCATTAATTAGCTACATTGTATCGGTAAGATGCATAAACATCCAGCTAAATAATGACTCCCTTCGTTCATGCACAATCAAGTAAGTTGCTCTTTAATTAAATGGTTTCAATGTATCAGCTAAGTACATGAATGTTCAGCTAAATTCAGTTCCCCAACATTCATGCACAATTCGGGTGCATACTCCATATTTAATGAGCTACAATGAATCAACTAGATTCATGTATATTCAGCCACATGGATGGATGTGAGCTACTCCTTTGCAGCAACCTGTAAGACACAATTAAACACACATGGTTAAAGCTTCAATAGGACAAATTAAACACAAATAAATATGTGTTTGACTAGGACAACATTAAGTAAGCTAATTAACTACTCATGCCTTAAATCGGTCCAAAAATGAGACACATTAATAAATCTGAAATAAACATGCTTTGGACGCCGTCCTAGCTAGTGCACACTTAATTAAATAAAAAATATTCAAACATGTAACTAAAACTCCAGGAGAATAAACTAAATTAATTTAGCTAAAATAATTAAAAATGTTTAAGTTTAGCTAGCTAAGTTAACTAGCTAGTTTAGTATTCAGCCTTAAACAAATTGTAGATGTTCCTTGTGGAATCATCTAACACTTGATTAGTAAGCTCCTTTGCAGCTTTCTCCCACACTCGATCCACTAAAGTTGAGTTTGACTCTTTAAATCGTTTAGCTCGAACTCGAGTGATTTGTCCAATAGGGAGCTCGAGGGAATCTTGATTGGAGTCAGCGGAGTCCTTGGGCCGGTTCGTATCAGTAGTGGCTTAAGCATGAAGGATGGGGTTTACTTCATATTACAAAAAAACTAAAATTAGAGTAATGACTCTGGATAATCACTATCCATGCATAAAATTTTCATCCATTTACACGAATTATAAAATAAAAAAACTTACAACACATGAAAGTTAAAAGGAACTCACCAGAAATTCTAGCATAAAATAACAAAGCAGGTCCTCTACCTTTATCACTTGGGCCCTCTTTAGCTTCTTAAGCTAAAAGAAAGATAGTTATACACATCAGACCATAACTCTATCAAATCTAAACATTTATGCAAGAATGACCAGCACTTAATCCAAAACCAGGAAGTTTCCTTCCTCACACACCATTCTAACATTTATGCATGTAGAATGAAAACACATTAATGACTTAAATGATAACAGGGTTCATCAGTAATTACCAGTGAGCTGGTACTAACGTAGAAGTTAGCTGAATGTTGTGAACCTTACTTCAAAGAGATTTTCTAAACTTAAGTTTTTTCATATAGTTTCAAAGAAAATCAAGGAAAAAGAAGAAAACGTAAAGGTGTTCAGAAATACTATCGCTAATCTTATATACTTAAGCAACGGAGACAAGAATTAGTGGAAAAATAAAATAATTCCACTAACTCTATTGATTCTTGTGATTAAGTGCACTTAAACAAATTTAAGTCTTATCATCTATAGTAGTCTAGTTCAATTCTATCTAAATCACAACTTAACTAACTAAATCCCTATACTAGAACAATAAAAATATCTAAACAGCTACGTACTTAACGATTTCACCCAAGGCATTTGGATTAGGCGGAAGCTTAACAAAAGAGTTTGCCAAACCACAGAACTTGCCAAAACTAGGAGTTCACCAAATGGCGCAATACATAGAATCATATACTTAGCCAAGACAAACACTTTACTTACTCATATTTATCTTTATTTTACCAACTATATGCCAAACAGTAACCAAATATGGAGATTTTGTCGGCAAGTTATTACAAAACATCATATTAAGACATCCAAAACCAACATCATTTTTTGTTCAAACTAACATCATTTTTGGTTCAACTCATGAACCTAGAAAGTGAACACATTTATATTGCAAGTCTTGTATACATATCATCAAAACATTTAAAAAAAAGTATTACATATATAAACCATTCTTCTTAACATCCAAAAATAGACACTTTTATATATTAAAACATAGATACATGCCACATAATCTACCAAAACTACTGTTGGATAGTGTGAGCTCTAGGGTGATCTGATAGATGCGTTTTGCAAAATGTCAACTATAGAAAACAAAAAGAAAAATAGAGTAAGCATTAAGGATGCTTAATAAGTTCATAAGTTTTGAAACATTGAAACTCACCTCCCAACACAGTAATATATAAATTATCTACTAAACAAATTTCCTGCCAATGCATTTCACATTCACAAGGTGAGTGCATTACTTCCAATCATATAGCATTTCATTTCATTTCATACCATCGAATTCCAAATCATTCCATTATACAACCATATTTTATTACATAATATACATTACCATCCAATCAACATCTCATTTACAATAACCATTTAGCCCAATGAACTATAATAAACATATATGAAAATGCGGGTAACCACCCAAAACACAACTGATTGCTCAAATGAATTATACCACCAATACGCACTTGGTAACTGAGTGCCAAGCCTATAGGCTACACATCCCTCCAAAAAAAACTGATCTCCATACAGATAATCAGTAATAGTGGTCTTCGTAGTGACAGAATCGGTAATCTACAACAAATGTTGGATTTCAGTACAATCAGTATATTCTCGTACATCAATCATATCTCAACTATAGTCTTGTACAATGCACAATTAACCCTATTGACATGCCAACTGTATCCTATCCTATAAAACATTCATCCTGACACTTTTAACATATTTAATCATTTCCTTACAATTCAGTCCATTTCTCACCTTTTGTAACATTTTGAGTACAATTCAAAACATTGTCACATAATATAAACCCACAATTCAAACACATACATTACTCATATAGACATAACTATAAAATATGAATTTACCTGGTGAAATCAACAATAGTGGAAGTATCAAGGACTATTATGTAATTTTTATTTTTCTTGATTATCACCAGTTGGTTCAATTCTTAATCTATATAGTAATTCATTTCAAATTATCAGTTCAAATACCTTATAATAGTTTATTTAATCCATATGATATCTTATTATCACTTTTTACAATTTTTCCAAAATCTTGTAGTTTATTCAATTTAGTCCCTAAAATCGAAACAAGCATATCTTTCACATATAAACCCCAATTTTTAATATGATTTATATCCCGTCCTATATAACTCTCAAGCACCTATATTTAGAAAAATTTCATGCTAATTTCAAAATATTTTCATTTTAGTCCCTAAATTCAAAACTAACAAATTCCACTTTACAAAATAGTCCTATTTCATATCAAAGCTTCAAACTCTACCATTAAACATCAAAAAAGTTTCAAAAACAACAATGTTAATTTTTAAAATCTTTGATAGCTTTACAATTTAGTACCGGGGTTAGCTAGATTAAGCTATAATGATCTCAAAAAAAATTACGAAAAATGAGCTTAGAAACCACTTACATGCAAAAGGAAGAGGTTGGCTGAAACTTCCTAACTCTAAAATGGTGGTTCAATTGGGGAAAAAGAAAAGACTGGAGATGATGGCCTTTTTTATGTTTTTAATCTTTTAACATTATTTAATACAAACTTTTATTTAATTTTAATAACATATTTCTAATTTAAACAAGCCTTAACCGTCCAATACTAAGAAAAACTAGCAAATTGCCACATAAAACCCAAACATTCACTTTTAAACACTTTTAAATAACAAAAATCAAAAGCGATTAACTTTTACGATTTTTTATGATTGAAACGACGAAAATGTGCAAGTGTACACACTTGCAACAAGTAATAAAGTGACAAGTAAATGTCGAGTTGTCGTACCCACAGGGACTATGAAAACAATTATTTATGAATGCTATTTAAAACACTTTGGGGAAGAAAAATATTTTGTTTCAAGAGGGTGATTAAAAACTATGATTTTAAACTAAGTGAACTAAATAAATAAATCTCAAATGCACGATTTCAAAATATGATTTTAATCAAGATGACATAATTGTGTTAGATTAATTACATTTCTTAACTTAGAATTATTAAACTCATGTTTATATTGTTACAAATAAGTTCACGACAACTCGGTAATTTTCTAACTTATGAACATACTCACCTACCAAAATCCATTTATCTCTTGACTATATCCCTATGTCAATTCAACTGATTAAACAAATCTTAATAGGTAAATATGTTATTGCACATACATACTTATTAAATCGAAATAATCTCTTCTACAAATCCCTATGTCAATTCAAACAATTAACTCGATTTAAAAAGCACACAAAAGACTATGTGATGTAACAAAGTATCCTTACCTTGAAACAATTTAATCGCAATAATCTTGCAAGTTATGCAAGGCAAATGTATCGTCAAATACCGTTGCTAATTTAACCCTCAGCTACCTTAGATAATTAAACATGCACTGATTAAGTACTGTGTCCATTAATTAAAATTTCAATCCGTTTAAATAATTAATTCATTACTTACCTAAAAATTGTAATGCAAGAATAACTTAGTCATGATTTTACTTAATCAAGTATCTTACCGAGGTCTATAACAACATAAACACACTTTCAATAATTTTAACAAACGAAATGCAATCAACCTAACACGGATTAAATTCAAGATAAATTGATTAAATTAAACATTCCAACAACATAAATATTCATAGATATGTTCAGCATAACAACAACAAAAATTAAAAAGATAGGGAACAAGAATCAAATCCGGTGTTTTTCCGTGGCTTGACTAGTTGCTCCATTCTTCCTTCTCTGTTGTCCTCATCAACCAAGGCTGCTATGAACACTTAATTGCTACTCCAAATAGCTGATGAATGCCCCTTTCCTAAGAGGAGAAATCGGAAAGAGAGCAAGGGAATTTTGGAATGGAAAATAAGAGAGAAAGTGGAGAGAAGAGAGGAAAGATGTGAATGCTTGAGGTGTGATTTTCAAATGACCAGCCTAAAGGGGTTTTTATAGCTGAGGAGGGCTGCTCAAAATAGCTAAAATTATCAGACAAAGAGCCCTCCCTTGGCCAGCCACCCATGTGGCAAGGTTGATAGTTTCAACTTTGCTAATTTAGGCTTCAGGCAAATCTATAAAGCCACCAATTGTGGAGGGGTTTGAATGCAACTTGAACAATTCTTCAAGGGTCTCTTTGCAAGCTTAAATAATCAGCTAATAAACTGATTTGGGTCTACTCCTGGGACGGTTTTGGCTGTCCATTTCTTGGTCAGTTTAGTTCACTCGGTTCAGTTCAACTGGACCACTTTTTCATAATTAATTAATAATACTTTATTAACCCAAATTACATTGGATATAAATTAAAATTAATTATATTATGAATTAATACATATAATTTTGGGCCGTCTTAGGCTAAAATTTAGTTCGTATCGATACTTCAAATTGCTTCTCGATTTTGCGCTTCTAGTAGTGTCTGCCGAGCCATTTTTCGCCCTTTGTGCAAATTTGCCGAAAATAACAAAAATTCATCAAATTTAATTATAAAATTAACTGAAATTCAACATGTTCATATTTCAACATGTTCATATTTTAAGTGCACTTTAATTATTTTCTAAAAATTCATTATTTTTTTCGACAAGAATTTTATCGAAATCTGTATGATTTTAAGTTAAAAATGGTATGTAAAATGTGTAAATTTTTGTGTTTTCACACCCCTAAATTAAAAAGAGTTACTCAAAAACACCTTTGAAAAATTCCTTCGAATAATATTCTTCCCGAATTATGAATTTAATATACTTATGCTCAAAAACAAGAAATTTGATAGTTATGCTACTTAATCTCAACAACTATTATGATAGCACAATTAGACTAAATGCTTCCTTAACAAGACATGTTAACCCTTACAAATTTTTATTTTATTTCCTTATTCAAGATTAAGCTGCAATCATTAAGTTTAACTTATGCCTTCATATGTTAAACATAGCAATTTCTCTCCACTAATGTAGGTAGCATTGAAAACTTGAATCAATAGGTCTTTAAAAAGGTTGTAACGTCGCTAGGCTAGAGGTAGGTAAAAGATAGATAAATTTAGGCTTTTAAACCCTAGACTCAGCTTCAATCGAACCTTTGGAATAATTCCCCTCAATACATCAACTTACTTTGCTTTTACATGCTCCTTTGTACATCTATTTTCTTTCAAGTACATGTGCTCTTTTTTTTTTTTTGAGCATTTTATTGTATGTACTACAATTTTTAGAGCATTTGATACTTCTTTCAACTCCCCCAAACTTATTTTCAAATAATATTCTGAATAGTACTAGTCTAGTGTTTGGGACAATTTAAAGATAATTAAGAGAGAAGTGATGGCTAAATATTGGAAGGGTTCAAAGGCTAAAATTTCATCAAGGTTGGGTAAATAAAATTAGGCCAGATAGTCTCAAAGTTGGGTTTCAAAGGATAAAATTTTATCAAGGTTGGCCTGAAAGGCTCAAACGGTCCAAACAAGAGTTGCTTAAATCATTTTCAGCATTCCATGCTTCCTAGAATTTCACCTCAAGAAACTACTAAGTCAGTTCTAGAGACTTAAACTTTCATGCATGCCTACCTTTCTTAAGGAACTAAAAAATTTTATGGTGCGATTTGCATGCTTTATTAAAAATAAATTTATATCATTATTTAGCTAACATAACAATTTATTGAAATAATAGAACTTTATTTATACTGAAGTTTAGCATACTTAACAAAATTTCAAATTTTTAAACAAAATATATCCTAATCATAATTAAAAGAACTATTTATTCTGAGTAGAACTAATTTCAATTTTTCGGTCCCCGTATTTATTCATTGTTTAAAGTGAATAGATACTATACACCAGGTAGGATTCTAGAAAAGAGGAGGTGAGTCCATTTTACTGCTTAAGTACTAAGCTCTTTCTAAATCCAATCCTAGACATGTATATATCTATTGCCACACTTTATACTTCGCGACTTGTTCAATTTTATTAATGATTTCCATCTTTTGTTTTATTATGCAAAAATTCCTAATTAACTTTATCCTAAAATAACCTAATAACATAAATAAAATAAAGTCAAGATCCCACCTTTATTTATTTGCAGATCCTTTCGAATTCGACTCATCTTTTTCTCCATCATTATTGTCTTTGCATGAATCACTTCGCTCCTTTTTCGATAATGGGCTCCATGGTTTAAATATGTAATCTGGAAACACAGGCACAAAAATAAATGGGTCATTATAAATTTTCGTAAGAGCACTTCTCATCGAGTCATCCCTTATTTTTGAGTATTTCCAATAAGCTTGTTGCTGCCACTGCATATTTTGCATTATGTCTATCAACTTTCACAGCTCATCTCGAAGATCTGGGCGAGGTGGTTGAGCTCTGAACATTGAAGTCTCGATATCAGGTTCAACTTCTGGTTCCATTGGTTCCACCTTATCAGGGACTTCAGTCGATTGCACTGGCTCGATCTCTGTGGGATCTTCTTCTTCTTTTTTTTTGGGAGCCTCACTTTCTTCAACTCATTATTATAGAACAGAGCCTCCAGCTATTCGATAAAGGTCCCAATCTGTGATTGTGCCCTGGCTATAGCTTGTCTTCTTTACGTTAGCAAGAATTTTAGCTTTCAAGCACAGAATTGTTATCGTAAAGGAAAACTAAGATGGGCTAAAACGTGAACGTCTAACGGCACAATTCCGTATTTCCCTCGGGATGATTTTTCCCACATCAATGGTCTTCCCAGTTAGAATCGAGTATAATAAGACCATTCGCTCAAATGAGATTGTAGTCCCATGTGAGCTAGGCATAAGGCTGAATCGAATGAAGTAGAACCATACCTTTGCGAGTGGTGTCAGATATTCTCTTCGACAAGTGTGGATTCCTTGCTTTGACACAGTCCACTTAGAACCTGGAACTGTAAGTTCCTTGAGAATTTCTTGCAAATTTTCAGACTCTATATTATTCATTAAGGAGGAATATTCGTCGTTTTCAAAATCAGGCAATTTAAAGAACTCATTAATAGCGTTTGAAGTTATGTGTACCTTGATTCCGCGAACTGGAACTTCCGTCAACTCGCTTGAGGTTAAATTCACATAGAATTCGTGTACTAACTCCTCATCCACACTAGGTCTCTTCTCACAAAACAACTCCCAATTGAGAGTTTCAGCAACCTGACGAATACGCGCCATAAAATCAATATAGTTGCTTTCTTTCAATGTGAAACCTTTCTCTGGATGCATCTATTGATTCTTGAAGATACTCTCATATCTTGCTTTGGCTTCTTCATAGTGGAACTTGTTTTGTGATTCGTCAATTTGGGTAGATGCACGAGTTCTCTTGCGAGACATGATTAACCTGATCATAAGATGGTAACAATTATTTTCTCAAAAATTTAATTAATATAAAATATTAATAATTAAATAAATTGAAAAATTAGATAATTAAATTAAAATTTAGGAGAAAAATTAGTCTTACCACCTTTTTTTGTAAAAATTAAGAGCTCTTAAGAAAAATAATTTTGAATCAAAAGATAGCAAATTAAAATAGGTTGAGGGGTTTTTGGCTAAGGATGGGTGAAAGGGTTATGTGCCGCTTGGGGTATGCAAAGCGTAAAGAGGGGATGGATGTGAGCGAAGCAGTGCAGATCGTTGAATGTGCCATGAGTGGGCACGCCATAGGTGTCACTTGACCGATCACCGGGCGATGTCGTGGCTAGGAATGGTTAAGAGGTTTTGAAACTTAAGGGTTTTGGTGTTTTTGGAGGGAATGGTGTATGAATGAAAAAAATAAGAATAGATGGCTGGAATTTATAGTGAAAGGAGTAAGAGCTAGAGTAGAATTCTTAAAAAATCTAAGTTCTAATTCTACTCAAAGTAAATAACAATTAATAATTAATATAATGTATAATAAATTATTATTTGCTATTAATTTATTAAGATAAAACTTATCGAATAAAATATGATTAAATTAAAACTAGTCCTTATTTAAATAAAGTGATAATAATTAATATATATTATAATGGATATAATTATATATTAATAATTATCATCTTTTTAACTAAAAATTTATTCTAGATGCTTTTTGAAAATATTTACAAAAGTGGCATCTAATTTTAATATTTACAAAAGAGCAACCAAATCTTTAAAAAATTCAATTAAGTTCCTAGACTTAATGAAAATTCAAAATTGAGTTGCAACATAAAACTTGGATCAAATTTGACCCTTTTATTTGAAAAACTAAAAATTTATTTTGTCATTTAGGGAATAATTTCTTGGGAAATTATGTTAAAATCAATTCCCAGGAAAGATTGGAGAGGTCATAAGCGGTCCCGTTTAAGTTCCAATCTCTTAGACAAAATTTATTTAAACATACAAATCCCAAAAATATACCCTAAATCATTTATTCAAAAAGAAGAACAAGAAAAATTAAATATCTGATAAAATGAACGAGATTTGATTCTGTTCAATTTTATCTCCCACTAATGATTCAAACGTTGAGCATTAACTCGAAAATTACCTCCCTGACCTTGAAGTTCAACAACTCTGTATGGATAGACTCGATGAATCATAAATGGACCGGACCAATGTGATTTTAACTTACCTGGAAAGAACCTTAATCTAGAATTGAATAACAAGACTTGCTGACCTACTTCAAATTCTCGAACTCGAATGTGCTTATCATGCCATTTCTTGAGTCTCTCCTTAAGTAATTTGGCATTCTCGTATTAAGACATTTGGAATTCTTCTAACTCGTTAAGTTGAAGCATCCATTTCTCTTTGGCACTTTTAAGATCCAAATTGAGTCGTTCGAGAGCCCAGTAAGCTTTGTGTTCTAACTCCAGGGGTAGATGACAGGCTTTCCCAAAGACTAACCTATAGGGTGACATCCCTAAAGGTGTCTTGTATGCTGTCCTGTAAGCCCATAAAACATCATCCAGTCTTTTGTATCAATCTCATCGGTTCGGGCAAACTACCTTCTCAATTATGCCTTTGGTCTTCTTGTTTGCCAGTTCAGCTTGCCCATTCGTCTGCGGATGGTAAGCTGTAGCGATCTTGTGTTTCACTCCATGCATATCTAATAACCATTTCAACCACTTGTTCACAAAATGGGACCCTTCATCACTGATGATGGCTCTTGGGGTTCCAAACCTTGCGAACACATGTTTTTGCAAAAACTTTATTACAACCTTAGCATCGTTTATCGGATATGCCTCTGCCTCAACCCACTTAGACATAGTCTACTGCTACTAATATGTACTTGTGACCAAAAAAGGAGGGAAAGGACCGAGAAACTCAATACCCCAAACATCGAATAATTCTACCTCAATGATGTTTGTTTGAGGCATCTCATTTGTACTAGTGACATTTTCAACCCTTTGACATCAATCACAACTCTTTACGTAAGCATATGCATCTTTGAATAGTGTTGGCCAAAAGAATCCAGTTTGCAATACCTTGGCTGCAGTACGTGTACCTTCGAAGTGTCTCCCACTCGGAGCTGAGTGACAATGGTATAAAATCTTATGTACTTCATCTTCTGCCACACATCTCTTGATCATTTGATTTGCACACTTTTTAAACAAACATGGTTCTTCCCAGAAATAGTACTTCACATCTTGAAGAAACTTTTTCTTTTGATGATACGTCTTATCAATCGGCATCAAACCACAAGCTAAAAACTTGGCAATATCTGCAAACCAAGGGGTTTTATGGACCTAATTTACCTTAGTATGTGTTCATCTAGAAACGTCTCTCGAATTGGTATAAGAGGAAAGTTCCCTTCTTGCAGCTCCAATCTAGACAAGTGGTCTGCTACTTGGTTTTCCACTCCCTTTCGATTTTGAATTTCTAGATCGAACTCTTGAAGTAGAAGTACCCATCGAATCAGTCTCGGCCTAGCATCTTTCTTGGCAAGAAAATACTTAATTGTCGAGTGGCCTGTATAAACAGTCACTTTGGTAACTACAAGATAAGATCGAAACTTGTCAAAAGAAAACACAATAGCAAGTAACTTTTTTTCTGTTACCGTGTAATTTAGTTGAGCTCCTATCAGAGTCCGACTCGCATAGTAGATGGGATGAAAAATTTTGTTCCTTCGCTAACCAATGACAGCTCCGATCACGAAGTCACTTGCGTCACACATCAATTCAAATGGCAAATGCCAGTCTAGTGTGACTATTATGGGTGCCGAGACTAACCGACTCTTCAAATCATTGAAAGCTCTTAAGCACTCCTCATCAAATTTAAACGTCGTGTCCTTCTCCAATAATTTGCATAAGGGTTTAGTAACTTTGGAGAAGTCCTCGATGAATCTTCGATAGAAACCAGCGTGGCCCAAAAAGCTCCTAACACCCTTTACAGATATTGGAGGTGGGATTTTCTCAATAACATTTGCCTTTGCTTTATCTATCTCGATTCCATGTCTTGTTATCCGATGCCCTAGAACAATACCTTCTCATTCCACGAAATGACACTTTTCCCAATTAAGTACAAGGTTTGTTTATTCGCATCGCCTTAGTACCTTGGCTAGATTGGCTAGGCAATCATCATATGTATCTCCGAATACTGAAAAATCATCCATAAAAACTTCCAAATATTTCTCAACCATGTCAGTAAAAATAGAAATTATCTTTGAAATGTAGCAGGTGCATTACATAAACCAAATGGCATGCGCATAAATGCAAATGTACCATACAGGCAAGTGATTTTTGTCTTGTGTTGATCTTTTGGTGCTACTGTAATCTGATTATACCATGAGTATCCATCGAGAAAATAGTAATAGTCTCGCCCTATGAGTCTATCCAGCATCTGGTCCAAAAACGGCAAAGGAAAGTGATCTTTCCTAGTTGCCTTGTTTAGCTTCCGGTAATCGATGCAAATTCTCCATCCCATAACCATTCTAGTCGGTATCAACTCATTATTCTCATTTTCAATGACCGTGATACCTCTCTTCTTTGGCACGCACTGGACCGGACTTACCTATGAACTATCTGAGATGCGGTAAATTATACCCGCATCTAACCACTTGATTATTTCTTTCTTGACTACGTCATTCATGATGGGGTTCAGTCTTCGTTGACCATCAATCGTCCCTTTTTCACCATCTTCTAATATAATCTTATGCATGCATACAGATGGACTAATTCCGCGAATATCGGCTATGGTCTATCCGATAGCCTTCTTGAATTGTTTCAACACTAGGATGAGTTTCTCTTCTTGCTCAGTAGTTAATTCTACTGAAACAATCACAAGCAAAGTAGAAGAGTTACCTAAATAAACATATTTCAAGTGTAAGGGAAGTAGCTTCAGTTCTAATTTAGGTGGCTCCTCGATTGACGCTTTTGGTTGGGCATAATCTCTTTTCTCTAACTCCAAAGATTCAAAGCGGGATTGCGGATTAAATCCCCTTTGATTAGCTTCTAACAAAGCTAAGTATTCATCCTCGTCTTCTTCATTTGGAGGATCTGATGTTAAAATTTGTTTCAATGGGTTTTTTATGTTTCTAACAAAGCTAAGAAAAGACTGAAGATGATGGCCTTTTTTATGTTTTCAATCTTTTAACATTATTTAATACTAACTTTTATTTAATTTTAATAACATATTTCTAATTTAAACAAGCCTTGACTGTCCAATATTAATAAAAAGTGGCAAATTGCCACATAAAACCCAAACATTCACTTTTAAACACTTTTAAATAACAAAAATAAAAGCGATTAACTTTTACAATTTTTTATGATTGAAACGACGAAAATGTTCAAGTGTACACAATCGTAACAAGTAATAAAGTGACAAGTAAATGTCGAGTTATTGTACCCACAGAGACTATGAAAAGAATTATTTATGCATTCTATTTAAAACACTTTGGTGAAGAAAATATTTTGTTTCAAGAGGGTGATTAAAACTATGATTTTAAACTAAGTGAACTAAATAAATAAATCTCAAATGCATGATTTCAAAATACGATTTTAATCAAGATGACATAATTATGTTAGATTAATGACATTTCTTAACTTAGAATTATTAAACTCATGTTTATATTGTTACGAATAAGTTCACGGCAACTCGGTAATTTGCTAACTTATGAACATACTCACCTACATAAATCCATTTATCTCTTGACTATATCCCTATGTCAATTCAACCGATTAAACAAACCTTAATAGGCAAATATGTTATTGCACATACATACTTATTAAATCGAAATAATCTCTTCTACATATCTCTATGTCAATTCAAACAATTAACTCGATTTAAAAAGCACATAAAGACTATGTGAGGTAACAAAGTATCCTTACCTTGAAACAATTTAATCGCAATAATCTTGCAAGTTATGCAAGGCAAATGTATCGTCAAATACCGTTGCTAATCTTACCCTCAGCTACCTTAGATAATTAAACATGCACTGATTAAGTACTGTGTCCATTAATTACAATTTCAATCGTTTCAATAATTAATTCATTAGTTACCTAACAACTGTAATGCAAGAATAACTTAGTCATGATTTTACTTAATCAAGCATCTTACCGGGGCCTATAACAACATAAACACACTTTTAATAATTTTAACAAACGAAATGCAATCAACCTAACACAAATTAAATTCAAGATAAATTTATTAAATTAAACATTCCAACAACATAAATATTCATAGATATGTTCAGCATAAAAACAACAAAAATTAAAAAGATAGGGAACAAGAATCAAATCCGGTGTTTTTCCGTGGCTTGACTAGTTGCTCCATTCTTCCTTCTCCGTTGTCCTCATCGACCAAGGTTGCTATGAACACTTAATAGCTACTCCAAATATCTGATGAATACCCATTTCCCAAGAGGAGAAACGGACAAGAGAGCAAGGGAATTTTGGTATGGAAAATAAGAGAGAAAGTGGAGAGAAGAGATGAAAGATATGAATGCTGGAGGTGTGTTTTTCAAATGACCAGCCTAAGGGGGTTTTATAGCTGAGGAGGGTTTCTAAAAATAGCTAAAATTATCAGCCAAAGAGCCCTCCCTTGGCCGGCCACCCATGTGGCAAGGTTGAAATTTTCAACTTTGCTAATTTAGGCTTCGGGCAAATCTATAAAGCCACCAATTGTGGAGGGGTTTGAATGCAACTTGAACAAGTCTTCAAGTGCCTCTTTGCAAGCTTAAATAATCATCTAATAAGTTGATTTGGGTCAGCTCTTGGGACGGTTTTTGGGCTGTCCATTTCTTGGTCGGTTCAATTCACTCAGTTCAGTTCAACTGGACCACTTTTTCATAATTAATTAATAATAATTTATCAACCCAAATTAAATTGAATATAAATTAAAATTAATTATATTATGAATTCATACATATAATTTTAGACCGTCTTAGGCTGAAATTTAGTTCACCTCGATACTTCAAATTACTTCTCGGTTTTGCGCTTCTAGCAGTGTCTGCCAAGCCATTTTTCTCCCTTTGTGCAATTCTGTCAAAAATAACCAAAATTAATCAAAATTAATTATAAAATTAACTGAAATTCAACATGTTTATATTTTAAGTTCACTTTAATTATTTTGTAAAAATTAATTATTTTTTTGACAATAATTTTATCAAACTGTATGATTTTAAGTTAAAAAGGGTATGTAAAAATGTGTAAATTTTCATGTTTCCAATGATCTAGTCCTTGTCCTTTAATTAGCTATCAGTTCAATAATATTATCAGACCAAAATTTAATATAATCCTATGACAGACTTGTAAATATTAATAAATAATATTTACTAACTTGATTATCGAAATACAGGGTTCTGAAACCGTTGTTTTCGATACCACTAAAAGCGTATTGTTACAGTAAACACAATATACCTTTCATACCACCAACAAAGGTTCATATTCTTAAGCTTACTACTTAATAGATTCATGTAAGAAAATCAAATTATAATAGCACAAAACAAATTTGTTACTTGTCGCCCGATTTTATCTTTCCTTTGTTCCTCGCCATTATGGCCTCATCTTTAGCTATGTATGATAATTCAGATATGGGAACACTATTATATCCAAATATCCAAACATATAAAACATCCAAAATAAACATGTCATTCCTATTTCCCCTTTGAACCCTTAAGATTCTAACATCCGAAATTCTTGTAACTCACAATCCACCCTTTCGAATCTAAATCTGACTTTAGAATTGTAATATAGGAACTCCACACTACACGAAAACATAATTAATTCTCAAGTTCTCATCATTCTTTCACTAAGTTAATTAAGTCTTCATCCATGGATATTTAACAACTTGAGAAAAAACTTGATGTTGTACTCAACCTTTTACCATGCAAGTTTATACCTACCAAAATTCAAGCTTAAAACAACTAAGCAGCCATAATCAAGACTTACTTTCTCTAAATTCTCTAACCTTTATTCATGGCAACTTTAACCACACATAATAATTGTCATTCTTAAAGGCTACGATAAACAAACTTTTTTAACTAAGATGAATCAAAATTGCCACTTTTGATCCTTTTTCTTTTATTATCTAATTTAATTAGATTAAATCTAACGGTTAAAATTGGTTTATATAATAGTTAGCAAGTATGAATGGCCAAGATCAAAGCATTTCAATAACAAAAATTTGGTTATGGTTTAATATCCAATAAGGGATTTGCAAAATTATACACCCAACTCCTCAAGTTCTAGCTACCTTCTCAATTTAGTCCTTATACTATGGTAGCATATAGTATGATGGAAAGCGGTAAGTTTTCTAGAAATTTAATCAGTTGGGAAGTGATTCCAGCATTTAGTATATCAAATTTTATTTACTTTCCTTGAAATCTAATTTTCCCATGGAAGTAACTTTTCCATGAACATAGAAATATGATTCCCATGATAAAAGGTGGGTGTAATAGCCCGTTTTTACTGGTGTCAAAATCAGTTGTTTCGGAACCACAAATTCAACCAGCGAATTATAGAATCAAGTTAATTAGGTAAAATGGTTGTAAAAGCTGTAAAAGTTAATTGCTATTAGTTTCTATGTGCTAAATAGTTATAGAATCAAGTTTGGAGGGTTTTATGTGGCAATTAAACCTTATATATTTCAGTGGACGGTTTAGTATGGTCTTTTAAGAATTTTTTGGTAATTTTAAAGGTTAAAAAGGTAATTAGAAATAAATAAAAATTAACAAAAAATTAAAGATATTATCTTCTTCTTCTTTTTTCCTACCAAAACCGAAACACCATTGTTGTAAAAGCTTTGAGAATCGGCCAAGCTTAGTTTTATTGCATATAAATGAATTCTCTACCCGGTTTTAGTAATTTTATATTTCTGAGATCGTTTTAGCTTAAGCCAATTAGTAAAAAGACTATTTTGTAAAACTGTTATAGGTTTGAAAAATCACCATTGATGAATTTGAAGTTTTTAGGTGTTAAATGTTTGAGCTTGAAGAGTTGCTTTGATTTAGGACTATTTTGTAAAGTAAATTTGGTTGATTTTAAGTTTAAGGACTAAATTGGAAATATATTCAATTTAGTATGAAATTATTGTAACATTTTATTAAGTATGGGTTGTAAGAGAGTCAAAGTGAATTTGGCGAACATGAATTGGGTTTAATTATGATAGATGTGTAAGTTTCGATTTTAGGGACTAAATTAAATAAAAGGTAAATGTTTAGGGTTGTAACACCCCATGCCCAGTCCAATTGCTGAGCCTAAGCTATGGAATTCCAAATTAGCCACTACAGTGACTCCCCACTAAATCCAAACCTAACCTCCATCGCACTATTATTTAAATATGAAATATGTGCATAAGTTACTCACATGTAGGGAAATATCATGAAGGTAAAAACAATTAATAAAAACACATAACCAAGTTTCATTTAGTAACAGCTTGCAACAAATGAGGGTTCACATACTTTAACAAGTAAAGTTTCACATAAGGGTTCATTTTTTGTCTACTAGGGGTTTACTTAATGACTTTGCTAAGTGCTACATACTCAAAGATTCTTAATTCTTTTCAGACAGGGCTAGCTTAGCGAACAGTATTCGCAAAAGAATAAGGTTTTAAAACAGAATAAGATTGGCGAACTCCCCTTAAGTACTTAGATCCTACGAACTTGATTCACAGAGCCCTTTGCTAAGCAATATTATTGAAATATGTTAAGGGTTTGCTACCTGTAGTTCACTACATTTAAGGTTCGCACTCTAACACCAAAAACTGTAATAATAATTCGGTGAGCTTCAATAAGATAGTCAATATGGTTCCTACATGCTGCAACTTGAGTTAAAAAGGGTTCGCAAACAAATATGTGTGTGTCAGTTATAAGAACAGGAGAATTAAGAGAACATCAAAGCAAACTTGGTATATAATAAATCTTTTAAATATCATACGTTTTCGTCAAACAGTAACAGTTCACATTTTAACTTTTTATAGAAAACATAGAGATACAAAGTAATTTTCTATATTCTAAATCACTAGGCGAGGTCATTAGATTTATATATCTAAGCCCAAACAGATTATCCCATATTGCCTTTATGGTCCAGGGTTCACTTTCTCTACCCTCCCAACATGTATGCTTCGCTTGGATCACTTGTCTCGCAACTGTTCACGTTACGATCTACTTACCTGAGGTGTTTAGCAAAGTCTGTGTGTAACATCCCTAGCCCGTATCAATCACCAGATTAGGGCTACAGAGTATTACCGACGTATAACATCATATAACAAACATTTTATTATTACAAACAAACCACAACATAAATCATAGTAATATCAACCAAAATGATACATACAGTCCCTTTTTTGAGCCCTCGAGGCCCTAAAAAGACATTAGAAATGAATCAGGACTAAATTGGAAACATATGAAATTTTTTGAAAAAAGTTACAATTTTTCAAATTGTAAGGGTCACACGGTCGTGTGGCTAGACCGTGTGACTAACACGGCTAAGAGACACACCCGTGTCTTCGCTCGTATGGGTATTCAAAATAGGGACACACGACTGTGTCCCAGCCCGTGTCCGTGCCCGTGTAACTCACTGACTTAGGTCACACGGCCAAGCCACACGTCTGTGTGCCAGGCCGTGTACCCTTCAAAATAGCCCCACACGCTCATGTGCCAAGACATTTGCTAGGCCATGTAAGAGCCTGATTTGCAACCCTTTGAAAGCTACAAGGGACTACAGGGAACACATGGCCGTGTCACCTAGCCGTGTGTCACACACGGCTAAGACACACGCCAGTGTCTCTGCCCTGTGTCTCAGCCCATTTGGACGAAAAATTGGCCATTTCCAAGCCATTTTTCTCACCCAAACTCATATCTCTTGCACAAGCCAAATGTACCTATAATCAAGCATTCAAAACACACTTAACATATGCATATTCAAGCTTACACATTATAGAAACTATCCATTCAACCAATATGCCAAAATGGCACCTCAACTTCAACAATCAAACACCTAACCAATTGATTCATCATTTAAACTGCCAATTGAACAATTTCAATGCCACATTTTCCATGATATTCATATACCAAAAATAAGCACAACAAAAACCATTTTGGCCTATTTTCACATCCATCATAAACCTTACCATTTTGACCTAAAACCAACCACATTCAAACTACCAAATCTTTCCCTTAGCCACATCATAAACTGCCTCAATCCATGCCAATCAATAATTTATACTAGACCATTATAAACATCATTTCATTTCCATCATTTTAACCACCACCACATCAAAATAACAACCACACATAAAACCATATATATTCATAATATCATACCAACTAGTTCATCATCCAAAATGACAATACACAAGCCACACATAACGGCTAAATTCATCAAACAAGACACCAATACATGCCATTATAACCATGACCCAAAATCATCAAAATCTACCGATTTAGATGATGGATAGTGTGATGGATCTCTGACAAGCTTCTGACCCGTATGAGCCTCCGATTATCTAAAAACATGGGAGAAATCACATAAGTAAGCATATAATCCTTAGTAAGTTCGTTAATCATAAACAATACTTACCTTTTCATTATAAAAGCTTAAAGGCAATTAATAAACATATCCAACATAGGTTGACACAAGCCTAAGCACCAATAGCAATTCACATTAGTAATTAGCACATAACTTAGTTAAATACATTACACAACAAAGAGCTCAATATACTTTCCATATAAACATTCATACTATTATGAACATACTAGAAATCTTTAATCACTATCATCTCATACCTTTCTCATGCTTTCATGACATTATAAATCGAAGCATATACCAATCCTTCCCTTTTGTATACCCGTTGAACCATTAGAATAATATCGGATACTTGGGAATCTCACACACTATGTGCTAACACTTGGTCGAAACCACTACTATCTCATATCTCATATAATTGCTCTCTCTCGAGCCATAAGTGGGTCTGCTCACACAAGCTATCAGTCAGGACGTAGCTACACGATGCTACTCACGTAAACTGTCAAGTAACCACAACACATGCCAGAAAATCAGCCACAGGTAGGACGTACAAGACCAGCACCCAAAACACGATAACCCCTAATGACATGTCATTTGTATCTTATATATTCCTAAGGTTCAAATAGGCTCTGAATGTCGTCGAAACTTCGTTATATATTTTCGTAGAGTTGTAATACTATAATATAATATAAAATTATTTCATTCTAACATAATTCAACACTAATAAAATGTACGAACTTACCTTAAACACGAACGAAGTAGTACGATCGATTAATCCAACAATTATTCTTTTCCCCGATCTAAACTCGTATGTTGCTTTTCTTGATCTATATAATCAAATTTAGCCCATTCAAATTTCATTCTATTCAATTTAATCCAAAAATCATATTTTGGCAAAATTATGCTTTTTCCCCTAAAATTTTGAATTCATTACAACTTACTCCCTAGCTCATAAAAAGGAAATTTCCTATAATTTAGTAACAACTCATCCTATCTGAATATCAATTAAGTCCCTAGCAAGCCCTATATTTCATTTATTTCACATTTTTACCATGAACATTTTTCTATTTTCATTTAAATCCACGAGTGACAAATTAATAAAAAAATTCATTTATAAAAGTTTCTCAACTATCATCAAACATTCATTTTCATCCATCAAACATAAAAAAAACTAATATACATTCATGATAAAACCCTATACTTTTAAAAATTTTGCAAATTAGTCCCCGGGCTAGCTAGATTAAGCTACGACGACTCCAAAAACATAAAAATCATTAAAAATCGAGCAAAAATACACTTACATGCACAAAGGACTATGGTCGAACCTTATCATATACCTTTATAATTCCTTTGTTTCTAATTTCAGTTGGAGAATGAAGAAAGAAAGATGATTCCATTCTTTTTCTTATTTTAATTTTGGTTTATTTTAATAATTACTAATTAACCTTATCATATACCTTTATAATTACTTAATTAATGTCCAACTTTGTCCACTAATTATACTAATGGTCTAATTACCATTAAAGGCCACTCACATTCCAAATTCATAACAACTTGACACCTTTTACTTATAGAACTCAAATTTTGCACCTTATTCAATTTAGTCATTTTTTAAAATTAAACATGCAAATCATAAATTTTCTTAAAAAAATTTTATAGAACACTGCTAACATGTTGTAGACCTTAAAATATTAATAAAATAAATATTTTGAGGTCAGATTTGTGGTCCCAAAACCACTGTTCTGATTTCACTAAATGAGCTGTTACAGTGTAAGTACTTGAAAACTCGATGAACATACAAGAAACAATAATACCTACATACTAAGCACAAAACATAAGTTAAGTAGAAACTTAGGCAAGATTACAGAGCTACGAACTAGGATTCACCATACTTGTTCGAAGTTCAATTCGCAATTACTCACAGTCATACAATTCAGTAAAAGTATCACGAATATCACATTCTTATTCAATTTTTCCTTCTTGTTGGATAATTGGGTTTCCTTATAACACCTCAGAATGACTCAATGAGTCCTTAACATGTCTCATAAGTGTGGCACAAGGCTAAACACTCTCCAACACACCAACATGTCCCAATGAATGCAACTCAACTTAACATTCCGTTATTTCTCTAACCTGTCCAACGGCCTCAACGCCCAAAACATAAAACATATAGGTGGGTATTCACCATCCTATGGCATGCCATTATATCCAATAGATTCAAAAGGTTATTTAGAACATTTACTTAGCATAGAGTTCGCAAAACACATAATCATATAGAGCTAGCATGCCGCTATTCAAGAAAACACATATTTAAATACTTTCATGAAACAAAGTAATAGAAAAGACCTACTCTCAGAAATTTGGTTAAAATCCTAAGCTCTTAATTAACATTACAATTCACACATACAAGTGGCAATCCCAGAACACTCACCAATTTTCTTGAAAACTTTAGACAAGCTTTGTTATTCCCTTAACCTTTCTTGAAGATGGCTTTTGATTTCTAAGTGTTGGGCTCTTAGGATTTGATGACAGAATGATTGACAGTAACTTTAGGAGAAAAAAATATGAAATTACCTTAATGGAAAAGTCTTAATTTATAGGCTTTAAGTGTCCTAATTTCCTTAAGATAATCTAATTGTAATAGAAGTAGGAATTCATTACATGCATGGATAATGTCACAAAGAGAAAAGTAAGCTGACTTTCCTAACTGAGACATGACTTTACTTTGACCATTCTCACTTATAACTCACAGTCCAAAACTATATTTCGTCGGCCCACTGGTGATCACTGCTTCGCCAAGCTAATACACTATGATTTACATCCTTTTTACACATCACTTTAGCTTGTTTAATAGTTAAATCAAAGGATCTTAGTATATATTTAGGTTTTTATGTTTAAAGTATAATTTATGCTTTTCAGTAATTTTTATTACATTCTATATATCTAAATAAGGTTAAATGGTCTTGTAGGCCAAATCGGGAGCTAAAAATGCATATTTGAGTCGAAACTGATGCCTATGTCGCGACACCAAGACACTGATGTCTCAACATCGAAGATAGAAGCCAAAAATGGGTCTTGGAGCAAAAATACCCTTGATGTCGCGACATGGCCTTTTTGTGTCACGAAATACCCCCTGTGGTTTGTTACAACATTGCAGGGTTGCAAAGCCCAAAAACTCATACACATTTTAATTACATTTTTTTTAGGGAAATAAGGAGTATTTGTCCTAGTCGAACTCTAAGGACTTCAAGATTATCTTAGGAACTTTAATATTCCAAGTTTAGCCTATGCAAAAGGCCATTGTAATCAGTTTAAACACACAATTTTAGGGTTTTGATTCTTAGGTTTTTTTTCATTCTTATTTTTTACTTATGGTTATTTATGTTCTTGTAATCAGAAGATCCTATTCTGAAATGAGACTCTCGCGAGAGGAGATTGTTCCGGAACCATGCTTTCATCGATAAATCCATGAGCATCTCTTTTCCTTTATTCTATTCTTTATATATCTTTCTTTAACATTGTTTAATTGAATGTTTGTGTAAATATTAGAATCAATTTATGCTTTATACATATCTTGCATGGTTTCAATTGTTCTAATCTTATTAATTGATTGAAGGATAGAGTTTCTTAGTGGATCAGCTATTTGGGAGAGGAAGAACTTAAACCCTAGGCTTGATGGCCTTAGGAAGTCATTTAGGCGGGAATTAACCCAAAATTGGGATGGCCTATCCGTGAACACCTTAACCCCTAACTAGCCTGGACTGTGAGGTCGAAAGATAAGTAGTCCTTATTGACTCATTATTTTAGTAGAAGATCGGAAGATCCTGCTAGGATATCTACTAGTTGATTGATTAGAACCCTACATCAATAATTAATTAGGTAACAAATTGGATCTAGGTTAAAAGGAACTCGCATAGTCAAAACAAGGAATAGGAAAAGTCGATACATGAACCTAGGAGTAGATTTAGTTTTAGATAAATTTATTTAGTTTGTTATTATCATTTTACCTCTTGAATAACACTACTAATTTATGACTCGAGTAGATTAGTAATTATTTTTGGTAATTGGATTAATAGAAGTTTTCCGCAACTACAATCCCTTGGGTAAAATCCTCGGAATATTTACCAAGTGTTTCATTATAAACAAACTATATTAAAACCTAACTCGTATACTTACGGAAACCTCCTCAATTCAATATATTTTGTAGCAGTATTCACACTCTAGACGTTTGTACATCTGGAGGCGGTCACAAGCCTACTGGCGGTTTTAGTTCACTAATTTTTTTTGGCGTACTCCTACTCACCAAGCTCATTGGCGTACTTTAGCTCGTCAAACTTGCTAGTCGTACACCTACTCACCAAGCTACTAGAGTATACATACTTGTCATTTCCTCTGGAAAACCCCTGTTCACTAGTCTTTCTGACGAGTACCTATTCGTCACACTTTTGGGAAATTTCTTGTTCGCCAAACTCCTTAGCGAACCCAGCTTGCTTGGCCCCATACTTGCAGGCCCTACTTCGGGATGCTACAAGGGTAATAATGTAAAATGTCATTAAAGGGTAAAATACATTATTTTAGATATTTTAAGGTATTTGAATTGGTTAATTGAGCTAAATTATTATATATACATCAAAAAATGGATCAATCGGTCGATAACCGCGAAAAAGGGTAAATCGTCAAGTAGTCCTCGGTGTAGTGCCTATTGTTTTTTGATTTAGGTAAGTTCGTATTAGGTTATTTCTACTTAATAACTATTTAAATTGAATTGAGTATATTTATAATGTATATATGTTAGTATGGTTTATTGAGGTAAGTTTTGATGTGGAATCAATGGATTGAATTGTAAATTATAGCAATGTTACGTATTAGAAATTAGTTATGTTATTACAATGTCTACAAATGATCATGTTGAATATGGTATTGTGTTAAAAATATGGAAAGATTATGGGAAATAAGTTAAGGCCCGTGTGAGCTTAGTGAATGATTAGGATACAAATGACATGTCGTTAAGATTATCAGGCACTATGTGTCAGTGATTACAATTATCAGGTACTTTGTACTAGATTTATATTTATCAGAAACTCTGTGTTGGTGTTATATTCATCATGTACTATGTTCCGGTGGTGGATACCATACCAATGGCTATAATCTAGCATTTGTTGTAGATTATCGACAACTTGTATGAGCAGCATCGAGTAATGGTTAATGTTCTGATTTTCAGCTTGTGTGAGCATTATTTTCTCGTGTATCTAAAATTAATTTGTTATAGTTCTCCAGGTAAAATATTTAATGAAATGATTGGAACTGTATCTTATCGCATGATATGTTATTCATGGATTGAAGGTGTATGGTATATTGTAAACGGAAAAATATATAGGATTTTTCCTATGTAATTTATCACCTTTTTACTTAAATCCGTGGTTAAAACTAAGTAATTGTTGAATAAATTAATGAAATATGTGAAAATATGAAATTAGGACATAAAATTATTAAAATATGATTTTATGCTTTATTATATAGTTTTCATGCAATAAATGGCTTATTTTATATTAATTTGAATATATTTTTTAAGACATAAAGTGGACCATGCATGATTAAATTAAATAATAAAATATAAAATTATATTTAATAATTCATTTTAAAATATTTCATTAATAATTTGGGTTTTTAATTAATTAAATTGGATAAATTTTATTCTTTGGTCCTTTAACTTGTTGATTTATTCTGGACAGGTCTGATAACTTTGTTGGATTACAAAACTGTCCAAATTGGAGACCAAGTCAACCCCAAAATTCGGCTGCGCATGACTGTCCATAAACCACTCTTTGGTTTAATTGCACAAGGTCCTTAAAGAGTTGAAGAAATTAGAGATTTACCTGAAGATTTGACATTGACCGAGTCTCAGTCCTAAGTTGTTGTGGCACTCAAATAGACCAAAAATCAAGGAAAAATCAGCTCAACTTGCTCAATTTATGGTCGGCCACCCATGGAAGATGCTTCAAAAGATGAAAACTCCTATTTTTAGCAAACTATCCCCCTCTCCTCACCTATAAATAAGACTCTCTCATTCATTCATTCATCATCCCTCAAGCATCATTCTTTCTTTTCTCCAAATTCTCTTAGCCTTTTCCATTCCCACGCCTAGCATCATCTCTTTTTAGAGATTTTAGCAATTAAACCTCTTAAAGAACCCTTGGTCGGCCACCTTGGAGAGCCATCAGCAAAGGAGCAAAGCAAAGGAATGAAGGAGCCTCATCAGTCAGAGTCTTACGTGACAACCACTCTAAATTGGGTTTAATCTTCCTTTTCTTTAATTTAATATAAAGATGTTTGCTATGTGTTCTTTGTTCTTGTTTACAACAATGTTAGCTTAATTTTATTTAAGCTAGGATGATTGCTTTGATTAAATAATATTTATTTGATTCATGCTTATAATGTTTGTGCCTCAATCGATCATGTTTTTAATTAGAGTCAAGTCTGTATTTCATTCATACGTGCTTGAAATGCACCTGAATTAGCTGAGCGATCCTGGCCAGACGATGGCTAATGGACACATAATTGAAATGTGCATGCTCAATTTAGATCCTAACCCAATTAAATTTGAGGTTGCATAACAACTCTGACCAAGCTCTGTTATCTGCATACTTTTTTAGATTTATGTGATTAAATTGTTTCAAACCCTTAGTAAATAAGGATCAGTAAAATGCATATTTAGTAAGTAAAGGATTCTGAAAGGACCTAATGTGGTTTCCAAACTCATGAAAGATCAAGTTGCCACGAAACGTTTTTTCAAATGTTATTAATTATGTTGATAATAAATTGAGTTTAATTAAAGTAATTATCCTAGTTTATTTATGTTATAATTGTTGCAAATTGTGTTTCATTTTACTAAAATCTATTTCATTCATATAGTTTGCATACTTAGGATAATTTGCATTAGGGATCATTGCATTTAGTTTAATATATTTTAATCACCACTTCTCAACTATATTGTGTTTTTATTTACCAAATTGTTAATATAATTTTACAAATTAAGTGACTTAGCACAAATACAATCCATGTGGAGACGACAACTCGATACTTACTTATTACTTGATAACGACTGTGTACACTTGCACAAACCCACGCGTTACATATATGTATTTTGATATCTACATGTTATGATGATGCTATATGTTCATGACTAACCATTTGGTATGGTAAGGAAAATAAAACATGGAAAGGAATACTAAGTTGCATGTTAGTTTCAATTATTATGCTTTTAAATTATAGTTATGATATGTTCAATTATATGAACTTACTAAGCCTTAAGTAAGCTTATCTCATTTCATTTTCTTCTTTGTAGATTGTCAGATTCAAACTGTCGATTGGATCGTCTTTGGAGATCACATTATCCGTCAACTCTTTTGGTAGTTATTTACTTATTTTAGGCCAGGTTATAAATGGCATGTAAATAGGGTTATGGTAATGGATATATATAAGTATTTTGGTTATGTTTGGTGCCATTTTGAGTAAGAATTATGTGTGTAATGATGCAAGATATAATGGTTGTTTGGTGGTTTGTGACTTGTGTTGGTATAATCATTATTGGTACTTGTTCTGTTATCTTTCTTATGATTTTTTTCTTATGTATTTGGTTAATTGGTGAACTTTGTTTAATGAATGTGGCCATGGGAAAATAATGTTGTCTTCATGATTGAACAGGCATGAAATTTTAGGTGTGTTTATGCTAGAATGGTTAATGAATATGCTTGATTTGTGGTGCCAATGATGGCATATTGGTTAGGCACTTAGTTTGTATGTTTCATGTTGTGTTTTGGTATATTTATGAGGATTTTTAACAGGTGGATAATTGGTAAATGGCATGACTTGAGGCATAAGTGAACCTAGGTGTGATTGCTCAATTTAGAAGGCACGTTTAGGTGCACACGGTTTGTGACAGGGTCTGCCACACGACCGTGTGCCATACATGGGTGCAAGGCATGACAATGTGATCTGTTGAATTTAGGTGCAGGTTGATCCACATGGCCACGGTCTATTACACGGCTTAGCAGCACGGCCGTGTGACCTTGGATTACACAGCATCAATCTATTACACGGTTTGGGGACACAATTGTGTGATAGCACCACACGACCTTAGCCTGGCCACACGACCGTGTAACCCATGTTTTTAATTTTTACCTATCTTTTCATAAAATTTTCAAATTAGTCTTGATTTGTTTCCGGGTTGGTTTAAGAGCTTCATAGGCTCAATTAAGACTCGATTTTTGTAACACTCCTAACCCGTATCCATTGTTGGAACAGGGTTATGAAGCATTACCAGACAAATAGTTCATTCAAATACATTCATAACGTCCCTTAATCGAGCCCTCGAGGCTCTAAAAATACTATAGAAATAATCTGGGACTAAATGAGAAACATTTGGAAATTTTAGGAAAAAGTTGAAATTTTTGGACTGCAGGGATCACATTGCCGTGTGGCCAGGCCGTGTGACTCACACAGTTGAGACACACACCGTGTCTCAGGCCATGGGACATTCGAAATAGGGACATGCGGCTGTGCCCCAGCCTATGTCTATGCCCGTGTAACTCACTAACTTAGGTCACACTGTCAAGCCACACGCCCGTGTGCCAAGCCGTGTACCTCTTAAAATGACCTCAGACACCCGTGTGTCAGGCTGTGTGCTAGGCCATTTAACTACTGGACTTCTATGCATTGAACCTATAGGGGACACATGGCCATGTCGCAT
This sequence comes from Gossypium raimondii, assembly GCF_025698545.1. Classification (NCBI taxonomy): domain Eukaryota; kingdom Viridiplantae; phylum Streptophyta; class Magnoliopsida; order Malvales; family Malvaceae; genus Gossypium; species Gossypium raimondii. Next base: position 16,247,557 of record NC_068571.1, read on the forward strand.
GGCCGTGTGTCACACATGGCTAAGACACACGTCCGTGTCTCAGGCCGTGTGGACCTAAAATGTACCTTAATCAACAAGTTTACCATTTCAAGTTTACTTAAAACTTAAGCAACCATTTACCGATCAAAATACCTATCCAAACTGACTTTAATCATGCCAAAAACATACCAAAATCAACCTAATTTCGTGCCTAACCAATGTACCATCATTGGTACCACAAGTATAAATAAATTTATATCAAAACATAACATCAGTTCAACCTATTAATTCATTCAAGATATCACCTATAATCACCAACTCAAACATACCATATCTTAGCTACTTAACAACAAATTCATCACATACACTTTTATCCATTCCAACAAGTATCAAATGGACATGCTAACACATATTAATAAAATACCAAAAGTACCAAAAGAAGATCAACCAAAGCAATTTGTACAACCAAATCCATACTTAGCTAATTACAAATCCAAACATTTGTATCATCATTCAACCTATTACATGCCATATAATCTGAAGTAAACGTTCAAAAGCTACCGAATTAAGCTTGATAGTGTGACTTGAGTGCTGTTCTGATCGTCCAACCTTCCGAGTATCTACAAGAATAAAGTTTAACACAATTAAGCTCAATGAAGCTTAGTAATTTCTACGTATTAAATTGATAAATCTTACCAAAATGAATATAACAATTCAAAAAGTAATATACAACCATGAAAGTTTCCTGTCAACCACAATCCCAATTGGTAATTCATAATTAATCAATTCAAATCTCAAGTATATATAGAAAATTCATCAGAGTTACCCAACAAGTTATCTCACTGATATTTTCAACTCAAAGAACGGCTTACGAATAAAAGTACATCATCAGTCCAACCAAACACACCAGATGCTCACTCGAGCCAATCCATCCATCACACCAATGCTCATAAGAGCTAATCGAACCATCACACCAATTCTCATAGAAGCTAATCCAACCATCACATCAATGCTCATAAGAGTTAATCCAACCATCACACCAATGCTCATAAGAGTTAAACCAACCATCACATCAATGATCATAAGAGTTAAACCAACCATCACACCAAATAAAGAGTAATAACACGAGAGTTCGCAACAAATGTTGAACCTTGATTTACTCAGGAAATATACAAATATATCCCTCCAATACCATCTCCACTCCAAACCACCATAACGCACCAAATCCCAACTATACTCTATCCCGCGTTCAAATCAAGCCGATGATCAAGTTCAATATTAAATTTCAAATTACCATTCATCATCAACAATTAAGACTAATTATATAACATGTAACATGTTAGACTACTCATTAATCCATTTTGATATTAAATTCTAAATCGTACGATCTTACTAGACCAAATTGTAGGAGTTGCAAAAGTTCAATGATTATTTTGTAATTTTTCCTTTCCCACGAGTATCTACGGGATCTTGATCTAAAATGTAAAATTCTTTATTTATCAGCATATATTTAATTTCCAAACCATTTTATAATTAATACCCATTTAATTTTCAAAATTAAAATTTACCCCAAACTTTTACAATTTTCGCAATTTAATCTCTTAACCTTAAATTCACCAAATTAACCATTTTCCTCAAATCAATATTTTATTAAAATTTACTAGGTCCTCAATCAGCCCTTAAAAACATCTAATTCACTATTAAACCCTAATATTTTGACATTTTCATAATTTAATCCTAAAATCAAAATCTAATAAAAATCACTTTACAAATTCATCAAATAACATAATCAAAGCTCCAAATACATGGTATTCATCAAAAAAATTCAATATTCATCAATGGAAACCTCAAAAAATTTTAACAAAATTAAAAACGGAGGTACGAGCTAGCTGGACCTAGTTGCAACGATCTTAAAAACATAAAAATTATAAGAAAGGGAATCAAAATGGACTTACATGCAAAGAAATAAGAAAACCAAAGCTTTCTTCCCACCTTAGCTATGGCATTCGACCATTTGAAGAAGATAATGAAATGAATTTTGTTTTTCATTATTTTAATTTAACTTAATTTTAATTAAACTTCCATTTATTTACAAAATTGCCATCCAATTCACACTATTTTATTATTTTCCATTTAATTTCAGCCCCACTATTCTAATTAAGGCATAATTGTTTCTTAAGTCCCCATCATTTATTATTTAAACCATTTGATCACTTAATTACTATAATTACTATTTTTGCACCTTTTACAATTTAGTCCTTTTCCTTTACTTAACTATCTAAACATTAATATTTTCAAACCAAATTTTATTACAACTTTAATAACTCTATAAATATTCTAAAAATAATAATTACGAGTCAACACAATAAAAATTTGTGGTCTCAAAACCATTGTTCCGTCACCATTGAAAATTGAGCTATTACAGTTTTGATTTAAAATCATTGGATATTTGTGAATGTTATTAATGGCTAACAATTGCAATAGCTTATAACTCGAGTCCGGCGATTGGACTAGGTATAGGGTGTTACAGTGGGAAAGTTACTTTCTCATGTAGATTGGAAAGTTAAAAAAGGATTAAGACAAAATTAACCTTATTTTATATTTGTTTAGGGTATTAGTTTATTAATAAATGAAAAAAACACTACTGCCTCCTTCCTCCTACTTGATTTTCTATGTTACTTTAACAGATTCTTTGCAAGAAAGTTTTTTCCTAATTTTATTTTTATATGCATATTTAATCATCTTTATATTATATTTCTTTTACATGTTATATTTATTTTCTATTGTTTTTCTCTTTTCTTTTCAATATATTAATTTAAAATTCAATTTTAATAATATTTATTAATATTTACAAGCAATAGGAAAAAATTAAGGTTTAGGTTTATCTCTAAGACTAATTTTGTCATAACCTTTTCTTTATAACATTATAAATTTATTATAATATTTTGATTTTTATTTTTTTGAAAAATCACTTTTTGATATCTAGTTGGACCAAAACAACAATTCTTTTATAAGAATTATATCATATGTTAGGTTTAATTGATTACAAAATTGGAACTTTTTTTGGCACATTTTATTCTTTTTAGATTTAACCACCCTCAATCTTGGAAGAAAGAACCAAAAGAGGCTAACCAAATCTTCTCAACTACATATTTTATTTAACACTTGTATTTATATGAAATACTTATTACTTTTCGTAGAATATGGGTAGAATTGTTCTCTTTAAGTTGTGTAGGAATTATGGGTTAGACTGGCTATGATTCTACATCCCTATGATATAATTATTTGTACCTTTCCTCAATGCGATATCTGGAATCAACTTTTTTTTATGTTCCTATAAGCTAGTTTAGAACAGCTCGTTTTTCAATGGTGTTGGAAGCGGCGGTTTCAGAACCCCAATCTTAATGTTCAAGTCGTAAATATTATTATTGAATATTTACTAGGTCATTATAAAGGTTACTTAAACTTAGGTCCCTTAAATTTTTTTTCAAATTGATAGTTAATTAAGGTACAATGATTAAATTGTAAAAGTTCATCACTATGGATTTTCAATTAACTGAAGGATCAATTAAGCAATTGGACCATTAATTTATAGCCAAACGGTGGTGGAGGCTAGTTGCGGTTGTTAGCTCGAAAAGATCAACTCGAGATCAACGATAGGAAGGTTGAATTGGCCTTGGAGAAGCTGTGCTAGAAGCAACAAAAATTGTGCAACAAAGAACACAAGGATTTTTAGTAGTTCGGCCCTAATTGCCTACTCCACTACCTTATTTTTCCACAACTAAGGATTTTCCCAAATTCACTAATTTGGAAACCTTTAAGGACAAGGTTTGACCTTACAATCTCTCTTAAGACTTATACCCCAAAATCTTAAGATACAACTCCCTTAAGGTTTCTACCCAAACCTTAGGAATAAACTCTCTCTCTCAAAAGAGATACAAATAAGCAAACAAAGAAAACAATCCTCACAAGAACAAGATGTTTGCCAATTAAGCACAAATACAAAGAAGAACACTTGAGCTAAATGAATACAATGAAAGCTCACAAGTGTCTACAAGTAAAGGTATGAAAGAATTAAGCTCTAGGTTGTTTTTATTTATCTTTAAGCTTTACACATTGCTCTTCTTGTTGCTAGACTTTTGGAAGATGGTATTTATACCCTCTAATTGCTTTCGAACCATTGTAGTTGTTGTAGAAGTAAATATAGCCATTGGGGATGAAATACCAGGTCATTAACTACACATGCAACAATGAGTATCGATACCTACTAAAAATGTATCGATATTTTTTGTAATTAATGTAGATTTTAGTGACCGTTGAACCAGGAATATCGATATCTTAGGAAATATATCGATACCTTAAGAAAAGTATCGATACCAGATTGATACCCACCAGGGTTTGAAAGAAACAAAATGTTAATTTGGTATCCATTACCAGAGGGGTATCGATATCTTGTAAAATATCAATACTTAGACAAAAAGCATCGATACTTTTTGTCCTAAAGCACTTCTAACTTGTTTAAAAATCGTTAAAACATATTTGAAAATGTTTGACTCAATTGAAATAATTTCAACTTGATTTTATCAAATTGCTCAACTTTTCTTTTATTCAAAAACGTTTTAATTTGTTATATCAAAACATATTATCCAATAAGGCTTAGTTTAATAGTAATCCACCAAATTAGTTAATTATGCTTAATGTTAATTAATTAAAGGTTAATTAAGTTATTCTAGATTAGTTAATCATTAGACAATTATAAAAGACAAAATAAAATAAAAACAAAAAAATTTCATGTTCATCTTCTTCTTCATGAAAATAAGAGAAAATAATAAGGTTTGGGAAGCTCAAACTTTCGATCATTAATAGGTGAGTTCAATTTAGTCATTTTATTGTAATTTTTATGTTTTTGAGGTCGTGGGAGCTTGATTTAGCTAGTCCATGTACCAATTTGTAAAATTTTTAAATTTTATAGAAGTTTTCATTGATGAATGCTTGAAGAAATTGGTACTAAATTGTTAGATTTTAAACTTAGAAGTGTAAAAGGACTAGTTTGTAAAGTTTAATTACTAGTTTTTGAACATAGGGACTCAAGTGTATAAATTTCAAAATTGGTGTAAATTTCTATAATTATAGATAGTAGAGATCCTTAAAAGTGTGTAATTAAGATCGGTTATTAAAGCTCAAATTTGAAAGATATTACAATTTCAATTTTAAGTACTAAATTGAATCAAATGCAAAACTTTAGGCAAGATTCTAAAAGTGAAATTGAACTAATTCATGCACATAATAGGATGATATAAGATGTTTGCAATTTATAAATTGAACTAAATTATTGTACAGATCGAGAATTGAACCAAAACGAAGATAATCAAAGAAAAGGCAAAATTGCTTATTAGTCATTAAAGATTGTTTGTTTTTGTTTTGCCAAGTAACTTCATATGGAACTTATTATTTTATTCATGTTTTGATTTATTTGTGTTTGATTAGTTCATTAGTTTTATAAATGTGAATTGGTTGATTTTTGGCATCGAATGGACTAAATCGTAAAGTATAAAGTATATGGTGATTACAAATAAGTACAATGTACCAAATGGAAATGAAATGTTTATATGATTTAATGATATGTATATGTTATTATAGGGATTGAAACGATACGAAAATAATAATGCTGCACGTGTGAACTTAGTAAATTATTAGGATACGTATGGCATGCCATTAGGGTCAAATATAAAAACGATCAGGGATTTACATGGTTATTTGAGATCTAACATTTATTGCAAATTCTTGATTCATAAATGTTAGCTTGTGTGAGCAAATATATATCAGCTTGTGTGAGAAGCCTTGATCACTGTCAGCTTGTGTGAGAACTATAGTCTCATGTATTTAACTTCAGTTTACTAAGGCTCCCTCGAGTGAGAAAATAGTAATTAAAAGGAAATGAAATGGTTGAAATGATTGAACATGAATGGAATTACATATGCTTGCAAATTGAATATGATTTAGTTATATATGGTATAAGATAAATTGTTACATATGTATATGATTGTGTTATAAGCTCATGACATGCAAATGAATTAACTTATTGGATGTATTTGTTAAAATGCATATGAAAGTTAAGTAAATTTCTTATGGACTTACTAAGCATTTGATATGCTTACTCTGTTGCCTCCCTTTTTCCTTGTAGATTGTTGAGTTGCAGAACATTTCTATCTGATTGTTGAGAAGCTCACACTATTCTATTATTGATTCAATAGTCTTTTAATCATTTAAAGCTGGATTTTGTGTCATGTATATAGGTGTTATGCTTTTTTTAACTTAAGAGTTAATAAGATTTGAACCTTATCTAAAGTTTGATTTTCGAGAAGGTTAATGTCCGTATGTATATGTATATGTATATGTAAATGTAAATGTATATGTATATGTATATGTATATGTATATGTATATGTATATGTATATGTATATGTATGTTTTGGTAACTTGTTGTGACATTGTGAATGACATTAAAATCGTATGTTTGAATATGAAATGATATAGTAAAGAGGATGGTAATGGATGGCTAAATGCACGAATGATTAGGTTGAATTGAACATGCTAAATTGGTATGTTTTGATGTTCAATTGATCTTATCTTGGATTGGTTGAATTGATATGATATTATGAAATGTTTAGTATGTACTTTGGTGTGATTTTATGTAGGTAAGGTTGTACAATTATGCACCAAACCTAGAGTTTGTGAGGTAGACATGAAATAGGATACCAAATTGCCTAAATTTTACCAAAAACAGAGCCCACGTCCAGACGAGCAATCTTCCTCATCGCAACGATAGCCAACAGTATGTGACGTCGTGACATTAGTGGCCTAACTTCGTGACATGACGAAATTGAAGACGTCACAACGTCGGCCCTAAAATTTTAAAACTTTATAACTTGATCCTATTTCATGCTCAGGTCAACAAAAGAGCTTTAATAAGCTCGATTGAGACTCGAAAAAGATTGTATGTCCTGATGAGAATGTGTTTAGAATATGATTGAATGTTTGAATAATTTATTTGTGGTATATTTGATAGTTGTTACTCCGACAATGAATGTGGCATCCTATAGTTCGAACCCGACGATTGGGTTGGGTGAGGGGTGTTACGTAGCCTTTAGCCAAAAAAAATTGTGATTCCAAATGTTTTTTACAATTATTTAAAAAAAAGTTTTATATATGCACATTATTATAATTAGAAAATATATGCAAAACAGATTTGAAATAAATTTACTTTCAATTAAAGTTATAAATTAAAAATTTATCATTTAAATTTTATTATGAAATATTAAATCAAATATTAGTTAAGAATAATATTTATTATAAAATTAAATATATGAATATTATCTTTTAGTTAACAATATTAAATTTGTAAACTATCATTACATTCCTAAGAAGTAATTAGTTAACCAAACATGATAACATAAGTTTCTTGGAATTTTAGTCAATCTCATTTAATGCATACCAAATATTATAAAGTAACATTCTAAGAAATTGCATTCCATTAGAATCATAAAATGAAAAGACACCAAATGTTACTTATATGTACTTAACCTTCCAACTAATTCCATTTAATTTAACTATTTCTACAATTATGTCTTTACTCAATAATTACTAAGCTATCTACCTAATTACTCAATAATTCTTTTTGCTAATTCAGTACTCATCTCTTACATCCTCATATTTAAAATTTTGAGGTAACTTGATTTGAGAAATTCAACCTCAAAATTAAAATTTTTCAAGACAATTGAAAATTGACTATTTACAACCATAACATTTAAAAATAAAAATTTATTATTATATAGTAAAAATAATAAAAATTATTTAAGGGTAATTATTAAATATAAATATCATATATTCATATCCATATAGACCTACTTACAGGTGGTTGGGCCTTTGGGGCTGAAGGCCCGCTCGAAAAATAAGAAGGTTTGGGTAAAAATATAGGCCTAATGGGCTTGGGCAAAAAAATAATGTCCGTTTAGAAAACGAGTTGGGCCTCGAGTAAGGCTTTTTTAGCCCGGGCTCGGCCCGAATATGCCTAAAAAAAAGTGTAGTTTTTTTTTTGTTGTTGTTGTTTTTTACTCTCTTTTTTACCATTTTCTTATTGTTTTTCACTATTTTGCTACCATTTCACTAGTATGTTGCTACTATTTTGTTGTTATTGTATAACTCTTGTTTTTTTTTTTAATTTTGTTACTATTTTAAAGGCACTTTCTTGTTAAGTTGCACCTATCTTAATATTATTTAAGTATACATATTTTTTAAAATTTATTATCAATTTGTTAGGAAACATTTATTTTAGTGTTTTTAGTATTTTTATGTATTATATTTTTTTTAAAAATTATTTAAAAATAATATAAAAAAATTTTATCTGGGTCGGGCTTAAACAAAATTTTAAGCCTATTTTTCGGTCCGAACCGAGCCCAGACCTAGCAAACGAACTTAAAATTTTAGTTGTGCCCGGCCCGGCCCATAAACACCTCTATATTCATATAACCAATCAGTGGTTACCAAAACTTTAACATTTTTATATGAAAAAGAACTTCTCCATTGTATCACATATTGATACTGAAACAATGATAGTAATAGGAATACTCAAAATATGTCTTGCAAATATCAAATGGTATTATGGTGAGCTCACTCAGATAACTTTGAGTTTAAAGTAGAACCATTAACATTGAAATTCGTAAAATAACAAAAACAATTGAACCGTTAACATATGACTTAATTTTTCTTTTTTAAAATCAAAGATCAAATACTTACAAAATTAAGGTAACACTTTTAAGGTTTTGTCAAGTCCTATGACCAAATTGCCCATAACTACTAACCTTCCTCAAACTTCTTAAACAATTTTTTTAGTTGGTCAAAAATATTTGTTCTCTTTGCTTCAAAAAACAATGAAAATCTTTTAAAAATCATAATATATAATTATTAAAAATATTATAAAATATTTATCACTTCTAATAGCAGCTCACATTATCGTGGTTTTTGTCACACTTTCATGACTTGTTTTGTTCGTTGTTTCTCTAAAAGTAGTAGTGATTTTAATTTTAATTTCTAGTCGTATTAGTTAGCGTATATATATTATGAGGTTTGTCAAATTAAGGGTACCGCCAGATCTATTGAGAACTATTTTTAAGAGCCTTATCACGATTGAGTACTAGGATGGAGTTTGTAAAATAGGAATAAAAGATGAGGAGGAGAAGGATTGGCATTTGAGACTTGAACTTTTGTTCAACACTAATGTAATGGATCTCTTGGGGCTCTTGAAAATTCTCTCTTAGTTAACCATAATCAAATTAGTTTGATGATGGCAATGTTAGGATGCAACTTTTAGCGATTTGAGCAAGATGATGCATCTCTAGTGTAAAACTAGACCGTTGGTAACGGCTAAGAATTGAAAAGAGAAAAAGAAGAACACACAGAATTTTACGTGGAAACCCTTTCGAAAAAAAACCCACGAGAGAGAAGAAGATAATTCACTATGTCGAATTCGAATAATACAAGAGAAGAGACGACTATGTCTATTTATATGTTTGTAAAACCATATTCTAGTCAAAGTCAAATGGAAGTAAAACAATAAGGTTAAAACACTTTACTCTAATCAACATTAAATAGTGAAAGTAGAGTTCTATACAGATGCCACTTGTAAATCCCCCTATATTGCCACTTATATTTATTTGCATAAGAATTTGGGCCATACAATTCTAACAATCTCCACCATGACACGAATTTTCAACGAACAAGTTCTTCATCACGAACTCTCAACAAACAAGTTCTCCACCTCTTCCATGAAACCCCTTAAGGGTTTATCTTCAATAATGAACACCAACCAAGTCTAAGCAATGATCAATCTTGGTTATAGGAAGTGACTTAGTCATCATATCTGCAGGATTATCATGAGTACTAATTCTTCTCACAACAATATCACCCCGAGCAATAATATCACGAACAAAATGATATCGAACATCAATGTGCTTTGTTCTCTCATGATACATTTGGTCCTTCATAAGGAAGATGGCACTCTGACTGTCACAAAATATTGTACTGATTTGAAGGTCTTCATTAATTCACTAAAGAGCCCATTTAACCAAATAGCTTCTTTACCAGCCTCAGTAATCGCCATGTACTCAGCTTCAGTGGTAGACAAAGCGACAATAGTTTGCAAAATGGCTTTCCATCTAATTGCACAACCCCTAATTTTAAAGAAATAAGCTGTGAGAGATTTTCTTCTATCAAGGTCTTCAGCAAAATCAGCATCTACATACCCAATGACTCCATCTCTAGTTCTTCCAAACTGTAAACAAATATCAGTAGTACCTCGTAAGTATCTCAAAATCCACTTAACTGTTTTCCAGTGTTCTTTACCAATATTCGCCATGTATTTGCTAACTGCACTGACTGCATATAATAAATTTGGACGTGAACAAACCATAGCATACATGAGGGATCTCACTGCGCTAGAATATGGAACATGTGACATGTACTCAATCTCATTATTTGATTGTGGAGACAAAGCCGATGAAATTCTGAAATGGGCTGCTAAAGGAGTACTAACAGACTTAGCATTCTGCATATTGAACCTGCAAAGAACTTTCCCAATGTACCATTTCTGACTTAGGTACAATTTACTTGTTTTTCTATCTCTAAGAATCTCCATACCAAGTATCTTCTTTGTTGGTCACAAATCTTTCATCTAAAATTCTTCACTAAGTTGGGATTTGACCTTTCTTATCTCTCATTTATCTTTTGCTGCTATCAACATGTCATCAACGTAGAGGAGTAGATACATAAAACAACCATCACTATTTTTCTTAAAATAAACACAACTGTTAAAGCTATTTCTTTTGAAATCAAGAGAAGTCATAAAGGAATCAAACCTCTTGTACCACTGTCTTGGTGACTATTTCAAACCATAAAGAGACTTTTTCAACAAGCAAATATAGTCCTCTTTTTCTGAGGCTATAAATCCCTCTGGTTGTTGTATGTAAAAATCCTTCTCAAGTTCTCCATGCAAAAATGCAGTCATCCACTTTTTTGAGTCTTCATAGCAAACTATCTCGGAATAAGTAGATGGCTTTTGGTTCGCATCTATATCTTCAACCACATTTAAAGCATAAGCAACTAGATCAGCCTCGACATACCTCTTTGAAGGTTTAATCTCTCTTGTAATTCTATTTTTGGTGATAACGTATTGTGGTGAAGAAATAACTCTATTCTGACTTTCTGTACTAGCTTGAGGAGTCGACTCTATTCTAGATTTTGGATTAATTTGATGCTCCACTTGCTTTTGTTGTTCTTTATTTGAAGAGTCTTTAAGAGATAATAAGTTATGTAGCATAGTAGTTTCATCAAAAACAACATCTCTACTAATTACAACTTTTCTATTTTTAGGACACCATAACTTATACATTTTTACACCAGCTTTATAACCAAGAAAAACACATTTAACTAATCTCAATTCCAATTTTCCATTATCAATATGAGCATAAGCAGGACACCCAAAAATATTTAAATTAGAATAATTAGCAGGATTACCAAACCATACCTCTTATAGTCTTTTTCTCAATGGCAATAGATGGAGATCGGTTGATCAAGAAACATGTAGTAGAGGCCACTTCAGTCCAAAATGACTTCGCTAAGTTGGCATTCGACAACATACATCAAACTTTCTCTATAATTGTTTTGTTCATTTGTTCTGTAAGGTCATTTTATTGAGGAGTATGACAAACTATCAAGTGTCTCATGATCCCTTCTGACTTGCACAGTTCATTAAACTTATCATAACAGAACTCTAAGCCATTGTTTGTGCGGCGATGTTTTATTTGTTTTCTCTTCTATTTTTTAATCATAGTTTTCCAAGACTTAAATGTGGAAAACACATCGCTTTTCTGCTTCAAGAAAAATGCTCAAACTTTTTTAGAAAAATCATTAATAAGTGTTGGCATGTAATTCGATCCACCTATTGAAGGCACTCTGGCTAGCCTCCATATATCAGAATGAATATACTCTAATGTTCCCTTCATGTTATGGATTCCTCTGGTGAGTCGAACTCTCTTTTGCTTCTCAAAAATGCAGTGCTCAGAGAACTTCAGTTTGTAAATTCCTTGTCCATCAAAAAGTCCTCTTTTGCTCAATTTTGCCATGTCATTCTCACTCATATACCCTAGACACATATGTCAAAGTCTAGTAACACCATCACCTGACAAGGGTAAGGAATCTGCAGCTGCATCACCAATAACAGTAAAACCCTATAAAATATATAACTTGACAGTCTTTCTCTGCCCTTTCATCACAATGAAGGAACCTTTGGAAATCTTTAAAACCTCACTTTCAGTTGTGTATTTGTACCTTTTTGAATCAATAGTACTCAACGAAATCAAATTTCTCATCAAACATCTTAACTTTAATCGTTCTAACACCTGTGATTTTACACGAAGCATTATTTCTCATCAAAACAACACCTTCAAACATTGTTTCATAAGTTGTAAACCAATCCCGATTGGGACTCATGTGGAAGGTGCAGCCCGAATCAAGGATCCACTCCTTGCTCACTTTAGAATTGTTGACAAAAGCGACTAGAAGTTCACTGTCGCTGTAGTCTTCTACAACATCAGCTTCGCCAGATTTTTCTAGTTGTTTGCCCTTTTGATTCACAACCTCCCTTTTGATCTTATTCTGCAATTTAAAACACTCAGATTTAATGTACCCCTTCTTCTTACAAAAGTAACAAGTTTTACCTCTGTTTGAAGACTTCAATCTTCCTTTAGATTTACCGTGAGGATTTCGTTCCTGTGTCCTTCCACGATCATCATTAGTATTTCGATCTTGTCTCCCACGAACAAAAGGACCCTCTCCTTGAGAGTTGGGTTTAACCACAAGATGTTTCATCTTGTCATACGAGGTTAAAAAATCATAAACATCATCAACTGTGATAGACTCGCGGCTATACAAAATCGTGTCCTAAAGGTTGAATAAGACAAGGGCAAAGAACAAAGCAGAATCAGCCCTAGATCTTCTTTATCATACTAAACCTCCATGGCCTTAAGATCCGAGAGAATTTCTTTAAACATTGTTAAGTGTTCGTGCACAGAAGCACCTTTGTCCAAACGATGAGCATAAAGACGTTGTTTCATATGCAGCTTGCTGGTTAGAGTTTTCGACATACATAATTGCTCCAACCTCTTCCATAATGCAGCGGCGGTCTTCTCCTTCATCACATCCTGTAAAATTTCGTTAGACAAATGCAGATGTAATTGTCTTAATGCCTTTCGATCTTTACGCGTTTTCTCTTCCTCTGTCAATGTTGAAGGCATCTTATCTACCCCTAGTAGGGCATCCTCCAAGTCTATTTGCGCAAGAACTGCTTGCATCTTTATCTACTACAATGCGAATCTGGTGTTACGATCCAACATCGAAATTTCATACTTCAAATACGTCATGACCATGATTGAGATGAACAACTCAAAAACTCTTATACTAGTTTGTAAAAAACTAGATCGTTGATAATGGCTAAGAATCGAAAAAGAAGAAGAATAACACACAGAATTTTACGTGAAAACCCTTTCGGGAAGAAAACCACAGGCAGAGGAGAAGATAATTCACTATGTCGAATTCAAATAATACAAGAGGTGAGACGACTACGTCTATTTATAGGTTTGTAAAATCATATTCTAATCAAAGTCAAATAGAAGTAATATAGTAAGTTTAAAACACCTTATTCTAATCAACAACATATAGAGGAAGTAGACTTCTATACGGATGTCACTTGTAAATCCCCCTATCTTGCCACTTATATTTTATTTTCACAAGAATTTGAGTGACACAATTCTAACATCTTGTTTATTTCTGAATTCTTTCGTTGTTGTAGTTTTCTCCTTTTTGGTATTATTCTAAAGACATGATTTTGTGCATCGATTTATACTATCTTATTCATCGTTTGTACTACGTGTCATGTTTTTATATTCTTATTGTTCATGGTTCTTATTAATAGTAGTATTTTATTAAAATAATATTTAAAATATTTTAATTAAAATATTTAAAAAGAATTAACATCAGAATAGAAAGTAAATAAAATACGATGAAAATAAAGAATAATAAAACTTTTAAAAGAAACATTTTCGCTTTGTGGCTCTCTATTTTGTGTGCTCTAAATCAGTGTGTATCATGTGAACTTATATTAGCTATCGGTTGGATTGTGACGTTAATTTTTAAAATATTAAAATATTTATAAAATTTATATAAATTAATGCTTTTTTTGTTCTTTCTCTATTTCATTAGTAGACATATTTTTATAATATTTTTATTCTTTCTAAACATTTAGATAAATATATTATTTATGTAAGCCATAAACACATAATAGCTTTAATGAAGTTAACATACCTTTAGTATTTTCTTTTATAAAATAAACATCACTTAAAGTGCTTTTTGGGTTCATGAGAGTACAATATATCAATTTTTCAAATACAATAATCACACTAGCAATAAAAATTTCTAAATGAAATATTAAATCTCTAATCAATCCTAAATTCTTCAAGGATTTATATTAATCATCCTCTAAAATTATTACCCACTCACGATACAAAATCAATAATTCCAAAATGAAAATAAAATAAAATAAACTAGATCTTGCATACAAAATCTTAATCTATCATAAGAAAAACCACAATCCTAATTTTTAGAGATTAATCGATAAAGCACAAAAGTAAAAATATAATTGTTACCAAATTAAGTGACCAACATGAAAGTATTCAAAGATTAAACACCAATTTTGCAAAAATTCTATAGAGTAAGAGAATAAATAAAACTTGAGGAAAAGTGGTTAGTGTTGGAAAAAAAATCTATGGTTTGATATATTATTAGTTAATTTAAATTTACAATAACTTATTATATTTTATTTCAAAAATTATTTATGATAATCACTAACTTTATAATAAATATAAATCAATCAAATAACTTGTTTAACTTAGATATAATTTTATTTTAAAATTAAGAAATTAAACTTTATTTACTTTTACCGTCAAATCAGAAAAATGTGAGTATAAAATACAAATAACTTGGCATCTAAAATGGTTCAATCTAAAATAATGCATATATTAAATTAAGCTCAAATGGTTGAACATGAAAAAACTATAACCCTCAATGACTCGACTCTAAAACCCTCAATGCCTCGAACTCAAAATAATTCAAACTTTTTAAAACTCAAGTTGACCGACCTAGATTGATCCAACTCTCAATTGACAAGTCTTGTCTATATGCTATAAGTTAGGAGTTTGAGCCTTATTAAGCCTAAACTCTTTGGTTTTCGGTTTCCATAGCTTTGCCTTTTTGGGCATTAAGAGGTGCCCCACTTTGTGAACTTGCTTCATATTCAACCACCTAGACTCTCCATAAATTGAAGGACAAAATTATAAGGCCAAAACAAAGCATAAATATCTTGTGAATACAATATCGCACGTGTATAGAAATATCTATCAACTCCCAACAAATAACACTTCGTATACTTTTTCCGAGGAATCAACCAACCCTCAACTTCTTATCTTGTTTGATAATTCACTTTCTTTTTTCTTGTTTGATAATTCACTTGTTTGCATAGGTTTCTTTTTTGCAAGCATTTATATAAGAATTTTTTTGATCGGAGAGAAATTGATTAAGATGAACATTCATTCTAGACTAATACTACATGCAATGGAGTTAAGCTTGCGATTGCAATGACTCACCCACACACTACATTACCCAACCAACATATGTTACACGTCCAAAGTTTTAACTATCAAAATCAAACCAAAGAATCACCAACTCCAACAAAATCAAGCATGATCATATAATTTAATGAACAACTTGCCAAAACATTCATGTAGTTCCTTCTATTAACAAAACAACCAAAAAGAAAAAGTCAAAGCACAATGGCACACTAATATTCATAATTCATACTAGGAAGTCTATTTCCAACTTAACTGCCTCATTTCACGTTCATACTACAAGTATTAGCTTTACTATGTTAAGCATGCTATGGTTCCATGATTAAACCGAGCCACACTCGAGCCTAGTCCACCAACCCGAGTCTCGGATGGCATGTGTGCAGAACCTGGCTGTCATGTCTCACCCTGCCATGCCGTAGTCACCTGCCTGGTCATAAATGTTGTAGCTCCCAGGCATTCCCATTTTTCCAGACAGATGTTCATCTCCTGCGTCAATTAAATAGGGCTGCAATAAGATAACTGGTATTTTGGACTCCTGAAATACAATTACAACCTAGCACCTGCAGACAACATATTGAGATATCTTTTCTGCTGGAAGAATGATTGGTTTTAACTGTAGAGTGGAAGGCCTGCCATGAAGCCTCGAGTATATAATAACTGCAGCATCATTTAGATTTGCTGAATTATCTATTCTAACACACATCCTGAAACGAGAATGCTATCACAAACCATCTTTGCAAGTGGATTTTTCCTTCATTACATTTCAGAAATTTTAGGATCCTCCTACTAGCATCAAAACGTTTTCAATTTACATAGCGATAAGGAGAAGTTAATATTCTAACCGTTGAATGTAGTTGGATTGGACATTACACCCAAGAAATGCAGTTCAGAGGTTATCTCAGGGTTCTGGAAACAGAGATCTTCAGCCCTTGGTGCAGGGTTCTGCCCAGAGAGAAGATTCTCGGGCTTCGTCTTCTTTTCATTCGGTGACTCGACTTCTGTCTCTAGTTCTGATTCAGCATTGTTGGATGATGACCCCAGTTGCTTCCTTTTAGACCGAGCCCGTCTATTTTGAAACCAGTTATAGACATTTGTTTCAGAAATTTGGCCATGCTGGCTCAGTTCTGAGGTTATCTCTTTGATCTTTTGCTTGCTTGGAGTTCCAGTCCCCTGATCAAAGATTCGTTCCAGAATCTGAAGCTGCACTGGAGTTGGAGTCCACCGCTGTCTAGCAGTAATTTTGTGACCAGCAGATGTCATTAACGGGTCACAATACAGGCTCCCCAGCCTACCACCTGCAAGACAGATGATTGTTTCCTTTTCTTTTAGTTTTTCAATAGCCAAACATTGAGTCTTAGAAAATCAAATATTCAGTCACAAAAAACCATTTCAAGATATCCAAGTTAAACTGCATTATCATCAGCTCCTAATAATTCATAATGGTTATAAAGGCTAAACAAATCCGACAAGATCAACAGAGACAGAACTCACTACATCCTAACTCTCATAACAACATATTCATGTACAACACTTCCAATGGTGCCATCAATTGTAAGCCAACACAGGAAGAAAGAGCCAACAACCATGTGGTCTGTTGGAGGAGTATTATAAGAATCAATCATTGGCAACCTAAATTATTTGATAAAGCATTGTTCTGATATTAAAGTTGTCACAAAGAAGGAAAAGACTACTATTGGTAATAAGGACTTGGGTTCGACTCTGTTTAAGCGCCAAACCCGGTTCAACTTGGAATGTTGTCTGGTTGAATGTGTGTATTAGACCGATATATATATTGGTAATCGGGAAACAGATAAGCATTAAATTGGTATTTAACTCATTCAGCACTGGAAGGGAGGAATTATATATAGGATAAGCAATAACGAGGCAGAGGAAGAGAATAAAGCACCCAAATCAGTACATGAAATTGACCCAACTGAACCAAACATTTAATAATGGAAAAAGCAGTGTTAATTTGTATAGAGGTCCCTGAAATCATTCAGCAATTTCATTCAATTTTGGAGCAAAAGTAATTAATTTCAATAGTACGTAGGAAGAAAAGACGATGAATGAAACCAAAAGGCTAAAAACAGAAGAAAAAAAAAAGTGTGCAGCCAAAGCCAATGCCATAGCGATTCCATCATCACTTCACTTAGAAACACAAGACCCATGGGTCAAAAAACAAAAAAGAAAGGACCCTCGGAAACCAGCAATATCCATTTTAGAAAATGACAAAAAGGAAGAGAAAAGGCCATGATATGAGATTAGAGAAGCCAAAAATGAAAGACGCCATGAAAAAAGTTTGAGCATGACATGCATATAACGATATAAGGGGAAAAGAAAGGGAGAGGCCTGCGAGATCTTGCTGGGCAGTGAGGTTCTTATGCATCTCAACGAGCTGCTCACAAATGGCGGCATAAACAGCAATTTGCTCTCTGAGAGTCTCCAACTGTTCATCGGTCATCACTTTGACATACATTACTCCACCATTATTCACATTTACATTCAAAATCTCTCTCTGGTTTTGATTCTCTTGATCTTCCCATTCCATTATCATGATTTTTTTTTCCTTTTTAACTTTCACTCATATCATAACTCTATCAATCTATCGCGATTTATCTGTCATGTCTTTTGTCTGAGGAAGGGAAAGTCAGTAGTTGCTCAGTCCTCACCAAAGCAAATGAATAGAAAAAAAAAAAAAAGGAAAAAGGTGAAAGTTGAAAGTTGAAAGGAGAAAGGAGAAAACTTCGAAAAGTAGGGAAGAAATGGACAAAGAGGGAGAAAATATTGTTAGGATGTTGGCGCTTGGCGGGGCTTAATGCGCTTTCCAGCGTAAGTTAGCAATAAGGTATGTTTTTTCTTTTGGCTTTGACTTGGACTGTTTTATTATGGTTAAAATTAGGATTCATATTTTATTAGATGATGACAGCCAAGATATATTAGAAAAATTAAAATTAACTCTTAAATTACGCTCTTTATTTGAGTTAAAGATTTAAATTAGAAAACCACAAAGCATTAAAATCTAATTAAACGAAAATAAAATAATCCCTTCTCTCCCGCTCCATTTTTTCTCCTCTCTTCTGTCAAAACATTTGATAGGTTTAATGCTTGGGATTAGTATGGTGATTGTGGCGAAGAAGAAATAATGGGGAAAAGACGTGAAAGAATAATTAATTAATTAATTAATTAATTAATTAAAATTTTAATAAATAAATAAATAAATAAGAGTATCATGTGTCACATTTTGATTCACTCTAATTTTTTTAACAATAAAAGCTAACTTTAGCTATGAAATTATAATTTAACTAATAATTAAAAATTAAATACTTAAGTTTTACAAAGAATATAGTTTGAGAGCCAATTATTCAATTAAGTATTAAATTTAATTAATTTTATTTTTAATGATGTCACAACATTTGTTATATTAAAAAAGCATTTTTCCAATTTGACTATTTTGTTATTCATCCAATCATAACTTACTCTTAGCTATAGGAATGCTACAATGATGGTTCTCGAAACCATTTTTTTGAAAAAATAAAAATTAGTTGTCGACTTAAAAATAAAAATTGGGAGTCGCCACCGATCTTTTATTTAGGTATGATCAGACCACCTTAAAAATAATTTTAGGTCTGCGCATTTTGAGAAAACAGGTTCGGGAGTCGATTACGCACGAGAAAGGGTTGCCGCCCTCGTGACGCCCAAAATTGGTACCGAATTGATTGTTTAATATCTTAATGTCGAGATTTTGAAAAGATTTTAAAATACGATCATTTTATCTTGAATTGGATTATAAAGCTCTCTTATTTCAAAGGAATAAATTGTCACACTCAGTAAGTTAGAGTGTAATATTTCGAATCCTCGAAATTAAGTTTGTCCCTTTCTAAAAAATTTAACACGTTTTAAAAAAAAGGATATTTGATGATTTAAGTCAATCGAGAAATTAGAATCCAGTAAGTTAGGGTTCGGTTTCTCAAAATTCTTAAACATCAAATACTACCTTTATTTTAAAAACGAGAGAACAAAATATCGTACCCAGTAAGTTAGGATCCAATATTTTGAAATCTAAAGAATTTTATTTTAAAAAATGCATGGTCTAAATAAAGTGGATACTTGATGATACGAATTCATCGAGAAGAATTGAAGCCCAGTAAGTTAGGGCACAATTCTCTCGATAATTATTAAACACCAAGCCTCCTTTTTTAGGAACTTTTTTTAGGAACTTTGAAATAAAACAATTGTAATGTCTTAATGAAATTTAATTCTTACAAACAATATAATTGAATAAAAATATACAAAGTAAATGATGAATGACAAACTAATTCTACAATTTGGAGCACACACATATATAATGCATTAACATTTATAATCAAATCAACTAATAATCAATCTTACAAATAACAAAATGAGAATAATCAATACAAAATAATTTAATCACAAGTAAACCAACCAAAATAATCTAAATGAATAAAATTTTAAAACATAGAATAAAATTTTATAAGTTACAAATTATAATAAATTTTGTACACATATATATGTATATTAAAATAATGAAAAAATAATGAATAAATAAAATTACTTCATTTGAAAGAATTTGAAGGCAAAATTAAATGCATAAACATTTTTAAAATCAAGAACCATGACCAACAAATTTTAAATCCAATCTTAAACAAAATTAAAATAATAGTATATAAAATAAAGTAACTAGAAAATACAATAGACTTAAAATATTAATATGTAATGCATTTAAAAACAAAATACAAACTAAAATAAAATTTACTATGTTCTAAACCATAATAAATTTAAACACTATTGAAAATAAATATAGTATTAAGTTTTAAGATGAAAATATGATTAATTTGTGTTTAAAATATTATTGAATTTAAAAAACCTAATTAGTACTAAAATGAAATCCATTTCGACTTTGAAGGACTCAATCAGTAATTAAACACAAACATCGTAACAATCCATGTTAATCATAGAAACGACGTCATTTAAATTCGAATCTAAATGAATACAAAATTAAACTCAAGGTATAAATTACAAATAAAAAAAAGAAACCAAATTATAAATTTATTAAACACGGAGGGACTTGTTGAATAAATAAACCCAAATGATCCATAGTGCGCGGATCCTTCTCGGGTCGGGTCACCGTTCGGATCGGGTCTTCAAAACGACGCTGTTTCAGAGCCATCGCATTGACTCCAAACGGCCGCGTTTCATCTCCGTATTTAAAGACCAAAACCTTAAAAGATTATTTCATTTCTGAAAACCTCAGAAGAACAGACACCCTCTGCGCCGTTCTGCGCACTAAGGGCGCTCAAGCGTTCTCCGATCCAAGCCTGGTCTCCGATGACGACGGAGAAGGCCCGAATCTCGCCACCAAGTAACTTTTATCCCTTTTTTTTTATTGATGTTTCTCCTTTTAACAAAAACTCAGTAGTGTACAAAAATAAAAAAATAAAGAGAAAAAAATAAAATAAAAACAATCTGCGAATGCCCCAGAAAAAGAATCCTCAAACCACCTTTTAGTATTTCGATCTTTGTATTCTGAATGCGTAAATCCGTTACAGTGTTCGAATCGGTCTTCTTATAGCCCGATTTACAGAAAAATAATGAGAATAAAAAAAGGGTTCCCCTATTCTGTTCTTTTCCTATTTGTCTTGCCTGTGTGTGTTTTTTTTACGGTATTCACCACTGGAGGTACGGAGGTGGCCGTAAGGAGGCGCGCGTGGCTGGGAGGCGTAGTGGTGCACGTGCGGGAGGAGCCTGACCTGCCTGCGGCGCGAATTGTTCCAGAAACCCTAGGGTTTCTGAATGTTTCAAGTAGATGGGCCACTTCGAGTTGGGCTAGTGTTGGGTTATTCGGGTTTGGGTATTGCTAATGTATTTTGGGTTAGGGTAGAGTTGGGCCTGTAATTGGTTAACAGTTTGTAAATGGACATTTAAAATGGACTATTTTTTATTTGTTGTTTGTTGTTGTTGTTGTTTTTTTTTATTTCCTTCTGATTTGGGCCGGGCAAATTTGGGCTATTACAGCTGCCCCTCTTTGCTCATTGTCGTGTAACGGGAATGAAGCAAAGATTTTAATAAGGCCAAATTTGCCTAGTCATGCGAGATCTTGGTGTTCTTCTTCAAGTAGCCTCATTCCATCCTACTGCATCTTCAGAGGTATAGGAATTGGTGCCACGATCCACTCCACCGCAACATCGGGGAGATAAGACCTGATACGATCTACTCTACTATAACTTCAGAGAGATAAGATCCTTTATTTTAATCCACTCCACTGTAATCTCAGGGAGATAGGATTACTAGCTTCAATCTGCTCCGCTGTAATCTCAAGGAGATAAGATTTCTGGCTTCAATTTGATGCGATCTACTCTACTGTAACTTCAGAGAGATAAGATCCTTTATTTTAATCTGCTCCACTGTAATCTCAGGGAGATAGGATTACTGGCTTCAATTTGCTCCGCTGTAATCTCAAGGAAATAAGATTTTTGGCTTCAATCTGATGCGATCTACTCTACTGTAACTTCAGAGAGATAAGATCCTTTATTTTAATCTGCTCCGCTGTAATCTCAGGGAGATAAGATTACTGGCTTCAATCTGCTCTGCTGTAATTTCAGGGAGATAAGATTTCTGGCTTCAATCTGATGTGATCTACTCTACTGTAACTTCAGAGAGATAAGATCCTTTATTTTAATTCGCTCCACTGTAATCTCAGGGAGATAGGATTACTAGCTTCCATCTGCTCCGCTGTAATCTCAGGGAGATAAGATTTGTGGCTTAAACCTATTTCTTTACACTTGAAGATGAGATTTGCCGTCTTCGATTTGTTCCGCTATTGCTTAGGGAGACAAGATCTGTAATTTCCCAGATCTGTTCTCTGGGGAACATGACCTGCATAATGAACTTAATTATGCTTAATGATTAGGATGACATGATCAAAATGAATCAAATGATCCTAACTAGACATGTGAACAGTGTTTGCATGAATGCGAAGTTTTATTTTTTCAAGAATGATCCCGCTTAGGTTGTCATTAATTGAAATTTATTAAGGCTTTGTGACTGACGTGCTACAACGCCTTCTCGCTTGACCGGCTTTTCTGAAAACATTTAGCAAGGTTGCCCCCCACTGTAAACCTTAAAGTTTAATCTATTAGGGCACACAATTTGTGCCATCATTCTCCCACTACAATCCAATGGTAGCAATATATGGTTTTTCCTCAATCCTTCCCTATCACAATTTAAGGATACCGGATCTTAATCTTTCTGGTCCCCTTACACCATTTCCAGGGTGCCGTACCAAAGACTTATGCGCAAAAGAAGACTCTCTTCTCTTAGGTAACCTCTTCCTATTGCCTGATGATCATCGCTTGCTTGTTTATTTAAGTTTTATCATTAACCCGTCATCTTATCATTTTGTTCAATCAATGCATTTGACAACAAAATCCAAAGAGAAAGTCCAAATTTAGACTCTTCCTTCTCAAATTTCCAACCTTTAAACCTGGTGTGTTCTAAACAATAGTCCTGTTTCAGGTTCCTATATTATTTATAAACTTTTTAGAGTAATATGCAAAACTTCCTTTATGAAAGTTTTATTAGTCCATAAATCATTATTCCAATGCAACACACTTGCAAAACTGGTCATAGCAATGGATAAGGATAAAGTTAGTTCTGGGCATAACTCAGAATGAATAAATTATCACAAATAGTAAAGAAGGATAATAAAGAAATGGATTGGGAATGTATATCTTGGAAAAGAAAAGAAATATTCCAAGAACAACAAATTCAATATAAATAATAAGAGAATTGGGTACCCCAGATATCGCAGCTTGAACTTCTCTGTACAAACTTTCTAAAGGTCATTCTGAGTTTGACATGTGTTTAGGAGATCTACAGTGCTTTGTCGATGCCTCAAGATGTCGCATATCCCTTCCTGTTGATTCAGGCATAGCAAGATTGCCACACGCCCCGATCTGATCAAGATACAAGCTGCTCTAAACACTTCATACCCCATTCTGATCAATATTTGAGCCGCCCTTTTCGGGTTTTCAACTCAAACCCCATTTTGGCCTAAGGTGCCCTTTGCGGGTTTTCCCCTTAGCCTCTCCATTTTTACTTTTTCATCATCATTTTTTTTTAGGAATCAAAGTGCCATTTGTGGGTTTTCACTTTGATCCCTTTCCTTCAAGTGAAGTATTTCTTGACTGAGTCTGAGTTTACAGGATTTGGCAAGTTTTTTCCATCCATCTCATTTAGAATCAAAGCTCCACCAGAAAAAGCCTTCTTTACGACATAAGGACCCTCCCAATTTGGCATCCATTTTCCTCTAAAGTCTTTTTGTATAGGGAGAATTTTCTTCAAAACCAGATCCCCTTCGTGGAATTCTCTAGGACGAACATTTTTTTATAGGCTCGCATCATCCGTTTTTGATACATATGACCATGTTGGATGGCTCTTAACCTTTTCCCTTCTATTAAGTTCAACTGGTCGTATTGAGACTGAACCCATTCTGCCTCATCCAATTTCAATTCAACTAATACCCGAAGAGAAGGAATCTCCACTTCAATGGGCAAAACAACTTCCATCCCATAAACTAGAGAAAATGGTGTTGCCCCAGTAGAGGTCCTAACAGATGTTCGGTAAGCTAAGAGAGCAAATGATAGCTTTTCATGCCAATCCTTGTAGGTTTCAGTCATTTTTCCCACAATTCTCTTAATATTCTTATTGGCCGCCTCCACTGCACCATTCATTTTTGGGTGATATAGGGACGAGTTATGGTGACTGATCTTGAACTGACTACAAACCTCCGCTATTGTGTTATTATTCAAATTCAATGCATTGTCAGATATGATTCTTTCAGGCATTCCATGTCGACAAATGATCTCATTTTTCAAGAATTTACTAACTATCGATTTCGTGACATTTGCATATGAACCAGCTTCCACCCATTTGGTAAAGTAATCAATGACCACAAAGATGAAACAATGCCCATTCGAAGCCTTTGGTGATATTGGCCCAATAACATCCATGCCCCACATGGAGAACGGCCACGGAGCAGTCATAGCGTGCAGAGGTGAGGGAGGTACATGTATCTTATCTCCATAAATCTGACATTTATGACACTTCTTGGCATAGCTAATGCAGTCCCCTTCCATAGTAGACCAATAGTATCCAAATCTCATGATCTGTCTAGTCATTGTAAAGCCATTTGCATGGGTTCCGCAAATGCCCTCATGGACTTCCTCCAGGATCTTTCTAGCCTCCATAGCATCTACACATCTTAAC
Source organism: Gossypium raimondii (assembly GCF_025698545.1). Classification (NCBI taxonomy): domain Eukaryota; kingdom Viridiplantae; phylum Streptophyta; class Magnoliopsida; order Malvales; family Malvaceae; genus Gossypium; species Gossypium raimondii. Next base: position 16,272,553 of record NC_068571.1, read on the forward strand.
AGCACCTGATCTTTCCCTCTTTTGTACATTACTTCCCCATCTAAGACATACTCAATGGCTATTCTTCTCAGCGTTCTCTTGTCGTTTTCTGTCACTTGATCAGGGTATTTTCGATTCTTCACATACTGTAGTATACTCTGATACCAAGGGTGATCATCTTTTCCCTCTTCTTCAATACTGTAGCAATGAGCTGGAACTTCATATATGCTCATCTGAATAGGCGTCATGATTTCTAACTTGTTCACCTTAATCATCGAGGCTAGAGTAGCCAGTGCGTCATCCATCTGGTTTTCCTCTCGTGGGAGATAACAGAAAGTGATGTCATCAAACTCGTCAATCAATTCAAAAACCAGTTCTTTATAACTGATCAACTTAGGGTCTCTAGTTTCCCATTCTCCTTTGAGTTGGTATATCACCAATGCGGAATCTCCATACACTTTTAGCACTTTGATTTTACGTTCAATGGCCGCACGAATACCCATAATACATGCTTCATATTCTGCCATGTTATTTGTGCAATCGAAGTCCAACTTGCTAGCAACAGGGTAATGATCTCCACTTGGGGATACCAAGACTGCCCCAATTCCATTACCTATAGCATTTGAAGCTCCATCAAAATTTAACTTCCAGATGTGGTCTATTCGAGGGTTTTCTTCAGTGGTTGCCACATACAATAAGTCATCATTTGAAAAATCAAAGTTCAAAGGCTCATAGTCTTCCAAGGCTCTGCTGGATAGAAAATCAGCTATTGCACTTCCTTTTATAGCCTTCTGACTTACATATACTATGTCAAATTCAAAGAGCAGAACTTGCCATCTAGCTATTCTCCCATTTAAAGCAGTTGATTCCATCATGTATTTTAAAGGATCCAATTTTAAAATCAACCAAGTCGTATGATACAACATGTATTTCCTTAGTCTTCGAGTTGTCCAAATTAAAGCACAACATAACTTTTCAATGGACGAGTACCTCATTTCACAATCAGTGAATTTCTTGCTGAGATAGTATATTGCCCTTTCTTTCTTTCCAGTTTCGTCATGTTGGCCCAAGACGCATCCCATGGAACTGTCAAACACCATTAGATACAATATCAATGGCCTATCTGGACTAGGCGGTGATAGTATTTGAGCATTAGCCAAGTATTGTTTTATCTTGTCAAAAGCTTTCTGACATTCCTCATCCTATTCTCCCGGATTATGTTTCTTCAGAAGGCGAAACACTAGATCGCATTTCTCAGTCAATTGCGAAATAAACCGGGCAATGTAGTTCACCCTTCCTAGGAAACCTTGGACCTCTTTCTGGGTGCTTGGTGGAGGCAGATCTCGTATTGCTTTAACTTTATCCGGGTCAATCTGAATCTCCTTCCTACTGACTGTGAAGCCTAACAACTTTCCTGATCTAGCTCAAAATATGCATTTTGCTCAATCTTAAGAACAATTTCCTCAAGACTCGGAGATGATCCTCTTCAGTTTTAGATTTTGCAATCATATCATCAACATAGATCTCAATTTCTTTATGCATCATGTCATGAAACAGGGTGACCATTGCCCTTTGATACGTTGCTCCTGCATTCTTCAATCCAAAGGGCATTACTTTGTAACAAAACGTTCCCCAAAGGGTAATGAATGTGGTTTTCCTCATGTCCTCAGGATGCATCTTTATTTGATTGTATCCAGAAAAGTCATCCATGAAAGAAAATAATTAGTAGCCAGCTGTGTTATCTACCAAAGTGTCAATGTGCGGCAGCGAAAAATTGTCTTTTGGATTAGTCTTATTCAGGTCCCTATAATCCACGCACATTCGTACCTTTCCATCCTTTTTAGAAACAGGGACGATGTTTGCTACCCACTCTGAATACTTAACCTCCTGTAAGAACCCATCATCGAACTACTTTTTGACCTCCTCTTTTATTTTCAACACAACATCAGGTCTCATTCTTCTGAGCTTCTGCTGAACAGGTTTGCAATCCTCTTTTATAGGTAAACGATGTACCACAATGCTAGTATTTAGCCCTGGCATATCCTGGTAGGACCATGCGAAAACATCTTTGAACTCTCGGAGTAACTCAATGAGGTCATATTTTGTCTTTGCGATGATATCAGTTCCGATTTTCACCTATTTTCCTTCCTCTAGGCTTACAATTTCTAATGATTCCTTATGAGGTAGGATTTGTTTATCCTCTTGTTCCACCATTCTCAACAAGTCCGAAGATACACCACAGTCTTCGTCATTTTCAAAGTCATGAGATCCTTCCAAACACATGTCTTGCTCAAAAAGAGACTCCGTGTTTGAAACAACATCACTCATGTCATTGATATCTAAGGACCTATGGGGATACACCAAAGAATATAAAAAGTATAAATTTATGGATAATTATTTGTACGATCAGGTTATAAATGAAAAAAATATTTGGAAGACAATTAATCAAATGGAAAATATTTACTCGCTTGGAAAGAATAAAAGAATAATTGCTCGAAATGAATGCAAAGATGTATTTTTTTAGGATAAAGATATTCAGACTTAAGCCTATTTCACAAAGGATTTCTTATCATTCTTAGGCTAAAAACAACAATAATGTTTTGAACATTACTCTGAATAAGCTCTAAAGACTACAGGTATTTCTTCTGCAGTCCAATTATTTAGCTCACTCCCAGGTTCGTAAGGGCAAATCTCCAGCAAGGACCTTCTTTCAGCTGTCTCTATAGCATTGATATGAACTTTTTCCAACATCTCTTCAATGCCTTCCCTTCTAGACACCCCTCGCTCAGGGTAAACACAAAGGATTTAGATATGTGAGGGAAGGTCAAAGGCTCCCACTTAACTTCCTCTCCGATTAAACGTGCCCTTCTTCTCTCCTGCATTTTTCTCCACTTCTTTTCTCCTTTGTTTCATATATGGCTTGTAACCTAAGCCAAAATGATCAAACTTTCTCTTCAGCATGGGTGCTTCAACCCTTCCTTGAAGGTATTTTCCCAACCCTTTCCCTAGCGAAGCTCCTCTTCCTACCATCAACTGCAGACCCATCTCAGTAGTCTTGGATATCTTTGGTACCGGGATCCTGTTTCCTTCAGCAATAAATGTTGCGTTCACAAATTCTAATGACCGGAAAGAACATTCCACTGTCTCATCATTGGTCTCTACATAAGGTGCATCACCCGTTACCATCGCGATAATATCCTCCTCCGCACTTATTGTTACCAATCGACCCTCTGATATTAGCTTCACCTTCTGATGTAACGATGAAGGTACCGCCCCTGCCAAGTGTATCCACGGTCTCCCTAATAAACAATTGTAGGAAGGCTTAATATTCATTACTAAAATGTCCACCTCATAAGTAATTGGGCCAATTCTTAATGGTATTTCAATTCTTCTTATAACCCTTCTTTCTATTCCATCAAATGCCCTTACTATATTTTGGCAGGGTTTCATATGTGAATTGTCCACAGGTAATCGATTAAGAGTGGACAAAGGCAATACGTTCAATGCGGATCCATTATTGATCAAAATCCCCGGTAATGTGTCCCCCTGACATCGGGTAGTAATGTGTAGAGCTTTAGTAGAACTCCTACCTCCAGACGGTATTTCATTATCATTAAAGAAGATAAAATTGTCAGCACTTATATTGTTGACCAAGCGATCCAATTTATTGACTGAGATGTCCTCGGCCACATATGTTCCGTTTAGTATTTTCATCAGCGCACTTCGATGTACTTCTGAACTTAGGAGCAAAGCTAATATAGAAATGCGGGCCAGTTGATTGTGCATTTGCTCCACAACACTGTATTCACTGTGTTTCAAAAACTTCAAAAACTCCTTTGCTTCTTCTTCTTTTATTGGTTCATTAACCAATGGCTCAGATTCCACCGCCTTCCCTTTCTTCTGTTCCACCGTCGGAGTCTTTTCTCTTGGCAATTCTGCTCGAGTGTCATAACGATTCCCATTACGTGTATAAGAACCCCTTTCCTGGTATTCTTTTACCATATTACCCTCAACTTCTTTTCCTGGGATTGTCACATTGCATCCGTAATTCCACGGGACCATTTTGTCATCCTTATATGTGAAACTTGACGGTTTTGTGATTACAATTTTTGGTGTCACCTGAGCCCTAGCCTCATTACTCTTAAGGCGTGAGATAATGACTATAGGATGATTTATTTTCGGAGTCCCTGTTCCCGACTCTGTCGCGCATATGCTCTTCCTTTCTTTCGCATCTTCATAGAACCTCATCTGCTTGTTATCCATCATGCTTTGAACCAAAACCCTGAATCCTTCACATTCTTGGATTTCGTGCCCTGTTTTATAGTGGAATTCACAATAATTTCCCATCTCATACCCTTCCTCCAAATCTGAAATAACTAACCCTCTTTTTGCCATCTCTTTCCATATCCACTTCAATGGAGTTCTTACATTAGCGATGTCAGTCTTGACTTCTTTCCCCATACCTTCGCTCAACATATTCACTCCCTTATCATCATAATTGGGCAATAGACCTTCTGTGCTGGGTGAGTCATCAAATTTGACAACACCCAATTTTATAAGTCCTTCTACAACCTTCTTGAAAGCTGTACAATTTTCTATTGAGTGTCCCGAAATCCCCGCATGGTAGTCACATTGTGCGTTCGTGTCATACCATTTTGGATACGGGCGTTGTAGAGGATTCAAGTAATGAGGAGCAACAACATGTGCATTAAATAACTTCTGATACAGCTCTTTATATGTCATTGGAATGGGAGTAAACTGGGGCTTCTCAGTATTTTACCTCATTGTCGATTCTTGTTTCGATGAGCCTTGTTGATTAGTAACCATCTTCCCTGGTTGATTCACTGTAATTGATTTACTATATGCGTTCACATTGTTTACTTCACCTTCTCTCTTTTTTGAAGCTGACCTTCGATTATTCTCCCCACCATCTATTTTTCCACTTTTAATAGCATGTTCAATCATTTTTCCATTCATGATTATATCCGTGAAACTCTTTAAGGCACTTCCTAACATGTGCGTGATAAACGGCGCCTTCAATGTGTTGATGAAAAGTATCGTCATTTCTTTTTCTAAAAGTGGTGGCTGAACTTGAACTGCAATCTCTCTACACCTCTGTGCATACTGTCTAAAACTTTCGTTTGATTTCTTTTCCAAGTTCTGCAAAGTAATTCTGTCAGGTATTATTTCAGATGCATGACTGTACTATCTCATAAAAGTCTGTGCCAAATCCCTCCAAGTACTAATTTTGGCCCAGCTCAACTGGTTATACCATTTAGACGTCACCCCAATAAGGTATCTTGAAAACAATGTATTAACAGCTGATCATTGTTAATGCACCCAGTCATTCTCCTACAGAACATTGTAATATGGGCTTCAGGGCAACTGGTCCCACTATATTTCTCAAATTCTGGCATCTTAAACTTGTAAGGAAGTACCAAATCCGGAACCAGACTCAAATCTTTTGCATCTATTCCATGATAACTTTCAATGTTTTCTATTGCCTTAAACTTCTCTTCAATCCATTTCCATTTCTCCTCAAACTGTTTTGGTAATTCTTCTTTTTATTTATCCTTCTCAGCTACTTCATCGAAGTCCGGGACAGCAAGATTAACTGGGTTTTCACCAGGGTTAGAACCTGATCCAGCTTAGGAGTTCATCGGTATTGGAATATCGGCTTGAAACCGCTGAGGCCTTATTGAAACAGAGGATTTACACGACGGTACATCAGTCTGAACTTGCGCATGCGGAGGCGTAAAGCCTGGAGGATAGGTGGGTCCAGTCTTGTCTTGTTCTTCATCATTAACCATAGGGCCTTTCCCCTTATTTATTCCTTTTAATAACTGCGTCAGCTCAGTCATCATGTCCTTTTGAGACTCCAGCATCTTTTCTGTCATGTCCTGTTGAATTTTTCCAATTACTCCTTCATTTGCATCTGTAACTAATCTTGCATTTCCTTTTGAAGTCGTTCCAACTTTTCTAATCTTTGATCCATATTTTTTTATTTTGCACAGGTACCTTAGCGGTGCTTGGTTGATGAGTTAGTGCCGGTTTCCAGATTAACTGAAGCACAACTTTAACCAATTAAAACCCTTTTTAATAATCTTGAATGCATATGATGACATGTAATGCAGATGCATGAAATGAATGCAAAAAGAGCGTCAATTCTGATTCAATTTCTTTTTAGAAAACTTTATTGATAAAAAAATTTCTTTACATAAAATGGATTCCAGACATCGCTTTGCCCTAATGCTCAGAGCTCTAACTTCTTTCAACAATGAAGCTGACTCCTGACCCCGGTCCGATTTTAGTTCATATTTTACACTTAAAACATCAGCCTGAATCGCCATTGTTTACAAATGATCAGCTACCTCCCGAACCTGAGCAATAGCTATGCCCATAATGTAATCCCTGTTCTAAATTTGATTCTGCGAATGATGAAGTTGCTCCCTCCAACGCTCTTCATTTCCTTCCAAGGATTCGATCCGTTATCTACAGCCTTGTAATGTGTACTCCAATTCTTCTATCCTCTTTTTCAATTCTTCAATCTTGCACAGACTTGTCTTTAATTCTACTACAGAATTACGAATTCTATACGCAGCAAGTGATCTCTCGAGTTCCGCTATTCTAGCTTTCAAGTCCGCTTGATAGTTTTGAGTTTCTAACACCTGCCGCTCTAAGGTCTCTTTTTGAACTTGAGTCTCCCGGGACTTTCTTTCCCACCGATCGGCTTTGCTTCTTTCTTCCTGGATCTCCTATCGTCACTGCTCTGAAGTCTTTCCCAGCCCTGCAGTTCTCATTGATACTCGTAACCTCTTGTAGTCCGTCTTTAAGCTATCGAGATCCTCATCTACTTTATTCTTCCCCTTCTTTAATTTTTCAGCTTCTAATTTTTGGACGTCGACGTCTAGCCTCAAATGCATCTTCTCTTCTTCCAACCGCTCTATTTTCTTTTCAAGTTCTAAATTCCTCTTTTCAAAATCTTGTTTTATAATCTCCAACTCTGATGGGATCACTTGTAGATACTCTTCCATTGGTCGAACACTCTCCAAGTTTAACTCCGGAATGTTATCATTAATCCTTTTACGTCGCCACTCACCGTACTCTGGAGTTGTCATCGAACCCACAGCTAGCCTTTTCATCCTGTGAACCTGATTCCAAGCTTGAGAAATTTCCTTCACCTTTGTAACCTCTTGTAGTCCGTCTTTAAGCTATCGAGATCCTCCTCTACTTTATTCTTCCCCTTCTTTAATTTTTCAGCTTCTAATTTTTGGACGTCGACGTCTAGCCTCAAATGCATTTTCTCTTCTTCCAACCGCTCTATTTTCTTTTCAAGTTCTAAATTCCTCTTTTCAAAATCTTGTTTTATAATCTCCAACTCTGATGGGATCACTTGTAGATACTGATATAGGGTTGCGCGCGGACCAAGATCGAGTCGTTAAGTCACGAGAAACTCCTACGAAAGCTCTAAACAATCAGATCTGAAACGAAATAGAAAATCAAAAGATTAGAACTTTGAATTTCCAGATCTGAAATAAAATCCCCAAATCAGCAAAGAGTCAAATTAAGAATAGAAATAAGTGTTAATAAGGGTTCTTGAAACCCTAAAGGAGGTTGCGATTCTGCCCAATTGAACACCAAGATAGTTTTTCCCAAATTGCGGCAATCTAATTTCACCCAAAAAGAGTATGGATGAATCGGCAAGAACCCTAGAAATTGGGGATTTTTGGCTAATTCTTTAAGATAGAAAAAAGGCTGGAAACACAATAAGAACAGGAAATAAATTAGATAAAGATTTGGCACAAGCAGAAATAAAGAAAGAATTGACAGCAAGAAATTAAAGATAAGTCCTAAGAAACCTTGAAATCCCGAAAGATCTCACAACTCCCTTCAAACGGCTCTAATCTCCCCTCCAAAGAATATCAATGGCAAGAAGAAGGCTGAAGATGGCTCCCACAATCAAAAGATTATTAAAACAACTTCTAAAGAAAACCCAAGAGAGAATTCTTGGAGAAGAACTCAAAGAGAATTCTACACTTAGACAAATCTGAAATTTTTGATATATTTGAGAAGTTAATAACAAGGTGGCTGGCCAAGCCTTTATATAGGCCTCTCAAGTGTTTTCCTAATCTAATTAAAAAACTAAAAACAAAAAACTCCTAATTACTTTAATATTTAAATGGAAATTTGGCCAAGGGCTTTTAATTGGGCCTCTTGGACTAAATATTTACATAAAAATTTAAACTAAGTATTAAAAAAATAAAACTTTACGAATTGGGCCACTTTGACAATTTGGCCTGATTTTCAATTAAGTATTGGTGGGCTTCTTGATTGGGCCCGGAATCTTCTCATTGGGCCTCGCCTTCAAGAATTTGGGCTCGTGATCCATCTCCTATCGAAATTGGGTCGTTGATGCTCGTAACGGAGATCCAATGCGCTTTGGCTGCAAGATTCGATTTCTTGGACCAAGATTTCCTAGATTTGAAATATTAATTTTCTCGATTCTTGAAATCGCTCCAAACAGAAAATTTGGGCCAAGATTCGGTTTCTTGATTTTCTTGAAAACAAGAAAGTGAATCTTGATTTTCTTGTTCTTTCGCGTACGCATCTAAGACCTTACTAACAAATTCTTGAATGGTCTCATTTAGTTTGGAACGCATTTGTCAGGCATTTGATCTCGTATCAGATACTCTTCCATTGGTCGAACACTCTCCAAGTTTAACTCCGGGATGTTATCATTAATCCTTTTACGTCGCCACTACCGTACTTTGGAGTTGTCATCGAACCCACAGCTAGCCTTTTCATCCTATGAACCTGATTCCAAACCTGAGAAATTTCCTTCACCTTCTTCTTGTAATTGTCTCCTCAGTACGAGAACTCACGTTGAGCTAAACCATACGTTGCCGGCACAAACTGTCTTGAATTGTATTGCCTTAGGACCACAAAGGTGCATATCTGACGGCTCCGCAAATCCCAAGCAACGGAACCCAGTTAAAGCTTCTACAACGGTAAATCCATCAGGAATCAACCAATGAGCTCTCCATTCCACATCATCCTCTTGAAGATTTTGCAGGATTGCTATCCAATTTTCTTCTAACATATCGTCCCTTCTGGGGGTAGCCACTATCTCCTTTAACGGGGAGTAATGCTCAGAGAAAACCCGATACGAAACTTTGTCAACCTTTCAGAAATGACTAGGGAACCAAGCTATCAACGATTCTTGACAACCTATAAATCGCCTTCACCACTTCGCCTACACGCATTCAAAGATCTAAACGTTTCAGCCAAAATCGCAGGAACAGGTGTGACCCCTTTACCCAACCGATCAAAAAGATCTGAAACAGCTTCGTCAACATGCCCGAGTGCCTTAGGGAAAATCACTAACCCGTAGATACTCAAAGCAAACACATAAACCTTCTTTTTTTCCATCAGGATGTGCTAGGATCAAGTCTCACAAATTCCTCCATGGGATACATTTACACTCGCCCTTCTGTTTAATCCTGGCTGTGATCCATTGTTCGCTCATTCCCGTAATACTCATTAATTTCTTCCAAAATGCTAGGACATATGCGGCTTTGGAATATGCTTTATCAACCTGAAGCCTAGGGCAGTGCAGTAAAGCCGTATATTCCTCTACTGTAGGTACCAAATCTACATTCCCAAAAGTAAAACAACTATATGCAGGATTCCAATATTGAGTGAGAGCACGAAACAGTCATTCATCCACCCTGATGTTAAGTAATTACAGCAAGTCCCCATAATTAGAGTACAACAACTGCTTGGTTTCATCATCCCACCGATCCCAAATCTCACTTAACTCCTGAAGGCTATTTTACGTCACACTAATACGAGTGTAGTCCTAAAGCTCTGACACATGATCCTTAGCTAGATTGTCTCCCTTTTCCAATTGCACTTTCTCTGACCATATACGGACAATGGCATTGTCTTCCACTTTATCAAGAAATCGTTTGCCATGACAATTTTCTAATTTGGTAATTGAACTTGAATCGACACTCCTTGAAATATGCAATGACATGCAACATATCAACAAACACAAACAAGTCAGTATTACACCATAACAATTCAAAGTAAGTATAAGAAAATCAAGCACCTATCCGGGTAATCGCTAGAGGTTGGTATAATTCTAACCAGGTTGGTCTCCTAAGTCAGCTATATGAGGTTTGGTTCTAGAGTTAAGGTACCCGAACCAGCAGATTCCTCGATCTTCACACATTATAGGCTCATACAGACCGAGTTCGGTTCAGGGGAATACATTTCCCTATGGCTGCACGGAGATGAAGATCTCACAAAGACATAGGTACGGATATATCCCGAAAGTGATCCACTATTCTGCACGGAGGTGAAAACCTCACGAAGGAGTAGCTTCTCACTCCCACTTAGAGGGGTAAGACAAAAATAGCCTTCATGCAATATGATGACAAAACATAAAATTCAATTTACAGTAATCATGTAAACAAATGCAAAGAGAAAATCGTAATTTTTCAAATCAAATTTTTAATTTTCGACAATAAGACAAAAACAATCAATTTTACGGCTTGACTCTCTTGGTGTCCCCAGTGGAGTCGCCAAGCTGTCGAAACTATTTTTTTGGAAAAACAAAAATTAGTTGTCAACTTAAAAATGAAAATTGGGAGTCGCCACCGATCTTTTATTGAGGTGTGATCAGACCACTTTGAAAATAATTTTAGGTCTGCGCATTTTGAGAAAACAGGTTCGGGAGTCGATTACGCACGAGGAAGGGTTGCCGCCCTCGTGACGCCCAAAATTGGTACCGAATTGATTGTTTAATATCTTAATGTTGAGATTTTGAAAAGATTTTAAAATACGATCCTTTTATCTTGAATTGGATTATAAAGCTCTCTTATTTCAAAGGAATAAATTGTCACAGTCAGTAAGTTAGAGTGTAACATGTCGAATCCTCGAAATTAAGTTTGTCCCTTTCTAAAAAATTTAACACGTTTTAAAAAGGATATTTGATGATTTAAGTCAATCGAGAAATTAGAATCCAGTAAGTTAGGGTTCGGTTTCTCAAAATTCTTAAACATCAAATACTACCTTTATTTTAAAAACGAGATAACAAAATATCGTACCCAGTAAGTTAGGATCCAATATTTTGAAATCTAAAGAATTTTATTTTAAAAAATGCATGGTCTAAATAAAGTGGATACTTGATGATACGAATTCATCGAGAAGAATTGAAGCCCAGTAAGTTAGGGCACAATTCTCTCAATAATTATTAAACACCAAGCCTCCTTTTTTAGGAACTTTGAAATAAAACAATTGTAATGTCTTAATGAAATGCAATTCTTACAAACAATATAATTGAATAACAATATACAAAGTAAATGATGAATGGCAAACTAATTCTACAATTTGGAGCACACACATATATAATGCATTAACATTTATAATCAAATCAACTAATAATCAATCTTACAAATAACAAAATGAGAATAATTAATACAAAAATAATTTAATCACAAATAACCAACCAAAATAATCTAAATGAATAAAAATTTTAAAACATAGAATAAAATTTTATAAGTTACAAATTATAATAAATTTTGTACACATATATATGTATATTAAAATAATGAATAAATAAAATTACTTCATTTGAAAGAATTTGAAGGCAAAATTAAATGCATAAACATTTTTAAAATCAAGAACCATGACCAACAAATTTTAAATCCAATCTTAAACAAAATTAAAATAATAGTATATAAAATAAAGTAAATAGAAAATACAATAGACTTAAAATATTAATATGTAATGCATTTAAAACAAAAATACAAACTAAAATAAAATTTACTATGTTCTAAACCATAATAAATTTAAACACTATTGAAAATAAATATAGTATTAAGTTTTAAGATGAAAATATGATTAATTTGTGTTTAAAATATTATTGAATTTAAAAAAACTTAATTAGTACTAAAATGAAATCCATTTCGACTTTGAAGGACTCAATCAGTAATTAAACACAAACATAATAACAATCCAAGTCAATCACAGAAATGACGTCATTTAAATTCGGATCTAAATGAATACAAAATTAAACTCAAGGTATAAATTACAAATAAAAAAAGAAACCAAATTATAAATTTATTAAACACGGAGGGACTTGTTGAATAAATAAACCCAAACGATCCATAGTGCGCGGATCCTTCCCGGGTCGGGTCACCGTTCGGATCGGGTCTTCAAAACGACGCCGTTTCAGAGCCATCGCATTGACTCCAAACGGCCGCGTTTCATCTCCATATTTAAAGACCAAAACCCTAAAAGATTATTTCATTTCTGAAAACCTAAGGAGAACAGACACCCTCTGCGCCGTTCTATGCACTAAGGGCGCTCAAGCGTTCTCCGATCCAAGCCTAGTCTCCGATGACGACGGAGAAGGCCCGAATCTCGCCACCAGGTAACTTTTATCCCTTTTTTTTATTGATGTTTCTCCCTTTAACAAAAACTCAGTAGTGTACAAAAATAAAAAAATGAAGAGAAAAAAGAAAATAAAAAAAAACAATTTGCGAATGCCCAAGAAAAAGAATCCTCAAATCACCTTTTAGTATTTCGATCTTTGTATTCTGAATGCGTAAATCCGTTACAGTGTTCGAATCGATCTTCTTATAGCCCGATTTACAGAAAAATAATGAGAATAAAAAAAAGGGTTCCCCTATTCTATTCTTTTCCTATTTGCTGCTGCTTCCGTGTGTTATTTTTTTTTTACAGGTATTCGGCCAGCCTGGAGGTACGGAGGCGCGCGTGGCTAGGAGGCGTGGTGGTGCACGTGCGGGAGGTAGAGGTGCTCATGGTAGGCCTGCCGAAAAAAAATTCGGCCGGCCCACACCCGACCGAAATATGGGCCTAGAATTTTGCCCAGGCCGGCCGAAAAAATTCATAAGCAAGCCTGCCCGCCCGCCCGTTTTTAAATAAATACCAAAAATTATTTTAAAATTAAAATTAAAATTAAAAAAGTATTTTAAAAATATTTTAAAATTAAAAAATTTTAAAAGTATTTTAAAAATTTTAAAATTTAAAAATTTAATAAAAGTATTTTAAAAGTATTTTAAAATTAAAAAATAAAAATAATAAAATATTTATTATATTCGGGCCGGGCCGGGCCCGAGCCAAAAAAGTTGTGCCTGAGGCCCAGCCCGTTTTTAAATTGGGCCTCGTTTTTTTACCCAAGCCCATATTTCGGGCCTATATTTTACCCAAACCCTCCCATATTTGAGGCGGTCGGTCGGGGCGGGCAGCCCGACCATGAGCACCTTTAGCGGGAGGAGTCGACACGCCTCTGACACGATTGTTCGAAACCCTAGGGTTTCTGAATGTTTCAAGTAAATGGGCCACTTCGAGTTGGGCTAGTGTTTGGGTTTAGTGTTGCGTTATTCGGGTTTGGGTATTGCTAATGTATTTTGGGTTAGGGTTGAGTTGGGCTTGTAATTGGTTAACAGTTTGTAAATGGACATTTAAAATGGACTATTTTTTATTTGTTGTTGTTTTTTTTTTTTGTTTATTTCCTTCTGATTTGGGCCGGGCAAATTTGGGCTATTACAATGCTTTTTCAATCCATCCATGTTATTCACACTCATATCCAAGTTAAAAGTTGTTCAAGGCTTTTACGTTTATTTGAAAATAGATTTAGATTTAGTTTGGATGGACAGTGTGTTTACTTCTGATGAGATTAAAAATAGCGGTGGCGGTGAGATTAATTACTGTAACGATGAGATTAGGTAATGTAGCAGTAAGATTAGAAACAATGGTGGAGTGTGTGTTTAGATTCAAACACAGTTGTAGCAGTGAGGTAAGAAACGAAAATGACTATTAAGGACATTAGATTAAAAATGATATATAATAGAAGTTTTTAAAAATATTTAACATTTACAAAATTAATAAATGATTTTAATAATAATTTTAATAATAAATAATTAAAAATGAATTAAAACTCCAAAAAAATTCAATATTTTATTTTATTTAATATTTCAAAATTAATCATATATTTAATTATAGGGCTCAAATCATTTTGAAAGATTATTGAAATTATTGAGCCCTTAGAAAAATAAAATATTATTGAAAGATAAAATAATGAAGCAACACTAGAATAAGAAAGAAAAGAACTAATATACGAGTAAAAGAGGAAAAGAAAAAGTAATTGGAGTTGCTAAATTTTTACTGGACCAAAAGGCTCCAGCCTAGATTTCAGTTGTAATTTTTTTTAGTTTAAAAAAGTCAACACACTAAAACCCGATTGCATTCAAAGGAAGCTCAGTGTTGTTGTATCACATCAGTTGATGCTAAATGCAAAGGTTTCAAACTCCAAAATATGTTATTATTGTTGTTCATATAGAAGTAAATAATTTTTTTTTTAATTTGTACTAAACTTTATGTGATTGAACTATTCATAGTAATATGTATATTACTTTTAGAGCTATCGATGATATATATATATATATATATATATATATATATATAATTGGGGACGCAATAAATTAAGCCTTTTGCAATGCCTCGAGAGAATCTTTGCATCAGGTTAATTGCGGTGGTGTTCTTAGAGATGAATCGGGTAAGAGGATTGCTCTATTCTCCGGACCTCTTTGTTGCCGCGATGCTTATTTAGCTAAGCTTGATGCCATTAAATTTGCATAGGAGATTTTTATAAAGAGCAAGTGGTTGAATTGTCATAATCTAATTGTTGAGTCAGACTTCAGTGTTGCTATTTCATGGTGTTCTGAATCACTTCCTCGACTTTGGAAATATGATGAAACTTTCAAAGTTATTAATCATTGTATTACATTGATTTATTATGTCAAAATTATTCATGTCTTACGGGAAGCTAATAGTTAGACCAATCTTTTGGCTAAAACTAGCATAAATAGAAACACAATGTTTATGGTCCGGAATTGAATGTTATTATGGTGTATTGCTGTTGTTGCTTCTTGATGGAGCAAATAAAATAATATAAATGAAGTTTTTAATTTGTTGTCCTATATATATAATCTATTTATATATTATATAAAATGAGCTCCTGAAAGAGCCATTGAGATTAATTGGGAGATATTTGTCATTTTCTCATAATTGAGCATAGTATCTTTTCTGTTTTCTCTAAAAAACAACAACCAACTTATTAGATTTCTAACGAAGTCTGAAACGTTATATAAATATAAATGTAATTATTTTTAGACATTATAACCTCCTAATAAACGGTAGCTCATTTTACCCACCTAATCACTATTTTGTTCTCTTGATTTTTATATACACACATTTACAGTTTAATCGCTTATCATTATTTTCTATGTGGGTTTCAAATTATATAAGGGATGTAAAGACTAATTCCAAACTGCTGGATCAAATGTCTCTTTATCAAAAGAAACTTAAATTATGAAGTGTTTAAGAAGGCAATGAAGTTAGTGTAGAAACACATCATCAATGGGGAATTAGGTACTAATCTATTCCTTTTTGTTTCCAAATCGAAGAAAGATGAAATCAAGTGTTAAATGTAGTTGATGTAATTTTAACAATGATTTGTTAAATTAGTACAAGAAATTTTATTTCATATCAAATAGGATCTATAATTAAATGGAAAATAGAATTTTATTTAATTAATTGTTTTAAAATTTTAATTTCATCTTTGGTCAACACTGACTTTTTATTGTTTTATTCTGTATTTACTTGGTGTTTATGAAATTATTAAATAGGTTTAATTTATGAATTTTAGTTAAAATTCATGTATTGTAAGGTATTTGACGAATTATAAATATAATTTTATTGTGTTATTTGAGCTTTCAATCTCCTAAAAGGTATATCCATATTTTAACTTTTAAGTATTAATTAGTTAATTACATTTAGGAATATTTTAATTGTCAATACTTTTCAAAAGAAAATTACAACATTGTAGTTAAAACATATTGGTAAATATTTCATTACTTAACAAAAAATAAATTTAATACAATTGAAAAAGCCAATATAGCCTTGGTAAATACAATTAAGAGTACAATATTCTACCAATAAATCTAAATTCCTAAATTATAAAATGCAAAATTTTATATAATTAAAAAATGATACATTAAACATTTACATTATAATTTGAATAATTAATAAATATAAGGTAATTAATAATATATGGAGGACAAACTCATCCTTTAATTTGATGGTTTCTTACTATATATTAATGCATGATTTTTATTACGTGTCAATTATTTCAAAAATTGGCCTTCAATGATCATCTTACAGGAAGGTGGGTGGTGAGGATTAAAATACAGATTTGATTGGAGGTGTACCCCACAAATGAAATGATACTACAATATAATATATATATTTGAGTAAGCCCTACGCAAAGCCCTAGTCTAATAATGGTGAGTTAGGATTGTGAATGATCAACAGTAGTTCATCTGTTTCATACTATAACATTCGTTCAGCACTACTATTTGTTAAAGTTTTAACCCAAGGAATGAAATATTCACAATCATACACTGTGACCAATGCTACCAACACTGCTTTTTCTTTTTCATTTTTAGTTTCAGTTTCAGTTTGCTCAGCTTAGTTTTGGTTTTATATCTATGTTAGCCTAAGCCAATGAAATCATGATTCTAATGACGTGTGTTGATTAATAAGCAAGTATGGGATTCATTTGCCTTTGCTTTACGTTGCTTGAACCAGCCATAAGGAACACCTTTTCTATTAGATACTTGCATCTTTCTTTTTATGTTTTTCTTGGAGTGGACAGGACAAGACAAGACAATTTGGTGCACCTAATCAACATTATCAACAATTTTAACAGTCAACATTTTGTACTAACATTTATCAATAAGGTAAGGTAATAGTGGGCAGTTGGGGGGATCTGCTTTTCATTCTACCCTTGGATTCTTTTCCTATCCCCATTCCTATTCCTTTTCCTATTACTCCATCTTCCACTTACTTTTAGATTTATGGTAACAACTAGTCTTTAGCATATATCCTCTTTATTCCCCCTCTTCCTCTTCTTTCAACCCTTTCATTCTAGCTCCAACCTATGAAGGAATAGGAACTGTGTTCTAGTAGTAAGTAAAGCCTACCAAATTTCGGTTCAAGTCCAGCCCGTTTTAAGAAATGTCAATTTAATCCATTGGGGCAATGACTCAATAAAATGTAGCCCTTCTGTCTTATTCTTCAACCACCCCTGATATCCTAACCCATTTTGCATTGCTGCATTACATACATATGTAAAGGCAATTTTGCAAGACTTTGGCGTTTTATGAATGTGATAATTATGGGAAGGTGAAGCCAATTTTTTTCCGGAATTAACTTACATAATTTTATGAGAGAGGTAAAATGTAATTTCGTCAATTTAATAACTTATATCTTTATAATTTTTTAAATGACTAAATCAAAATTTTATTATTTTAGGGAGCCAAAGTACAGTTTTATCACATACTAACTTAAAATTTTATAAATTGTAAAGGGACAAAAGTGCCCTTGAATTATGGATAAAAACGCCTCTAGTCCCTCTCAAATTTGATATTGAGCAAAATGATCTTTCTCAAAAAAAAATCAGAGCAATTTAATCTCTATCAATTTTGAAAAGTGAACAACTAGGGACAATTAATCATGATGATTAATGTTTACCATCAACTATGCATAATTTTGATAGATATAATAACAACTTATACCCACAATTTTTATATATTCAGTCTATTTGGTTATGATTTTTTTTAAATGTGTGAAAAGATTATGAAATTTTAAAAATCTAAAGAATTCAAAAAGAATATATAAAGAAAATTTTAGCTTAAAATGTATATATTAAAATAGACAGGATGTGTAAATTTCGAAGGTTAAATTTGTTATTATACTAATCAAAATTATGTAAAATTGACAAAAACACTAATGTTGTGATTAATTGTCCTTAACGGTGTGCTTGGTCTGGTGGAAAAGTGGAGGGATGGGAGGAAAAAGTGCAAAAGTTGAAAGAAAATAAAATTTGAGTGTGTTTGGTTGGGAAGAAAAATGAGAGGAAAGAAAATGAAAGGGATGACCATTTTCCATCTTAATGCATAAAAATTAATCCTTCCAAATTGGCACGATGATAGGAGAGAAAATGAGAGAAAACTGTATGTTAGTTCAAAATGATGCATTTTTAAATGTTTTATTTTCTTTCCTTTTATTTTTCAACTCTACCAAAAAATGGACGGAAAAATAATTACCTTTATTTTTCTATTTCTCTATCCTTCCTACCAAGCACATCTAAGAAAGAAAAAATATATTTTTCCATCTTTTCATTTTTCTACCTTTTAATTTTCCATCTTTCTAATTTTCTTTCCATTCTACCAAGCAAAGCCTAAGGTAGTGTTGGGTGCTTTCTCATGTTATGATTCCAACGAAATGTGATTCTTTGGAATATGATTGACAAGAATTTGATTGTCGGGAAAGTTACTTTACAACGTTTGGTATGATAATGATAATGATAATTTTAATTGATATTTTTAAAAAAAATATAATGTTAATTGAAAGCAAAATTCTTTCAAATTTGTCCTACTTATATTTTGTAAATATAATAATACACATGTAAAATCATGAATATATAAAATTTGTTTGAATAAATTAAAAATATGTATATATAACACTTGTGAAAATCCGTTGAAATAATAGAGAAAATCAACTAATAGGACAAATGAGGCAATAGCTTAATCCAAAATCAATATAAAATAGAGTTAATTTTGTTTTAATATTTTTTAACTTTCTAATCTACATAGAAAAGTAATTGATAATGGGAAGTTAGACTCCAATAAAAATAAAGAAAATTTAACATTGAAATCACTTTTTAGCTAATTAAACTCTTAAGAAAGTGATGACCTTTTATCATACCTAAATGCTCAGTTTTGAAATTGGAAGATTAAATTATTTCGATTTAAAAAAACTAATTTTCAAAAAAGTTTTTTTTGTTTTGCACTTGACTCACAGCATTCACACTAGGGAGGATTAGTGATGTGGCCCTAGCTCGGGAAGTTACGACCGATCCAATTGAGCTGCCTCAAGGACCTATAACTCGGTCTCGTGCCAAGAAGTTCCAAGATGCTTTAACAAGTTGCGTCGACCGAGCTTGGGGAGAGGGAGTAGCCGAACTCAATGACCATACAAGGACCAGCTAACTGGCCGTCCCATGCAGCTTATTACAAGCTAAATTTTAGTTCACTTTAGCTCATTGAGCTCGTTTGCTCGTTTTGAGCTTACTTTAATTTTTTTACAATTTTAGTTGCTGGAATAAATTTAGTTATTTAAATAAGTTAGTTAATTTAATTTCAGCTTATTAATATGTCTTAAATTGAACTTATTAATTATGTCTTTTAATTTAATGCATGGTTTAAATGTGTCTAAAGAAGAGACAAATTAATTAGCTACTGCTGAACTTAATTTGTGCCTTAGTTAATACATGTTTAATAGTTGTTTTAATGTGTCCAAGTCTAAGACAAATTAATTTCATGTTTCTAATTAATTTGTCCAGCTGAATTTAAGTTGTTTTAAGCTGATTTTAATTTTGTTTCAGGTATATGCATGGACGGCATTGAATGGGGTGTGATGATGGTTGAGATGCTCCAAGCACCTCTTCATTGAGTCCAAGAGACCTTGAGCTGCTGATTTCTCTTCCCCAAGCTGGCCATTGAGTTCTTCAACAGCCCTTAAACATTTTCACACTTGTTGGAGGTTCCTTTCACACTCATGACTGTTCGGTTTGAGCTTTCACACCAAGATGGCTGATCAATTTCGATTGTTCACACTATATGGCTGTTGAAGTACCCCAAGCTGCTATTTAAAGTCCAAGACCAATCAGCTCTTCAAGGCAGCCTATTAAAGATGGTTCATACCCTTGGGCCGAACCTAATTAAGTCAATTCAGCTCTCAATCACTTCATTAATTTTCAGCTGAATCAAGGCATCTAGAAGCTAACTATTGACGTCCTCCATGCTCAAGGAAACTTCAAGGAAGCTGCTAGGAACTTTCCAAGAAGTTTCAGCTCATTAAAGCTGAAAACATTTGTCCATTTAGTTGCCCATGTGTCTATTCGGCTAGCATAGATTTCTAGCTATAAATACTTAGCTAATTTCTTGTTGTAGGGACTTTTTACCAATTTTATGAATCAATTGAAACTTGTGAGATTTCCAATTCTCCTTGTTTTTTTCGGGACTGAATTGACTTATCAAGTTGTCTTGTGGCGTCATTCTTTCCTTTGTTAACCCGAACTTATCATTTCTAGTGTGGCGTTCATATACCTTTGGTTCCTATCACATTTAATAACGAGTCAAGGTTCTTTGTTGATTTTCTAAATCGAAATTCACCAAAGAGCTACTTTGAGACTCAGGCCAACAATCACTCTATTTTTGGTTCATTCTCTGGGTTTGGCCAAATTATCCATTCCTTTGTTTAACCAGCTTCCTTTTAAACCTTATTTGAAGCCTACCTTCTATTTTTTCCATCCCTCATGAAACGAACCAAGTTTTACCCCAAATTCATGATTGGACAAACTAATACGACTCGAAGCAACAACAATTGAGCTCGTATCAATTAGTTGAAAGTGTTGATACTTGAAGCATGGTCCCACCACCCAACAAGGCAAAGGGACCAATACATTTTGATCTCTAAGCACAGATTACAACTGTCACTTCACTCCTTTTTTTTAATGATTTCTTGAATAACATCATACATTCATAAACACTAAACAAATTCTAGGGAACCAGAAGCCAATGAAGGTTTTGCATTATTGGGTAAGAGTATCGTATTCGTTTCTTGTTTAGCTTTTATTGTAATTATGTGTATATTATGTATGAATTTTATGTGATTCTTTCTTCCTTAGGTTTTGCAATGATTTGATTTGATTTAATTTTGATTAAAAATATTACTTTAAACCCCAAATCCTAATTACCAATTAATATTAACCTTATAACTTACGTAAAAGATGAGTTGAGAAGAAAGTTTGAATTAATGATAATATTTTTATCATTTATTATATTATTAAATTGATATAATAACAATTTATTAATATATTATTGGAATAATAACAAAGGTAATATTAATTAATTATTAATTCATTGAATATAATTAAATAAATTAAAAATAATAAAATCGTCTTAGATAAATTATATATAGGTATTACGCATACCATTAATTATTACAAGAAATAACAACAATTAATTTGATCGTGTAGGTACCTTTTTACTCTCATGTTTCTTTTAAATAAATATGATAAAAATATTAATATAAAATAAAATAATTATAATTATTTTTAACTTTTATATAAAATATAAATTAAATTTATTAATAACTTTTTATTATTAGTGTTACAATTATTATCACTTAATTAAATTTTGAACCATATTAGACTATAGGTTAAATTTTGATGATAGTCTATGTACTTATCAATTTGTGCGGATTTAATCCTCTACTTTTATTTGCTCAAAATTAGTCTCTCTATTTTTTTATTTGCTCATTTCCAGTCCCTTCATTAATTTTTTTCATTAACTTTGTTAAAAATTAGGTACAATCACTAATTTAGCCACTCAACCTTTACAACTTTTGTCAATTTGAACCCTTCTCTTTTTTTCTTATAAAAAATATACACTAATTAAAATTTTTTTATAAAATTTTATAAATGTGTCAACAATAAATATGATTGAAACTTAATATTAATCACCACAAGATTAGAAATTATTATTTAATTAATTATGAGTTTATTCTTATGTCACGGGCCGCGGATCAAAGCCCGTGACGAATGCACACAGAGCTTCTCATGAAGGTCAATTGATTAAATGGGGCTCATTTGATCCACTTGAAACTGGCCAGTGAAACACTCTAGTAAAACTAGAGTTACCAAGGCAATTATTGTAAATCCTAAGGGATAAAGATGTATAGAGTTTAAATCCCTTAGGACTTTCATCTTGTAGACAGACACTAATCTCAATCGTTGATGTAATTCAATCTGCACCATTGGATATGGGGGAGCTCAACTATAAATAGAGGGTTTCCCCCTCATTTGTAATCATCCCATTGTATTCCATTCAAAGTTATTGAATATACTTGATCAAAAAAAAGTTATTGAATATATTTTGAGAGTATTTACTCAAACACTTGGTTTTCTTAGTTTTCTTATGGCTTTTTTGTTCTCTTTTTGCTTCTTCATTTGTGAGTTTGCTTCCGCTTTATTTTAGTGCATTTTCCTTTCTGAATTTCTTATTTTTGAGAGTAAGGCTGACTTAGGCAAATTTGAAGCAAAGACATTGCCTAAGGTCGCGTGATTTGCCAAACTTAAGTTCTAGCCCTGTGACAATTGGTAACTTAGCTAGTGTAAAAAGCCACCGGTTAAGATGACGAAAGAAGTAGATGAACAAAATGTCTCGATGGAGACCCATGGTGATACGAGTCACAAAGGCCCAACTCAAGCTCAAGAACGTGATGGGCTCAAATTACCACAAGGCCCAATAACGAGGTCAAAGGTCAGGCAAATGCGTATGAAACTAAATGGAACCGTTCAAGACTTCATTAGCAAGGCCTTAGATGTGTATACAAAGGAAAAAGAAAATCAAGATTCACTTTCTTGTTTTCAAGAAAATCAAGAAACCGAATCTTTGTCCAATTTTGTTGTTTTGAGCGATTTCAAGAATCAAGAAAATCAAGATTTCAAATCTTGGAAATCTTGGTCCAAGAAACTGAATCTTGCAACTAAGGCGCATTGGATCTCAGTTACGAGCATCAACGAACCAATTTCGGGAGAGAACGGATTACAAGCCCAAGTTATTGAAGATACGACCCAATAAGATGTTCCAAGCCCAACCAAGAAGTTTAAATTAGACTTAGTTGAAAATCAGGCCAAATTGTCAAAGTGGCCCGATTTGTAAAATTTTAATTCTTTAAATACTTAGTTTTAATTTTTAGACTTTATGAATAAATTTCTATGTAAGAATTCAGTCCAAGAGGCCCATTTAAAGGCCTTGGACGAAATTCCCTTGAAAGGCAAAAATTAGGGTTTTTTTAGTTTTCCTAGTAGGGATAGGAAAGTAGTTAGGAGGCCTATATATATGGCTTGGCCGGCCACCCTTATAGATGATATATTGAATTCAAATTTTTTTTGTGGAGTGAAAACTCTCTTTGAGTTTCTCCAAGAATTCTCTCTTGAGTTTTCTTTAGAAGTAGTTTTAACAATCTTTTTGATTATGGGAGCCATCTTCAACCTTCTTCTTGCCGTGTTTTTACATTGGAGGGAAGATTAGAGTCGTTTGAAGGGAGTTGTGAAATCTTTCTTGATTTCAAGGCTTCTTAGGACTTTATCCATCTTTTTTGCTGTTTGTTCTTTTTTAATTATTTTTGTTTGTGTCGAATTGTTGATTAACTTGGTTTAATTGTTCTTGTTGCGTTTCCAACCATTCCAAGCTTCAAGGATCTGTTTTGCAACATTCTTTGGCATCAAGAAACGTTCTTTATTCATCCTTTCTTGCCGCCCAAGTATCATTCTATTTCAATTTGGTTTTCTTGGTCTTTTAAGTTTAATTTTCTGTTTTCGTTTCAGAGCTAAATGTCGATAGTTTTTGTAAGACTTTTCCCGTGACTTGGCAACTCGATCTTGGTCCACGCGCAACACTCTATCACATGGGAAGACTAGAAAAATAGCAAATCGAAGGATATGTTGTCGAATTTGGAAGGGCGAGTGACCAATCTCGAGGAATCCATGGGTGGTGTGAAGGAAACGCTCGAGGTAATTGAGGGGCGCACCGATGAGTTGAACTCGATGAGAGAGCAACTTAGGGACTACGTAGTGAAGGCTCTCAGTTCCAATCAAGATGCAATGAGAGAGACCCTCAATGCTGCCATAGATGATTAGACCGAGAAGTTGACTAAGAAGAATGATTTTCTCAAGACCATGGTGCCAACCTTGAATGAACAAATTTAGTAGCTCAATAAGTAGACGAACAAAATGTCTCGATGGAGACCCATGAGAAGACCAAGAAAATAGCATATCGAATGATATGTTATCGGCTTTGGAAGGTCGGGTGAGCAATCTCGAGGAATCCATAAGTGGTGTGAAGGAAACACTCGAGATAATTGAGGGACGCACCGATGAGTTGGACTTGATAAGAGAGAAGCTTAGGGATAATAAAGTGAAAGCTCTCAATTCCAATCAAGATGCAATGAGAAATACCCTTAATGTTGCTATGGATGATCAGATCGAGAAGTTAACTAAGAAGAATAATTCTCTCAAGACCATGGTGTCAGCCTTGAAGGAAAAAATTTAGTACCTCAATATCTATAAACCTACTTTGGGTAATGAGGTGTTGGTTGCAGAACCCAAGCCTATGGTAGATGTCCTGAAGCCAAAAGAGTTTAATGGGACGAGGTTTGTAAAGGATGTGGACAACTTCTTGTGAGGAATGGAGCAATACTTTCATGCCAAAAGGATCATGGATGATGATACTAAGGTAAATATCATTGCTATGTATTTTACTAATGTTGCTTTCTTATTGTGTTATTGTACGTCCATAGTTGAGAAACGGTTTGGAGATACCATTGGGACTTGGGAGGAGTTCCAAAGTGAATTCAATGGGTAGTTTTACCCTGACTATGTTGAGGATGAGGGTCGGGCTAAGCTGCATCAGTTTACGCAACAAGACAGGGTTAAGGGAGCATGTGCGGGAGTTTAATAAACTCATGCTCTAAATTTCTGATTTGAGTGGGAAAGAAGCATTCTACTGATTTAATGATGGGTTGAAGCCATGGGTAAAACAAGAGTTGCATCGACAATGCATCAATAAACTTACTGTAGCCATGGTCAAGGCAGAGTCCTTTGTCGAACTTAGTCTGAGAAAAGACAAGTTCGAGTCTTCCAATCCTAAACACACCCAAAAATTTAACAAAGCAAAAGAAAATGAAAACCTCAGCTATGAAAACTCTACTAAGAGAAAGAAAAAGAAAACATAAAAAGAGCAAAGAAAAAAGGCAAAAAAAATGACAATGAGGAAAAGGAAAAGAACGAAGGGAGAAAATGTTTACCTGAAGAACGCTGCGATGAAGAGGAGTGTTGTTATGGTCAGAGTCGAAGGAAGCAAAGTAGTAGTTGTCTGACTGAGTGAGAGCATTTTTTAGGTGAGAAAGGGTAAAATGGAAACAAGGCAAGCACCGAATCAGTAATCAGTGGGGAGGAGACGGAATAGAAATGACATCATTTCCCTACATAATCCTATAACAGAATAAACCCGTAATAGGGCATTCCACTGAACCAAACAGTTGTTTGTAGTGGGCCCGCGAAATAGAGTTGTAATAGTTATGCCATTACATTAAATCAAACAAAGTGTAAGTATATAAATTCTAAACTATAATCAATTCTAAATCCTAAATATTAAGCATGATATTAAATTCTAAAATTTAAACCTCAAATACTAAATATTAAGTTATAAACCTTAAAAAATAAAACCCTAAATTCTAATCTCAATCTTAAACCATAAATCATAAAGTTCTAAAATTTAAATTCCAAAATTCTAAACTCTAAATTTAAACATAATCATAAATTTTATTATTATTAGTTAATTTTTTATTGGCTTTAAGGGTGTAAAAAACCCTCAAACGTTTTCAAAAAAAGCAATTAAGTCACTGCTTTTTTTCTTCTTCTTTTTTTGCACTCAATTTAGTACTTGAACTTTGAACATGCCTAAAAAGGGCCCTCAAACTTTTTCCAAAAAATCAATTAAACCCTTTCTTTGTGTTTTTTTTGCACTCAATTGGGTACTTGAACTGTCAAAATGCATCAAAAATGTCTTTTGATTGTTAACTTTAATAGTTGACTGTTAGAGCTAACCGCCCTTAATTTTTTCATTTAAAACCACCACATGTCACAACTACAGTGTGACATGTGGCAAAAAATGCTAAAAATAAAATTCAATAAAAGTTATAAAAATTAGTAAATTTTAATAAAAAATGTTAAAATATTATTAAAAATTAAAAAAATTGTAAAATTTTATAAAAATCGTAAAAAATTATAAAATATATAGAAATATATAAAATTTTATAAAGTTGTAAGAAAATTATAAAAAATATAAAGAAATATAAAATTAGTAAAAAAATTAAAATTATCGTACCAAAAGAAGCATTTTATAATTTTTCTATAACTTTTATTGATTTTTATTTTTATCATTTTTCGTCACGTGTCACACTGTGTTGTGAAACGTAATGGCTTTTGATACGAGCCAAGGAGGTGACACTCAAGGGGTTGTTTTTCCTAGTGATCCAATCACTCGAAGCAAAGCACGACAATTAAAATCAAAGATGAATGCTTTTGTCCAAAACTTTGTTGCTACAAATTTAAGTCATCATGTTCGTGACGTTGACAAATACGGGAATGCAATTCACTGGACCAATCTTGGAATAGTGAAAGCCCATGAATTGGTGGATTAATCTTTTATGTATCTTATTATTATTATTATTATTATTATTTACTTAATTCTCATTGGTTGGGACACATCACTTATGAGTTAAGTAATTTTATTGGTTAGGTTATTATTTATTTATTTTCTTAGATAATTTTAAAGAGTTTTTATTAGGATTCAATTACTCTTGAAAGAGTTTTATTAGGATTCAATTACTCTTGTAATTTGCCTATAAATAGGCTTGCTTTCTACACATTGGAGGGGGAATAAAAAGAGAGTATTTGTTTTCTTCCAAATTTGTGTGAGGCAAATATTTTAGAGTAGAGTGATTCTTCTCTTGCTATTTAGTTTGGAGTTTGTTACTTTTGAGGGTATTTCGGAGTTACAAATATTCAAATTTCTTTCCCGTTCATCGGTGTTTCTAGAGGTTCTTCTTCTAGGGGTTTCGTAGGGAGCCGCTCAATCATTGGCGTTTTTGGTTACAAGTTAACCAAGGGTTCCATAGGGCAAATCTATCCTTTTATTATTATTATTTAACTAATTTTATTTATTCTCGTTTTATTTCTAATTTGTGTTTCTCTTGTGTCTAGATCCGAGATTTCCGCATCAGTTGGTATCAGTTTTAGGCCATTCGATGTTATTTTTGAAGCTAAAATCATATCCGAAATGAGTTAAAATACCAAAAACACTTCTCATCGGTTTCGTCGATTTTTTTTCTCTTATTCTTTAAAAAAAAGCAAAAAGCGCAAAAAAACCGCAAAAAAAAAGTTACGTAGGTTTCTTCTTTTCCTATTATTGTTATTCTTTTTATTTTATTTTTCCCAAAATTGAATTTCTTTTCCTTCTTCTTTTCTTGACTCAAGTATAATTAAAGCTTCAATTTTTGAAAATCTTAAGACACCAAACGTTTCCGATTTTTTTTTTAAATTGGGTAGAGTTTTCTTAAGTGTTCTTCTTATTAAAGCTTTTCTTTGACTCTAGAGTTAGGGATCGTTGCAGGTCTACGTTTTTTTTGTTTCTCTTACGCTTTCTAACACTTTGTTTCTTCTTGTGTTAGCAGATATTAAAGGCACGCACAATTCCTTCATCCGTGTAGCCTCCATTACAAATTGCCTCGTCAAGTTTATTGGCCTCTTAGAGTAATTAGGGTCTTCATTGTCTCTTTGAAGTTTGCACCTCCGTTATTTGATCTTGATTAGTAACCCTCTCCAAACATATTTACAAGTTTTGAATCATTCGAGAGTTATTCTTTTAAGAGCTAACGAGTGAGGTTATTATTATTTTTCTTTCTTGTTCTGTTTGTTTGATCTTTCACGATACCATCTGCTCACTAGATCCCAAACTAGTAAAATGAAGAGGATGACCAAAAAAGAGAGAACGATCCTTTGGTCGAGTTGTTACAAAAAGAGATGAAAAAGTTGCAAACTCAATTCGAACATCGCATGACCCAGATGTTACAAGAGCAAAGGGTGTATCTTGATACAAAACTTACAACTCAAGAGAGATACACTACCGATAATTACAAGAAGTTGAACGAAGCCTTTATAAGCCGATCAAATTCGCGAGATCAAACTTTTAAATGAAGGGAGGACCATGTTTTTGATGATGACTTTGAGTCCGAGTATGTACCTAGAGAAAGGTTGGAACGAAACAATGACACCCCCAAACCAAAATTTCCTTCTTTCTCAGGGAAGAATGATCATGATGCTTACATTGATTAGGAGGAAAAGATGGAAGCAGTCTTTGCTTGTTACAATTACTCTGATGAGAAAAAGGTAACATACGATGTCACTGAGTTCATTAATTATGCACTAACATGGTGGAATCAATTATGTAAAAGCAGGATTCTTTATAGAGAGCAACCTGTTACTACTTGGGTTGAAATGAAGCACATCTTGCGAAAACGGTTTGTTCCACCATACTATTATCGAGAACTCCATCAAAGACTCCAACATCTTGTTCAAGGAGATAGATCTGTGGATGACTACTACAAAGAGATGGAGACTATTCAGATTAGAGCCAATCTTGTTGAAGAGGCTGAGGTGACTATGGCTAGATTCCTTGCCGACCTAAAGCCTGAGATTGCAAATTGAGCTGAGTTACAACACTACATGGATGTTGAAGAGATGCTTCAAACTGCACTCACCGTTGAAAAGCAATTACGAAAGAAAGGGACAACGAGGGGTGTTAGTTTAGTTTCTAATCCTGCTTGGAGAGGAAATTGACAAAAACAAGATGATAGATTGTGGAATGGGAGAGATGCACAGTTTAAGCCAAATGAGCCTAGAACTTACCCCAAAGATAGAGGTATGTCTAATTCACTTAAAGGTTCTACTTCTACTAATCGAGCTCCATCTTCTTCTTCTACTTCTCCTAGTGTCATTAAGCAGCCAAAAGATATTACCTACTTCAAATGCCAAGGAAGGGGTCACTATGCTCGAGAATACCCTAATAAAAAGTCATTGGTGATTCGAGAAGATGGTGAGGTTGATTTTGAGTCTGATAACGAAGATGAGATGCCTCCTTTGGAAGATGCTGATGATGTGCATACTCATGATGAGTATGAAGAATACTTGGAGTATGGTGAGAAAGCACGTGTTGCTCGAAGGGCTTTAAATGTCCAGTTTAAATAGAAAGGGCGCGAACAAAGAGATAACATTTTCCACACGAGATGTTTGATTAGTGGACAACCTAGTTCATTGATCATCGATAGTGGAAGTTGCACTAATGTGGTAAGTTCTTCCCTTGTTGAGAAACTTGGCCTACCTTGTGTGAAGTATCCAAGGCCATACCGCTTGCAATGGCTGAATGATAGTGGGGAGGTAAAAGTATCTAAACAATGCTTAGTTTCATTTTCCATTGGTAGATACTCTGATAAAGTTTTGTGTGATGTTGTTCCAATGCAAGCTAGGCACATATTACTTGGACGGCCATGGCAGTTTGATCGACGAGTAAATCATGATGGTTTCCTTAACCAATATACCTTTGTGTTCCTTGGAAAGAAGTTTACTTTGGCTCCACTTCCCCCTCAAGAAGTCTACAATGATCAACTCAAACTTTCTAGTGAGATGGGTAAGGGAAGTGAGGTAAAATCATTGAAAAAGGCTGAGAGTAAAGAGGCCCTTAGTGTTAAAAGCCAACTTAAAGGCCCAACATTGGTGAGTGATTACACACACAAGTCACGAGATGAGAAAGTGAGTTTATTCGCTAGGTTTCGAGATATCAAATTTGCTCTTTGTACAAAACAAACATTTGTAATTATTAGGTTTAGGGAAAACTTTGTTTTGACTAACCCTAATACACATTTGCCTAGTTATTTTGCTGATCTTTTGCAGGATTTTGAGGATGTATTTCCTTCTGAAATGCCTAAGGGATTACCTCCTTTACGAGGGATTGACCATCAATGGTTCGAGTATTCCGAATAGACCAGTCTATCGAAGCAATCCTGAAGAAACTAAGG